>NC_031991.1:44015987-44031899 GCF_001879085.1 Nicotiana attenuata | reverse complement strand
GGCGTGATGAATGCCGTCTTTTCCGCATCCTCCTCATCCATCAAAATCTGGTGATAGCCCGCATAACAATCCACGAAGGAACCAATTTCATGTTTGGCACAATTGTCAATCAATATGTGGATGTTTGGTAGTGGGAAGTTGTCCTTCAGACTTGCCTTATTGAGGTCCCGGTAATCTACGCACACTTTGGTCTTTCCATCCTTCTTTGGCACAGGCACGGCATTGGCTAACCAAGTGGGATACCGCGTGACCCGGATAACCTTTGCCTCAAACTGCTTGGTGACCTCTTCTTTGATTTTCACACTAATGTCTGTCTTAAATTTCCTTAGCTTCTGCTTAACAGGAGGGCATGCTGGATCGGTGGGCAATTTGTGGACCACCAAATCGGTGCTTAAACCTGGCATGTCGTCATATGACCACGCAAAGACATCTTTGTACTCAAAAAGTGCTTTAATTATCTCTTCCCTGAGCTGAGGTTCCAAATGGACACTTATTTTCGTTTCTCGCACATTCTCCTGATCCCCTAAATTGATTGCCTCTGTGTCATTCAGATTAGGTTTGGGTTTTTCTTCAAAGTGGCTTAATTCTTTACTGATTTCCTCAAAAGCTTCCTCATCATCATATTCTATTTCGTCATCACACTCAATTTCTTGTATTATTATGTCTGAGTTAGATTGGCATTTTAGACTGGGCTGAAGACTCCTCATGCATGATACATCACTGAAACCAGCGTAAAAGGGACTGTACAAGAAAGAAAAGAAAGGCAAAAATAAAAACTATCAGGAATGAAAAAGAGGGAAATTGCATTTCATTAATATTTAAGATAACAAGGTTTAACTCATCCAAACGGATGGAACATAGCATCCGAATTACAACCTTGGAAATAATCCAGATTAAACTGAAAGGAAATCAAAACTAACTACCAAGACTCCCTCCGAGTAGGAAGGGGAGTTGCTTCCCAATTGTTAAGCTTTGCCTGGGGCCCCACGAACTGAACATCTGCCTTGCTTGGACCTTCTCCGGCCTCCAACACATTCACCTCATAAAACAGCTTTTCAAACCTCTCAATCAGCTCCTTGTCAGGATCAACCACACCACTGGGCATTGTTGTTGCTAGGCGCTTCTTAGTACCAGGCCTGACGAAGGAACGGGAAAGGCGGGGGATGGGTTTTGGAAGGGTCCATGCTTTCTTTTTCATCTTTCTAGCTCGCCTTATGTCTGCAGAAGTGGGCTTGAAACCCAAACCAAAAGTATCCGGGTTTGCAGGCAGGGATACGGGTTGTACGATGCCTTGTAAAGAAGCACCCAAGCCTTTTCCAGGTACAAATCCGTTCTTCAGCATTTCCAACGCAACCATGACGGATGCAGCAGCTACCTTTGGCACAGGAATACACTTCCCTTCCGGGATCTTTTCCACCGATACCGTATCAAAGACTTGATACACCCATGGGCCTTTGTCATCCTCAGCTTCTATGAAAGGCACAATGGCATCACCTAGATTACACGAACTATCTTCCCCATGCACCACGATCTCTTGCCTGTCCCACTCGAATTTAACCATCTGGTGCAAGGTAGATGGAACTGCCTTTGCTTCATGGATCCAGGGTCGGCCTAACAAGAGATTGTAAGAGACAGCCACGTCAAGCACCTGGAATTCCATAGTGAATTCAACCGGACCTATTGTCAGTTCCAACACTATATCCCCAACTGTGTCCTTGCCTCCTCCATCAAATCCTCGCACGCAAATACTATTCTTGTGGATTCTCTCACTGTCCACCTTTAATTTTTCCAGGGTGGAGAGAGGGCAAATATTTGCTCTGGATCCGTTATCAACTAGCACCCGGGTGACCACAGAGTCTTCACATTTCACCGTGAGGTAGAGTGCTCTATTATGCTCAGTGCCCTCCAAAGGCAGCTCATCATCAGAAAACGTAACCCTGTTGACCTCAAAAATCTTGTTTGCTATTTTCACTAAGTGGTTCACAGAAATCTTATCGGGAACATGGGCCTCATTCAAAATTTTCATCAATGCCTGGCGGTGCTCATCTGAGTGGATCAGTAATGAGCAAAGAGATTTGCGCCGGGGTCTTTCTCAACTGTTCTACAATGGAATAATCTTGTGCCTTCATCTTCTTCAAGAATTCTTCTGCTTCTTCTTCAGTTACAGCTTTCTTCACTGATACTGGATTATCTTTGGTGGGTTTAGCCTTTCTCAGCTCGTCAGGAGCAAAGCATCTTCCCAAGCGAGTCAATCCATGGGTTTTACAAACTTCTTCCTTAACTTTCTTTCCCTGATACATCACTGTCACTCCGCCGTAATTCCATGGGACGGCCTTTTCACTGATTACTGGTAGCTGAGTCACTGGCTTGATGACAACCGGCTTTGTGCGAGCCCCTTTCACAATCACAGCGGGCTTGACAGCTGCCCCCGGCACTACCACTTTAACTGGTTCTTGTTTTTCTGCAACACTGCTCAAAAGCTCTTTCTTCATCACTACAACTGGTTTGCTGATTGTCTCTCCTAACTTGATCAATTCTCCCTCCTTTGCTAGTTTCTCAGTTGATCTATCCTCACTAGCCCTGATCATCATTACGGTTTGTGACGGCTTCTTATGCTCTCCCTTTTGGACTAGCTCAATCATATGTGTCTCGTGATGGGTTGGTAATGGATTTTGGGTGATGTTAGGCATTTCTGGGGCTTGCACTTCAATTCGGCGGGTATCAATGAGCTCTTGCATGGCCGTTTTCAAGTGCCAACATTTTTCTGTGTCATGTCCCGGCGCACCTGGGCAATATTCACAACTCACAGAGTGGTCCAGATTCCTTGGGGGAGGATTTGGCAATTTGGGTTCAATCGGATTCAGCATGCCCAACTGTCTTAATCTGTGGTACAAGCTAGTGTAAGATTCACCCAAGGGAGTGAAAGTCTTCTTCTTTTGCAACCTATCATTCTTAAATGCAAGGTTACGTCGAAAACCAGTTCCAGCGGGATTTCTGTTGGTTCTTGGGGGTGGGTAGGTGTTTTGAGCTAAGTAAGTATTTTGTGGGGTGGGTGTGCCATTGTGCATGGGTAGGAGGTTGGGGGTATATTTGGGCATGGTGGACAGAGAAATTGGGGACAGGAGGTGGGTAATAGTGCTGCGGTGGGCCATATGGGGTGTGTAGGTAGGTTTGGGGGTGAGGGCGAGGTTGGTGATAATATGGTGATGGACCTCTGGACCAAGCTCTCGATTCCACTACTGCAACCTCTTCTTTCTTCTTCTTTCCCAATACTCCTCCAGTGCCGCTCTGAATAGCCTGAGTAGTTGCTTTGATTGCTGAATAGCTCATAATCATATTAGACTTGAGACCTTCTTCCACCATACTTCCCATTTTCACGACCTCGTTGAAAGTTTTTCCCACTACTGACACCAGATGACCATAATAGGTTGGCTCCAAAGCCTGAAGGAAATAATCAACCATCTCGTTCTCTTTCATTGGAGGATCGACTCTTGCCGCCTGCTCTCTCCACCGAAAACCATACTCTCTGAAGCTTTCTCCGGGCTTCTTCTCAATTTTAGTTAGTGACAGACGGTCCGGGACAATTTCGAGATTGTACTGAAAATGACATGCAAATGCTTGAGCCAGGTCGTCCCAAGTGTACCATCGGGCATGATCCTGTCGTGTGTACCACTCCAAAGCTGCTCCACTTAGACTTTGACTAAAGTAAGCCATCAATAACTCGTCCCTTCCTCCCGCTCCTCTCATCTTGCTGCAGAACCCCCTTAAGTGGGCCACCGGATCACCATGGCCATCATATAGGTCAAACTTGGGCAGCTTGAATCCTGCTGGCAACTGGACATCAGGAAACAGGCACATGTCCTTGTAAGCTACGCTCACTTATCCTCCGAGCCCCTGCATATTTCGGAATGACTGTTCTAAGCTCTTAACCTTCCGTATCATTTCCTCTTGCTCAGGGTTTTTGGGAGGCTTTTCTTCTTCAGCTGAGAGAACAAGACGGGGAGTGTAAGGGCATGGCTCTGGTGGTTTGAAAGTGGCTTCGGGTGGGTAATACTGGTTATCTGTTTGGAACAAAGGTTCGCTAGAAGATCGGTGTAGTGCGACAGGTGGGGGAGCCACGAACACAGGAGTAATTAGTGGTGGAGGGCATGGGATTTGTTTGGGTGGTGGAGGTGGTGGTGTTTGAGAGGTGGTTCCGTAGTACTGCTGGTAAGTAGGGAAAGCAGGAGATGAGTTCACTGTGGGAGGATCTTGAGGCTACGCTAGTGGTGGGAGGTAGGTGGGGTTAGCAGGATAGGCTGGTGGTAGATGTCCCTTCGACCAGGCCTGGTACATCTCGGCCATTTGTTGCTTCAGTTTATACATCTCCTCCTTCATTGCATTAATGTCCACTACTTCCTCCTCCCTAGATGGGTCGACAATGCTTGCTTCCAATTCCTGGTTGACCATGTTTGACTTATCTTTAGAGCGGGTGTTGTAGGGATGGGTTGCCAGAATGCCAGTCAACTTAACCACTTGCCTGGACTCATCAACAACAACTTTGTTAGCGGTTAGGGCATTAACAGATAGATAACCGCACATTGAGGAGTGAATACACCTAAGCAGTTAACCATTTCTATTATGACTTCGCTTGGTTGCATGCATCATCCCGGCTTTCATTTTTCTTTATTTGCCATGCCTTTCCTCTCATTCTTCCCTCGTGTTTTCCATTGTTTGTTTCTTGCCTTTCCCTCTTTTCTTTGCTTTCCTCTCATTTTAAGCAAATGAATGCACAAGTAGCACGTAAGATGCATCAGGATGATCTTTTCATTTCAGGTCACCTGTCCTAGATGGACCCAACCCCTGTGTTGAGTCCCCTAATTCAAATGCACATGATGCAAACAAGAGTCCTACTAGGGATCCAGCATGAGTTTTTGTTCTTCTAGGTTTAAACCCTAGGTTTATTGGTCTAGACCTGGCTTACCCGAGCGGACAACTCGGGCCGAGGGGGAGGCAGCGTACCGGGGATACAGAAGCTCCGCCGGCTTAGCAACTTATCCAAACCTCGTTCTAAATGGGAAAAGACTCTAAACAGAAGAGAAGCTACACGAAGTGCACCCTTCTCCATGATGTAAAAGACTCAGAGAGAGGAAGGGATTCGTAACAGTTTATATACAATTCAACAAATATCAAAGCGGTAAAACATTTAGCACGTATAGCATGGAACATGTAGGAAAATCAGATAAAGCCAAGTATAACAATTATACTAAGCTCGAATTCTGAACCCTGAACAAAAGTTCTGGGTTCTTATCCCTAGCAGAGTCGCCAGAGCTGACCAATTTTGAAAAAAATGCAACCCAAATCAGTATACCAAGGGTGATTTCAACCGAATGCAAACCCAACACCTCTGAATCAGACCATGGAGCTAAGATTTAATCCATTGTTAAACCTTAAATGAACAAGAATTGCTTCAGATGTGAAGAAACTTTGAGAATCCAAGCAAGGGGGCAATGGAACAGTATTTTTAGAGGTTTTTGCCGCCTGGAGTTTTTTTTAGTATATTTTTTAGTGCTTAGAATCTGCCTTCAGCCCTAAGTAACAATGCCTTTATAGGCAAGTTACTAGGGCAACTTCAGACCTTCAGTTTTTAACCTTTAGTCCTCTTTGAACTTTTATTTTAACTAAGTTACCCCTAAATTCCTGACTTGCTACCCAAGTTAAGCCATCAAAAGACCTGAAATAATCTAGAACCCCTCCCTAGAAGCTTCCATTTCTGTTATTAAAAGATTCCCTAAGGCTAAATCCCAAATTGCCCCCTCAACACCTTATTTATTACCCTGAACCTCACCTGGTTATGGGCCAAATTGATCCATGGGCTGACCCATTAGACAGCCAGCCCAGTATCGACAACAACCCAAAACACAATCAGACCAAACAAAAATGAGACGGGCAGAACACAAAAACAATTCGAGTAATTGTGGAAATTCAACTAATGACCAAACAACTAGTGAAATTAAAATGATAATAGACTGTTTTTATACTAATCAAATAAAAGAGAATTTCCTTCAAGCTAACATGCATGAACAATGGCATTCTAAAATCGGGAAAGCAAGAAAACTCAAAAGAAGAGGGAAGAAAAAGATACAGAAAAGAAAAATGTAAACAAATGAACAGAATTGATACCTAAGAACTGATTTGACCAATTTTTGAAGGGCTTCCCCAAATTCCGGACCGGAATAGCCTCTAATCATGTGTTTTCATATGAAAACACGCGAATAAAAGCCACTACGGTCTAAAATCCTCCGCAGACTCGTCGATTTGGACTTTGGGATTTCTAGGGTTGTCTTCAAATCTAGATTCGAGGAACCACACCAAGATTCGAGGGAAACAAAGTGGATTTCTAGATTGAGGGAAAGACGGGGGTTCAGGGATGTTAATTTGGGGTCCATTGGTGGTGGCGCCGCCATTAGAGAAAACGAGGTCGGCGGCTAGGGTTTCGAGATTTTGAAGGATCCTGGTGAGATACGAAGGGAATAGGTGATGGGTTCGTGATGAGGGAAGGGAGGGGAAGCTTTGGTATGAATTCGGGGGCGTTTGGTGGCCGGCCACCGCCGTGGGCGAATTTCGGCGGGTGGCTATCGGCGGAGACGAGATGTCTCTGATTAGGGTGGGGTGAGAGAGAGAGACGGGCTTGGGGGTAGGGTTTTTAGGACACTTATATATTAAGTGGTCCAAGCTTCCCAGCCGTTTGATCATCAGACCTTGATGGCTGGGATTAATTCTAATGAAACGACGTCGTTTCAATTATTAAGGGGTAAGGGAGACCGGGTTAGGGACGGGTTTGGGCTTGGATGGGGCGGGTTCTGGGAAGGAATCCGTTTGGGCTGAGTGTTTAAAACCAAAATTGGCCCAATCTCTTTTAATTCCTTTTCTCTTAATTCCCCTTTTATTTATTTCTTCTCTTTTCTTTTCAAAATTAAAATAAAACCTAAATAACAAACTACAAAACAATTAACTCCTAATTACTATCATTAACTAAGCCAAATTAAAGGACAAACTGCCTTAAATTCAAAATTACAACTACAATAAACTCTTTTTGAGACTTTCCCTTTTATTAAAATTAATGAATAATTAATTCCTAAAATGCAAAATTAACTCCTAAATGCATATGTAACACATTTTTTGTATTTTTTACTAATTAAAATGCATAAACCAAAAATGCAAACAATTAACGAAAAATGCCACGAAAATCCACAAAATTACAAACACTTAAAGCAATTTTTTTCTGAATTTATGGGAGTAATTCATATAGGGCAAAAATCACGTGCTCACACTGGGGAATATAACTTGTTGTCGAATTGTGATCAGGTTTAGCCCCTTTATGTGCTGCCCCTGAGAACGAGGCGCTTAGAGCGATGAGCGACACAAAGTTGTCTCGGAGCGTCTCTGGCATGGCCTTGCGGGTATATGTCTTTCTTTTCATTTCGTCGTTGGATTTGTGTTATTATTTTTGGCCTATCCTTTTGTTTTAACTTTACTTTTTGTGCCATCATGGAGATCGAGCGGGAGCACCGGGAAAGGAGGAGGATGGACATCTATGGAAAGATGTCTTCTAAATATCAAGAATATCGCACCAAGCATCGTGCGATGGCTGACATCTACAATCAGGATCCTGACTTCCAACTGTTCCGCGAAGGGCTCAAGCAGAGAGAGGATCAATTGGCGCGTAAGGTCGAGGAGTTGAAGGAGCGAGACGAGGATCTTATGAAGGCCATCGCCCGTAACAGTGAGCTCGAGGCATCCCTTAAAGTAAAGGAAGATGAGCTTGAGCTAAGTATGGGGTAATGGCCGAGAATGCCGACCTCCAAGCAAAGGTGGCCAATTTAACTACCGAACTGGATATGAAGACGGCGGAGATCAATGAGCTTAAGGGTGAATTGAGCGTGAGTGCTGATAGATTGGCGACTATTATTTTGTAGGCGGTGGTTTTGGAAGATGCCCTATGTGTTTGTAGGTCGGAGCGGACCAAGGAGGTGGAGGCGTCCGCGCTTAAGATTGCGGGGCTTGAGGGGCGTGTTCAGGAGTTGGAGGCGGAGCTGTCCCGTTAAATGAACAAGTGGCATCATTGAGAACGGAGGACGTATGCCGACGATTGCAACCTTCTACATCTCGTGCTTTGGTTGATCCTGTCGTGCCTCGTCGTTTGTATGAGTTGTGGGTTCACACTGAAGCCCATCTTGATGTGTACAAGGCTCTTCATATTGATGGGAGGGCGTCTGAAGTAGAACTTTAGGATGTGCGTGCCAAAGCCCGTGCAACTCGTGAGGCATGCGGATACGATCCTCTCACTCCTGACGGGGATGATATTAACTCTGATGATGTGAACCTTCTCGTTTCCAACTCTCGGTACAAAGATGTGTATGCCACTGGAAATGATGTGTAGTTTCTAGTTTGTATTTACTTTTGCTAATCGACTTTTGTAAGGGCGTCTTTGAGCCTTTTGTAATGATAGGTGCTTGTAATATTTTTGTTGTAATGAAAAATTGTTTTGTCGATTCGGTGGTAATCTTTGCTGCATTCATGTTACTCCGAACCTTTGCTGAAATATTAAGCCCGTTTTGCTTCGAGTGAGGTCGAACCCTTTACTTTGACGATGGCCTTAGCCATTGGGATGTTACCTTCGAGCTGGTGTCGAAGTAGTATCTCGTCGTGGTTCGAGTGAGTTGAGCCCTTTACTTCGATGATGGACTTAGCCTTTGGGATGTTACTTTCGAGCTGGTGTCGAAGTAGTATCCCGTCGTGGTTCGGTGAGGTCGAACCCTTTACTTCGATGATGGCCTTAGCCATTGGGATGTTACTTTCGAGCTGGTGTCGAAGTAGTATACCGTCGTGGTTTGAGTGAGGTCGAACCCTTTACTTCGATGATGGCCTTAGCCATTGGGATGTTACTTTCGAGCATATGTCGATGTAGTATCCCGTCGTGGTTCGAGTGAGGTCGAAGCCTTTACATCGATGATGGCCTTAGCCATTGGGATGTTACTTTCGAGCTGGTGTCGAAGTAGTATCCTGTTGTGGTTTGAGTGAGGTCGAACCCTTTACTTCGATGATGGCCTTAGCCATTGGGATGTTACTTTCGAGCTGGTGTCGAAGTAGTATCCCGTCGTGGTTCGAGTGAGGTCGAACCCTATACTTTGATGATGGCCTTAGCCACAGTATCTGCTGGAGTGTCGCAAATGCCGATTTTATTTTATTCATGCATTGGAGATTTGACTATATTCCTGTCGAAAATATATGTTGACTTCGTACATACAATGGAGATTTGACTATCCTGTCGGAAATACATGTTGGCTTCATACATACAATGAGATTTAACTATCTATATCTAGTCCCTTCATTTCTCGGCCTGGAGATGATGTCGGCAGGCAGGGCAATGAACAATACTTCGGACCTCGAGACGTATCTCTTGTTGCCTCATTAAAAACCTCACCGAGAAAACCCGATTGGGACAAAACCCGGGTGAGGGAAAAAGAGTACGACTTAGGCGGCGCCTCTTTTCAGAAGTGGAAGTATTTGAGATGGGCGACATTCCAGTTATTTTGGAGTAGTTTTCCTTCCATTGTCTCTAATTGGAATGCTCTTTTATTTGTTGTTGCCGTGATTTTGTATGGTCTGTCCCAGTTTGTTCCCAGTTTTCCCTCATTTGGGTCTTTCGCTGCTTGTGTTTTAGCTTTGAGAACATAGTCCCCGACTTTGAGTGGTCGTACTTTGGCCTTCATGTTATAGTACCTTTCTGCTTGTTGCTTTTGGGTTATCATTCTTATGTGAGCCATATCTCTTCGCTCTTCGACCTCATTCAGGTCTTGTAATCTACTTTCGTCGTTACTTGGCACACTCTCGTTGGAGTATCTCAGGATAGGTTCTCCGACTTCAACGGGTATAATCGCGTCAGTCCCGTAGACTAATGAATATGGTGTCTCGCATGTGCTAGTTTTTGGCGTGGTGCGGTATGCCTATAGTACTTCTGGTAGCAGTACAGGACATAGCCCCTTGGCGTCCTAGAGCTTCTTTTTCACTATATTTAATATCGTTTTGTTGGAGGATTCGGCTTGGTCGTTGCCGGCGGGATGGTATGGTGTGGAGAGTATTCGCTTGATGTGCCATTTTTCAAAAAACTCGGTCGTTTTCTTGCCGATGATTTGAGGTCCGTTGTCGCAGCTGATTTCTTTGGGAATGCCGAAGCGGCATATTATATTTCCATATGAATGCGATGACTTATTTCTCATGTATTTGAGTGTACGCACATGCTTCCACCCATTTAGAAAAATAATCAGCTGAAACCAAAAGGAAGCGCACCTTACCTCGCCCTGTAGCGAGGGGTCCGACAATATCCATTCCCCACTTTATGAATGGCCATGGAGAAGTGACGAAATGTAGGATTTCTCCTGCTTGGTGTATCATAGGGGCGTATTTTTGGCATTGCTCACATTTCCTAACGTAATCCGCGACATCTTTTTTCATGTTAGGCCAGTAGTATCCTGCGCGGATGAGGCATCTAACAAGGGCACGGTTTCCTGTATGGGCACCGCAGTGACCCTTGTGTAGTTCTTCTAGTACCCGCTTTGTTTGATTTAGCCCAAGGAATTTGGCCAGGGGGCCGCCGAACGTCCTTTTGTAAAGATCATAGTTCACGAGGCTGTACCTGGATGCCTGTATTCGGAGCTTTTTGGCTTCTTTCTAGTCTTGTGGGAGCGTTCCTTCCTGCAAATATGTTATGATACGGTTGTGCCAGTCCCAAGTTAAATTTATAGAATGTACCTCGACTTGGTCTATCGAGGAATGGAGAAGGGTGACCACATTCTCTTTGTTGGTATTTCTGGTGGCTTCCGCTAGCTTGGCGAGACCATCCGCTTCTATATTCTGCACCCGGGGTATCTGGTTGAGGCGACATTCATCGAATTCTGGTAGTATTTTGTGAATTTCTGACTGGTACTTCTGCAGTCTTTGTTCCTTGATTTGGAAAGTCCCAGTGAATTGATTCACCAAGAGTTGAGAGTCGCAATGGAGGACGAGTCATCGAGCGCCATACTTGAGGGCTAATTTCAATCCTTCAATCACAGCTTCATACTCGGCCTCGTTGTTAGTCATCTCGGGGCACCGTATGGATTAGCGAATCACTTCGCCCGTAGGGACTTTGAGGACGAGTCCCAGTCCCGATCCTGACGCATTAGATGCGCCGTCGGTGTAGAGGACCCATAGGTCAGATCGTTCGGAAGTGCGGAGTGCTTCCTGCTCTACTTCGGGCAATATTTCCGCACTGAAATCGGCGAGCACTTGCGACTTTATAGCAGTTCGCGGTTGATATGTTATATCGTTCTTGCTTATTCTATGGCCCACTTGGCCAACCTACCCGATAGTTCAGGTTTGTGCAGGATGCCCCTGAGGGGGAAGGTCGTCACCACCTTTATGGGGTGAAATTGAAAATACAGTCTAAGCTTTCGTGAAGCTACGACTAATGACAGAGCTAATTTCTCAAGGTAGGGGTACCTTGTTCCGGCATCAATTAAGGTTTTGCTGATATAGTAAATTGGAGACTGCGTACCTTTGTTGTCGCGGACCAAAACTGCACTTACCGCGACTTCGGAGACTGCTAGGTACACCAGGAGGTATTCACCTGGATCTGCCTAAACGAGTAATGGAGGCGAGGACAGGTACGCTTTCAGTTTTCTTAAGGCATCGACGCATTCTGAATTCCACTGAAGTCTGTGGTCCTTCCATAAGACATAGAAAAATTTATGGCACCTGTCTGATGACCGTGAGATGAACCTTGATAGGGCGGCTATTCATCCTGTCAATTTTTGTACCTGCTTCTTGCTGGTTAATGTCTCCGGTATTCCTTCAATGGCCTTGATTTGATCTGGGTTGACCGCGATGCCTCTTTGCGACACCAAAAAATCGAGGAACTTACCCGAGGTTATGCCGAAGGCACATTTATCGGGATTCAGTTTCATTCCGTATTGCCTCAATATTCCGAAGGCTTCCTTCAGATGATCAATGTGATCTTCCTTCCTTTTCGACTTCACTAGCATGTCATCGATGTAGACCTCCATAGTCTTTCCGAGTTGTTCTTTGAACATTTTGGTGACTAACCTTTGGTATGTTGCCCCCGCGTTCTTGAGTCCGAATGGCATGAATCTGTAGCAGTACGTTCCCGGTGAGTGATGAAAGTGGTCTTTTGTTGGTCTTCTTCTGCAATTAGAATTTGGTTGTAACCAGAATAGGCGTCTAAGAAGCTTAATAATTTGTGCCCCGTCGTTGCATCGATGAGCTGGTCGATGTGTGGTAATGGAAAGGAATCTTTTGGGCATGGTTTGTTTAGGTCGGTGAAGTCGACACACATCCTCCCCTTCCCGTTTTTCTTTTTCACCATGACCATATTGGCGGCCCACTGAGGATACTTTGATTCTTGGACGGAACCATAAGCGAGCAGCTTATCGACTTCTTCGCTGACTACGTCGTTGATTGCAGCGTTAAACTTTCTCCTCATTTGCCGCACAGGCGTGTGGAGGGGGTCGACATTCAGCCTGTGTATGGCGATGTCCCTTGGGATGCCCGGCATATCTGAATGGGAAAAGGCAAATAAATCAGCATTGTTAGTTAAGAATTCATGGAACTTACCTGGTTCTGAGAGGTTGTGCCCGATATAAGCTTTTCTTGTGCTACCGTTGTTGTCCAATTGAACGGGATCGAGGTCCTCTACGGTTTCCTTGCAGGCTTCTATGACATCTGGGTCTTTGATGGCCTCTATTTGTATGTCGGGTTTGGTTCTCGATATGGCTGATTGCTATGCTTCCGCACTTGCTCCCTTTAGTTGCTGGGTGTGTGCGCAATCTTGGGCGATTCGTTAGCATTCTTGGGCAGTGCATTGCTCGCCCCGGATGCTGAATATTCCACAAGGAGTAGGAAATTTGATTACTTGACAGAAACTTGATGGGACGACCCGCATGGCGTATATCCATGGGCGCTCTATGATAGCGTTATAAGTTGTTTCCTGGTTCATGACGTGAAATGTCATTTCCAAAGTGACACCTCTGGCCAGAACGGGCAGCACTATCTCTCCAGAGGTCTGTTCCACTGCATTATTAAAACCCGTTAGTGTTATGCAGCGCGGTATTATTTTATCCTCGAGTCTCATCTGTACGAGGACTCGAGGGTGAATAATACACGCGCCTCTTCCGTCATCTACCATTATTCTTTTTATATCAGTATCTGCGACACGTAAAGTTATAACCAGAGCATCATAGTGAGGGAAAGACAAACCGTTGGTATCTGACGTATCGAAGATGATACTATCTTCGAGGTCATTGTACCATTCGTGAGCAACTGTCCGCTTGAGTTTGTGTGTAGTGGTGAACATTATATGGTTGATTACCGTATTATCGCCGCCGCCGATGATAATTTGTATGGTACGAGCGGGTGAAGATGGTTTTGGGATGGAGTGGGGGGCTTCACCTTCACTGTATGGTTGCTCGACGAATCAGCCAACGTCTCATTTTGGTAGCAACTTTGGAGCGCCCGGTATTTTATCGACCCTTTCTTGATGCTCCTTCATCAAATCACGGAGCGTCTTGTTCTCATTTTCCATTTCCTCTATTTTCTTTAAGATGGCTGCAAGTGCATCGTTACCTGCATCAACGACAATATGAGTGTTACATGTGCGTAGAATTTCCAGCTCACCGGCGACAGCTGCGGTATCTGCGCGTATTGCGTCTCCGATATCCCTTTGAACAGGTTTATCAAGTATGTTGCTCAGAGTGTTTGACAGCCATTCTTCCAATAGCCTTTTCACAGCTGGTGGTTCTTCTCCTACTACGGATGTTGAGGCTCCCCTCTCGCGTGAGGCAGTCACGCTTTCGTGCGGGGGAGGTGAGGTATCTCCCTCAGGTGTAGCGCTTGGTGTCGTGTTTTCGTTATCTTCCCTACCAGCTTCGTTGATGGAGTCCAGAAGGTTGTTTGTGACACCTATTATTGCTTTTAATTGTCACGACCCAAAATCTAACCTTGGTCGTGATGGCGCCTATCGTGTTACAAGGCAAGCCAATTCCCAAAATTACTACTAATCTGATTATAAGAATTTAATAAAATATTTCCAATAATTTAATTCCTGATAAACTAAACCAGCTCTAAATATAAAAATATAAAATACGGAAACGAGTCACAACCATCGGGGTGTCACTAAGTGATGAGCGTCTAAAACTATGAACTAAGAAATATAATTGTCTAAAATAAGAAATGACAAAAGGAGTAACAAGGTCCTGCGGACGCTGGCAGCTACCTTGCAGTCTCCAATTAAAGTCGGCCTGAACTCAACGATCGCCGCGCTCTAATTCACCTGGATCTGCACATAAAGTGCAGGGTGTAGTATGAGTACAACCACCTCAGTAGTAACATAAATAACTAAGGAACTGAGTAGTAGTGACGAGCTGAGCAAAACAGTCCAATTATTTATTTTTCACAATTTTAAAAATAACAGGAATAAACAGGTAAATTCCATAACTCAGTAAATGCCACAAAGAAATTTAATAGGTAAATGCAGTAACAACAAAAGTAAATGCAACCTCACAACAATGTCATTCCATCACTCAGCACTCGCACTCAACACTCAATACACTCAACACTCTGCGCTCACTGGGGGTGTGCACAGACTCCGGAGGGGCTCCCAAAGCCCAAGCGCTAAGCACGGACAACTCACGTGCTACCATATCAATACCTGGATCCGCACGGTCAACTCACGTGCTACGCGGATAACTCACGCGCTATGGTATCAATACCTGGACCCGCACGGTCAACTCACGTGCTAAGCGGACAACTCACGCGCTATGGTATTAATATCCTCACAATCAGGCCATCGGTCTCACTCAATCATGTACCTCACTAGCCTCACCACCATCAACAAATAATGGGACACAAACCACATCAAGTATCACAGCATATTAGCAAATAATAGAGACAGAGGTAAACATGTACAATAATTTCAATGACTGAGTATAATTAATGTGAGCATGAATAAAGCCTAAACATGATCTCTAACATGAAGGCAAACAAGTTCAACAACAAGTAAACACATAACCACAGATAATAGCCATTAGGCCTCACAACCTCACGGGACGAACCAAGTCTCAATCCCTCGCGGTGCACACCCACACGCCCGTCACCTAGCGTGGGTATCACCACCAAACAATCACATGATATCAAACTCTCCGGGTTTATACCCTCAAAGCCAGAGTTAAAACTGTTACTTACCTCAACAGCGTAAAATCCTACTCCGGGATGTCCTCGTCCCTCGACTCGGTCTCCAAAAGCTTCGAATCTAACCATAATCATAATACTACTATCAACATAGTCTAAAGAATCGAATTACACAATAAAAACTACATAAACATGCCAAAAATTCGAAATCGGCCAAAACTCGGCCCCCGGGCCCACGTCTCGGAATCATTTAAAAATGGCAGAATAATAATCCTCGTCCTCTCCCGAGTCTAACCATATAAAATTTGTCAAAATCGGACTCCGTTTGGTCCCTCAAATCCTCACTTAAAACTCTCCAAAACTCAAACCCTAACTCCCTCAATTTCACTTTGAAATAATCAAACAAATCCCAAAAACGAAGATGAATTCATAAATTATAATTAAAATCGAGTAGAGAACACTTACCCCAATCCATATGGCGAAAATCGCCTCCAAAATCGCCCAAATCCGAGCTCCCCAACTCAAAATATGACCGAATGAACAAACCCTAGTTTTGTATATTTTTCTACCAACTATTCTGCCTCGTTTCTCGTGCCAAACGATCCCGAAACTCGTATTTTATGCCTCCAATGGATTCCTTGTGAAATTCTAGTCAAGTTAGGCTTTTGAATCACTCGATTTGACCTT
>NC_031991.1:43961212-44015974 GCF_001879085.1 Nicotiana attenuata | reverse complement strand
GTACCGATCCGCAAGACTCTACTAAACCCGCTCATGACTCGTGAGACCGATGTAACCTAGGCTCTGATACCAACTTGTCACGACCCAAAATCTAACCATGGTCGTGATGGCGCCTATCGTGTTACAAGGCAAGCCTATTCCCAAAATATTACTACTAATTTAATTATAAGAATTTAATAAAACATTTCCAATAATTTAATTCCTGATAAACTAAACCAACTCTAAATATAAATAATATAAAATACGGAAACGAGTCCCAAACATCAGGGTGTCACTAAGTCATGAGCGTCTAAAACTATGAACTGAGATATATAAACTGTCTAACTGTCCAAAGAAGAAATGATAAAAGGAGTAACAAGGTCCTGCGGACGCTGGCAGCTACCTTGCAGTCTCCAATTAAGACCGGCCTGAACTCAACGATCGCCGCGCTCTAATTCACCTGGATCTGCACATAAAGTGCAGGGTGTAGTATGAGTACAACCACCTCAATAGTAACAGAAATAACTAAGGAACTGAGCAGTAGTGACGAGCTGAGCAAAACAGTCCAATTATTTATTTTTCACAATTTTAAAAATAACAGGAATAAACAGGTAAATTCCATAACTTAGTAAATGCCACAAAGAAATTTAATAGATAAATGCAGCAACAGCAAAAGTAAATGCAACCTCACAACAATGTCATTCCATCACTCAGCACTCGCACTCAACACTCAATACACTCAACACTCTGCGCTCACTGGGGGTGTGTACAGACTCCGGAGGGGCTCCCAAAGCCCAAGCGCTAAGCACGGACAACTCACGTGCTACCATATCAATTCCTGGATCCGCACGGTCAACTCACGTGCTACGCGGACAACTCACGCGCTATGGTATCAATACCTGGACCCGCACGGTCAACTCACGCGCTACGCGGACAACTCACGCGCTATGGTATTAATATTCTCACAACCAGGCCATCATATCAATACCTGGATCCGCACGGTCAACTCACGTGCTACGCGGACAACTCACGCGCTATGGTATCAATACCTGGACCCGCACGGTCAACTCACGTGCTACGCGGACAACTCACGCGCTATGGTATTAATATCCTCACAATCAGGCCATCGGTATCACTCAATCATGTACCTCACTAGCCTCACCATCATCAACAAATAATGGGACACAACCCACATCAAGTATCACAGCATATTAACAAATAATAGAGACGGAGGTAAACATGTACAATAATTTCAATGACTGAGTATAATTAATGTGAGCATGAATAAAGCCTAAACATGATCTCTAACATGAAGGCAAACAAGTTCAACAACAAGTAAACACATAACCACAGATAATAGCCATTAGGCCTCACAACCTCACGGGACGGACCAAGTCTCAATCCCTCGCGGTGCACACCCACACGCCCCCCTTTCCTGCCATTGTTGGTTTTTGCAAGGCTAGGAAGAGGTGATTATCCCTTTCAAGGATCTAGATGAAACTAGAATCTTAGCTAAAGAAATCCCCACAGACGGCGCCAAATTGTTTGACCAAAAGTTATTGAAATCTTTTTGATTAAATCAATTAGAGAAGATGAAGAGGTAAATCTCAGCTAAGTATAAAGTCACGACCCCGGTTCACCCTCCGTGAACCATCGTGACGACACCTAGTTTCTATGACTAGGTAAGCCTAACTTGCGGAAGATAAACCAAATTGCGGAAATAAAACTATTTAAGAAAGAATTAGAGAAATAAAACAGCATTTAAAAGGTGCCGCTCGGAATACACAATATCTAACTTCTCATAACCAATACATACTCCCAAAACCCGGAAACACATGAATTACAAGCTACGAAACATAGTAAAATGCTCTAACTCCGGAATGTCTACATCAACAGTAAAGATAGAAGGGCTAACACTACAAGATAGAATAGAGAGAGAGACTCCTCGGTCTGTGGACGCGGCAGATATACCTCGAAGTCTCGTAGAATCGCCTCGCCTCAAGAATGATAGGCGTGAGTAGAGGTACCTGGATCTGCACATGAAAAACATGCGCAGAAAGGGCATGAGTACACCACAGCGGTACTCAGTAAGTGCCAAGCCTAACCTCGGTTGAGTAGTGACGAGGAAGGTCAGGGCCCTACTGAGATCAAATAAGTATAGAAATGACCAAAATAAGATAAATAGTTCAATTTAGAATCTACAATACGACTCTAATACAGGATAATAAGGAATTTAATTACTGAAACAGAGATAAAGACAAAACACAAGGAAATACTACGCATAACAAGGGTGATAACCGGGGATCTCTCAGTATCCTCAATATATATGACGGGAATCTCTCGATATCCCGAGGATCTCTTGGTATTCTCAATATATGCTAGGGATCTCTTGGTATCTCGAGGATCTCTTGGTATCCTCAATATACGTGCCAACTCTTGGTATCCCGCACCTCAGTTCAATTCGTAAATACGTACAGGGGATCTCCCGGGATGCCGTCCCGTAGTCCCAAAGTAAAACACACAGTAGCAACACTAGAATACTCAATTAAGCTCAATTTTGTACCAAGTAAACAGGTAATTTTAATCTAATATGCTTCACATAGTTCAATTAAGGCAGCCTAAGCAAATAAGCAGTTAAGTAAATTAGACATGCTTTTTCAAAGCTAACAGTAGGTTTAAAATGCAAGTAAAACGAGACAGGAAAAAGGGACACAATTGAAATTACTTAAAGAAAATCGGATTTTTCAACAATTAACTCAAGTACGCACTCGTCACCTCACGTACAAGGCATTTCAAATATCAAATATACCAAATCCTAAGGGGAAAGTCCCGCACACAAGGTTAGACAAGCCACTTACCTCGAACCGGCTCAATAATCAATCCGAAACCACGCTCTTGCCACAAGTACTCGACTCCAAATGGTCCGAATCTATTCAATTCAATTTTATACTGTAAATAACACTTCAAGTAACTGATTCTACAAAGAAATTCTAAGCTAAAACGCGAAATTAGGTAAAATGACCAAACGCCCCTCGGGCCCACGTCTCGAAATTGGGTAAAATTTATATTTTCAGAATCCTCACACTCTCACGAGTCTAACCATATCTAAATTATCCCAATACAATGTCAAATCCCCAATCAAAACTCAATTTCTTGGTCTAAGAATTTTCCCCCAATTTCCACCATAATTTCAAAATTAAAGGATGGATTAAAGTGTAGATTCATGGAAATTAGTCTAAACCGAGTAGGAATTACTTACCCAAATCGCCCAGGTGAAAATCTCTTCAAAAATCGCAATCTCCCGAGCTCCCAAGTCCAAAATATGAATTATGGCTTAAACCCTCGATTTTGGGTTTTAAAATCTGCCCAGGCAATACATTCATTGCGATCGCGAAAGCCCAGTCGCGAGCGTGAAGAGCAAAACCCACGCGCCTCAGATTTAGCCTACGCGAACGCGGAACCCCGTCTGCGAACGCGATGCTTTGGCTCCCTCAAGCCTACGCGTTCGCGGTTGGCTTCACGCGACCGTGTAGGGAAAACACTAAATTCCACTGCCGCCTTATTTCTTCTATGCGAACGCGACCTAGCCCACGCGTTCGCGATTAAGAACTACCCATAACTACGCGTTCGCATTCCTCTTCGCGCGAATGCGAAGAGCAAAATTCCCTCTGCCTCGCCTTAGCCTTCGCGATCGCGATCCTCTACACGCGATCGCGATGAAGAAAGTCTGCAACACATACCATCAAAAATCTGATGTTTTTCCAAGTTCAAAAATGGTCCGTTGAGCATCCGAAACACACCCGAGGCCCCCGGGACCTCAACCAAACCTGCCAACCAATCCTAAAACATCATTCAAACTTGTTCCAACCTTCGGAACGCTCAAAATAACATCAAAACACCTATTTTTCATCGGATTCAAGCCTAAGAATTATAAAAACTCTAAAAACACGCTTTCGATCAAAAAGTCTATCAACCCTCATCCGAATGATCTGAAATTTTGCACACATCACATTAAACACTACGGAGCTACCCCAACTTTCGGAATTCCATTCCGACCCTCGGATCAAAAATCTCACTATCGAACCGGAAACTTCAAAAAATTCAACTTTCGGCATTTCAAGTCTAAATTAGCTACGGACCTCCAAAACACAATCTGAACACGCTCCTAACACCGAAATCACCCAACGGAGCTAACGGAACCATCGGATTTCCATTCCGAGGCTGTCTTCACACTGTTCCGACTACGGTCAACTTTCCAACACTTAAGCTCTCATTTAAGGACTAAGTGTCCCAAAACTCTCCGAAACCTAAAACTGAACATCCCGGCAAATCAAAATAGTAGAAATAAACACAAGGGAAGCAATTAATAGGGGATCGGGCTGTTAATTCTTAAGACGACCGGCCGGGTCGTCACATCCTCCTACACTTAAGCATTCGTTCGTCCTCGAACGAGCATAGAGACATACCTAAAGTAGTAAAAAGATGAGGGAAACGGCTGCGCATATTCTGCTCGGTCTCCCAAGTCGCCTCCTCGACCGGCTGACCTCGCCACTGAACCTTCACGGACGCAATGTTCTTTGACCTCAGCTTTCTAACCTGTCTATCCAATATTGCCACTGGCTCCTCAACATAGGATAGATCCTTGTCCAATTGGACTGAACTGAAATCCAACACGTGCGACGGATCATCGTGATACCTCCAGAGCATCAAAACATGAAATATCGGATGAACTCCTGTCAAGCTGGGAGGTAAGGCAAGCTCATATACAACCTCCCCAACACGCCTCAATATCTCAAAAGGGCCAATAAACCTCGGACTCAACTTCCCTTTCTTCCCAAATATCATAACACCCTTCATAGGCAAAACCCGAAGCAGAACCCGCTCTCCTACCATATAGGAAACATCACGAACCTTCCGGTCCGCATAGCTCTTCTGTCTGGACTGGGCTGTACGGAGTCTATCCTGAATCACCTTAACCTTCTCCAAAGCATCCTGAACTAAGTCTATGACCAATAATCTAGCCTCACCCGGCTTGAACCAACCCACTGGAGATCTACACCGCCTACCATATAAAGCCTCATACGGTGCCATCTGAATGCTGGACTGATAACTGTTGTTGTATGCAAACTTTGCCAATGGCAAGAACTGATCCCAAGAACCTCCAAACTCGATCACACACGCACGGAGCATATCCTCAAGAATTTGAATAGTGCGCTCGGACTGCCCGTCCGTCTGAGGGTGAAATGCTGTGCTCAACTCTACCCGAGTACCCAACTCATGCTGAACGGCCCTCCAGAACCATGATGTGTGTCACACCCCTTTTTATACCCCCGAAAGATAATATGTGCATGGTATGGATTGCGGGTGGGTTAAAGAGTTTTTTCAATTAAAGTGACAAACTTGAATAGGGATTATTTTGTTTACAGAGTCGCCACTTGGAATTGATTTTTTGGGTGTTCCAAGTCACCTTTTTATTTGAATCCCTAGTCAAAGGAAGGTTTGACTCTATTATTATCGGTCCACAAAAATAAAGTTCGGGTAAGGAATTCTGTTAACCGGGGAGAAGGTATAAGGCATTCCCCGAGTCACGTGGTTCTAGCACGGTCGCTTTATTGACTTAAAACTTGGATTGAAGTAATTTTGGGCAAACTGTGATTTATATTATTTTCATGTTTTACCTATCCGCTTTTATCTCTTGATTATTAAAAAACTTACAGAAATATTTTTGAATAATAAGATGTCATAACCACACTACGCAAGCGAATGTGTGATCGACGAAATTTATGATTTAGTCATAACCGCGCTACGCAAGCGAATCCGCAGTCATGACAAACGATTGTTAGCACGTTATTTACTTTTGAAAAATTGCTACAATTGTGCTTGGAGGAAACATTAACCCTCTTATTTTTGGAAAATTTATTAAATGTCACTACCACGCTACACAAGCGAATCCGTGATTATGACAAAAGATTTATAAACTAATTAAAACTATTGAATATGATAGGAAATTGATGAATTAACTTATTAAATGTTAAGCGTTACGCTACACAAGTGAGTCCGTGAAGTTAAAGCGCACCTACTATTTGCCTAGCGTTTAAATTAATTAAAAGGAAACGAGTTAATTTAAATAGTAGAAAAATCTGATATTATTATTATTTTCTAGCTTTATAGTTGGGAAAAATTATGCAAATAAATGTTGGACCAACTTTATCTATTTTAAAGAAATGAGCCAAACTTCTTGTTAAAAGAAAAATGGGCCAGCTTGTATAGAGCTTTTGGGCTGCTGGAATTTATTACTAAAATGGGCCAAGAAATGGATTTCAATTGGCCCAATGCTATATAGAAGAAAAGGGGTAATTTTGTTGTTTAAAGGTAAATGGGCCAGCTTTTTATTCTTCATTCAGTAAGGCCCAAAGTTGATACAATCTTAGCTCTTTACTTAGTTTGTGTTCATGACCATTAACTACATAGTCACAATTGTATAAACGCCCACTTTACAAAAATAGCCACTTTTGCAAATCCGGCAAAATGGCCAGATTCACAAAGATATTATCACAGCATCCCTAGAAGCATATATTGGCAGTGAAATTTCAGCAACTAAAACGAACTCATGCTATGTGTTATACACCTAAAGTCCTTCATGGCATACTTAGCATTGTTACTCGGATATAATAGCTTGAAAATATGCTTAAAAATCCATAAACGACTTACATATCACATTCAAAAACTTACAACTCAATATTCAAGTATTATGAAGGACTATATTCACATTATCACATGCTTGATACATAACAATAACATACAAACTCTTTTGTTGTCAAACTATTCATCACATCAAACACATTTAAATGGTACAGCATGTTCAAGTTGTTCCCATTGCTGAAAATACATGTATTACGAGTCTTAAAGGATTACCTGGATAGCAAAAGAATAAAAAGTAGTTCAGCAACTAAAGCAGCATAAAAACAGCAGCAAAACAACAGAAAACCAGCAGCAAATCCGTGTTAAAACAGCCCGAAAACGTAGAGAAGAAACCCAGAAACGAACTCTAAAGAGGACTTATACTTTTCTAAAAGGTTGCACTCTAAGATTCACTCCTAAAGCTCACTATTTCAGCTTACTCTTCATGTGTTCAACTGCTGAAATTTTTTATGTTTTTGTGTGTTCAAAGAAATTCTAAAAACTCTATGGAAGTGTGATGGAGTCCCCTAATAATGAAGAAAAGGCAGCCCTTAAATAGGCAAAGAAAAGCCAAATTTTTGGACAGATTTTGGTTCACCCAAAATCTGTCCAAAAGGAGGCTGAATTTGTGTGCTAGAGGCTGTCCAAAAAGTGAAAGGACAACCTGAAATCTGCTATGGTAGGAGCCAAAGAGTCACTTCAGCCACCCTACTAAACGCAAGCTACTAGTACCCTAGTTTATGACAAAACTATCTAAATTTCAGATTTTAACATCACCAATATCACCCTATTGATTCAAATTGAACCAAGAATTAAAACATGTAATTAAACTTCAACACATTTATTATGAACCAACATGAGCAAACAAAAATTAACTATTAAAGCCAAACAGAACACATTCTATCGCTGAAGCGATTTAACAAAAACCAACACAAGCATAATCAGAAATGGATTAAAATAAAGAAACAAGACAAAAACTAATTCTAACTAAAACCCAAAAAAATAGAAAATTAATAACGGGGCCGAGTATTACGATTTTACCATATACTCGAGCATCCGGGAAACGACGATAGGCAGTGGTACGACTTCGAGCAAGCTTCTATTGTTGATATTCTTGAAACCAAAAACTCCGGCGAATTCGAGTCCGGTTTCAATGATATCAACGACACAACCTTGCTCGAGGCCGGTTTGAGAAGAGAAACGAGAGGCAGTGGTTGAGGGCGGCAGTGACACGGCCAAACGGCAGCGGCGGGATGTCGGCAGTGGGGGTGGAAAGAGGGGGAGAAGAGGAAGCCGGTTCTGTAAAATTTCCGGAATTTGGGGTGGTGGGCGGCGGCTAGGGTTTCGGATTTTAGTAGATCTATGGAGATTGGTGGAGATTTGGAGGATATGAGTGGTATAGGTAGAAAGAGGAGGAAGAGGGAAAGAGATGGTGAAATTTTGGGGTGGATTGGAGGGTTGCCGCCACTGGCGGCAATTTCCGGCCGGCGGCGATGGGCGGCGGCTGGGCGGCGCTGGGCGGAGAGAAGAGAGTGTGGTGAGAGGGGAAGAAGAAAGGAAATAAAGGGGAAAATGGGGGAAAATTTTGGGGGTTTTAGGCTTTAAATACCTAGGTTGAAGATCAAACTAGGACCGTTGGATCAAGTCAAGATGGGTGGATGATATTGATCTTTGTCACTTAACCAAAACGACGTGGTTTTGATACAAAACTACGCCGTTTGGACCCTCCCCTGGCAGCCCCTTTTGGGGCCGGATCTGGGCTCTTTGGGCCTCTAGTTTTGGGCCAATTTGTCTCAATTTCAATTAAAATAACAAGCCCAATCCCTTACCCCCTAATTATTAATTAAACTAAAAGTCTAATTCTAAAATCTCCAAATACACACCAAATAATTATTCAAAACTACAATGTAAAAGAAAGAACAAAAATTAGGCATTTACAGCATGAACTGAGTGCCTCTATCCGAAATGATGGAAACTGGAATACCATGGAGGCGAACAATCTCTCGGATATAGATCTTTGCCAACCGCTCCGAAGAATAAGTAGTACACACAGGAATAAAGTGAGCGGACTTGGTCAGCCGATCCACAATCACCCAAACAGCATCGAACTTTCTCAAAGTCCGCAGAAGCCCAACTACAAAGTCCATGGTGATCCGCTCCCACTTCCACCCCGGAATCTCTATCTGCTGAAGCAACCCACCCGATCTCTGGTGCTCATACTTCACCTGCTGACAGTTGAGGCACCGAGCTACAAACCCAACTATATATTTCTTCATCCGCCTCCACCAATAGTGCTGCCTCTAATCCTGGTACATCTTCGCGGCACCCGGATGAATGGAATACCGCGAACTGTGGGCCTCCTCTAGAATCAACTCGCAAAGCCCATCAACATTGGGTACACAGACCCGACCCTGCATCCTTAATACTCCATCCTCGCCAATGGTCACATCTCTGGCATCACCATGCTGAACCTTGTCCTTGAGGACAAGCAAATGAGGGTCATCATACTGACGCTCCCTAATACGATCAAATAAGGAACACCGAGAAACCACGCAAGCTAAAACACGACTGGGCTCCGAAAGATCCAATCTCACAAACTGGCTAGCTAAGGCCTGAACATCCATCGCCATAGGCCTTTCTGATGCTGGTAGATAAGCCAAACTCCCTAAACTCTCTGCCCGGCGACTCAAAGCATCGGCCACCACATTGGCCTTGCCCGGGTGGTACAGAATAGTAATATCATAGTCCTTCAGCAACTCTAACCACCTCCTCTGGTGCAAATTTAGATCCTTTTGCTTGAACAGGTGTTGCAAGCTCCGATGGTCACACAAGGCACACCGTATAGATAGTGGCGCCAAATCTTTAGAGCGTGAACAATGGCAGCTAACTCAAGGTCGTGAACCGGATAATTCTTCTCATGTACTTCAACTGTCTGGACACGTAGGCAATCACCCTACCATCCTGCATCAAAACCGCTCCAAGGCCAATCCTCGAGGCATCATAATAGACAGTGTGAGACCCCGAACCTATAGGCAATATCAAAACTGGGGCTGTAGTCAAAGGTGTCTTGAGCTTCTAAAAGCTTGCCTCACACTCTTCCGTCCACTGGAACGGAGCACCCTTCTGGGTCAGTCTGGTCATAGGGGCTGCAATCAATGAAAACCCCTCCACAAAACGACTGTAGTAACCCGCCAAACCGAGAAAACTGCGGATCTCTGTAGCTGAGGATGGCCTGGGCCAACTCTGCACTGCCTCTACCTTCTTCGAATCCACCTGAATACCCTCACTCGATACCACGTGGCCTAAGAATGCCACGGAATCCAACCAAAACTCCTGAATACCCTCACTCGATACCACGTGGCCTAAGAATGCCACGGAATCCAACCAAAACTCACATTTCGAGAACTTAGCATATAACTTCTTCTGTCTCAGAGTCTGAAGCACAGTCCTCAGGTGCTGCTCATGATCTTCCCGTCTCGGGGAATACACCAGAATGTCATCAATAAAGACAATGACAAATGAGTCAAGATAAGGCCGGAATACACTGTGCATCAAATGCGTAAAGGCTGCTGGGGCATTGGTCAGCCCAAATGACATAACAAGAAACTCGTAATGACCATACCGAGTCCTGAAAGTAGTCTTCGGGATATCTGGCTCCCGAATCTTCAACTGATGGTAACCTGAGTGCAAATCAATCTTAGAAAACACCCGTGCGCCCTAAAGCTGGTCAAACAGATCATCAATACGAGGCAAAGGATAACGGTTCTTCACTGTAACCTTGTTCAACTGGCGATAATCAATACACATACGCATAGAACCATCATTTTTCTTCACAAACAAGATAGGAGCACCCCAAGGTGATACACTTGGTCGAATAAAGCCCTTATCGAGCAATTCCTGTAACTGATCCTTCAACTCAGGAGGAGCCATACGATACGGAGGAATAGAAATGGGCTGAGTGACCAGCAACAGATCAATGCCAAAATCAATATCTCTATCAGGCGGCATGCCTGGAAGATCAGCTGGAAACACATCGAAAAAGTCCCGTACTACTGGAACTGAATCAACTGAAGGGGTATCAATACTGGCATCTCTCACATAGGCTAAATATGCGTCACACCCCTTCTCAACCATATGCTGAGCTTTAAGGAAAGAAATAACTCTACTGGAAATGTGATCTAAGGTACCCCTCCACTCAACACGCGACATACCTGGCATAGCCTGTGTCAGGGTTTTGCTGTGACAATCAAGAATAGAATAATGGGGCGACAACCAATCCATGCCCAAGATAATATCAAAATCTACCATGTTGAGCAACAATAAATCGGCTCTGGTCTCAAAACCATGGAGAGTAACCAAACACGACCGATAAACGGGGTCCACAACAAGAGAATCTCCCACAGGAGTAGAAACATAAACAGGAAAACTCAAAGAATCCCGAGATACACTCAAATGCGGAGCAAAATAAGAAGACACATAAGAATAAGTGGAGCCTGGATCGAATAGAACCGATGCATCTCTGTGACAAACCAGTATAATACTTGTGATCACAGAATCAGAAGCAACAGCCTCGGTACGGGCAAGAAGGGCATAGTATCGGGCCTGGCCTCCCCCTCTAGGGCGACCTCTACCTCCCCGACCTCACCTCTAGCTGGCTGGGCAGGCGAGGTAGAAACTAGAGCTGTAACCATAGCCTGAGAACTCTGTGGGGCACGTTGTAGCTGAGAAGTCTATGGAGGCTCACTCCTCCCAAGTCTAGGGCAATCCCTCACCACATGGCGGGTGTCACCACACTCGAAACAAGCTCTGGGAGGACGTAGTGGCTGTGACTGGCTCTGGCCAGGTCTGCTGGACTGACCTCTGAAAGCACCCCGTGCAGGAGGCGCGCTAGATACCGGTGGTGCATAATAAGGCTCCTGAGGTCTACTTGATGTGAGGCATTTCATTTCATTGAATACTACTTGCATAGGACTCATGTGCAACGCACGTGTTTAGAAACTAGTTATTATAAAGGTGGGAAGCCCCAAAGTTAAAAGTTGGATTACAAAATACCCTTCAAAAGTAGATCAACATAATTACCCCATCCAAACATTATTTCTACCATATTTTAAAACTACCATATAGTAAATTGACCATCTAATAAATAGAATAATTACAAATGATAAAATGAAAAGTCGTAAGCGTGCAGTTCTATCTAAAGAATTTGAAGAGTACTTTGAGTAATTAAAGCACTTGATTCAGTTAACCAAAATATTTTAATATATATATGGACCATAATGATTTATTAAATATCTATACACGGTGAAATTCAGAGATAAAATGACGGTCGGAGAGACCTTTTTTGCTCATTACTTTCTTCCATTTCCCCTTAAATTCTTACTAAAGTGTATGTTACATTCTTTAGCTTAATTAATTGTCATTTTCCTATTTAAGTCCATTTTTACAGGGGAAAAAAACACTACACAAATCTTCAGTAACCAAAGAGAGGGTTTTGGATGATTTCCTTGGAAAGAGAAGTCGAGATGGCGAAGCATTAGTCTCCATTGCATCTCGCCTAATGTCTCTAAGATATGTGCAAGTTTCTGTACCGTTTTTCCTTACCAAATTACTGTAATTTATAACTTATGTCTTTATTGGTCTATTTTTGTTTCATCAATACATGTATTAAAAAATGCGAAAAACCAATATTTATCACATGGTCCTTTTTCTTTCGTAATATATGTTGGTTTCTTTGCGTATAATATCTTATGAATTTTATTGCTTAATCTATCTTCGACAAGTTGCTACAACAAGACAGTGTCTGTGACTGTGAGTTATATGCATGGCTTTTTGCGGGTTATTTCCTAGATTCTGTTGGTAGCTCTTATTAGCCACTTTGGTAAATATTTTATATAATTGCTTAATTTTTCATTATTTTTTAAAGTGAAAGAAATATAATACTGTTAGAAGAAAAACCTACAAAGGGCTGAAAGATGTACCTTCCAAGAAGTTGAGTGAGTTAAAGCTACTGCAACATGTGTGACCTTCTAAATTTGCTTCTATAACTATGCATTGATTCTGTAGAAGATAAGTTTTTTCCTCTGACAAACTTTGTACTAAATAAGTGGTGTATGTATGTAGTGTGAACGGATGCAATTTATTTAGTTTGGCCTGTGAACAAGTAATATTAAAATTATAATATGGGGATTAGAAGACGAAAGTCAATCAAGATTTTCATATTTTTTTCTAGAATTTCCTTGTATGTACATATTTATACAACTGGGGTGTTATGCTACTCGGGAGGCGCGATACACATATGGTGATTATTAATTTATGCATTTTGAGATTCTAAGTGTTCACCAAAAATAGCAACTTATTACTTATTTTGTCCTTAAAAATCAAAATAATGAGTTTCCTTTTTATAGTATTAATATAAGATTTTTGCATTTTCATAATACCCAAACTAGCTACATGCCATTATCTAAAATATATATATAGAAAGGTAGAAAAGCGACTACGTAAATAAATAGTAGATACCAAATATTTAACTTCTCTTGTCACAAAATATACAATATTTTTGTAATTTCATTATAATTAATTTTTAGTATATTATTCTGCAACATTTGTGACAATACATACGGGATACACGTGCAATGCACGTGTTCAGAAACTAGCATATNNATATATATATATATATATATATATATATATATATATATATATATATATATATATATATATATATATATATATAAGGGATAAAGAATGCTGACATGGCACTTCTTATGAACTAGAAAATGCATTTATCTAATTTCTCGGATTTTTGAGATTTTCCTCTCATTTTAATAACATACTCGCCTCTTCCTTTATTTTCTCCTTTACTTTATTTACTTTTGTAACTGCCCAGACGAAATATGGCTGCATTGGATAAGGATCGAAAAATAAATATCACTTGAATCTTCTCTAATTGCTACCCTCTTGTCTCTTCCCTTTCCCTATAATTAACAGTTACAATTAATATACTATTACACCGATCGGAATTCTGCCAAAAAATTAACGACTGTTTATATGCATTTTCCCAGACGAACATCTATAGGTCTTTACAAATCGAGCGTATTTCGGCCGAGGAACAGAAGATATGGCGTTCTCCTCTCGATTTTTACAAATCCTGCATTTAGATTTCTTATTCGACGACAAGATGAACACAGAGGACAAAGAAGGGTTGAAGTAAGAAAATGGAGGAATGACGAATATCAAATCAAACTTTTCGGTGGATAACTTTCAATGTAACAATTAGAATTACACAACACAGCGCTAATGTATCTTATACAATAAGGATCTCAATAACTGAAAGATTACAACTCTGGAATGTAAAAAAACAAAAGGAGTTATAAAACTATTGAAGAAATATCATAGGTAATTAGAAAGGGGACAAGGAATTAGACAGAATCAGAGGAGGAGGTGAGAAGCACAGACTTTGCCTAAGCATAACCACAATTCGCATAAATCCTGAAACCGTAAGCCACCTCCTTTTAAACCTTTGCCACGTCTTTCCCTACTCCACCTGAATCCCAAACGGATCCCTTGTTGGGTTGTTTTGTCCTTGGGCTTCTTTGCGGTCTAGACCCTGGCCCAATAGCTTGGCCAACCTCTATCCAAATAACTGGCCCACAAGTATTGTCTAAATTATTCCTGTTCACAACAATACTCCCCCCCCCNNCCCCCCCCCCCCCTTGAAACCTTGCCCTCAAGGTTCTGCAGTAGCACGCTATGTTGGTTAGGCTGGTTATTGCAACACTTGAGCGTAGTGATGCGAGAAATAGGATAAATTCGTGCTGCTTCGAAAAGTTCAAATTTAAATGCAACAACCCAAATATACTGAAGCACTTTAAAAGGACCAAAGTATTGCCTTCCCAATTGATGATATTATTGTAATCGCACAGAATGCTGCCAATAAGTAGGAAATTTGACAGGTGCACTTTCAATGCCTTCAACTATGTCTTCAACATCTGTTACCTTCCCTTCTTTTATGTGTGGAGTAACCATTTCTATAAATTTTTGGTAAAGGGGAAAGTAATCAGCAGTCAAAAATCCTTGCATACAGACTCGTTTTGAGATAAGACAGAACAAGCTGTGCACGCCTTCAGGCTGCTCCAGGTTGTATTGCGAGATGAACCCACATACAGCGATTCGTCCATGGATTCTCATGTTCAGAAGAACTGCATCAAGCATCTTTCCTCTAACGTTTTCAAAGTAAATATCGATTCCATCGGGGAAGTACCTCTTCAAAGCTGCAAATAAATCATGTTCCTCTTTATAGTTAAACTAGTGAACTTGCCGCGCGTTGTGCGATTATAGAAAATCTCATTATATTTATGAAACAATCTTTTTCTAATATTCAGATGGTTAAGAAAATCTAAATAGGTTGTGAAAGGAATTAGCGTATATTAAATCAAAAAATAGTTCTTACTCGCTTTTCTTACAAATTTGGGACCTTTACACAAATTCTGTTGGATTCATATTTATTTTTTTAGCCGATAAACATAAACTATACACTGATTATACATAAATTTTATATATTTTATACACAATAATAATTTTATTTTTTGGTTTAAGCGTTGGGTGGCCGGCTACTTAGGTTAATTCTAAGAAAATATTCTCAGAAAAAATAGTTCACAAAGATGCCCAAGCGCTATTAGAGTAACACGTGTCCAAATGGTGGTTGAGACATGAAACAGATACTATCGTGTTCAGTTTCAAATAGTTCTTGCTCCTTGTACTAATAAGTATCATTTTTTTGTTCTTCATTTTCTTCCTTTTTCTTTTTCTGTGTTTTCAATATTCTTCTCCCTTCTCCTTATCGATAAGTACAAACTAAATTCACCGTTGTAATATAAAAAAATTCTTTTTCCTCCAAAAAATAGACGATCATCCTAGAAATGATGCGTCATCTTATAAAATCCATCTCTACCTATTATAACTTTTTTTTCACGCTATTCTTTCATAGACCCTAAAAAGAAAGAAGAAGATACATGGACAACAATGCTTTAAAGTTTTACTTAAAGAGGAAAGTAGAATTAAAGTACCTCATTTCAGTTCCATCAAAACTTTAGGTGAATTTTTCTTGTTTAACTCACCCATTGCGTTCTTGTTTTTAAGCGCCATTATTTTACTTGTCTCCTTAGTTTTTATAAATTATTACTGAAAAATCTTATAAAATTGATCGTCAATAAAGTGATGTTAAGAGTTTATATATGATATAAAGCTGAGAATTGGGCAGGTGATGTGACGGTCCTCTAAAGCCATCATTCTTATTTTTCTGTTTTCTTAATTTTTTCCTTATTTCATGTCTAAAAAGATTGTAGAAAATAATAAATAATATATTTATGTCGTTCCTTATTATTCGTATTTTCTTACTGCAGGAAAAAGCATAGCAATCAAGCGATAAGTTTTATCAGAAACAGAGAGAAATCGTATTTGTGTTGCTAAACAAATTGACAATCTGTAAAAGCGGTTAGTTTAGTTCAGCAAACCAATCAAACAACAATAACAATAAACTCAGTATAATTCTAAAAATGGGATCTGATAAATTTATAGTATGCTAAAATAAATCATTGACAACCTCAACTTCATGCTTCTCTACTTTATCTATATATTAGACCTTCGTACCAAAAGCTGAATTAAACATTAATGAATAAAGCCCTTCTTTGTCTACTTTTTCCATTTCATATCAGCATTATCATCTTATACTTTACTTTCTCTCAACTCTGTCGGTTCCGTCGGAATCTTTCTTCTATTATTTTTTCGCGAAAGTGCTTTCGAACATTACTTACGAGAATCTCAATCCTTCTGCCTCACCTTCTGAAAGGGTAGTAAGACGCCTCTAGCAGTACAAGGGATATGAATTAATCATTGTTCGATAAAGAACTACAATATCAATAGTTATCGAGTATTGATGCAAATTATTTTATATTATGGTTAGAAACATCAAAGGATAGACTAAATTACAAAGCAATATCAAGATGCCTCTGATGATCACTTAGCCCATAAGAAATTTGGTGTATAAGAATAAAGAAATCTCATAAGGAGCGTCATGAAGAAAAAAACATTTGATAAATGAATAGAACACAATATTACTATCATCGTATTGAAAAGTCAATATAATCTCCATCTATCTCAAAATTAAACTAACCTACATACACAAAGGAAGGAGTGGTAGGGTCTTTTTGTCTCACTACTCCGAGCGTGTAATAAGTGATAATACAACTTTCAACTTCCTCCAAGCATGACAGTTGCCAAAATAAACTTGAAAAGAAACATCACGATTTTTTGGTATATCGTTGTGTTGTATTAGTGCATATATGTAAAGAATAGAAACAAATATTAAAAATAAAAGCAGTTTGTTAATTAGAATATGAAAATGTATCACAGTTACCAATTATAGTCGCTAAAATTAAAGGCCGCATTTGTGAAAGATCAATTTCAAACTCTTGGAACATTTCGGCATCTCTTTCTCTCCTAAGAAGCTCCGCTGAAAGTTCTCAAAATTTACATATGTTTTGCTTCTGAGAGTAACAAAAGAATATAAGTAGGAAATATGAAGTGATCCGTAAAAAGTGAAAAGCACCATATATATCCAACCCTCTTGGCATCTAATAGATATCAAATAAAGAGTTTGTCAATAGTCATGAAGCATCAAAATTTCTCCAATTGCGTCAATGTATGATCCGAAATTGCACTATTGGATTTCTTCCATCTACATTGACAAACATGAAAATTTACTGTGAAATACGATACATTAAATGTGAATATGTGAGGGAAGTGATAAAATTATGTGTAAATAACATCATTTGTATTCAAACCTTTTGCAGAGCTCTCATGATATTATCCATGATGCAATAGTCATTTGGAAGTCAACCCAAACAAACTCAAAAATGAGATATAACAGTGCATCTAAACCCATCATTCGATTTATTTCATTAACTTCCAACAAAAAACGATCAAGGAAAAAATTATGAAAGAAGATGAGGATAATAACTGAAACATGACTTTGCTGTAAATGGAGGTGTTGGCTGCAGACCTATAACCCATGAATCCCTCTTCCACTTTTCATATTTAAAAAGATAAAAGCATCTTAACCATGACCATTACAACTTTAATTTGCAACCGTTACGTTGCTGTATTTTGAAACCGTTTCAAGAAAGGTGAAAGTAAATACTAATAATGAGGAATGGCACAAGCACAATATTTTAAGTTTTCTACCCGTTTTTTAGACATGAAATAAGGAAAAATTTGAGAAAAAAGATAAATAAGAATGCTGGCTTTAGAGGACTACCACATCACCAAGTCAATTCCCAGCTTTATATTTATATATAATATATAGATGCTTCATCAAACCCAAATTTGTTCTTCAATAGTTCAACCTTTTTTTGGCTTCCAGAACTTCCAACAGCATAGCAACCCAATAGCTTAGCGAATTGCCCGACGAGCTGACCTACTACTCCTGATGCCGCAGAAACATACACAGTTTCTTCTTTCTTTGGGGAGCAAAGCTCATAAAAACCTCCATAAGTTGTTATTCCAGGCATCCCTGCGCGTTTAATAAATTCAACCATCTTTGTCGAACAGTTTGGGAGTACCGTTAATTTGTGTTGTTGTTGAAATGCTCTGTTTACTACAGTCAAGATCAGTAAACTAAAGCATAGCAGTCCACAATTATAAAGCTCTTCTTCTGCCACTTGACAAACTGCATTCTCTTGATCCACAAAGTAACTGATTAGGTCCACATAGTTGCAAATTAAATGCAACAATGACCATAGTGATTGCACAATTGCAGCAAGACTTATGGCAAGATGTGGCTTTCTCCGCAACTCACCTAGTGCACCATTAACTCTAATGCTACCTGTAGAATGTGATTCAATAAGGGAATAAAAACCAAAACATGACAAACCATATTCTAACTTGGTAAATTCAGCAGTAGTTGCTTTCTGATGATAGGTGATAATAGGTAAATTAGATTATAATTAGGCCGTAAAGAACCACATTTTTGTATAGTTTTTACGGTAAAAAGTGATAACAAAATGCTCTGATTAGTGCTTTTCATGCTTTGCAGGCTATATCCAATAAAAGAAGTCTCTGGAGTACTTTTGGGATCAATTACGGAGAAAAGGAGGCCAATCATACAATATCCACAAAGTGCACCAAGCGAAGGGACAAAACCAGAACTGAAGCTGGTCTTCCGCTGTCCGGGCGTAACCGCGGTAGGACCGCGGCAGAACACTGCTGCAGATTCTGAAGGCCACTCTGGCTGCGGTCCTGGCGTAACCGCGGTAGGACCGCGGCAGGACGCGTAAACTTCAGGGACCAAAGTGCAAAACACGGGATTTTAAGCCCTAAACCCTATATTAACCGAAGGAAGCCGGCGAAGGAGGAGGACGCCACTTTTGAGGATATCTAATATAATTTGGAGGAGAATTCACGTGGAGGAACACACACCACACTTGGAGGAGACTTCTGAAAACTTCGAATTGGGAGGGCGATCCTCCCGGTGAACTGACCGTACCCCAAACCGACACAGGTGAACAAGTAGAGTATACTAGGGCGCTTGAGAGAACCATGTCGAAGGAACTCGGCAAAATGACCCCGTAACTTCGGGAGAAGGGGTGCTCTCCTATCTTTTGATTAGGAAAGCGGCACATACCAGGGGGTAGCGACTGGTGGTAACACGATGTCTTCTCTTCCTTTAATCTCATAGTTTATTAGTTCTAGAGTTTTGGGTGCTACATGAACGTTGTAGTTTGAAGCTTGAATTGTTCTTATTATTTTATCATATTGGTTTATTTATTCAATCTTGCGCTTAATTATTTGATCGATTGATCACCAATTGAATACTATCTACGAATCTAGGATTGAACTCGGGAGAGGGAATTCTAGATTGCATATAAGATTGAGTAGAGCAAGATCTTAACTCTGAGGGGGGCGGATTTGCGGTTAAGGTAGGAATATACCTAATCGCCTTGCTTGGTTATTATACGGGAATTATAAATGCGTTCTTGTTAATCCTAATTCCATAGGAATATAGACGTTAGGTTAGCTTGAATTAATAGGCAAGTTGTACTTCGGGAGAAGGCTACGAGCAATATTAACCCTGAGAACCAATAAACCAGATAAATTAATTAGACGATTTAAGTGGAAAACTCAACGAGATTGTTAGCTAACCCATAGCTCTAGAATATTCACTTACGTTGAATTCGTCTCTATAATTCGCCAACTTATTTTCTTTGATCTCTTAATTTGTTACTCTAGTTTAATTTTAGTTAAATATTCATACTTTAGGAATTGCTTGAATAGATTAATTGTTTGGTTTAATTTAGTTGATAGTTAATCACAAGTCCCTGTGGGTACGATATCTGGACTTATAATCCTATATTACCTGTCGACCACGTATACTTGCGTGTGCGTTTGGGAGCAACACTTTCTGATCTTGATGATCAAGGTTGTCAACAGAGAGAGGTGCATTGCATATAAACAGAGTAGCTATGGCAGTCAAGGTTGCTTCAAGGACACCATCTCTATCGTCAAGAATTGGCACATCAAAAGGGCCTCCTCCCGGATCGAAGACTACAAGCATCTCAAAAGTAACTTGGGCTCTTAGACTGACCCCTGTTTGCCCAGCTATGATACCATGAAGGACTTGTGCAGTTCCTTCTTTGTGAATTTTGCCAGCAACATCGACAACACCAAGATGTGGAGAAATGGCTAAGACATGAGTACTAAAGTCAGTTGTTGGCCCAATAAAATAGCAAGTCCAATAATGATTATGCAACCATTGTTGTCCGGGATCCCACACTTGAGTCATAGAGGTAGCATATGCAAAGAAGAAAAATATGCCAGTATATCCCATCAATAGCAGTGGCTCCCCATTCACTGTATAACATGTTAGAGACTTGGACTTAAAACTTATTCCGGGATACCACACACAAAGATCCGTAGCAGTTGTGCGAATGATTACAATAAAGAAATTAGCACTAGGATCAATGAAGTCAGGCCTCTCGCTGCGAGCAGGATTTGAATCAACCATTTCGTCACTTGCTAGAAGCAATAGTGAAAGGTGTGATATTATAAATCCTTTACAACCATTAAACTTTATAAGGAAGTGCTGCAAATGTAAAGAGTTTATGAGATCAACACGCCATGAGACATGTTTGCCTCTGTTTGACGTAGCTGCAACATCAGGAACTTGAAAGCCATGAGGGTAACCAATACAATGATGACACACACAACTCTACCATATTAAAGCAAGTCCATAAAACCTGCCCAGTAGCGAAATAACTGTCCAAAAAACTACAGATTGGTAGCCCAATATCCCTTGCACCCTTGCGATGTGCTGAATATAAGTGACGTTCCTTTCGTTGTTTTGCAGTCAATAATGTTGAAACAACTTCATTTGAAGCATGCTGCCCAGTGCAAACCAATTGCAAGTGTGTAAGACATATTTCAAGTTCATTGTGAGATCCCTAAAATCATCAAGCACCAAGGTTAAAGAGGGCTGTTGGAATAGGTAAGGAAAAAACTCGACAATCCCGTCATATTCATTAGCTACTGTGGTATGGATAAAAAGTAAAGTCACCCCCTCAGGCCGTGTTGGTTCGTCAAAGTGAGCAGATAAAATCTCGGAGGAAACATATGTCGCAGACTCAATAAGCGCCATATTTGCAAATTGGCACTGCTGCTTGGTCTCATGTAGATCGATAGTTTTATCAAACACTATGTTCGCAATATTCTCGAGCCATTCACCTTCCTTGTCAGCGGATACCGTTGGTTGTATAGGTACTGAAAAATCAATTTCGGCCCATCGAGTGGTTCCCCCAAGCACCTGAGTTACCTGAAAATGGAGCCCCGCTGATTGATCAGCTACTATATCAACCACAATCGGTGGGGCAATGAAGGGTGCATTCGAGTGCGCATCATAGGCCTTAGGATCGTTCCCAGTGTTGAAAACTGATTGTGCAATGATTGATGTTGCCGACATTTTAACTTCACCATCCTCGTCATGACGAACACACTAATTTAATGATTCTTTGGCATCACTAGATGAACCAGTTTGTGAGTGAGGCCATTCTCCCTTTGGATTTTCATCGAACATTTGGTCCGCCTAGGAGTGTCCGACATCCAAATCAGATGTAAATGCATATGAGATGGAAACAATGCTCATAGCAAGAACAGGACATACCTGGGTCTCTGCCATATGCACCGGACCCGTGAAGGTTTGTGTCCTAAAATGCAACTGCAACTTCTCCTTGAAATGGTTCCAATCATAGAATTGTTTGTTTCAGTATAGCCAGTCGAACCAAACGAGGGCAGCGCCTTCAAGGTAGAAGTAAGGGAGAGGTAGCCAATGCTCCTCGGAGAAGCCAAGGAAGTGGAAGTATCGCTCAGCTCGACAAACCCATCATGTTGCGCCGCCGCTGCTGAATCTATCTAGTATCACCTGTTCATTGGAGTACTCTCAATGAAAGCACCAATGTAAGAATTAGAATTACTCAACACAACGCTAAGGTATTTTATACAATAAGGATCTCAATAACTGAAAGATTACAACTCTGGAATGTAAAAAAACAAAAAGAGTGATAAAACAACAACAACAACAACTACCCAGTAAAATTCCACCAAGTGGGGTCTGGGGAGGGTAATGTGTACGCAGACCTTACCCTTACCCGATAGGGCAGAGAGGCCAAAAAGAGTTATAAAACTAGTGAAGAAATATCGTAGGTGATTAGAAAGGGGACGAGGAATCAGACAGAATCAGAGGAGGAGGTGAGAAGCACACACTTTGCCTCAGCATAATCACAATTCGCATAAATCCTGAAACCGTAGGCCGCTCTCCTTTTAAACCTTTGTCATGTCTTTCCCTACTCCACCTGGATCCCAAACGGATCTCTTGTTGGGTTGTCTTGTCCTTGGGCTTCTTTGCGGTCTAGACCCTGGCCCACAAGTATTATCTAAATTATTCCTGTTCACCACATAGTTCTTTTATTAAAGTTACATTCTTTTTCCTTTCTTTGTAGATGTTCACTTATTTTTGTAAGTAATTTTTATTAGGGATTGTCATGACATCTCTTAGAGACAGGGTTTGGGATTCTATTAGAACTTAAAGATGGAAATTTGGGGATTTTCCCTTTTCTGAATATGCTATGTTCATATTAGATTTTTGCCACTCTTCAGGTGGTTCTCTTGAGTATGTGCCTTGATGCTCCAGTAACTGCGACTTAGGAAATCCAACACTGAATTCAAATGTCCTCAATGGCAGGGTTATGAAATGTTTCCTTGGGATTTTGATACCATTAGTTTCCTAACAATTTGTTAAATACCGGGTAACTACTCTTATTAATATGAAAAGCTGAAAGAAATAATTGTCTATATCACGTTCTTTATGTGTTTGACAATAAGGTCTAAAGAAGTACAGTAATAAACAAAATATGATCGATAAGAAGAGGAATTCTCTACAAAGCAATCTCTATATTGTTACTTTTATATTGAACTTAAAGGTAGGGTGAGAAATATGAATGAATCAAAATACCGTTTAACATTTTAGTCAACAAATATATATATATATATATATATATATATTCAGTTATAAAAAATAGCCAAAGTATATCTTGATCATATTATTTGCATAGTTAAATTTTACTGGATGCCTTTGGCAAAACAAATTTCATAGAGGCATATGGATAATCATTATTTTAAAGGTTTTTTGGAATTAAAAATCCATATAACTCTTGGAGTTCATATTTACTGTTCCTGAGATATCATTCATGGTATAAGAAGTATATCTTGAATTCTGACTGAGATGTGAGTGATGATTTTTTGAGTACTTTAAGCATTAGTGACTGGAAGTGCTTTAGAAGATGAATTTTATATTTCCTTCTCACTTTTTGTGTGATAAGATTTGATATCTCCTTATTAGATGTGTGATAAGCTTTGACCGTGGATACCATGTTGAAAGAGTAATGCTTGACCAGCTTACCATTAAACTGTTGTCGAAAGAATCATCCATTTAGAAGCAGACAAGTGAACTTACGAGAAGAATGATGTGCTGGGGGAAGCTAAGGTGTCATCCAATGAGGTCTGTTTTATGTATGTTTTATGTATTTAGTCAGAAGATGGCACAGGACTCAGGATTAAGCTGTAACTATGATCTTGTACTTCTTTGTCCTTCCACTTGGCTTCGTGATGCTTACTTTTGGACTTTCTTAAATTGCATGTCTAATAGATGCATGAACCAAATGAGTTGTCTAAAATATTGAATCTTTTATGAATATGGAATATAATTTCAACTGTCTATTCCCATGATTGTTTATGCATGCTTATAAAAGTTCCCAGACCTGTAAGTTGGATTAAAGTTTAAACGGAAAAGGGCCAAAACTGCCCCTAGACTATTCGCTTAAGTTTAAAAATATCCTCCGTCCACCTATTTTGTAAAAATTGCCCTCACCTTTAAAAATCTGGCCCATTCATGCCCCTAACGTCAACTTTTCGGCCCACTCATACCCTAAAAACTAACAGCCCTATTTTGATTAAGAAAAAAATGTATTATTTATTATGTGTTAATTTTCTATTGGCTTAAATTAAAACATCACCCCATATTCACTTATTAACCTACTCCGCCTTAGATTTTCACCCTTCAACACCCACGGATCTCCCTCTTCATCTCAGATTTTTTGGCCTTAATTTAATTTTTAAATTAACATTTTTTATTAAATAAATTTTTTGAGTGAAATCAGGTACTCTTTGAAATTAATTCTTCATTGTAAGATTTTATGGTTTAATAAGTTATTTTTCTGCCAATAGTAATGATCATTGAGCATTTGCAATATTTTTTGTTTATATTTCCTGACAAATCTGCATCCAATTTTTTCAAGTTGACTCGATAGTGATACGATCAGCTAAACCTTATTTGGCCACCCCCGGAGCGATTATACCAATGATTTATTTGGTCTCTGCTCGGACCTCGATCTTTTTTTTCTTCATTGCCTCACCATAGTCTGAACATCCGACCATGTCCATAAATTAAGTCATTGTACGAGGATGCTCTTCAAGTTATATCAACACCACCAATTTTAAAAAAGAGACGGTTAAATCAAGAGAAATATTTGAGATCATATGCCTGAGAAAATGAGAGAATACGATTTATTGGTGAATGTGACTGTAATAAACACTTGATTGAGCTTATTGTATGAAGCAGTAAAGTGTAGTAAGAAAAATTGATGATGAATGATATTTCTGTGATGAAAAAAAATAGGAGTATTGATGTGTACATTTAATATACAAAGAAATAGGAAGAGGAAGGTGATTAACTATACGAGAGAGTTTTGTTTGCTTAGGGAAAAAATGGGTGTATGAGAGTTCTAGTTGGTGGAATAATTTTTAAAAGAAAGAGGAGAAAGAAACGGAGGAAAAGGGTATTATTGTACCGACTCCAATAGTCTAGGGGCAGTTTTGACCTTTTTTCCATTATGACACGTGGAAATTAATTAAATTTTTTTTATCTAACATGACTGTTAGTCGTAAGGGCATTCTTGAGCCGAAAAGATAACGGTGAGGGCAATTTTTTCAAAATAGATGGACCGAGGGCATTATTGTACCAACTCCAATAGTCTAGGGACAATTTTGACCCTTTTCCGTAGAAATAAAGGCAAGAATGAATTAAATAGAAGTTCAAGATAGTAACGAGAAAACTTCTAAAATATTAAAAAGCTTAAGACTAAGTAAAAACTTAATCATAAAGCTCCAAATTGTTTATACAATTGTCCCATGAAAGGTCTGGGGACTTGTGTTTTCTAAAATAACCCTCAAACGAAACCAAGGGTTTTAAACATAACCTTCCAAAAAGGTACCTGCAAAAAAGAGAGAATTCAAACAGTTTAAATTTATCACTAGGAAGATGAGGGAACTGTAGAAGGTGCATCAACGGCAACGGGCTCAACTTGGGCAGGTGCATCAACAGTTGCGGGTTGAGCTTGACTCGCAGCAATAGGCTCGACAGGGCTTGGAAGAGTTGGGATACCCATATCAACTTCAACATTCACGGAAGCTTCGGCCACAGGAGAAGGAAAATCTTGAGTTTGTTGAGCTTTCTCAATGGTTTTATTGATCTTAGCCAACTCAGATTCGAAGTTGAAATTTTCTTGGCCAGCTTCAATTAAGGTATCACGGTGTGAGTTCAGAAACGCCCAACTTGCCTCAATAGCAAATTTTTCTTCAAGGGTCTCATAATCCCTTTTCCCAATCAGCAATCTCATTCCTGACCTCCTCATTTTCAGCCAAGGCAGAGTTGTTAGAAGTTTGAAGAGAGCCATGGGAGCTTTCTAAAGCACGCACCTTATCAGAAGAGACTCGAAGGTCTTCTTGTGCTTGAGTTAAGCTTTGCACGAGTTCCCCAGCGTAAGTTTCTTTTTGACTCAAGAGGACCTTCAACTCTCTGTTCTCTTCACTGGCCTTGGATAGTTGTTCTGAGAAGCAAGATTCGAGACGCTCTTTTTCTTTTTCTGCTTGGCTTGAGGAAGCTTTTACAACTGCTAACTCTGACGTTAAAGCCCGCACCTGCTGTTCTAAGGTATTCTTGCTCTCTTGTAAGAATTCTACATCAATTTGTAAACTCTTGAACTGATCCTTCCAATTGAATGCCTCTAACTAAGAATCACGTGCTATCTTCTCCAAGAGAGGGATTCTGTTCATCATTTCTGTGCCGATAAGATTGGCCTAAAAAAAGGAAGGGTAACAAGAATCCCAAAGATAGGAAAATTACAAAGTAAAAAAAAAGAGAAGGTAAATACCTTCAAAGTAGCATGCACAATATCATTCATCAGAGTCAAGGAACTATGGCTCTCCAGCTTTGTTTTTTCAATTGGGCCAATTAAAGGCTCTAGCCATACATCCGCCTGACCTGATTTCCTCAAAAGGCTGCTCTCAGCAGGAACTTCAATAACCACCCTCCTCATAGTGGCAGTTCTACTTGAAGAACCCACTTCAGTATGATGAACGATTGGGGGGGGGGGGGGGGGGATTGTCGAAGGAGGAGTGGTAGAAGAGGTAAGAACAGTTGAGGAAGGAACAGTAACAGTTGGGGTTGGCAACGAAGGAATCACAGGAACGGGAGTTGAAAAAGAGGCTAGGGGTGTTTCATCTAAAACAGGCCCTAAACTTCCACTATCAAAACCGCTAATAAAAGTTGTTCAATGGACTCACGAGTATCACCGGGGTCAACGTCGTCGTCAGGAATTACTACCGGGGCTTCAATGGACTCGGTAAGAGGAACGGAATGACGGGGAAATGCCTATGCTTCGTGATCGGAAATTATGCGTCTTCGAGCTCGAGGCCTTCTCACCAAAGAGCCCCCATCTTCCTCTTCTTCGGAATCTTCTTCTTCAACGTCTTTACTCTTCGACGAGGAACCCAAGACTATTTCTTGAGCCCTTTCTAAAGAGATACGGGTTCCCGAAGAGACATGGGAAGCCGACTACCTCGGCAGTAACTCCTCGAATAGCAAATCCTCATAAAAAGATGGATTGAAATTAGAGCCATAAAGAGAAATATATGCATGAAAGATGAAACAAAATAGAAGCTTTTACCATGAGTCTTTACTTTCTAACCAAAACAGTTAGAAAGTGTCTTCCAAGACCTACCATCCATTGGTGCGGTCTTTAGTAACTTGTCTACCCAACCACGGAAATTGGGAACATCTTCCACAACTCCCATGGTTGCTAAAAAAAAGAACAACAAAATTAGAAAAGTTGATAAACTTGAAGGGAAAAGGCACGAGAAGGATAAAAGACTTACGTGCAAAATTACACTTCTCAGGGAAGGGAACGTTATCTTCACCCACTAAACAAGCAGTGGGGGCAGCAACAAATCTGGCATACCAGCCACGGTCCTTGTCATCCTCAAGGCTCACCAAAACCCTCTTACTCTTGGCTACTAGTGTAAAAGAACCATTGCGAAAAAGCCTAGGGGAGTAAAGATGAATTAGGTGAGGGAAAGTAAAGGGAACACCAGCTGTATTGGTTAAATGCCTCAAACAAGCAAAAGCCCTCCATATGATTGGGCCAATTTGACCCAAACAAACATCAAAGAACCGACAAAACTCAAGAATAACTGGGTCAATAGCTGGTTTAAACCCCAAAGTGAAAGGGTATGTATAAACAAAAGAAAACCCGATTAATTAAGAGGTAATTCTTTGATTTGGGTTAGGGATGATAATGGGAAAGTCAGCACTCCAATGGCAGTCTTTACGAACTACAGGAGCCAAAATTTATGTAATTTGAGTGGGAAAAACATCAGCACGATCTAAAGTAGAAACCTGATTCCTAAGAGATTCCCTGTCATGATAAAAAGATAGTTCCGTAGGGACTATCTCTACTACTAAAGGCTCACGTAATGGTTCAGAAGGTTCTTTACCCCTAGAAGAAGATTTTTGAGAAAGGGAACCTCTGGTTCTAGAAGAAGGACCAGAACTAGGAGATAAAACAGAAGAGCCTCGTGCAGATCCCGAACTACGGTGCCTACCTCCCCTTCTGCCCCTAATAGGAGCACTAGGGAAGGTATCAACAATGGAAACTCTTTTAGGGTTAGGTTTCGATGAAGACATAATGAGGAAGGATGATACGAGGAAGAAAGAAACAGAGATTTGAGAAATAAAGTGTTCAGTAAACTTTATAATGTAAAAGACAAAGAAGGAAGTTATATTTATACTGATAAGCAACCGTCAAAGGGAAAAGTGCAATGATGGAAGGACCATAATAATGATATCTGACACTTCGTAAACAGGGAAGCCGAAAAGAAAACCTAAAAAAGTGTTGCAAAACTGCAGAATTAATAGGAAGGTGACACGTGTGAAATGCATTAAATGGAAGTGACAATTGAAGCGTCAATTCTGTCACAATATTAATGGTTACAAAAATTTTCGTTTTAATGAAATCCACTTCCCAAATATTCAACTGAAATGGCAAGTGGGGGGACTATCTGTATTGGGAAAAATTGAGTTTACATATTAAAGAGGTATGAAGATGACGTGTCGTGACACGTAGACTGGTCAAATGGTCAAAGAATTACAACTAGCCAAGAGGCATGAGTAGCAATGGATACGAGCAAAGGCAAAGGAAGAGGCACGGGCGATCATTTAAAGGATTCAGCGCCCGTACCTATTCAAGAACATTTAAGTTCAAGAATCAAGAAGAATCAAGGGAATGAATCTGACAGCACATGAGAGTCCAAATACAGTATTTAATAAGCATTAAATGCTAAAAACGTTAGAGAATCTGTTTTAAATATAATGATTATGTAACGTAGCATTCAATTTCATTAATTTCCCATAATAGCCTTATTATGACAAAGGCAAGACACATATCCCCAAAAATAGCTATAAAAGGGAGGGGGCTGAACAATTGTGTGGACACGAAACACTATCTGAATATACTTTGGTTTACTTGTTTTTTCTTAATTATATTCTTGCTACCCAATTGTTTTCTCTTATTCATTCTTACGATTATCAGTAACCCGAGTTCTTCTATATTATCGCTTTAGTCAAAATTCCATTTTTTTTGTTAAACATTAAGTAGTTATACATTTATCTCAAAATCACAATCTCTTAGCCGTGTAACCAAATGACCCCTAATTCTTAAATTACATAAATACCCTTCTAATTACCCTAAATATCCTACTTATAAAGTTATAATTTAATAATAATATTTATTATGAAGAAATAAAAAAACTAATTTTATTTGAAATGCCCTTTTCTAAAAGGTGGTGTATTTTTAATACGTAACTAAACGTCCCTTTTCAAATCTATTTAGCTTTTGCTTTACAAAAAAAAGAATTACACTTCTATTTAAACATAACGATGCACATAGCCCTTGTTAGTAGACTGTATTTGTAAAATAATTCTGGAAATATAAATGAGTATAAACAGAAATGAACATAAACAGAAATGACATAAAACTAATTCGAGCCCACTGAATTCACAGTGTTTCCTTAAGGAATTTAATCCCCTCCTAGTACCCAAGGTTATGGATTATTTCCTCCCAGGATAGAACGAATTACACACTGGTGTAGTGGTACTTCAAACCCCAGTGTTTCAGCGAACACAAAGTTCGGTAGCAAATCACACTTACTTTTTGCTTTGTTTGATGCTAAAAGTATGCAGAAGAAGGAGAAGAAACTCAGAAAATCGTAGTGAAATTCTGAGCAGAATAGTGTTGTATTTATAGCCAAAGTTAGGCTGAAATCTGAAGAGGGTGCAACTCTTCAGAATGGCTGTTTATGCAAAACGCCCACAGCATAAATGCCATTACATAAATGGCCATTTACTCAATAATAAAGAGGAAAAAATAAAGAGGGAAAATTGAAGAGGGTAGTTACTTTTCTGTTACCAAAACAGAAAAACGGATTGGATTTAATATTAATATTTAATATTAATATTTTGTTATTAAAACAAATATTTAAATATTTAATAACATTTCTGTTAATATTTTACTATTAACAAATAAATTTGGTCCAAAAAGTTAATCAATCAATCGATCATTTGACCAAATCCAAATCCGAATCCGAATCCGAAGCCGAAGCCGAAGCCGAAGCCGTAGTCGTAGCCGAAGCCGAAGCCGAGCCGAGCGAGCGACGACGACGACGGCGCGAGGCTTGCCTTCTTCTCAACTCTTTATGAGCTAGAAGAAGAGCAATTGCTTATATACCCATAAAAAACCTCTTCCTCTTCCAATATGGGACAATGCCTATTTGCCAAGGGGGAGGAACTTAAAATTTCACTCAAAAATTTTATTTCCCTCCATTTCCCATTCACCCTCTTTTAATATATTAATTAAACACATCCAAAACCCAACAATCCCCCACATGAATGGGGAATGGCTATATCACGGAAGTATGCATGAAAAACTGTGTGATTCGCAAGTAAGGATTAATTGCATCTGGATAAGTAGGTTTCCCTTTGAACTTTCCGTAGTGAACTTATGTCGGATATACTCGATCAATCGGTAGATTTGATATCTTTGAACCGTCGAACTTTAGTGTATACCTAGACAACCACAAGTCACACAACCAACCCTTAACCGTCTTTGGTTCTCATTGTTGTGTTCTTTTCAGCCATGAACACCGCCTGGTTTCATAAGTGCGTAGAGAACTGGCCTTACAATGTTCTCCTTGAAGCGGCTAACACTTCACACTTACATAGGTGATTCCTAAACGTGTCATCCCGTAGATACACTATTTGATATACCCCGTATCAAATTTAGAAATCATTAAAAAGCCTTAATGCTTTATCCTTGGTACTGAACATTGTCTCATCACGAGAATGGACCAAAAGTTTAGTTGACAATGTTGAACCGTAATAAATGACTTTGTTTGATCTCCTTGAACCTAGATCTTGGGATCTCCAGTCTTCTAGGTAGAGTTACCGCCACTATGACTTGTTCTCGGCCACAGTCCCATTCCCTTTGATGACTTCTCAACTACCTCTCTAGTTAGGCCTTTTGTAAGTGGATCCGACACATTATCACTTGACTTTACATAGTCAATCGTGATAATTCCTCTAGAGAGTAATTGTCTAACGGTTTTATGTCTTTGTCGTATATGGCGAGACTTACCGTTATACATAACGCTCCCAGCCCTTCCAATTGCCGCTTGACTATCACAATGTATGCATATTGGTGCCAACGGTTTGGGCCAAAATGGAATATCTTCCAAGAAATTCCGGAGCCATTCAGCTTCTTCACCGGCTTTATCCAAGGCTATGAACTCAGCCTCCATTGTAGAGCGGGCAATACAAGTTTGTTTGGATGACTTCCAAGATACCGCTCCTCCACCAATAGTGAATACATATCCACTTGTGGACTTGGAATCAGTTGATCCGGTGATCCAATTTGCATCACAGTATCCCTCAATGACCGCAGGATATTTATTGTAGTGCAAAGCAAAGTCCTGGGTATGTACTAAATACCCCAAAACTCGTTTCATGGCCATCCAATGAGATTGGCCTGGATTGCTCGTATATCGACTCAATTTACTTATAGCACAAGCTATATCTGGTCGTGTACAATTCATGATGTACATTAAGCAACCCAACACACGAGCATAATCCAATTGTGATATGCTCTGGCCTTTGTTCTTTGCTAATGCAAGATTCACATCAATTGGAGTCTTTGCAACTTTAAAGCCCAAGTGCTTGAATTTTTCAAGTACTGTCTTAATATAATGAGATTGTGACAATGCTAGACCTTGAGAAGTCTTATGGATCTTAATTCCCAGAATTAAATCAGCAACTCCCAAGTCTTTCATATCAAACTTGCTAGTTAGCATACGCTTAGTAGCATTTATGTTAGCAATTTCATTACTCATTATGAGCATATCATCCACATATAAGCAAACAATGACTATGTGATTTGGAACATTTTTAATGTACACACATTTATCACATTCATTTATCTTAAATCCATTTGACAACATTGTTTGGTCAAATTTAGCATGCCATTGTTTGGGTGCTTGTTTTAATCCGTAAAGGGACTTAACAAGTCTACAGACCTTCTTTTCTTTACCTGGAACCACAAACCCTTCAGGTTGTTCCATGTAAATTTCTTCCTCCAACTCTCCATTTAAGAAGGCCGTCTTAACATCCATTTGATGAATTTCAAGACCATAAACTGCAGCTAACGCTACTAACGTTCGTATGGATGTAATTCTTGTAACTGGAGAGTATGTATCAAAATAGTCAAGACCTTCTCGTTGTGTATACCCTTTGACCACAAGTCTTTCCTTATACTTGTCAATAGTGCCATCATCTTTCATTTTCCTCTTAAAGATCCATTTAGAACCCAACGGTTTATTTCCAGGAGGAAGATCAACCAATTCCCATGTATGGTTGTTCAGTATGGATTCTATTTCACTATTGACTGCCTCTTTTCATAACAATGATTCGAAGAAGACATAGCTTCTTTAAATGTTTGAGGTTCATTTTCCATTAAGAAAGTCACAAAATCTGGTCCAAATGAAGTAGACGTTCTTTGACGTTTACTACGTCTTGGATCCTCCTGATTAAGTGTACTTTCTTTTGTTTCTTCTCGAGGTCGTTTAGATCCTTCACCAATCGACTCACATTCCTTTTTATACGGATATATATTTTCAAAGAACTCAGCATTATCTGATTCTATAACCCGTATTATTATGAATGTCGGGTATTTTGATTTATGAACCAGAAATCGNATCACGACTCCCGAGGGTGGAAAATCCGGGTCATGACAAGTTGGTATCAGAGCTCTAGGTTACACGGGTCTCACAGTTCACAGACAAGCTTAGTAGAGTCTGAGGGATCGATACGGAGACGTCTGTATTTATCCCCTAGAGGCTACAGAGTTAGGAAAAATTTCACATCTATTCTTTCCTGTCGTGCGGTTTGGTTTCTCAATGCTGATTGAATTTCTATTCTGTTCTTTCACAGATGCCGAGAACGCGTGCTTCCTCATCCGCTAACCAGCATCCCGAGCACCCAGCAGCAGCTCCTACGAGGGGCAGAGGGCGAGGGCGAGGCCATGCTAGAGGCCGAGGTAGGGGCAGAGCTCAGCCCAGAGCAACAGCACCAGCGGCGGAGCCTCAGGTTGACTTTGATGATGAGGTTCCGGCCCAGACAATTCCGGTGGGCCCAGCTCAGGTCCTAGAGGGGTTTATTTCTACCCCGGTACTCCAGGATGCTCTGGTCCGTCTAGTGGGACTTATGGAAAGTGTCACCCGGGCAGGCTTGCTTCCTGTAGCACCAGCCGTCTCTCAGGTTGGAGGAGGAGCCCAGACTCCTGCTACTCGCACTCCTGAGCAGATGGCTCCCCAGTTTCAGACTCCAGCAGCTCAGCCAGTTGGAACAGTTCAGCCGGGTGTGGTAGCCCAGACCAGTGATGGGGCAGCTATGTTTGTCGATGCTTTGTGGAGATTGGACAGGTTCACCAAGCTCTTCACTACTACTTTCAGCGGTGCATCTTCTGAGGATCCCTAGGATTATCTAGACAGCTGTCATGAGTTTCTCAGGAACATGGGGATAGTGGAGACCAATGGGGTTGACTTTGTTACTTTTCGCTTGTCTGGATCCGCCAAGACTTGGTGGAGAGATTATTGTTTGGCTAGACCAGCCGGATCACCAGCTTTGACTTGGGAGTAGTTTACTCAGCTATTTCTGGAGAAGTTTATCCCCATCACTCAGAGAGAGGCCTATCGGAGGCAGTTTGAGCATCTCCAGCAGGGTTCTATGACCGTTATCCAGTATGAGACCCGATTCATCGACTTGGCTCGTCATGCTCTTATCATACTTCACACCGAGAGAGAGAGGGTGAGGAGGTTCATTGAGGGTCTTATTCAGCCGATTCGACTTCAGATGGCTAGGGAGACAAGGAGTGAGATTTCTTTCCAGGAGGCGGCCAATGTGGCCAGGAGAGTGGAGATGGTTCTGTCGCAGGGAGGTGGTCATGGGTCGGACAAGAGGCCTCATCATTCAAGTAGATTTAGTGGTGCCTCGTCTGGAGGTAGGGATTCGTATGGTAGAGGCCATCCTCCTAGGCCTTTTCAGTCAGCACTTCAGGTTTCTCACGGCACTTCAGGTGGTCGTGATTCTCATATGCAGCATTTTGATCAGCAGTCCTACAGTGCACTACAGCTCCCATCAGTGCACCGCCGCTTTAGAGTTTTCGGGTGGTCATTCAGGTCGCCAAGGTCAGTCTCAGTTTTCTCAGCCGCAACACTCAGGTGGATACTTTGAGTGTGGTGAGTATGATCATATCCGGAGGGCTTGTCCGAGATTGGTGGGTACTCAGTCGCAGCATCAGGGTTCCCGTGCTATGGTTCAGGCACCAGGTGTTCCGTTGTCCGCTCCGCCACCTAGGGGTGGGGGTAGAGGTGCTAGAGGTGGAGGTAGAGGTATTAGAGGTGGAGCTCAAGCAGCTAGAGGTAGAGGCCAGCCTGCAGCAGGCCATCCCAGAGATGTCGTTCAGGGTGGTGGGGCCCAGCCCCGATGTTATGCTCTACCAGCCAGGCCTGAGGCTGAGGCTTCCGATGCAGTTATCACAGGTACTGTTCTGGTTTGTAGCAGAGATGCTTCAGTTTTATTTGATCCAGGGTCTACATACTCCTATGTGTCATCTTATTTTGCACCGTATCTGGTCATGCCTAGTGATTCCTTGAGTGCCCATGTATATGTGTCTACACCGGTGGGTGATTCTATTGTGGTAGATCGAGCCCATCGTTCTTGTATAGTGGTGATTGGGGGTCTTGAGACTCATGTAGATTTATTGCTTCTGGACATGGTTGATTTTGATGTCATACTGGGGATGGACTGGTTATCACCTTACTACGCTATCTTGGACTGTCATGCCAAGACCGTGACCTTAGCCTTTCCGGGTTTGCCTCGTTTAGAGTGGAGAGGGACTCCTGGTCATTCTACCCATAGTGTTATCTCTTATGTGAAGGCTCGGCGTATGGTGGAGAAGGGGTGTTTGGCCTATTTGGCATATTTTCGTGGTTCTAGTGCTGAGGTTCCTTCTATTGATTATGTGCCTGTTGTTCGTGAGTTCCCTGAGGTGTTTCCTTCAGACTTGCCGGGTATGCCACCTGACAGGGATATTGACTTCTTTATTGATTTGGCTCCGGGCACCCAGCCCATTTCTATCCCGCCATATCGTATGGCCCCGCCTGAGTTGAAAGAGATGAAGGAGCAGTTGTGAGACTTGCTTGAAAAAGGTTTCATTAGACCTAGTGTTTCGCCTTGGGGTGCGCTGGTGTTGTTTGTTAAGAAGAAGGACAGATCGATGAGAATTTGCATTGATTACCGGCAGTTGAACAAGGTTACGATCAAGAATAAGTATCCATTGCCGAGGATTGATGATTTGTTTGATCAGCTTTAGGGTGCCAAGGTATTTTCAAAGATTGACTTGAGATCTAGCTACCATCAGTTGAGGATTAGGGCATCCGATGTCCCTAAGATAGCTTTTCACACTCGGTGCGGGCATTATGAGTTCTTGGTGATGTCATTCGGGTTGACAAATGCCCCAGCAGCTTTTATGAATTTGATGAGCCGAGTGTTCAGGCCTTACTTGGATTCGTTCGTGATAGTCTTCATTGATGATATTTTGATATATTCTCGCAGCCGGGAAGAGCACGAGCAGCATCTTAGAGTGGTTCTTCAGACTGTGAGGGATAGTCAGTTGTATGCCAAGTTTTCGAAGTGTGAGTTCTGGTTGAGTTCAGTTGCATTCTTGGGTCATGTTGTATCAGTAGAGGGTATTCAGGTTGACCTGAAAAAGATTGAGGCAGTCAAGAACTAGCCTAGACCAGCATCAGCTACAGAGATCCGGAGCTTCTTGGGGTTGGCAGGCTATTATCGTCGGTTTGTGGAGGGGTTTTCGTCTATTGCATCCCCGATGACCAGGTTGACCCAGAAGGGTGCCCAGTTCAGGTGGTCAGGCGAGTGTGAGGCGAGCTTTCAGAAGCTCAAGAGAGCTTTGACTACGGCACTGGTATTGATTTTGCCCACAGGTTCAGGGCCATATACAGTTTATTGTGATGCATCTCGTATTGGACTTGGTGCGGCGTTGATGCAGGATGGCAAGGTCATTGCCTATGCTTCGCGGCAGTTGAAGATTCACGAGAACTCTGCGGTCCATGATTTGGAGTTAGCAGCCATCATTCACGCGTTGAAGATCTGGAGGCATTATCTGTATGGCGTGGCATGTGAGGTGTTCACGGACCACAAGAGTCTACAATATTTGTTCAAGCAGAAGGCGCTAAACTTGAGGCAGAGAAGGTGGTTGGAGCTGTTGAAAGACTATGATATCACCATCTTATATCATCCGGGGAAGGCCAATGTGGTGGCCGATGCTTTGAGTAGGAAGTCAGCCAGTATGAGCAGTTTTGCTTATATTCCGCTCGGTGAGAGGCCGCTTGTTTTGGATGTTCAGGCTTTGGCCAATCAGTTTGTGAGGTTGGATGTTTCTGAGCCCAGTCGCGTGTTAGCTTGCACAGTCGCTCGTTCTTCCTTATTGGAGCGTATCCGAGATCGGCAGTATGATGATCCCTATTTGTGTGTCTTTAGAGACACGGTGCAGCACGGAGGTGCCAAGCAGGTTACCTTAGGAGATGATGGAGTTTTGAGATTGCAGGATCGAGTTTGTGTGCCTAATGTGGGTAGGCTTCGAGAGTTTATTTTAGAGGAGGCCCATAGCTCCCGGTACTCTATTCATCCGGGCGCCGCGAAGATGTATCAGGATTTGCGGTAGCATTATTGGTGGAGAAGAATGAAGAAGGATATCGTTGCATATATGGCTCGGTGTTTGAATTGTCAGCAGGTTAAGTACGAGCATTAGAGGCCTGGTGGTTTGTTCCAGAAGATCCAGATTCCTTAGTGGAAGTGGGTGCGTATCACTATGGACTTCGTTCTTGGACTCCCACGGACGAGGAAGTTCGATGCAGTGTGGGTTATTGTTGATAGGCTGACCAAGTCAGCATATTTCATTCCTGTTGCAGTCTCTTATTCTTCCGAGAGGTTAGCTGAGATCTATATCCGGGAGATTGTTCGTCTTCATGGTGTGCCCGTGTCTATCATTTCGGATCGAGGTACGCAGTTTACCTCACATTTTTGGAGAGCAGTTCAGCGAGAGTTGGGCACACGGGTTGAGTTGAGCACAGCGTTTCATCCTCAGATGGACGGGCAGTCCGAGCGGACTATTCAGATTTTGGAGGATATGCTCCGAGCTTGTGTCATTGACTTTGGAGGCTCTTGGGATCAGTTTTTGCCTTTAGAGGAGTTTGCCTACAACAACAGCTACCAGTCGAGTATCCAGATGGCTCCTTATGAGGCTTTGTATGGTAGGCGGTGTCGTTCGCCGGTTGGATAGTTTGAGTCGGGAGAGGCTCGGTTGTTGGGTACGGATCTGGTTCAGGATGCCTTGGACAAGGTCAGGATTATTCAGGATAGGCTTCGTACAACTCAGTCCAGCAAAAAAGCTATGCCGACCACAAGGTTCGAGATTTGGCTTTCATGGTCGGTGAGCGGGTATTGCTTCGAGTGTCGCCTATGAAGGGCGTGTTAAGATTTGGGAAGAAGGGCAAGCTTAGCCCTAGGTTCATTGGCCCGTTTGAGATTCTTGATCGAGTGGGAGAGGTGGCTTATAGACTTGCGTTGCCGCCGAGCTTATTAGGCGTGCATCCAGTGTTTCATGTGTCCATGCTTCGAAAATATCACGGCGATCCATCCCACGTGTTAGATTTCAGCACTGTCCAGTTGGACAAGGACTTGTCTTTTGAGGAGGAGCCGGTAGCTATTCTAGACCGGCAGGTTCGTCAGCTGAGATTTAAGAGTTTTCCTTCTATTCGTGTTCAGTGGAGAGGTCAGCCTGCTGAGGCATTGACCTGGGAGTCCGAGTCCGATATGCGAAGCCGTTATCCCTATCTTTTCCCCGACTCAGGTACTTCCTTCTCATGTCCGTTCGAGGACGAACAGTTGTTTTAAAGGTGGAGAATGTGATAAGTCATCACTTGTTTTAGAAATAAACTCTGCATTCCGAGGCTGTAAAAACCTCTTTCGGCATCACCTCGATATGCGTGCGCAGTCCGGGTGCGTAGCCGGAAAGCCATTATGTGAAAATCTGTGAAAAATAATGAATTTTGACATAAAAATCAATTTAAGTTGAATCCGGTCAACATTTTGGGTAAACGGACCCGGACCCATGATTTGACAGTCCCGGAGGGTCCGTAGGAAAATATGGGACTTGGGCATATGCCCGAAATCGAATTCCGAGGTCCCAAGCCCGAGAAATGAATTTTTAAAGAAAATTGTTTTCTGCAATTAGTTATGAGTTTTGGAAATGAAATGTGGTTAGAATTTGATGGTATCAGGCCCGTATTATAGTTCCGGAGCCCGGTACAGGTCTTATATGTGGTTTAAGTCGAGTCTGTGAAATTTGGTAAGAAACGGACTTGAAATGACGTGAATCGGACCGTATTTGAGAAAAATGGAAAATTTGAAGTTCTTGTGTGATTTCATGATTTTGATGCTAATTTCATAGTTATTGATGTTATTTTAGTGATTTGAATGCACGAATAAGTCCGTAGGGTGTTTTTGAAGTAGTGTACATGTTTGGTTTGGATCCCCGAGGGCTCGGGTGAGTTTCGGATAGGTCTCGGGAGGGTTTTGAACTTATGAAAATTGCAGGTTTTTGCTGTCTCAGTGCACAGAGGTTTTGTTCTTCGCGTTCGCGTGGTCCCACTCGCGAACGCGTAAGGCAACTCCCTCAGGTGCCAGTTTCTTCTTCGCGAACGTGGAGCCTGAGACGCGAACGCGAGGCTGTGGGGGGAGAACCCTTCGCGAACGCGTCCAGGCACTCGCGAACGCGAAAAGCTAATGTCCTGGGGGAGAGGGGTTCACATTTGTGCTACGCGAACGCGGCCACTGGCCCGCGAACGCGAAGGCTCGAGGACCAAAGCTCCGCGAACGCGAGCCTAAGATCGCGAACGCGAAGGTCACCTAGACCTGACTCATCGCGAACGCGACAGGCCTATCGCGAACGCGATGAAGGCCTGCCCAGTGATTTTTAAACAGTAGCAGAACATACAGGATTTCACCAAAATTTCATAACTTCTTCTTCCAAACTCCAAATTGGGCGATTTTTGAAAGAGAACTTCACCACAAATTCATAGGTATGTAATCTTAGACTCATTTTTTTTCAATTTTTATTAACACCCATTAGATTTCTAGGCCTAAATCATGTTCTTAAGGGTAGAAAATTAGGGATTTAGGTAGAGTTAGGACTTTTTGCATAATTGGGATTTAGACCTCGTTTTGGGGTCGGATTTTGGAACTAATTACATATTCGGGCTCGTGGGCGAATGAGTGATCTGGTTTTGGTCCGAACCTCGTGTTTTGACCATACGGGCCCGGGGTCGATTTATGACTTTTTGGGAAGAATGATAGAAAATCTATAATTAAGCATTGGAATTGGATTAGCGTTTATTGATGTTATTAAGTCGATTATGTCTAGATACAATTGATTTGGAGCCAAATTCAAAAGGAAAACCGGTGTTTGAGGCTTGAGTTGGCCGTGAAAGTTTGAGCTTGAGGGATTAGGAGTTGTGTTTTATTTGCTACGTGTTACTTGTTGGGTACGACGTATAGGCATGGTGACGAGTATATATACGTTGATGTCAAGCATGACCGTGAGTCTTAAAGTGAAATTGTTGTATTCTTAGTAGTTGCTACGAATGCCTAAGTTGTTGATTCTCTGTGTTGAGCAAGGATTATGTTTACTTTCGTGGAGATTACTTATGATTGAGTATTGGTGCTAGTTGAGATAGTTAGATGTTGGGACAAGTTTGGTTATAGCTGATGGTTCCCTTGCCGGGACGTATTTACTTACACTGTCGATTCCCTTGCCGGGATAGTGTTGTTTCTTATTGGTCCCTTGCCGGGACTCTTGTTGTGATTGGTGTTGAATTGTATATGTAGATCGCGTTGCGCGCCGCAACAATATTATATTTGGTTCGGGTTGCGTGCCGCAACAATATTATATTTAGATCGGGTTGCATGCCGCAACAATGATATAAATGGATCGGGTTGCATGCCGATACAATGATACAAATGGATCGGATTGCACGCCGCAACAATGACATAATTGGATCGGGTTTCACGCCGCAACAGTGATAAATGATATGGAAATGGTTGCACGCCGCAACAGTGTTATTATTGTTTTGCTGTAAATTCTAAATTGTTCTCGTGCCTTTCTCTTAATTTACTGTTGGTATTGATAATCCCCCGCAGCATGTACCCCCCTCCCATCTTTACTTGTTTATTTCTGTGTTATTTTCCGTTGCATATTATATAACTGTACAGGTTTATTTGGTAGTCTGGTCCTAGCCTCGTCACTACTTCGTCGGGGTTAGGCCAGGCACTTACCAACACATGGGGTCGGTTGTGCTGATACTACACTCTGCACTATGTGCAGATCCCGGAGCGGCAGCTTTTGGACCGTAGCTTTGGGTGGCTGCCTTCAGTCCAGTCAGAGAACCCGAGGTAGTCCTGCAGGCGTTCGCAGGCCCGGCATTCTCTTATATCTTTATATGTATTCTGCTTTTATTTACTTTAGAGACAGATTGTACTTTCTTTCCAGACATATAACTTTAGAGACAGATTGTACCTTTCTTTCCATACATTTGTATGTAGTATTCGTAGTTGGTTTGTGATACTGGGACACCGGATTCCGGGTAGAGGAGTATGTTGGTATTGTCGTACTAGTTTTTGGCTAAGTTATCAGATTACGTCTTCCGCATATATTGATTTATCGTTAATATTTCACTGTTGAGTGCATGTTGTTTTAAATTGTTAAAAAGGGCTAATAAAAAGGTTAGTGGTTCTATAATACGTGGCTTGCCTAGCTTTCACGAGTAGGTTCCATCACGACTCCTGAGGGTGGAAAATCCGGGTCGTGACACTTACATTACTTCTACACAGTTAAATACAACTACAATATCGCACATCTTAAATATAATTTTTATACAAATTTTATACACCAGAATATAATTTTTCGACAACCTTACTACAATTTCGTAAGTATAATGTATGTCATGTCATCGTCTTCTTCTTCTTCTTCGAGTTTGAATCTGAAATTCGGCCAAAATCAAGTCTAATCTTCACCAAATTCGAATTCAAAGCTTTTTAATTGCTGTCAATGGTGGAATTACTGCTCTCTTTTCCTTTGTTGTACATTACAGAATTAGGGATTAAGAGAAAGAGAGGGATGTAGAGAGAGAGAGAGAGAGAGAGAGAGAGAGAGAGAGAGAGAGAGAGAGAGAGAGAGAGAGAGAGCATGAGGTAAAATGATACTCATTTAATTCCTAAAGTGTATATAATTGGTAAATTTGTATATAGGATGCAATTAAATTAAAATATGAGTAGAGAGGATAATAAAGTTTCCAATAGTGTATAGGCATGTAAAAATCCCTTCTTTTATTGATTTGTTACAAAGGGAATATTTGCACAAATGGCCTTTTTTATCCACTATTTAAATTCAATCCCTCCCGAGTTTAGTTGGCTAAATTTGTTTGTAAAAGAAAAAAAAAAAAAATCATCCAACTAATTTTTAAGGTGAAATTTAGTCCACTGACTTAACCGGGACAAAACTTAAAGAATGGCATACAAAAAAGGTCATACGGTGTAAATAAATACGATTCAAAGTGGTTCCCACAATAAATCAGATTAAGCTGCTTACAAATTGCATGAGTTCTTTGCTTAATTGTGCTTTCTTTTTATATGCCAATAGATGCGAAATGCTAATTTTTTTAAAAAAAATTACAGGACCTTTCATATCTTAGCAATGATTTCAGTTACGCACAATTGAATTTTGCGTAGCTGAAATTTATATTATGCGGTAATTAAAACAATTAGTGTTACCTTTTAAAAATAAGGAAGGGATGATAGCAATTTTGGTTCTTCAAAATTAATGATAATTTATGATTAAAGTTCTTAATTATGATATACTATGATTAAGCACATTCAATTTTCAATTAATTAAAGTGTGTATTTTTGTCCCTTTGTGTAAGGATATGCAGTATGTAGACATTTTTGAAAAGTTAAATGTGCTTACGTAGGAGTGGTACTATCCCAATAAGGACCGAGAGACCAGAAGTGCTATTATCCTAATAAGAAAAGTTTCTATTGTAGTGTCAAAGTGGTTAAGATTTCAAATGTGGCATTCTTGAATTCTTTTTTCCAATTCCGTTATTAAAATGAGATTTTTACATAAATATGTGCTATTGGAAACTTTATTACCCTCCCTACTCAAGTTTCACTTTAATTGCTTCTTATATATAAAATTACCAATTATGTACATTTTTAGGATTTAAGGATAATTAATCAATTTCTACAATCACCCCCCCCCCCCTCCCCCACGTTTCTCTCTCCACATCCCACCCCCTCCTCCATGTATCTTGTACAAGAGAGCAGCAATTCCACCATTGATAGTCATTAAAAAGCTTTGAAGCTTTGAATTCGAATTTGGGTTTTCAAAAAATATTATTTGTTTGAATTGGGTGTTGTTGCAAACAATTGGGAATTCTCTATACGTCTCTCTCTATCTCTCAATCCCTAATTTCAGTAATGTAAAGCAAAGGAAGAGAGAGCATCAATTCCACCATTGACAACCATTAAAAAGCTTTGAACCTTTGAATTCGAATTGGGTTTTCAAAAAACATTATTTATTTGGATTGAGTATTGTTGCAAATAATTGAGAATATGGTTTGAAGTTTATATCTCAATTTGAGGGTGTTTTGGTGAAGATTAGACCTGATTTTGTCTGAATTTCAGATTGAAACTCGAAGAAGAAGAAGAAGAAGAACAAGAAGAAGACATGACATACATTATACTGCAGAAATTGTAGTAAAGTTGTAGTAAAATTGTATTCTGTTATTTATATATATATTTTTTATTATCTAAATATTGTATGAAAGTTGAACAATATTGCATAAAATTGTATTTAAACTGTATGATATTGTAGTTGTATATAACTGGGGTAGAAATAATGTATGACAGTTGTAGATAATTTGTAGATAAGTTGTATAATATATATTTAGTTGTATGAAATTTATTTTTACTATGTATAAATCAGATACAAAATATACAAAAGACGTATTGTATAAAATTTGTATAAAAATCATATTTAAGTTATATGATATTTTAGATATATTTAACTGGGAAAAAAATAATATACGAAAGTTGTAGATAAGTTGTAAATAAGTTATATACTATATAATTAGTTGTATAAAATTTATTTTTACTATGTAAGTTATTGTAGATACTCAAATTTGCATTAAATTTGTACGAAATTTATTTTTAATTCGTATGTGAAGTACCATACATTTTTCTTTTCTGATTAGTTGATTTATTAAGGAAAGACAAGTAGAGAATAAATTCCAAATCAACTCATGTGCACTGATTCATTTTTGCTTGAACGAAAAAACTTGAATATTGATGGGAATTGAATAATTTTGGTGGAGAAATTTCGAGTTTCACATTAAAAGCGCCACCGTCGCACTTCGGAGAAATTGAGTTTTATGTGAAATTTGAATTTTGTGTGAGAAATTAACTGGGCAGCATAGATTCTTATTGGAAATACTAATACAAAGTTGACTTTAAAGTTTGGAGGCGATTGAATTTAATTTGAAATCTGCTAAAACTTCAAATTTGCTCAACTATAGTTTTTGATCCAACTGCGATTGGTGTTGTAGTTTGACAATGTTGTTAAGAAATTGTTCAGTAAAAGCATAATAGAGCAATCTTATAACTGAAATTCTATTTGTCTTCAGCTGTGGCGTATTTGTTGCACAATATCATTTCTGTTGAAAGTTAGAGCTCCGCCTATATAAGTAAGATTAAGAAACTATATATTCTCTCTAGTGATTGTTCGCAAAATTAAGACTCCCAAAATATAGTTCATATGGCTGTGGATGTACAAAATCCCAGTCAGTGCTTCATTGGATGGGATTACTGAGAATGAGCAAAAGGACATATCATTTTATGGTTGAACAAGCAGGTTTAGGGGAAGAAATGAAAATCATGGGATTAGTTTGAAATTGACGAGGAGCTATGGGTTGTCAAACCAAAATGAGTTTTCAAACGCAACTGGAAGGAGTTATTAAAAGAGAAATGGAGAGAAAATAGGGAAAAATGTAAGTAAATCTCCTAATTTAAGGCACTAATAATAGATTGTATATATTTTGTAACTAAACCATATTTAGGCTGGGCAAAATAAAAAACATGAATAGTTTTCGTAATAAGGTTTCAAATACCGTATAGGAATGAAAAAATTCCTATTAAAATTCCTGCTATGCCACTAACTATACGTATAAAACTCAAGTGCTTGAGTACATATATGCAATTGTGGTCAGGGCAACAAAATCCAACGTCGGGAGGAAGTTTGAGTCGTGGATTAAATAAAGGAAATCACCACCAGTGCCAGGTGCTCTGTTACTCTATAAAACATTGTTGGAGTTGGGTAACTATTGTAACTTAGTACAGTAGTATTTTTTTTTGCAATTTCTAAATATGTAAATTTTATTTCAAAAATCTAAAATAGTTATGTCTAAATTCACATAAAATTAGTCTACTCTAAAAAGGTTCACATAAACTTAAACGAGTGGAGTAATAAATAGTGGCGTTAGTGATGTCTCTACTTTTGAGAGCAAAATTAATATGTCAGTTTTTAAATGTATTGAAGGAAACACAAACTTAAGTGTACATACAAAATCCGATCGTTGGTATGAATCACTGGTCGAAAGTAGAAAACCTACAACATAGCATTAGGCAGTGAGGTCAATCATATTAGTCACGTGTTAAAGGATACAACTTTAAATCTACTCCTATATCGTCGTTCTTTTATTTGAAAGTTTGAATAATGATGTGGACAAGTGACAAGTTCTAAAAAAAGGAGAAGAATAATGTGGTCAAGAATAATTGATGGGCCAGGAAATATTCTATTATATTTGGATTTGATTAGTGTGGTTGGTGTTGCAAGCAACAGCGACCTTACCGTTGATTCTTACTTTTCGTATTTATTTGATAAGAAAATGGAGAAAGCAAAAAACAAGTACATAATTGTGTTCATTAGGGTTAAATATATCTCATACAAGTTTAATCTGTATTTTTACTGAGATTTCTATTTCGATTTGATTCTTGAAATGCACAATTCTTAAATATTCATAACGATTGTGCTTAGTAATTCCCGTATCGTATTTGTTGCTTATGCTCCACATTACTGGCGAGGTTTTCAACGAGAATTATAACTTGTTTGGCAAACTTCTTTTGGGCCAAAAGTGCTTTTCTTGGCCAAAAATTGAGGTGTTTGGCCAAACTTTTGGAAGGAAAAAAAAAGTACTTTTGAGGAGAAGCAGAAAAAAGTAGCTTATCTCTAAAAGCACTTTTGAGAAAAATACACTTAGAAGCAGTTTTCAAAAACTTGGCCAACACTAATTACTGTTCACATGTGCTTTTCAAATTAATTAGCCAAACACAAAATGTTTCTCACTAAAAGCACTTTTTTTAAAAGTACTTTTGAAAAAAGTACTTCTCAAAATAAGCAGATTTTAGAAGCTTGGCCAAATAAGCTATTAGTTTACCCACCACAGTCATCAAACAAATTCTCTTTTCTCTATTTTCAGTTTGCAAGATGCGGCGTTAGGGAAAAAAAACTACAACCGAGTTAATCCAAAATTGAAAGATAAAAGGAACAAATTCTCTCGGAGTGGAATTCAATATAGAACTTGACTCAAACTTTTTTTCTGCCAATCTGTCTATAAGGAAAACTAATTTCTGCAAGTGGGAATAACCTTCCCTCAATATGTCTAAACTAAATTGCAGCGGATTATGTCCAGGATTAGTTCAAAAATCAGACTATTCTGGAATTATAATCAGGATTATGTCCAGGATAAATTAATCCACCTTCTATATGGGATAGATGATATCATGATTGTGATATAAAATTATACAACAACAATAACAACAACGAACTTAGTATATTCCCATAAATGAGATCTGGGGAAGATAGTGTGTACCTTAACCTAGTGATAGTACTAGTTTTAGTTAATACCATCAACCAAATACAAGATAGTCGTCCCAAATTTTATATCGGGATAACCCACTTAATTCCTCTTATGGGTCAATTAGTTTTTTGGCTCTTTATAAATTTGTTTTTAGTTTTATGACCCTACCTCTCTTTTTTTACACATGGGAGATTTACTTTTACACGTGAGAGAACTGTCTTTTACACATAAGAGATCTAAAAAGGTCATTTTCTTAAATTATAAATTGTAAAAGGGCATGTGGAAATAGCAGTCACGTGACTTGCACTATGTAGAAGAAGAAAGAGTTATTGTTTGTCTTAATTAAGTCTGTTAGTGGTAGTTAGTTTGACAGCAAGATCACAGTTGTCATAGAAAATAGTTAGAGTTAGTTTTACTGTATATATATGCAGCTGAGATGTAAAGTCTTCTTTTTAACACATTTTATACAGAATATTCCTTCTCTCTCAAAAGCTCTCTTCTCTTCTCTTTCGCCTCTAATGGCAGTTTCAGTTTAAGCTCAAATCTTCACATGGTATCAGAGCAAGCAACTGCATTTGCGAGTTAATTTTGTAGATTCTGAGAAGACTTTTCTTCAATTACTCCTTTCGTTTTTCAATTGAGTTGCAGAACTGAAAGCTTCAACAATGGAGAAAATAGATTTGGATCACAATCATCCATTGTTCCTTCATCCTACGGACACAACTGGAGCTCCGATAATATCGATTTAATTGACCGGCTCAGAGGATTATACCACCTGGAGTTGAGCGATGGAAATCCAGCTGCTTGGAAAAAATAGGCTAGGGTTAGTCGACGGAACTCTAAAAAAAAGGGGGGGGGGGGGTTGATACAGAGCTAGGTTACCAGTGGGATCGATGTAATGCAATAGTTTTAGGGTGGATTATGAGCTCAGTGTCGAGGGATTTGATAACAGGGATAGTATATGCGAAGAATGTTAAGGCAGTTTGGGAAGACCTGAGAGAAAGGTTTGATAAAGTGAATACTTCACGAGTGTATCAATTGCACAAAGCAATAGCAACAATTACACAGGGAAATGACACTGTGTCAGCGTATTATTTAAAGCTTAAGAAAATATGGGATGAGCTTGATAACATGGTTCCACCACCTTGTGATTGTGCTAAGTCGAAAAGGTTAATAGAATTCATGGAAAAACAAAAGGTTCTACAATTACTGATGGGATTAAATGAAAGCTATGAACAAGCTAGAAGTCAGATTTTAATGACTAGCCCTACACCAAGTATAAATAAGGCATATTCAATGCTTGTTGAAAGGGAGAGTGAAAGATCAGTTGAGATTCTTCTATGATTGGAGAAGGAAGTGAACCAACAACTCTGTTAGCTGGGAAAGCAGTTGGCTATCAGAACTATCAAAAGCTAAAGAAAAACTGGAACCTACAGTGATTTCTGCAAGATGAAAGGTCACACAAAAAAAGGATGCTATAAGATAATTAGATATCCACAAGACTTTAGAGAAAGAAGAAAAGGGCCTATGAACACAGGTTGCAATGTTCAGGGTGAAAACATGAATCCAAATCTGGCAGGAAATTATACAAGAAGGAATGGGACACAAGAGAAAGCAGGAGCTGGGCATGTTCCTATGGCACCAATACTTACTGCAGAATAATACAATCAAATCATGAGGCTGCTCAATCAAGGATCTCCACAGACACAGGATAAGATGGCAAATGTAGCAAGTATGGTACATTCCTTTCTAGCTTGCATAGAAGAGGGAAATTGGATAATTGATACATGAGCTACCAATCATATGGTAACAGATCTAAACATATTGACTGATGTAAAGACAGTGAGTTCTGATTGTAGTAGAAAAGTATACTTTACAAATGGAAATGTCACTAATGTGTCACACATTGGAAGTTGTAAGCTCACAGAAACAGGGGAGATAAAAAATGTGTTGTTTGTCTCAGATTCCAATATAACCTTCTGTCTGTTTCAAAGGTAACTAGAGAGCTTCATTGTTTTGTAGCATTTTATCCTGACTTCTATTTATTCCATGACCTCTCTAGTGGGAAGGTGAAGGGGATTGGTAGGGAAAATGAGGGCCTATACCTACTAGTCCCACAAGCTACTGTTAGGTCTGGAATTGAGAAGAGGACAGTAGCTAGAAGATTTGATGTGGAAAAAGGAGATGGAGATGTCTCATTGTGGCACAGAAGACTAGCACATGCTTCAGGAAACTCACTAAGGGAATTGCTTGGATATAATGTTAAAATTTTCAAGAATGTAATAGATGGTTGTGATATTTGTCCCTTAGATAAATATACTAGACTACCTTTTCCTTCTAGAAGCAATAAATCAAAACGAGTTTTTGAACTGCTTCAATTGGATATGGGGGGACCATATAACACACAAACTTTTGATGGCAATAGATTCTTCTTGACTGTTGTAGATGACTTCTCTCGAGTAACATAGATATTCTTGTTGAAATTTAAGAGTGATGTGTTCGTTGTGCTCAAAAATTTCTTCAAAATGATACATACTCAATTTGGTGCAATAGTACAAACTATAAGAACTGATAATGGTGGTGAATTAGTAAGTTCATATATGCAGGATTTAGTCAAAGGATTAGGCATTGTGCATCATAGAACTTGTGCATACACACCTCAACAGAATGGAGTGGCTGAGAGGAAGCACGAACATCTTCTTGAGGTTTCCAGAGCAATCAAGTTTCAAGGACACATATCAATCCAGTTCTGGGGTCACTGTGTGCTGGGGGCACCATACATCATCAACAGATTACCATCTGCAGTGCTAAATGGGAGATCTCCCTATGAGATATTTTTCAAAAGGAAGCCAAATATCAAGCATCTAAGAATAGTTGGATGCTTATAATATGCTAGCACACTCCCAAGATCTGACAAATTTGACAGCAGGGCCATCAAGTCAGTTTTTATGGGATATTCAGCAGTCACAAAGGGGTATGTTCTATATGACTTGGCAAAACATAAATTTTTTGTCAATTGAGATGTGATATTTAAGGAAAATGTTTTTCCTTTCAAAGACATTCAGAAGCAATCATTACAACATGAGGATCAGGGATCACCTCTTCTTTTTGTTGATTTTACATTACCCTCCAATGAGGAAGATCCTAATTCTTCTAGTTCTGTGAATTATTCAGCAGAAGAAGATTTAGCAGGATATGCTGATCCTGCAGAGACAGATAGTCCTTCTTCAATTCCTGAAGCAACTGTAGCTGATACTTCCTTAGAGTCACCACCATACATACTTGATTCCACAAATATCCCAAGCTCTTCAGCAGCACCAGAAATTTCTCTAAGGAAATCACAAAAGCAGACCAAGGAGCCTATTTAGCTATCTGATTATGTTGCACCTCACAGCAAGACTAATGCAACACTATATCCTATTGAGCATTACCTGTCCTATACAAGATTATATGCAGCCTATCAAGCTTACTTGGGAGCCTTCTCTTTTGTTGTTGAACCAAGTTCTTTTCAAAAGGCATGCAAGGATCCCAGATGGGTAGAAGCTATGAAAGCTGAAATCTAAGCACTACAAGGCAACGAGACCAGGGAATTGGTCAAGTTACCACATGGGAAGTCTGTAATTGGTTGTAGATGGGTATACAAGGTGAAGTTGAATGCTAATGGGGAGGTTCAGAGGTTCAAGGCAAGGTTGGTAGCCAAAGAATATAATTAGAAAGAAGGCCTTGATTATCAAAAAACCTTTTCTCCAGTAGTTAAAATAGCAACTGTCAGGTCTGTGCTTTCTCTAGCAGTAAGGCATAACTGGCACATACATCAGCTAGATGTATACAATACTTTTCTACAAAGGGACCTTCATGATGAAGTGTAGATGGAACTCCCTTTGGGATTTTCAAGTCAGGGGGAGAATTCTATGGTTTGCAGACTTATCAAATCCCTTTATGGGTTGAAACAAGCCAGCCGACAATGGAATCTAAAATTGACATAAGTACTCTTACAGTATGGTTTGACGCAAAGCAGTCTAGGTTATTCCCTATTCATCAAACAACAGGATGGGACATTTTCATTCTACTAGTCTATGTAGATGATATGTTGATGACAGGAAACAACTTGAGGTTGATTGAGGAAACCAAAAATTCATTACACAAAGCATTCAAGATCAAAGATTTGGGTAATTTAAATTTTTTCTTGGGAATGGAGTTCAGCAGGTCAACGAAGGGGATTATAGTTAATTAAAGAAAGTATGCTTTGGAGATAATCTCATAATTAGGCCTAGGAAGAGCCATCATGGACACCTCTTGAGGCAAATGTCAAACTAATAGTTCCACAATATGACAAGCTAATTGGCAAAGAGGATGATCAGCTCTTAGAAGATAAAGGAAAATATCAACGGCTAGTAGGAAAGCTATTATACCTTACATTAACTAGGCCAGATATTGCATTCTCAGTACATAATCTCAGCCAGTTCCTACAACAACCAAAAAAATCTCATTGGGAAGTTGCAGTGAGAGTTGTGAAGTATATCAAGAGGGGAACCAGGTTTAGGGATCTTGCTAAGTAGCACCAGATCAAACAAGTTGAGTGTCTTCTGTGATGTAGACTGGGCATCGTGCCCAAACACAAGGAAGTCGGTGTCTGGTTTTCTAATCAAATATGGAGAGTCATTGATTTCCTGGGAGTCAAAGAAACAAAGTACTGTGTCTAAAAGCTCAGAGTACGGGAGCATGGCAAATGCTATATCAGAATTGGTGTGGGTTACAACGCTATTGAAGGAGTTAGGAGCAGAAGTTACACTGCCAGTTAATGTATACGGTGACTGATCGCGGCCGTCTCAATACTACACAATGGCAGGAAGAGTGGGTAGCAATAACTAATACCCGAATAGTGGATTGGGGTCGAATTTCCACAGGGAGCTTGGAATGGTGTTGTATTGCCTGTTTAGTTTAGAATTGCGTTTGTACTTCTAATTGCACTCCTAACATTTTTGGGGGTTTTTATATTTAAAACTACTATTGTAATCTAAGGATTAAAGCTAAATTATGCTAAGGAAATATTGCTAAGTTGTGCTTAATATAGGAAAAAGGCACTAGGGTTGTGACACTACCTAGGTGGCTAGCTAACGGGTAGAAGCTACTAAGGGGAGATTGATAAATCTGGGTTTAGTTCTATAGCCGTTGCACAACTGCACTCATTCTTACACCTCTCGGTAGAGAGAACGATTTTGCCCAATTGACTCTCTCGAGACCAATTAGGTAGGCCAATTAGACCGGGCAACTAGGGCTCAAGTAGGGTAGTTACTCTTTCGAGGTTTAACCCGTTAATTGGGACTACCATTCTCATGGGTCCATCCCAATTCCTTGTTGGGTTAACTTTTAGGGTCATATGACTCTCTCTCTCAAGAAGAGTTAGACCCACTAAGCTTGAATTCATGTTTGCAACCACAAATTCTAGATTGAAACACAAAATCAACCCAAATAACAAATACCCAATCTCAATCTCACCCTAGAATGCAGCACCCATTAACTACCCACACTAGGGTTGAGCCACAACCCTAGCTAATGGGTTTAGCTAGACATAATTAAAGAAGAAACAATAGAAATAGATGATGAAATGAACATAATAATTGATTACTACTTAAAATCTATGATATTCAAGAGTAAAATTGCCAAAATAGGCTACAAAATACTTCTCACGAGCACAGTTCTCGTTCAGCAGCTAAAAACATCACCTAAAAATGTTTAAAAGGTCAAATTATACCGAGCTAGAAAATCTGGACAAAAATGCCCCTGCGGGGTAGGCGCGGACCGCGCAAAAAGGGAGTGCGACCGCGTTGGCTCTTGGACTCTTGAACTCTGTTCTCTGAAGTTGGACCGCGGACCGCGCAGAAATGTAGCGCGGCCGCATTTCAGGACGGGCACGGAGCGCGGCCGCGTGGCAGTACTTTTGCAAAAACACCATCTCTCTGAATCTCATCTACGCGGACCGCGTAAAAAGGAGCGCGGACCGCGCAGGATGCCCTTGAATGAACCAGTCTCTGAATCTCCTAGCGCGGCCGCGTGGCAAAACAGTGCGGTTCGCGCTAGGTTTTCTTGTTCCCCACTTCAATTGGTCTTTGACACTTGGCAGGTTTCACTCCGTTTTGAGCCGATCTTTGACATTTGTCATCTTGTCGCTCAAACCTACAATCAAGCGCAACTTGTAAGCATTTTGGGATTATTTTGTGGCAATTCATAACAAAAGCAATATCAATTAGGGGTATAATCATGTTAAAATCCTAACTTATCAACTCCCCCAAACTTAAACATTTGCTTGTCCTCAAGCAAACAAAATAAGACCCACCCCAAAAGAGCAATCCAAGAATTTCCAGCTATCCTAAAGTAACCTCAACAAGCGTCAATTGGGACTAACAATTGCCCTCGATACGAATGCATCATTAACACATTTTAAGCTTTTGAAAACTATGGATCAAGTGTGCCTCAAGAGCATCAAGGGTTGACACATTTCATCAAAGAGCTTTTCTCAAATACCTTGGTCATTGTGGAACCCAAACTCAAACATCCTCAACTCTCCCTAAGCGAACCTCACCTTTTAGAGTAGTGACACACAAACCGAGGTTGATGGGATTTTCACTCAATTCTCTCAAAAAGAAGGTCACACGTCCGGCTCTAGGTACCATATGCTTTCCCCTTATGTAAGTATCCACTAATGTAGGTTCCGTTCAACTCAAGATCATATAGGGCTTTTGTGGAATCGTTGTAAAGGCTTTTGGGTAAGGATAGGACATGTTTTTGTTCAAGTGGGTTCAATCTTCCCTTAAGCACTTCTTCTGATTCATTTTGGCACACTTTCTTGACTCATTTGAGTATTCACTTCTTTTTCATGAGGTTAGAGAGACACACTGTCACTCTTTCTTATGCAATTCAACACATTTCTCCTTTTTCTACTTTTTCCACACCCTTTTTCACTTTTGTTTTCTTTGAATCCCCTTTTTGACCTTATTCAATTTGGTCTTTCTTTTTGTCTTGTCTTTTCTTCCTTTTTCATTGCGTTTCTTTTCTTTTGCTTTTGTACCTTTTACCATATTGTTTCCTTTCTTGCCTCTCCCCCCAAACTTAGACATTTGTCATTTACTCAAGGGAAGATGTGGGTGCCAAGAGTGGGTCTCATTAAAAACGGGTATAGGCTTGTAGCTTTAGTTCTTGAAAGAAGAAAGTTTAAGGCTCAAAAGGGTTAACTAGGGAATCATTTCATTGGTAGGCTATGGAATTGTTCAACTTAGTATTTGGATCATGGAGAGCCTATAATCACTTCTCAAGTCAAATTTCACCCAGGATTTTGCCTCAACAAACATTCGGGGCAAGTTCTAGACCATCGGCTCGGGACTTGGACTCACAATTCTAATTCTCACCACACACCCTCAAGGAATGCTAAAGGCATCGAGTCGAGGGCCCATAACGACCTTAGTTATGATTCAAGCGCACAATGGTTCAACAAGACCACATGATGATTGTTTGGTCAATATAAGAGTCTCAATGCCACGACTTTCACCATCCTAAGCACAACATTATGTCTTTGACCATGGGATCAAAGGCAAATGTGTTAGGCCCAAGTGAAGCTTTGCCTGAGGTACCCTTAACTACGCATAATCAAAAGAAAAAAAAATTCAAAAACGGACTCAAACCCTTAAGAAGGTTGTCACGCCATCTATCATTGGGAAGAGCCACCCGGTTCGCACAACACTCTACCCTTGGAAAGAACCGTGGAATTAAGAAAACCAAGGGCTTATTGACAATGCCAAAACAAAAACAAAAGGCTACGAGCCTAAGTACCAGGCTAAAAATGAAAAATTTTAACGGAAATAGAAAAACCGAATGAATATGTACAATGGGGAGTAGAATATACAACGGGGATGAATATATACATAAAGTAGAGAAGTAGCCAAATTAGCAGTTATATACAGGCCAACTATCAAATCTATAACATAAACTAAAAGTCAAATATATATAATCATCCAAATGTATCAAAAATCAAAACAGTAGGGCGCACCCCCACGAATAAGAGCTGGCATTGTCCCCAATGCCAACTACCAAAATAAGCATAAAAATAGAGAAAGGATATAAAGTGGCTCCTCAAGCCTGATCCGTCTGCATGGGCTGATCAGTGGTCCCCTGGTCCTCTGTACTGGCAGGAACCTTAGAATGGTTCCCGGCCTGCTGCTGCTCTGCTGCTGGGACAGGGGTCGGGTCATGGACCGGCTGAACATCTGGTGGAGCAGTGGAGGTACCCTCCTGAACCTGTGCCACCTCTATCACAACACCCTCAGTGCTAGGAAGCTTCCTTTTCTTCATTGGGTGCCTAGGCTCCTCCTCCTACTGTGGCTGTGCTGCTGTTGGATCTAGAGCTGGATCCCCCAATAGCAAGTCTAATGGCATCTGGTCTGCCAAAAGCTTGTCCACATCTGCTCGCAGCTTCTTTACCGACTCCCGAGACGCCCTTGACTTTCTCAT
>NC_031991.1:43944377-43959898 GCF_001879085.1 Nicotiana attenuata | reverse complement strand
GAAGAGAAACGGGAAAAGCCTCAACTCGCAACGCTTACCTCTGACACGTTTGCTTGTTTGCTGCCCCAGCAAGTATCTACGAACCCCTTCAAGTGCTTGTATGCATTTTGGTCGGAGGCGACCCATAAAATATCCCCTTTGCTCGATCAAGGTCAACATGACATTTGTGATTTGAAAGTTCCCGCCCGGATTCGGGGAGGAACGATGGCACTCGCGTACCCTTGATTAGGAAGAACTCTTGGGACTGCTCTTGGCGGTGGCGGAGGAGGGTCTGGAATAGGATTGTTGTCATTTGCTTTGGCCGGACGGCCTCTACGTGGAACTTGAGGTGGTATAACCTCTTCGGGCTCAAGATCCTCTACCTCCTCCCCCGCGTTCACGTTGCCAAGAGGGTCGTTTGCATTGAGAGCCATAGTACCTGAATGATTGACACAAATAGAATTAGTAAACAAGAAGGAAAGAGAAGCAAAACACAAAACTAACTAAACCGATAGTCAACACCGTAAGCTCCCCGGCAACGGCACCAAAAAGTTGATCGCGGCCGTCTCAACACTACATAATGGCAGGAAGAGTGGGTAGCAATAAATAATACCCGAATAGTGGATCGGGGTCGAATTTCCACAGGGAGCTTGGAATGGAGTTGTATTGCCTGTTTAGTTTAGAATTGCGTTTGTACTTCTAATTGCACTCCTAACATTTTTGGGGGTTTTTATATTTAAAACTACTATTGTAATCTAAGGATTAAAGCTAAATTATGCTAAGGAAATATTGCTAAGTTGTGCTTAATATAGGAAAAAGGCACTAGGGTTGTGACACTACCTAGGTGGCTAGCTAACGGGTAGAAGCTACTAAGGGGAGATTGATAAATCTGGGTTTAGTGCTATAGCCGTTGCACAATTGCACTCATTCTCACACCTCTCGGTAGAGAGAACGATTTTGCCCAATTGACTCTCTCGAGACCAATTAGGTAGGCCAATTAGACCGGGCAACTAGGGCTCAAGTAGGGTAGTTACTCTTTCGAGGTTTAACCCGTTAATTGGGACTACCATTCTCATGGGTCCATCCCAATTCCTTGTTGGGTTAACTTTTAGGGTCATATGACTCTCTCTCTCAAGAAGAGTTAGACCCACTAAGCTTGAATTCATGTTTGCAACCACAAATTCTAGATTGAAACGCAAAATCAACCCAAATAACAAATACCCAATCTCAATCTCACCCTAGAATGCAACACCCATTAACTACCCACACTAGGGTTGAGCCACAACCCTAGCTAATGGGTTTAGCTAGACATAATTAAAGAAGAAACAGTAGAAATAGATGATGAAATGAACATAATAATTGATTACTACTTAAAATCTATGATATTCAAGAGTAAAAATGCCAAAATAGGCTACAAAATACTTCTCACGAGCGCAACTCTTGTTCAACAGGTAAAACATGACCTAAAAATATTAAAAAGATCTATTTATACCGAGCTAGAAAATCTGGACAAAAATGCCCCTGCGGGGTAGGCGCGGACCGCGCAAAAAGGGAGTGCGACCGCGTTGGGCCTTGGACTCTTGAACTCTGTTCTCTGAAGTTGGGACCGCAGACCGCGCAGAAATGTAGAGTGGGGCCGCGTTTGAGGACGGGCGCGGACCGCATATAAATGGAGCGCGGCCGCGTGGCAGTGCTTTGGCAAAAACACCATCTCTCTGAATCTCATCCACGCGGACCGCTTAAAAAGGAGTGTGGACCGCGCAGGATGCCCTTGAATGAACCAGTCTCTGAATCTCCTAGCGCGGCCGCATGGCAAAACAGTGCGGTCCCCGCTGGGTCTTCTTGTTCCCCACTTCAATTGGTCTTTGACACTTGGCAGGTTTCACTCCGTTTTGAGCCGATCTTTGACATTTGTCATCTTGTTGCTCAAACCTGCAATCAAGCGCAACTTGTAAGCATTTTGGGATTATTTTGTGGCAATTCATAACAAAAGCAATAGCAAGTAGGGGTATAATCATGTTAAAATCCTAACTTATCAGTGACAGTAAAGAAGCAATACAGATAGCAGCAAATCCTATACTCCACGAGAGGACGAAGCATATAGAAATAGACTGTCATTTCATTAGACAAAAGATTCAAGAAGGACTGGTGAAAACTCATCATATAGGCACAAGGGATCAAGAAGCAGACATTCTAACAAAGGGGCTGCCAAGAGCTCAGCATGAACATCTAGTTAGCAAGCTGGGAGTGCTGAATGTTTTTGCACCCACCAGCTTTAGGGGGGGTGTGGAAATAGCAGTCACATGACTTGCACTATGTAGAAGAAGAAAGAGTTATTATTTGTCTTCATTAAGTCTGTTAGTGGTAGTTAGTTTGACAGCAAGATCACAACTGTCATAAGAATTAGTTAGAGATAGTTTTACTGTATATATATGCAGTTGAGATGTAAAGTCTTCTTCTTAACACATCTTATACAGAATATTCCTTCTCTCTCAAAAGCTCTCTTCTATGCTCTTTCGCCTTTAATGGCAGTTTCAGTTTAAACTCAAATCTTCACAGGGCATAATAATGTACATATCACACCTAAGTATCATTGATGCTTGTTGCCAATAAATATATTGGAATTGTAACGTTCATCACAATTAAACCAGTTTAGATATGATTGAAAAATGTTTGCCTCCTTGGAGAATAAACTATGTAGTACTATATGAAAATATTGACTGACGTTCTTTTGTCTTTAGACAAGTAAATGGAGCATGCTGTTTTAACTTTTGGATTATCATCTCTTTCTCTTTCAAACGCTTGTGAACTGTAAAAAAGTTTACAATAACTTAATTTGGTCATCGATTGGACTTCATATTGGGGCATGTAAGGCAGGGGCAGAGCTAGAATATGGATTATGCATTCAGTTAATCTAATAGTTTTGATTAAAATTTTATATTTGTCTTAAAAAATTTATTAAAAAGATAAAAATCATTAATATAAAATTTAATAATTTAAAAAATCTTGAACTTGTAAGTTTCAAATCCATTGTGCCTCTAATGTAAGGAATCTCTAATCAAAAAGTATAAAGCTGAAGGATATTAGCAATAGGCACTGAGCTGTGAGTTCAATCTTTAAGTCACGTGAATGAGGATACAACTTTCTATTTTCTATTCGTATAGCGCAAAAGCAGAGACATGCGAATTGCATGGCCCTTACTTTATTGAAACTCACTTTTGTAATACAAAATTAGTACTCCATCCGTCTCATAATATGTGTCGTGGTTATTAAAATAGTTGTGCACAAATTATTTGTCATTTTAGAAGTTTAAGACAAAGTTGATTATATTTTTTCTTTTTTACCCTTAATAATCAATTGCATTCACATTTAGTAAAAATATGGATAATGTCATTGATAGAGATGACACATAAATTAAGAAAACATTTAATAAGGGTAAAGTAGTCAAAAACTATTTTTTCTTAAAGGGCGTGCACAAGAGAATCAAGATACATAGTATGAGACGGGGGGAGTGTATGGGTCCAAATTTGACCAACCACGACCTACGGTGAACACGACAAACGACCAGGCCCCTTCGAGCCGACGTCCCGAAAGAAACGACCTTATCACAAATAAGGAGAATGTATGACCCATGTAATATTGTAAGCTCGTTAGGGGACATTGGGAATATTCTATCGAATATTCTTAGGAGTTTGTCTCTGACAACTTAGGGGAGTCTCTCTTAGTATATAAGGGGGATGAAGGGCTTTGTAAAAGGGGGGGGGGGGAATTTTGTAAGAAAACATTATCAGAAAGCAAGAAAAAGCCTATTGTCGATCATATGTTCATTCTACTTAATCTAGTACTTATTATACTCAGCTAAGATTTACCCCTTCTTCTTTTGATTGATTTGTTCAAAGAGATTCTTATATCTTTTGATCCAAATAATTTGGCGCCGTCTGTGGGGATTTCTATAGCTGAAACCATAGTTGTTTATCTTGATTCAGGAAAACGATAACTATTTTTCCTCATACTTCATAAGAACCAACAATGGCTGAAAAAGGGGAAGCAAGGCTAAAAGCAACAGCGAATGTCGCGAACAACCTCCTGAGTTCCCTCAACGAGGCCGGCAGAGAAAACAATGAGAATACAACGCCAAGCGTCACACCGGAGGGGGGAGACCTCACCCCTTTCGCACGGAGATCTAGCGATCTTGCGTGAAAGAAGAGCATCGAGAAGCTGCTAGAAGAATGGTTAACGAGTTCTTTGAGCGACATGCTCGAGAAACCCACTCAAGGAGATGTCGAAGAAGTAACACCTACAGAAATCACGGCTGCCGCCAATGAGCCAAACGCTATACGAACGGGTAACACCCATACTGTTACTAATGCAAGTGACGATGCGCTCATGGCCATCTTAAAGAATATGGAAGACATGGAAAATGAGAACAAAACGCTCCACGACCAAATGAAAGAACATCAGGACAAGGTTGATAAAATACCAGGCGCTCCGAAGCTATTGCCAAAATGCGACGTAGGCCGATTCGTCGAACAGCCATACGGCGAAGGGGCTGCTCCTCACCCCATTCCAAAGACCTTTAAGATGCCACCATACTTGAAAATATACGACGGGACCACGGACCCGGAGGATCACCTAATCCACTATGTTACTGCAGTGAAAGGCAATGATCTGTCGAAAGAACAGCTACCGTTTGTGTAGTTAAAAAAGTTCGGCGAGACTTTGACAGGGGGAGCATTGACATGGTACTCCCAGTTACCATCGCGATCGATATGAACGTTCGAAGAAATGGCAGATAAATTCGTCACCGCCCACGCAGGAGCGAAAAAGGCCGAAGCTAGGGTCAACGATATCTTCGCCGTCAGACAAACGACGGGCGAGTGGCTCCGAGATTTCCTGGCCTGATTTAATAGAGTAAGGATGAGTCTACCGAACATATCAGAAGGGATGGCGGTAGCAACCTTTCAAAATGGGTTAAACAGGAACGGATCAAGGGCGACCAAAAAATTGCTCAGTAGACTCATGAAATACCCACCTACCACATGGGAAGAAATCCACAACGCATACTGCGCCGAGGTAAGGGCAGACGAGGAAGACCTGAACGGGCCGCTTCAGCGATTAACGTCAATCCAGACCGAGACAAAGAGAGACCGACGTAACGAGGGGCGAAGATATCAACCACCACGTTTCAATCGAGAAAGTCATCAGCCCTATATCCGCACATCCAACCCGCCCCCTCCACGACATGCGGGCGTCGTGTCACGGCACACTGCTCCCCTCCGAAATGAAAGAGGTATGCCTCCACTACTATCTGCTCATAATTTCTGTGTTTCCCCTTCAGAGATAGTGTACGCACTGGAGAAGCTGGGCACGAAGGTACAGTGGCCGCAAAAATGAAATCAGACCCAAGCGACAGGAGATCCAACGTCCTCTGTGAATTCCACCAAGAAAGAGGACACAAGACCGAGGATTGCATAGGCCTGCGACAGGAAGTAGTCAGGATGTTGAACCAGGGGTACCTGAAAGAATTGCTAAGCGATAAGGGAAGAGCCAATTTCGCTCGAGGACCATGTGAAGTTCACCACCACACATAAACTCAAATGGACAGTCGCCCATGAATGGTATGACGACCTCGAAGATAGTACCGTCTTCGATAAGTCAGATACCGATGGTTTGTCTTTTCCTCACTATGATGCTTTAGTTATAACTTTACGCATCGCTGATACTGATGTAAAAAGAATCATGGTAGACGACGAAAGCGGCGCGTGTATTTTCCACCCGCGAGTCCTCATGCAAATGAGGCTCGAGGATAGAATAATACCGCGTTGCATAACACTAACGGGTTTTAACAATGCAGTAGAGCGGACGTCTGGAGAAATAGTGCTACATGTTTTGGCGGGAGGGGTCACCCTGGAAACAACATTCCACGTTATGAACCAGGAAACGACTTACAACGCCATCATAGGACGACCATGGATACACGCCATGCGAGCTATCCCCTCAAGCTTCTACCAAGTAATCAAATTTCCCACCCCATGGGGGATATACAGTATCCGAGGTGAGCCACGCACCGCCCACGAGTGCTACAGAATCGCCCAGGACTGTTCGCACACCAAACAACTAAGAGGAGCAAGTGTGGAAGCATAGCAATCAACCGTGTCGGGTACCAAATTCGACGTATAGGCCGAAGCCATCAGGGACCCCGACATTGTAGAAGCCTGCAAGGCAACCGTAGAAGAGCTCGACCCCGTCCAATTGAACAACACCGACAGCACAAAAAAGGCTTACATTGGACACAACCTCTCAGAGCCAGGTAAGTATCGTGAGTTTTTAGCTACAATTCCGATTTGTTTGCTTTCTCCCACACAGATATGCCAGGAATCCCAAGGGACATCGCCACACACAGGCTGAACGTCGACCCACTCCATCCGCCAGTTCGACAGATAAGGAGAAAATTTAATGCCGCAATAAATGAGGCAGTTAGCGAGGAGGTTGATAAATTACTCGCCAACAGTTCCATCAGGGAATCGAAATACCCCCAATGGGTCGCCAATGTGGTCATGGTAAAAAAAAAAAAGAATGGGAAATGGCGGATGTGCGTGGACTTCATCGATCATAACAAAGCGTGCACAAAGGACTCCTTCCCATTACCTCACATCGACCAGCTTATCGATGCAACAGCAGGGCATGAATTGCTAAGCTTCTTAGATGCCTACTCCGGCTATAACCAGATTCTGATGGCTGAGGAAGATCAAGAAAAGACCACCTTCATCACCCATCAAGGGACGTACTGCTATAAGGTGATGCACTTCGGGCTCAAGAATGCAAGGGCCACATACCAGAGGTTAGTCACCAAGATGTTCAAAGGACAACTTGGTAAGACTATGGAGGTCTACATCGACGATATACTGGTAAAGTCGGCAAAGAAAGAGGACCATATTGGTCATCTGAAAGAAGCCTTCGAAATACTAAGGCAGTACGGGATGAAACTGAATCCCAAAAAATGCGCCTTCGGCGTAGCTTTCGGAAAGTTCCTCGAATTCCTAGTATCACAAAGGGGAATCGAGGTCAACCTAGATCAAATCAAGGCAATCGATGCTATACCGGAGACACTGACCAGCAAGAAGCAGGTGCAAAAACTAACGGGACGAATAGCTGCCTTATCAAGGTTCATTTCACGATTCTCGGATAGATGCCATAAATTCTTCAACGTGCTGAGGAAAGATCACGGGCTGCAATAGAATGATGAATGCGTCGACGCCCTGAGAAAGCTGAAAATGTATCTGTCCTCGCCCCCACTACTCGTCAAAGCAGACCCAACCGAATGCCTACTGGTGTAACTGGCCGTTTCCGAAGTCGCGGTAAGCGTGGACCTGGTCCGTGAAAATAAAGGTACGCAATCCCCGATTTATTATATCAGTAAAACTTTAATCGATGCCGAGACGAGATACCCTCACCTAGAAAAACTAGCTCTGGCATTGGTCGTAGCTTCACAAAAGCTTAGACCATACTTCCAACGTCACCCCATAAAAGTGGTGACGACGTTCCCCCTAAAGGGTATCCAACACAAACCCGAACTATCGGGCAGGCTCGCCAAATGGGCCATAGAGCTAAGCGAGCACGATATAACGTACCAACCGCGAACCGCCATTAAGTCGTAGGTACTTACAGACTTCGTCGCTGATTTCAGAACGGAGATATTGCCTGAGGTAGAACAGGAAGCACTACGTGCTTCTACATGTACCGACCTCTGGATCCTCTACACCAATGGTGCCTCTAACGCCTCAGATCGGGACTGGGACTCGTCCTCGAGGTCCCTACAGGCAAAGTAATTCTCCAGTCCATACGATGCCCCGAGATGACTAACAACGAAGCCGAGTATGAGGCTGCGATTGCAGGTTTGAAGTTAGCCCTCAAATATAGCGCTCGACGACTCGTCCTCCACTGCGACTCCCAACTCGTGGTGAATGAGGTCACCGGGACTTTCCAAATTAGAGAACAGAGGCTACAAAGGTACCAGTCGGAAATCCACAAACTACTGCCAGAGTTCGACGAATGCCGCCTCGACCAAATACCCAGGGCACAGAATATCGAAGCAGACGGCCTCGCTAAACTAGCTGCAGCCACTAAAAATATCAACAAGGAAAACGTGGTCACCCTCCTTCATTCCGCAATAGACCACATCGAGGTACATTCTATAAACTTGGGACTGGCGTAACCGCTTCGTATCCTATTTGCAGGATGGAACACTCCCGCAAGACAAAAAAGAAGCCAAAAAACTCCGGGTACAAGCAGCTCGGTACAGCCTAGTGAACGGTGATCTCTACAAAAGAACATTCGGTGGTCCCTTAGCCAAATGCCTTGGACCGCACCGAACCAGGCAGGTACTGGAAGAAGTGCACGAAGGGCACTGCAGCGCCTATACGGGAAATCGCGCCCTCGTCTGATGCCTTATCCGCGTCGTGGACTACTGGCCCACCATGAAAAAAGAAGCCGCCGACTACGTCAGGAAGTGTTAACAATGTCAAAAGTACGCCCCTATGATACATCAAACAGGGGAACTCCTTCACTCCGTCACTTCACCATGGCCGTTCATAAAGTAGGGAATGGACATAGTCGGCCCCCTCCCAGCAGGGCGAGGTAAAGTACGCTTCCTCTTAGTTTTAACTAACTACTTCTCTAAATGGGTGGAAGCAGGTGCATACACTCTGGTACGCGAGCAAGAGGTCATCCCCTTCATATGGATAAACATCATATGCCGTTTCGGCATCCCCAAAGAAATCAGCTGCGACAACGGTCCTCAGTTCATTGGAAAAAGAATGATAGAGTTTTTCGAAAAATGGCACATAGAACAAATACTCTCCACGCCATACCACCCTGCCGCCAATGGTCAAGCCGAATCCTCCAACAAAATAATACTGAATATATTGAAAAAGAAGCTTGAGGAAGCTAAAGGGTTATGGCCTGAACTGCTACCAGAAGTATTATGGGCATACCGCACTACACCGAAAACTAGCACAGGAGAAACGCCATACTCGCTAGTCTACGGGACCGACGCAGTTATACCCGTCGAGGTCGGGGAGCCCAGTTTGAGATACTCCAACGAGAGTGGAACAGGTAACGACGAAAGTAGGCTACAGGACCTAGATGAAGTTGAAGAACGACGAGACATGGCCCACGTAAGAATGGTGGCTCAGAAGCAGCAAGTAGAAAGATACTACAACAAGAGAGCCAAGGTACGACCGCTCAAAGTTGGAGACTACGTCCTCAAGGCTAAGACACAAGCTTGAAAGGACCCTAATGAAGGAAAACTGGGAACAAACTGGGACGGACCATACAAAATTATAGCTACAGCAAACAAAGGAGCATTCCAGTTAGAAACAATGGAGGGGAAGATACTCCAAAACAACTGGAACGTCGCCCATCTCAAGTACTTCCACTTCTGAAAGAAGGCGTCGCCTAAGTTGTACTCTTTTTCCCTCATCCGGGTTTTGTCCCAATCGGGTTTTCCCGGAGAGGTTTTTAACGAGGCGGCAAGGGAGACGCATCAAGGATCGGAGTGCTGATTCATTACCTCGACCTGTTAACAGGTTCTCCGGAGCGAAGTAATGAAAGGACTGGATATATATAAATGGATCTCCATTGTACGTGTAGAATCAACATGTGATTCTCACAAGAACCTAACCAAATCTCCATTATATATATAAATGGATCTCCATTGTACGTGCGGAATCGACATGTGATTCTCACAAGAACTTAATCGAATCTCCATTATATGTGCAGAGCAAACATGCGATCCTTATCTCCATTGCATAAGCAAAATCATGTCTTCCTACGGGAGCACGACCGAATCTCCAACGGAGAATAGCCAAGGCCATTGACGATGAAATAGGTTCGACCTCGTTCGAACCACGACGGGATCCTACTTCGACGATAGTTCGAAGCAACATCCCAATGGCCAAGGCCATCGACGACAACATAAGTTCGACCTCGTTCGAACCACGACGGGATCCTACTTCGACGATAGTTCAAAGCAACATCCCAATGGCCAAGGCCATCGACGACAACATAAGTTCGACCTCGTTCGAACCACGACGGGATCCTACTTCAACGATAGTTCGAAGCAACATCCCAATGGCCAAGGCCATCGACGATAACATAAGTTTGACCTCATTCGAACCACGCGGGATCCTACTTCGACGACAGTTCGAAGCAACATCCCAATGGCCAAGGCCATCGACGATGAAATAGGCTCGACCTCGTTCGAACCACGACGGGAACCTACTTCGATGATAGTTCGAAGCAACATCCCAATGACCAAGGCCATCGATGACAACATAAGTTCGACCTCGTTTGAACCACGACGGGATCCTACTTCGACGACAGTTCGAAGCAACATCCCAATGGCCAAGGTCATCGACGATGACATAGGCTCGACCTCGTTCGAACCACGACGGGATCCTACTTCTACGATAGTTCGAAGCAACATCCCAATGGCCAAGGCCATCGACGACAACATAAATTCGACCTCGTTCGAACTACGACAAGTTTCTACTTCGACGACAGTTCGAAGAAACATCCCCATAGCCAAAGGCGTCAAAAAATATCATATGCGCGATAAATGCAGGAAAAGATGAGCCAACAAAAATAAATTTTACATTACAGCAAAACATCATTTACAGTTGCTCCTACAAACAGGCCCAAGTATGACCCGTGCAAAAATCCCTAAACAAAAGCAAATACAAACCAAGTCTGCACTTCGTCCCTGGTGGGATAAGCATCCCCATACCATGAATCCGAAGCCAGATGACCCGCATCATCAGAGTTGATATCGCCCCCGTCGGGAGTATGAGGGTCGTACCCGCAGGCCTCACGAGCCGTACAAGCTGCGGTATGAACGGCCTCAAGCTCCGCCTCGATCACCCTTCCCTCAACAAGAAAAGCCCTATACACATCTAGCCGGGCCTCAGCATGAACCCACAACTCGTATAAACGACGAGGCACGGCCGGATCGGCTGTAGGATGAGACGTGGAAGGCTGAGAGCGTCAACTCACATCCTCCGCCCTCAGCGTGGCCATTTGATCGTTTAGTGCAGCCAGCTCCGCCTCCAACTCTCTGATACGCCCTTCGAGTCTTGCAACCCGATGACCAGAGGCTTCCCTCTCTCCGGTCAGTTCTGACCTGGAAATACGGAGGGCATCTTCCAAAGACATCGATTCAGAAATAGTTGCCGCCAGCTTATCGGCGCTAACGCTCAGCTCGCCATTAAGCCCCTCTATCTCCGCTGTCCTGGCATTCAACTCTGCGGTCAAGTCGGTCACCTTCGCCTACAAATCGGCATTCTCAGCCGTTACCCCCTTGCTCAATTCGACCTCGTCCTCCTTCGCCTTGAGAGAGGCCTCTAGTTCACTGTTACGGGCGACGACCCTCACAAGCTCTTCGTCCCTCTCCCTCAACTCCTCTATCTTGCACTCCAATTGGTCCTCCCACTGCTTAAGCCCTTCACGAAACACCTGAAACTCAGGGTCCTGACGATAAATATCGGACATCGCCCGATGCTTAGTACGATACTGCTGATACTTGGACGACATCTTCTTGTAAAGACCCGTCCTTTTTCTCTCTCAACGATCTCTCTCCGCCTCCAGGACGAGGGTCTGACAAAAGAGAAGGGCACAAGTTAGAAACAAAGTATTGAACGACGATTACCGTACCAATCCAACAACACAAAAAAGAGGGGGGAGAGAAGGAAAGGCACCTACCTGCAGGGCCATACCAGCGACCTTCTGAGATAACTCCACGTCGCTCATCGCCCCAAGCATCTCGCTTTCAGGAGCGGCACATAGAGAAGCCAGGGCCGACGCCACCTGCTCGTTATTCAGCAGTAAGTTGTAGCTCCCCGGAACGACCACATGACGGTCAGACACGTCTGTCCTCACCTCCACATGGGTATGACGACCCACAAATTCGTTAACATCCTCTGGGTCGATATCATAACCCGAGTCGCCATCCCCAACACGGTGTCCTCCAATGTTAGACGACGCCCTGCCCTCAACGGAGCGCACTGAACCGGCCCCTGGGTCAACTCCTTCCACTTGGGGAGATCTCCCCGACAAAATGGCATCGGCCATGAACACGGGCACCGGGGCTGTTCGGGATGCCCTGCTGCCGTCGGCATCCATAGCCACGCCCTTCCACAGCTCCAGCCTCCTCCTTTTTCTCTCCAACGGCTCGTCCCTGTCAGAAGATTCACCCAACAAACGTGAGGCCGGGGCCGAAGATGCCTCTTCCCTCGTGGCTACAACCCGAGACGAATCTCCCAACCGAAGACGATCCTCCCGAAAAGACTCACTCAAGATAAACTGCGTATCCGCAACAACAACGACTTGTCTAAAGGCGGGAACTGGCACCCTATGCCTGGAAGCTCATCGACCTGTCACCACAAAGGATCATACCATTAAATACGGTCGTGCAACCAACAAAGCCGTAAGTACGACATTTACCGGAAGAAACTTTAGGGCCGTATCGCTTCACGAAGGCGGGCCAAGTTCGAGTTTCTGCTGCATGGGGTAACACACGGGCTACCCAATCCCTGAGGCCCACAATAGGACGAGGCGGATGGCCCATCGCTGCAAAATGGCAAGAAAATGAGCTTTACAGCAAATACAAGAGAAAAGAGAACAAAATGAGCGATGACACTTATGTTTCTCGTTCCATCGCTTCGGGAATCCGGCGGGATCAAAGACGATGTGCTCAGTCTTGACAAAGAAATACTTATGCCAAAAATTATGGCTTGCCCAGTCATCCATCCCGACCACGAGCCCTTTCGTACCACGAAGTCTCAAATGCACCATGGTACCCCTGAGGAAGCCAGGCGTGAACAGGTGCAGAAGGTGGTGGATAGAAACGCCGCACTCCGCCAATTCTGCATACTTGGTCAGTAGCAGGAGCACCTTGAGCGTATACGGCGAGAGCTATACTGGGCAAACCTGATAGAATCTACAGAATTCCTCTGCTAGAGGGAAGAGAGGAAGAGTGTATCCAATCATAAAGGGGTACTCGTAGAAAGCACAGTGCCCCGGTCTATGGACATCCACGTAATCCCCTCCCGTTGGAACCATTTCTATATGGGCGGGAATGCCATACTTTATGCGAAGGGCGTCAAGATGAACTTGCTCGGTCTCAGAAAACACGAGGTTCGGAGTGGGAGGAGGGTCCTTGAGGAAGTCACTTCGAGATAGAGGGTGTCTCGGTAATAAATCCCCCACCGTAAGAGGGTTGTTACCCTCTTCTACCACCACATCCCCGCTGTCAGAGGGAGGCACCATTGATGACGGAGCAGCCTAAGAAACCTCTTCATGAGGACGACGAGATTTTGGCATAATATCGATCAAAGGAGTACTAACAAGGAAGAAGAAGGTGGAAGCCTCAGGCAAAGAACGAAAGAAGAAACAGGAGGATATGAGAGCAAACGAGGGAGAGTGAAAGAGGTCTTTAGAGAGAGAAATGGCTAAAGTTCTTCAGAAATACAAATCCCCACCTATATATAGGGTTGGGTGGCGCCAGAATCGAGGCGACAAGTCTCAAAGCTGCGCAAGAATCGAAGCATCAAGCCGTCAAATCCTTGTCTCGAAAACCTGCATAATGATGACGCACGTGGAGCTGACATCACTTCCCGGTGAAAAGTACCACCCGTTGCTTTGCTGAACGCGATGACCATCCCCCATTGACCATATCGTAACGTTCCAATGGGTTAAATTCCTCCATGAGAGCGTGCGAAGTCCGCTCATCGAGGCCGCATCCGTTCGCGACCCCGACAAGCGGAGGGACTAACTGTATGGGTCCAAATTTGACCAACCACGACCTACGGTGAACACGACAAACAACCAGGCCCCTTCGAGCCGGCGTCCCGAAAGAAACGACCTTATTACAAAAAAGGAGAATGTATGACCCATGTAATATTGTAAGCTCGTTAGGGGACATTGAGAATATTCTATCTAATATTCTTGGGAGTTTGTCTCTGACAACTTAGGGGAGTCTCTCTTAGTATATAAGGGGGATGAAGGGCTTTGTAAAGGGGGGGAATTTTGTAAGAAAACATTATCCGAAAGCAAGAAAAAACCTATTGTCGATCATATCTTCATTCTACTTAATCTAGTACTTATTATACTCAGCTAAGATTTACCCCTTCTTCTTTTGATTGATTTGTTCAAAGAGATTCTTATATCTTTTGAGCCAAACAAGGAGTACATTATAACTTATGAGAATTGCTAATTATTAGTATTTTATTCAGTCTACAATAAGTGACCAATTTACCTTTTTATTTTGGTTCGAAATAATTGTTCATTTATATAATCAAGAAGGAATTAATTTTATTTTTTCAAAATGTGTTTATTTACATATTCCAATATGTCAAGGTAACAATTAATTAAGGTTAATTTAGTAAATGTATTTTTTTCTCTACAAGTTTGTATTTTCTTAATGCATGTGTCAAAGATAAAATTATCACTTATTGTGAACCGGAGGAATCGGGAGGAAGCCGCGAATTTAAATAATATGAAAAAGACTAAAAAGGAAAAGATGACTTGGTCCTCGTGACAAGAATAATTACTGTGTTTAGCATATTCTCTAAGGATAATATTGATAACTGTGGTTGGTGTGGCGAGCGACCCATTGATTGGCCATCGCTTTAGGCAAATAAATTTGATTAAAATAATTCTTGAAAACGAAAAGGACCTTAATTGTTTTTATATTTACAACTTTTTAAAAAGTCTTATCAGTTTTCAAATAATGTTTGAGGAGATAAAGTATAATCAAGTAAAATAAGAATATGAATTAATATTTAAAAAAATTCTTAATAAACGTGCAAAAATCTTCAAATGATTCTTTGTCCCTTAATTTTTATATATTTATTTGATGATAAAAGAAATAGAAAAGTAAAACTCAAGGAAATTGAGCTCATTGTATTTTTATTTTTTTTCCATCTGCAATAACTTAGAGGATGTGAAATAAAGACAAGGGAGTAGGTATTAGGTACGTCCAAGCCAAAATATGGCGGACAACGGGCTGTTCCTAGCAGTGAAATAGAAAACGTAAATCATAAATGGTTGTCCAGTTTTGTGGAACTCGGAATCAAAAGTGTGGTTTTTTTGGACTCAAACGATAAAAATAGGTAAAAAAATAACTTGACTATTTTACTTATTGTATATATACTTTTTATTTGTTGTTTGCTCAAAAGTTATCACATACCTTATGAGTATAAAACAACATAATTAAATCACGGGAAAATCAAATCAAAACATAATAATCCATTGGACCAAATGAAGGAAACGAAAATAAGTACTCAGAGTTAGGAGGAGAAACATTAAAATCCTTTATTGATAATGTGGATTTGGCCTGCCTCTCCATGGAGAGGTTCAGAGCCCTACAATGGTGTTCTACTCTCTCATAATATGGGTATCATTGTGTTTTTTCTCTTCTTTTTGGATAGTGACCAAGAAGAAGCCCCCCCCCCCCCCTATAACACTCGGTTCCCTCTCTTTCGGAT
>NC_031991.1:43922151-43944360 GCF_001879085.1 Nicotiana attenuata | reverse complement strand
TAGTTGAACTTACTGGCGAAGGCGCATAGCCTTGATTTAATGGCGAAGGCGCATAGCCTGAGTCCCAGTTCAACTGTTGTTGAACTTTGTCAATTTTGATGGCGAAGGCTCATGGCCTGAGTCCCAGTTCAACTGTTGTTGAACTCTGTCAATTTTGATGGCGAAGGCTCATGGCCTGAGTCCCAGTTCAACTGTTGTTGAACTTAGTGGCGAAGGCGCGTAGCCTTGATTCAATGGCGAAGGCGCATAGCCTGAGTCTTGGTTCAACCGTAGTTGAACTTACTGGCGAAGGCGCATAGCCTTGATTTAATGGCGAAGGCGCATAGCCTGAGTCTTGGTTCAACTGTTGTTGAACTTTGTCGATCTTGATGGCGAAGGCTCATGGCCTGAGTCCCAGTTCAACTGTTGTTGAACTCTGTCAATTTTGATGGCGAAGGCTCATGGCCTGAGTCCCAGTTCAACTGTTGTTGAACTTAGTGGCGAAGGCGCGTAGCCTTGATTCAATGGCGAAAGCGCATAGCCTGAGTCTTGGTTCAACCGTAGTTGAACTTACTGGCGAAGGCGCATAGCCTTGATTTAATGGCGAAGGCGCATAGCCTGAGTCTTGGTTCAACCGTAGTTGAACTTAGTCGATTTTGATGGCGAAGGCTCATGGCCTGAGTCCCAGTTCAACTGTTGTTGAACTTAGTTGATTTTGATGGCGAGGGCTCATGGCCTGAGTCCCAGTTCAAGTGTTGTTGAACTTAGTTGATTTTGATGGCGAAGGCTCATGGCCTGAGTCCAATATTGTGGGTATTGAGTGCTGAAGCTCGGTTTTGATTCGAGACCTTGAGCGGCTTACCCGTTGTCTTCTCAACCAGGGTATATAGGCTGTCTTGAGGCGACTCTCGGCTCGAGATATCTCCGTGCCGGTTTCTGGCCGGAGCTCGTATCAGGGATGCGGGAGATGCCTTACAGAGATCTTCCCTTAGGAGGGGCTTCTTCTTCTTCTTTGCACTATCCGAGATCAGAGAGAGAGAGGGCTTGGATCTTGATTTGAGATCTTCGAGTTCCCCTTGTCCGACATGCCGCTTTGGCTTATTGAGCTGGGTTGCTTTTGTTTTCCTTTTCTAGCGTTTCTTCCTTTTTGGTCCAGGGAAGAACTACGTGATTTTGCTAGGAAATTCCCACAGACGGCGCCAAATTGTTTGCTCAAAAGTTATCACATACCTTATGAGTATAAAACAACATAATTAAATCACGGGAAAATTATAGCAAAACGTAATAATCCATTGGACCAAATGAAGGGAACGAAAATAAGTACTCAGAGTTAAAAGGAGAAACATTAAAATCCTTTATTGATAATGTGGATTTGGCCTGACTCTCCATGGAGAGGTTCAGAGCCCTACAATGGTGTTCTACTCTCTCATAATATGGGTATCATTGTGTTTTTTCTCTTCTTTTTGGATAGTGACCAAGAAGAAGCCCCCCCCCCCCCTTTTAATATGGTTCCCTCTCTTGGTATTTATAGCCGTGAGCTTCGTGAGCTGGCAATAAGTGGCCGTGACCACGTTGGGGTTTTGCCTTCATGATGACGGATGGGCCGTGGCCTTGTTGATCGAATCAGATGAGGGTTGAATATCGTTAATCCTGAGTGGCCGTACCACTAATTAATCATGAATTAGCTTAAGACGGGATTAGCTTCGTTAATTATCGTGGGGTCGGATTCTGACCCATACATTTGTAAACATAGTTTTAACGTGGAAAACATTTCCTCGCATACTTGCATCAAAACAACGAATACAAAATCCCTTTTCCCTTATTTGTTTTACAGGAAAAGTAAAGAGGAAAAAGAAAATAACCTTGTCTTTAACCTACCTTTTATAAAAAGATGTAAATAGCGACAGATAAAATACGGAAAATGATCCAGTCTTTACTCTGTTTGACTATAGGCCTCACGTGAATTCACATAAAATACTGCAAACTTTTGTACTTGAACGTCAATAATTTAATACACTTTAAGGATAGTGTTTGACTCAAAAGATATTGTAATCTTTTTGAATAAATCAATCAAAAAAAAATGATGGGGTATATCTTAGTCAGACATAATAATTTTCAGATCATAAACTAATTGGAAGAACAGTATATAAGATGAGGTGAAGATAACCAATCTTATTGAAAGCTCCCATTAACCAATGGAGGAGAACATACTACATATTTTCTTGGAGGTTGTTTTATTCTTCTTTTCATTTATCAAGATTATAGAGGAGAGAAAAATGGGGAGAAGAAGAGGGGCTAAAAATCTGCCGCCCCCCTTGGGAGGTTTTTACCCTACTATATATACAGTCATGGACCTCCTGCTATGTACTTGATCCGACGCTTTTCCAAACCTCGTCTGCCTCGGTCGTTCTCTGAAGGTTGTTCCTTCTCGCTTTGACGGAAGTCGCAAGGGCGGGATATGGAATAGACCATGTCGTTCCTTGCTGCCTCACCATTTGAACGGGACGTTGGTCAGCCTGACCGTTGTGGTCAGATTTTGACCAATACAGTTAGTCCTTCCGTCTGTCGGGGTCATCCCCTGTCGAGCTCGGCAGACGGATTATGATCGTTATCAACCCGAGAGAAATCTGACTACTCACTCCTTAGTTATGCCTCTTAGGTTCGGAAGAAACGACGACACTCTTTCGATATTCTTGGACCGTTGCGACTGTTTTGGAACCAAAACGTCATTTGAGCTGAAACGTTATTTCGTGGTTGCCGCCATTATGACACGCGTTCTTAGAGATCTGAAACGTTTCGTGTGTCACCGGGTTTGATTGGCGACTCTTGGGTTTCATGCTTGGCAGATTCGTGTCTCTTATAAATAGAAGGGATACATCATTCGATTGGCACATTCCCTTGCCTTTTGCTTGAAAGATTTTTTGCAAGTATACTTTCTTCCTGATACTTCAAGCTTTACTTGTTCCTTGTGAGCCGAAAACTTCCATCCCTCCTTCTCATCGCCTCTTTTATTTGCCAAATTAGCACAGTGGCTGGTAATTCTTCTCGTGTTGATCTCCCTGTCCCAATTCCGGCGCTGGAAAATGATGCTCCGGCCACCGGAGGAGCAAAAGTGGTGGAAGATAAGGAGGTCCCGTCAGTAGCCGAGATCTTGCCTCGTCCTGGAAAAGCGCGGACTGACTTCAGCAATCGCGCCAGGGAGGAGCCGGAACCTGTCCACTCTGTTATAAAGGAGGAGGATATTGCAGATTTGAAAGCCAGGTGGGGAATTCCCCGTTATGTCGAAATGCGGGCGGTAGGGGACAACATCGTCCATTTTGACCGCCCCGGGTACTGCGTGTTCTACGCCTACCCCTTCCTTATTGGGTACACACTTCCTCTCCCTCTCGTAGTGGTGGACTTCTTTCGCTTTTACGAGGTATGCCCTGCTCAACTCTCGCCATATCTGTACAGCTGTTTCTTATGTTACTCGAGTTCGCGGAGCTTGCCGGTCGTGAGGTCACTTTGGGCACATGCTCAACATCTTCGCCCCTCAGCTTATTCGCGGCACGATGATCCACATGCGCCCTCGGGGGTCGTGGAGTCTAGTGGTGAAGATGGACGACACGGCTAACCGCCGTTTCTATGAGAATTACTTCTATGTGCGGACCAAGCACCTTGTGGCGGATCCAACGGGGTTCCCTGAGAAGTGGAACTTTGTGCGTAAGTTTCTATGTTGTTTTATTTTTAGTCGAAGGGATGCCCGACCACTTCCCGTTGTAATACTAAACAATCCCATTTTTCGCAGCTGCGAGACTACCTCTTCCACCTGTCAAAGGTATCCGAGAGTGGGTGAGTGCTATCTTTCCTCATACGGTGGGGGTTCGCACGTGGTCAGCCTTTTATGACAAGTACGGGCGCAAGCCTCTTACTGATGAGTCATTTCTGTTTGTTGTTTCTCTCCCTTTTTTTTTAACTTAGCTTCTCATGTGCTGTTTATCGATGTCAGGGAGAGTGCGGAGAGTGAGGGCTCATCCATTAGCTTTTCGGAAACTAGCCTCGTCTACTCGCCCTACCACATTATCCACTACTCGACCTTCGTCGAGAGGCTGCGACAGTGGTTATTCCTGCGGAGGCTACTTCTCAGACTGAGGTCCCGACTCGTGTCGCTCGTCTGACGGGTGAATCTCCCCATGCCGAGGAAGAAGAGGGGCCGTCCAAAAGGTGGCGAGTGGAGTTCAAGGCAGAGCCCCAAACTATGATTCATCTGGACGAATCCCCTTCGACGGGATCTGGGGTGGGGGTTGATACGGCTCCCACCGTAGAGTCGGAGCCAGCCGTCACATCTGCTGAATCAGAGGTTCCTGCCATTGTCGTTGATCAACAACCTGCCATGATGGAGGGTCAGATTTCTGGGGCTGCCGTTGTGGTTTCGGACATAACCTCGTCCTCCGTACTTGGTCGTGCTTCCTCTTCAACTGCTGAAAGAGGAAAGGGCGTTGTGGTCGACGACTACGAATCCGAGTCAGACCTCGACCCTGATGATGTTAGGATGTTTGAGGAGGGCATTACCCACTCGGTAGTTCATGCGGGAGGCCCGAAATATTTTCTTGAGATTCCTTCGGATGTCAATCTCCTGGGGGACACGGAGGAATTGGTGCCGCAGTTCGACATTTTATGCTCGGCAGCCGAGAATGCGGCCCTTCGGAACGTTCTCGATGCTGACTTGATGGACGAGGTGGCCGCTATGGGCTTAAGAGTACGTTACATTATCTCTTTTGCTTTTCTATCTTTTTTCTTGATGATAGGGTTCTAACCTGTCTTCTCATTTTTCAGACGTATATGGTGGAGGTGGAGAGTATTCGCAGGGCCAACATTTGGGGAAAGATTTTCTTGAAGATGCTGGAGAAGTATCGGCGCTATCGCAACAAGTGCCGTGAGATGAATGAGCGGCTCAAGGCGAACCCTGGTGATTGGTCTCTCGGTGAGGAGTTGGAGAAGAGGGACCAGGAATTGATGCAGGCTATTCGCATCAAGAGTGCGCTCGAGGAGCAGCTTCGTGCAAAGGACGAGGAGCTCGAGTTGGGAAAAGGGGTTGCTGCAGAGTGTGAGTATCTTCAGGAGAAGTTGAGGTCGATGCATCCGGAGATGGATCAGAATCTGAACAAGGTCGAGGCGCTGAGCGTGGAGTGGATGGGGAAATTGGCCGAGTTGGAAAGTAAGGTTTCCGGGTTGGAGAGCATCGAGAGTGCTTGGTCCGCAGCTTCGGCGAGGGCCGCGGCCCTGGAGAACACCATCCGCATCTTCCAGTCCGATCAGGAATTGGAAAGGGCGACGGCCACACTAATGGAGGCGAGGCTTGAGGAATGCATTAGTGAAATCGACCGGGAGGCATCGGCTCTGGGAGATTGGGTCACAGCTCTGGAGGCCGAAAAGGAGCGACTGTTGGCTCAAATTGAATCTTCCACTGCCGTTGTTCCCCGCCACTTGCACGAGCTTTGGGTTCACGCCGAAGCCCAGCGGGATATATATAAGAGTTTGTGGGAGGCGGGCAATGTGACAGAGGCCGCATATGAAGAAGCACGGGTGAAGGCGCGGGAGGCTCGCATCAATTGTGGGTATGACGCGGCGACGCCGGAAGATGATGAGGGCGCGGACGCCGAAGGAGAATTTCCTGGAGGTGATGGTGAAGAGGGCGGCGATGATGACGCCGAGTAAAGAGGTAGTCATCTTGTTCTGTTTTCTGTTTGTTTTTTTTTATGTTCTTTGTCGGTTGTCGTTGTTCTTTTCTTCTTTTCTTTTTTATTGTTGACTTGGCCGTATGTAGTTTGCAACCGTTTACGCGGTGGCTTTGTATAAAGAAGAATTTTTCGCTGTTATTTGCCTTGTACTTTATCCTCATTTTTGTTTTTCATGACTTCGGCGCGAGATAAACTCCCGCACGGCGAGTCCCAGTCTTTTTTTTTCCCGATGGCCCTTCGCCTTAGGAATATTTCGAACTTTCTCTCTGGCGATGGCTCGTGGCCTTAAGGGAGTGATTTCGAACTTTTGTTGAAATATCAACCCATCGTTATTCGATCAAGTTTGAATTCTTCTTTTTGGCGAAGGCCCTTGGCCTAAAAGGGCGTTATTTCGAACTTATCGAAATGTTAACCCGTCGTCGTTCGATCGAGGTCGAACTCTTCTTTTTGGCGAAGGCCCTAGCCTTAAAGGGCGTTATTTCGAACTTAACGAAATGTTAACCCGTCTTCGTTCGATCGAGGTCGAACTCTTCTTTTTGGCGAAGGCCCTTGGCCTTAAAGGGTGTTATTTCGAACTTATCGGAATGTTAATTCTTCGTCGTTCGATCGAGGTCAAACTCTTCTTTTTGGCAAAGGCCCTTGGCCTTAAAGTGTGTTATTTCGAACTTATCAAAATGTTAACCCGTCGTCGTTCGATCGAGGTCGAACTCTTTTTTTTGGCGAAGGCCCTTGGCCTTCAAAAGGTGTTATTTCGAACTTATCGAAATGTTAAACCGTCGTCGTTCGATCGAGGTCAAACTCTTCTCTTTGGCGAAGGCCCTTGGCCTTAAATGGTGTTATTTCGAACTTATCGAAATGTTAACCCGTCGTCGTTCGATCGAGGTCGAACTCTTTTTTTTGGCGAAGGCCCTTGGCCTTAAAAAGGTGTTATTTCGAACTTATCGAAATGTTAACCCGTCGTCGTTCGATCGAGGTCGAACTCTTCTTTTTGGCGAAGGCCCTTTGCCTTAAAAAGGTGTTATTTCGAACTTATTGAAATGTTAACCCGTCGTCGTTCGATCGAGGTCAAACTCTTCTCTTTGGCGAAGGCCCTTGGCCTTAAAAAGGTGTTATTTCGAACTTATCAAAATTTTAACCCGTCGTCGTTCGATCGTGGTCGAACTTTTCTCTTTGGCGAAGGCCCTTGGCCTTAAAGGGTGCTATTTCGAACTTATCGAAATGTTAGCCATCGTCAGTCCCAGTTTTTGGAGAATCGGGCATCCTCTGGGGGAGTCCCAGTTCGCTAGATATTGTTTGCATCGAAGAGTGTAATATCGGAGAGTACGAAATGTTGTTGTTTCGCTTATGTTCGATTTGTGCACATATTGGAGTTTCCTTGTCTGACTCCTGCCTTTCGGCCCGGAGATACCATCGGCGGGCGATGTTTCGGTTGCCTTGTAGTAGTTTCCTATTCTCTGATTGAGATGTTTCTTTGCTCGCTCGCCCGCGCGGCGCTTGTGTTCCTACTTGAGCAGAGAGCAAAAGGTAAGTTAAATTGATATTTTCCTTACCCCCATCCGATGGATAGGTGAATGAGAGTAGCTTTATGACGTTCCTCGTTTTGTCTGGCATTTCGATGGTTGATGGGGCCATTCCTACATTTGGTGACTGTATTCAGCTCACTTCCCATTTCTATGTTGCGCCTTTGCTACGCTTGGGTAGGGCTTTGCCTTAGCGCTCTTTTTGGTGGGTAATCGTGTTCCTTGTCTTTGATTTGGAAGAGACTAGGAAATTTTACTAAGAAATCCCCACAGACGGCGCCAAATTATTTGACTCAAAAGATATTGTAATCTTTTTGAATAAATCAATCAAAGAAAATGATGGGGTAAATCTTAGTCAGACATAATAAATTCGAGATCAATAAACTAATTGGAAGAATATATAGTATATAAGATGAGGTGAAGATAACCAATCTTATTGAAAGCTCCCATTAACCGATGGAGGAGAACATACTACATATTTTCTTGGAGGTTGTTTTATTCTTCTTTTCATTTATCAAGATTACAGAGGAGAGAAAGATGGGGAGAAGAAGAGAGGCTAAAATTCTGCCGCCCTCCTTGGGAGGTTTTTACCCTGCTATATATACAGTCATGGACTTCCTGCTATGTACTTGATCCGACGCTTTTCCATACCTTGTCTGCTTCGGTCGTTCTCTGAAGGTTGTTCCTTCTCGCTTCGACGGAAGTCGCGAGGGCATGATATGAAATAGACCATGTCGTTCCTCGCTGCCTCGCCATTTGAACGGGACGTTGGTCAGCCTGACCGTTGTGGTCAGATTTTGACCAATACGGATAGCACAGCCACCAAGTCATGTATTTATTTTTAAATTATAATAACCTGTAATTTTAAGTATCTTATATTCTCTAAATGTTGATACTTGTGTTACAAACTGTGAAGTCATATTCAATGTGATACAAACTGTGAAGTCAGGCCTCATTTAAAGAATTTAATATTTTATTCTTTACAATCATTTTAATTTTATGTATGTAAATAAAAAACAACAAGATGATGCCTCATTTCATATTAAAATTTGGATGTTTTGACTTTTGACCCTAGCTCATATAATGAACTTCTCGTTTAGGGGTTGTTCGATTGGTGGTTTAAAATTTCGCAAGATAATACAGTTTGATTGTTCTGATAAGAAAAGAAAAAGATTATCACATGACTAATGTAACATTTGGCAGATGATATTAAATAACACGTATGTTAAGTTATATGAGAATCTATTTATTGTTTTATACAAAATAAAATGTAAATTAAAAATACGTATATTAGTATTGTGAGATCAAGTATAAGTAACTAAAATATTTTCTCTTGAGCCGAGGGTCTTTTGGAAACGTCTCTACCCCTTCCAGATAGGGGTAATGTCTGTGCACGCACTATCCTCCCCAAACCCCACTAGTGAGATTTTACTGGGTCATTGTTGTTGTTGTTACTAAAATATATTTTATAATTAATCGTCGCATAAAAATCTCTTTATATTAATCCCATATATATATATAAAAAATTTATATTATAATCTTCAAATAATTAATATGTATATCAAATCGACCCCTTATTTTTTTGAAATGCCGGTCACAATAATATACTAGGAAACTAAAAATGAAAAGAGTAAAAAATATGGAGGGATAGCACGCGGAAGAAATGCTAGAAATGTAATTCACTAACATGTCATGAGATGAAAGGTCAGTAAAAAGGCGTTCAAACTTTATATAAAGGACCAATCACACAACAATGTTAGTACCTCTTACTTTCTAAAGAGTAACAAACATACCAAAAACATGAGGGCATTTTTCTTCTTCCTCCTTATTTCCATGGCAGCGATAGCTGCCAGAGCGTCCCACGCAGAGTCTATTCCCAACCAAATCCACCCTCTGCGGCCGACGGCTGGTTCCGCCGGCCGCCACATTCCTCAAATCAACTGCCTGAGCTGGCGTTTGGCAGTTGAAACCAACAACATCCAAAACTGGAAATTAGTGCCCCTACAATGCGAAAGCTACGTGGGGCACTACATGCTTGGCAAGCAGTACCGGGACGACTGCAACGCTGTGGTCGTCGCGGCTATCCAGTATGCTAAGACCCTCAAAATTGCCAAAGATGGCAAGGATGTTTGGGTCTTTGATATTGATGAAACTACTCTCTCTAACCTTCCTTATTATGCTCGTTCTGATGTCGCCTTTGGGTAAGTTTTTAGGAAATACAACTTCTGTACCTAGATATAGTGCGTAAAATTTCAACAAATACCATGTTCTGAACCCATAATTACAAATGTGCAATAGATTCAGTGATGAAAAATGTAAAACTCAAGTTCTTGACTAATAAAGTGTACTTTTAATTGTTATCAGGGCAACAAAATTCAACGGGACGAAGTTTGACGAGTGGACGAGAGAAGGAAAAGCACCAGCAGTACCAGGCGCTCTGTTTCTGTACAGAACATTGTTGGCTATGGGTATTAAACCAGTCTTTATCACTGGAACAAAAGAAGAATTCAAACAAGTCAGGATTGCTAACCTAAAAAAAGTTGGCTACCATTCTTGGGTGAAGCTCATCTTGAAGTAAGAATATTATAATTGACTATCTTTAGGTCCGTTTGGCCATGAGTTTTGCCAAAATAAATTTGGGATTTATTTCAAAACTCATGTTTGGCCATAAATTTTGCCCATATATTGGCCAAATCTCAAATCTCAAATTTCAAATCCCAAAATCAGCTATTGAGCTATTTTGGGCCAAAATCCCAAAACTTGGGAATTATATACATGTTTTTTCAAAATAAAGTTGGAAAATATATTTTAAAAATGTATGTCCAAACACATTTTTATTTTCAAACCAAATTTCACCCAAATCAGATTTCTCAAAATAATAAGATCTATAGCCAAACGCTAGCTAAAATTGAGCATTTTAGGGTTATAGTGATTGATATGATATGAATATTTGGGTGCAGGGGAGTAAATGATACAGGATCATCGGTAATGTACAAGTCAGGTAAAAGGGCAGAGTTGGTGAAAGCTGGATACAGAATTGTTGGCAATATAGGAGACCAATGGAGTGATTTACTTGGTGATTTTGTTGGTGACCGCACTTTCAAATTGCCGGATCCAATGTACTACATTGGTTGAAGAACATTATTAGGGTTTCTGTTTCAATATCAGGATTGGAATTAATGTCAAGTAATTTAACAATCCTGATTTTTATTAGGGTATGTATTTGGTTTTTACTCTTGAAATGTTCTACACCCCAATCTCCTTTTTTGTGTTTTCTTTGTGTAATCTCAATTGGGTGAAGAAATGACAAGTGCAGTTATAATTCATAACAATTGTGCCAAGTACTATTGACAAAATAAGTAGGTAGAATATGTGTATCCGATGAATATAAAAGCTGTCCATTTCGTTTAAGACATTGCTTGTCACAGTCAGCAACAACCTAAAATATTGAAAGGCATGATTCATCGCAATAATTATGTGCCACTTGTATACTATACTTTTCCTTTTATTTAATGAAGTTTAATGGGGATGATAGAATGATGGAATTAGATTTATGATATGATAAAATATAAAACTAAATTTTTCTATACGCAAAAGTATAAATTGATTTAGAGCATGATGGCAAATCTGTCTATTTGTAGAATACACAATATTCAAAAAAATAGAGGTTTGTGTCATCTATATCCACAAGGGGAAGGTATGTGTTCAAGTCGAAGTCTCTGTGAAAGGTAAGTAATGCGTAATTCTCCCTTTCGTTTTTCATTTGTTACTTTTACGTGATAAAATAGGGTTAGCTAGCATTTTCGTAAAAATTGCACAGGGCGTCTTATTTGGTCGCCCCCTTTAACTTATACCTATATTTTTAAAATTATTTAATCTATACCCTAATTTTTATAACTTCAAGCGCTTCCTTCTTCCCGCTACCTGTGCGCTCCTTTCTTCCTCCTTTCTTTTCTACTCTTTATTCTACTCTTCATTTTTTGTAATTTGTAGTATATTTTACTGCTGATTTGCTCTAGTAACTAAATTGATCATCTAAAGAAGTTCACTGTCGAGGAAGCAAAAAGCTAACATTGTTAAAGCTACTGCAGAATTTAAATTTCTATCCCTAAATTCATAGTTTTGTATGCAATAGGTGTTCAGATTGTTAGGGAGATAGGAGGAAGAAGACCTGTTGCGCATCTTTACATTAGATTATAGTTGGGAGTTGGGACTTATGTCTAGATACAGGGAAAACTTCAGCTAAAACATGCTGAAGTTCAGCAAATATAGAACAAAACTTCAGCTAGTAGAATGCTTAAGTTCAGCAATTACAAATAAAAACTTCAGCCAATTACGCGAAAAACTTCAGCTAAAACATGTTGAAGTTCAGCAACTAGAGAACAAAACTTCAGCTAGTACGACTGTAGGACAAAAACTTCAGCTTATATAGTGCTGAATTTTTTACAAATGAACTAAATAACTTCAGCATCTTTTGCTGAAGTTTTTTAAAAAAGTTTTATGACAAAACTAATGAATCCGGGACAAAACTTTAGCTTATTTAGTGTTAAAATTTTTACAAATGAACTAAATAACTTCAGCATCTTCTGCTAAAGTTTTTGAAAAAGCTTTTACGACAAAACTATTGAATCCATGACAAAACTTCAGCTAAAACATGCTGAAGTTCAACAAAAAGAGAACAAAACTTCAGCTAGTAGATTGTTTAAGTTCAGCAATTACAAACAACTTCAGGCCCATCTACTAAAATGCTGAAGTTTGCGTGATTGCCTTTGCTACTTCAGGCCCGTATGCCTGAAGTTTACGCGAAAAGTGGGTACGCTTGCAATTTTTTTTTGCAAAGCGGGTATAAGTTAAAACGTGACCCAAAAAGCGGGTATAGATGCAATTCTCCCAGCATTTTCCTGCTGGTGTATAGTACATGGTAAAGGCCCACATTTGGATTTTTCTCATAGAAAGAGATGCGTAAAAGGCCTATTAGATGAACGCCGAGATTGATATTGGGATTGTTACACAAATAGCCGGCCTAATTCAATGTTTATATTTTCTAGCCGATATACATTGATTATACATAGGTATACATATATTATATATGAATTATGCAAATATTATGCATCTACCGGCTATTTTTAGTTTAATAGATTAGGTAGACGACTATTTGAGTTAAAAACCGACTAAACCTATCGAACTGAACCGTATCGAGCCAATTATTAGGTTTAGTTTAATATAAATTTATATACGAAAAATATATATTTTATGTACTAATTAAGTTTAAACTAACAAAGCATTAAGTTTTTTTTCTTGGGTCTTGGGATTAATATCTGAAATCCCAACTTTCAAACCTATTTTACTACTCATATCGGAACCAAAATTAGTTCTAACATCTTGAGTAGCAAGCCACTAGGTATTCCAGCGATCTTCAGTGACAAGCCATAAGGTATTGGGTATCTTTCCTCTCATATGATTTAGATTTCTCTTGTTGGATACTAATATTTTACTAATAAATTATATTCTTGAGTCCCAACTTGATTAGTATCTTCCCACTCGTATGATTTATATTTCTCTTATCTTTACTTAATTTGTTTTACGCTACCATATAATAGTGGGATGAATCTCTATTTTGGACATCTTTCATGTTCCTTTGATTATCACTTTTAAAATAGTAAAAATGTCTAGAGAGTTTTGCCAAATCCTATGCAAGTACACATTATTGCATTCTAACTTGGACAAGCGACTCTTGCATGATATTTTAAAAAAGATACCGAAAAATTAACCGAACCGTACCAATACCGAAGGGAGACCGAGATAATTGGGACGGTTTTTAAAAGTTTAATTTGATTATACAAAATAAATAACCGAAGATTTGGTATGGTATAAATTTTATAAAATAATCGGCTGAACTGAACCATTGACCCCTATTGCATACCAGTACTTTCCAAAACTTATCCTTTTAACTATGCTAGAATGCTTGTTAAATTAATTTAATCTAGACCTTCATAAGTTACATTGTACAAAGTGTCACTCATCTTATATTGATCATGCACAAACCAATCTATTTTTTCCAAAATTTTCTTCTTGAAGAAATATCACGATGTGTAGTACAGTATATATGTTAGTGTCTAGTTATTTGATCAAGATGTGGTCATTCTGTTTTTCATCTGGTACCTTAATTTGTTATGACTTGAATTTTTGTATGCGTAATTAACTTAAATATCTGCCAACCCAGGTGCTTAAACTTAAAATAACTGGCGCATGTATAATCCACGTATACTTCATTTATAATAGTGTATAATCATATATAATCATTGTATAATTTATATATATATTGGCTGAAAAAATAAATAGTGAATTCAGTTGGCTATTTGCGTAAAGATCCTTTTTATTAGTGATTGCACTCTATCTTAGCCAAAGAAGAATGATATGATGACCCTTTATTGTGTAATAGCCCACGGATCCCACGATTGAACTGGAAAAGGTTTTGTTGTTGTTACCTTGGGCAATTCCATACCAAAATGGGAGGAGAAAGTAAGAATCATATAAGGGCGAATTTATAATTTCATTGTTAAGGTATTTTTTGGTTAAAATCCAAGGGTCAAAACAATGAGGCCCAAAAGCCTTGAGATAGCTAGAGGGGGAAGTGCACGGTTAGCCACTAATAACAGATGTATTTACTTTTAAGCCACTGTTTAAAATGTATTTAGTCTTTAGCCACTGCTTTAATAAACTTTACCTGCCCGGACGAAAACACCCTTCTGCTCATAAAAGTTCAGGACCAAGTGTCCTTAACTTTTGAACTTGCAACTCTAAGTTCGACTTCAGGACTACATGTCCTTAACTTTTGAACTTGCAACTCGAAGTTCAAGACTTCAGGACTACATGTCCTTAACTTTTGAACTTGGAACTCGAAGTTCAGGACCACTTGTCCTTAAGTTCTGTGCTTGTAACTCTAAGTTAAGGACTACTTGTCCTTAACTTTTGAACTTGTAAGTCTTAGTTCAGGACCTATTGTCCTTGACTTTTGAGCTTGTTAGTCTAAGTTCAGGACCAAGTGTCCTTAATTTTTGAACTTGTAACTGTAAGTTCAGGACCAAGTGTCCTTAACTTTTGAGCTTGTTAGTCTAAGTTCAGGACCTATTGTCCTTAACTTTTGAGCTTGTTAGTCTAGGTTCAGGACCTATTGTCCTTAACTTTTGCGCTTGTTAGTCTAAGTTCAGGACCAAGTGTCCTTAACTTTTGAACTTGTAACTGTAAGTTCAAGATCCATAACGTAGCAGAAAACCAAACGTTCTATAGCATAAGCTTTAAGTCCATCAACGAATAATAAACATTTCATAAGAGAAATAATAAGTTTTTGCAATAGCTAACAAAATTGTGTATTTCAAGTAAAATATACATATGTAGCAAAATTTGCAGAGAAGTTTGCATGACCAGTTTGAGTGCATTTTTTTGCCCAGACATGGAGTACACCTTACGGACTGTACTTTTCTGAATTTCTATCATATACTATGCACTTTACATTTTGGTGGCAAGCTGTAATGGTTTGAGTGTTTGAAAGATTTTTGTGAGATTCGTTGATGGTGAATACTGCATAGTGTAATATGCATTACATTCTGTCTGAAGAAAGGGTGTCGCTTCTCCCTGACATGAAAGAGATAGAGAAAGGGTACCATAGTCTTTTCATATTAATTTTAATAGACTAGTGGCTACTATTGCTAAGCATTGAAAATGTTGGATAAAAAGTAAATACCACTTTAAAAAATAGCTACCCCACACAATTTTTACTCAAAAAGGGGACATTTGCTTATATCATTCTAAAAAATTTTCTTGAAGCCCAAAAGAAAATATTGGCCCAGACTGCAATCTGCGAGAGCCCAACTCCCAAACTCTGGGCTATTCCCTCAGGTGGTGGTCCCTGTGAATTTTCGCCGCGCTCACTGTAGTCCACATGCCCCAACGGTCATATTTCAGAAATTCAGATTTAAAAATCCGTATGCTACGTATTCCTAACGGTCATCTTCTTCATTTCCCTTCTCTACCTGAGTCTTTGTTTACTCCCTCGCTATTCATATATTCCAAAACTTTTCAAGAAAGCAAGATAAGAGTGATTTTCTGAAATTAGGATATTTTTGATTTTTCTGAGTGAAAAGCATAAACAATTTTGAAGAAAAATGGATGGTATTACTCCTCGGAAAGCAACTCCATCGCTGAGCTCTCCTAATAAGCCTTCTGCTGTTCCAGATCGTTCGCTTTCTGGTATGTTCTCACGCCTTTATCATACAAATTTACACAAAGTTCAACCATATTTTGAATTCTTGAAACCCTAAAATTAAGTTCTTCTGCGATAGTTTCTTTGATTGATTCACTTTATCACCACATTGTATGTTCATTGTGATGTAGTTATTAGGAAATTCTTGAAATCGTAGAATTTATAGTAGCTGTATTTATCTCATATTGTCTTGTTTTGTTGATAGTGTTTTTATTTCTGTTATTAGGGTCAAGAGAAACGAATGAAAATGACCAGCCGCTTGTTCATAAAACCATGACTAAAAATTTCATGTCACCTACCATATCTGCAGCTTCAAAAGCTTCAGTTCCAATTAGAAAGAAAATTTTAGCCGAAAGGAATGAAATTTCCAGCTCTTGTGAAAACCATCCTCAGAATAAATCCTCAAATCTTGGGTCTAAAACCAATTCCCTAAATTCAACTTCTCATCATCGTTCTGGAAAATTACCTATTTCTAATTCCTACAGTTATGCCTCTGAATCTGATAATGACCAAGAAAACAACTTTGTTGTTGATTCATCCTATAAGCCTTACGACCCTCTCACTAATGACCTCGGCCCTAGGCCTAAGTATCTACGTTACAAGCCAAATAGACGTCGTCGGATCATTCTTGATTCAAATCAAGAAATCAAACAAGGCGATTCTCGTGATTCTCAGGAATCTGATGATAATGAAGAGTCATTGGAGCAAGTTCAAGATTCCTTAAATCTACCAGAAAAACATACTAGTAATTTGGAGGTAGAAACTGAAGAAGATGGGGATAATAGTGTTGATGAGGATGAGGAACAAATGGAAGAGGTTGTGGAAAGAAAATGGGGCCTAAAAGGACTATTCAAAATTTTGCTTCTATTGGTTGTTTTCTTCCTTTTAGGCTCAAATTTATCTTCCATAAACTCTATGGTGAGTTCTGAAAACGGCGACATGATTCGAAAGAACATCTTTGAAGCTGTTTTCCATGAAACTTATAGGAGTGGAAGTGTACCTGCGGAGCAGCTAGAGTACTCTCAAAGTGGTTTTCTGGAGTTGAGTCAAAGGGGGACTAGTATTGAACTTAAGGCAGTTGAATTTGTTGAAGATGTTGTAGTGGGGTTCTTGAATGTGGAAAATGCTGATATTGAAAAAACTGGTGCAGATATTGGTATTGAACAGGACAACACAGTGGTTAATGTTACTGATCAAAGTGTACATGGTGATGAAGAGGAGGAAACCATGTCAAAAGCTGCTGGTGAAGTTACTAGTTCCAATGAGGTAGATGAGGAAGAAGTTGAAGATTTTCATGAGCAACTGCAGAAGGATCAAGTTCTTGAGAAGGACTCTAACCAAGATGAGGAAATCATGTCAAAAGCTGCTGGTGAAGTTACTAGTTCCAATGAAGTGAATGAAGAAGAAGTTGAACCATTGCTTGATGACATTTCAAGTACTTCTGCTCAGTCAAGTTACAAATTTGAGCAAGCAGAAGCTGCTTACAATGTTGAGCAGGTGGAGGAAATCTCTGTAGATGAAGAATTAACTGAGACAGAATTTAAAGTAACTGAAGTAATTGACACAGAATATGAAACCAGTAATCTTAACATTGAATTAGAGTCGAACAATGCTGAAATCAAAGAAACTGGATTGAATAATGCAGTTATTGTCATTGGAGTTTCTGCATTGTCAGTGCTTTTAGTGGCATCTTTGGTTACCATCTATATTTCAAGGAAAGTAAGAGCTTCTATTGAAACTCCTCAAGTTGGGACATTCAATGTCTTAGAGGAGAAAAATGAAACTTCTGTTGTAAAGGTTTCATCTTTGAGTGACCCTTCAGAAAATCTCAGAAACTTTACTCAGCTTGAGAGAACACCTGCCATTGGATCCATTACAGCAGCTTCCTCTTTGTTTGGTCCAAAGAAAGAAGCATCAAAAGAGATTAGTCAAATCAGTGCTCCAAATGTTGAACTGCTAGAGGAAATGGTACTTGAAGAAGTCAGCAGCAGCTCCCTTAGAAGTTATGTTAGGAAAAACAACACTATTGAAGCAGAAGAGAACAGCAACACTAAAGGCAGCAAAGTATATGTTGTTGATCACTCTAAAGCAGATTCTGCATCATATGGAAGCTTTACAGCTGAAAAGAAGATCATCAAGAAAAAGGTATGCTAAACATTTAGTCTATTTTCCCCCTTTAAGTGTTCAAATTCTTATGTAGTCCTTTCTTATATTTGGATAAAAGCTACAATCTTTAACTGTTTGGTTTCTAAAAGCAGGTGGAGAAAGATGGAGAAGAGATCAAGAAGATGGTGTTGACAACCCCAGTTAGGCGATCAAGTCGAATTGCTGCCATGTCCCCTTGAATAAGTATTCAGCTGTAGGACTTTTTCTTGTTAGTTTAGTGGAAACAGCATCTCTGTTGTTTCATATTCTTTTGTCTTCTTTCAGATCAAATTGTAGGGGTGAAGTAGTAGTGCATCAAGTGCAATGGCAACTAATTGTAACTTGTAGGAAATTGATGAATCTTAACTTTAAATGGAGAATTATCTTGATCACAATTCCTCATTCATAAATCTTTTGCAGACTAGATAGAATTAGACCTACTAAGATTAGAGTTTGCTTCTAAAACAGTATTTATCAGAAGGCACCATATGGATTCATTCTGGGAATGATGAGTAATGAAGATTAAACAAACTTAAACAACAATAGAGTTTGTTATCATTATTCTTTTCCAGTTTCCAAGGAACTGCAAGGGCAAAAAATATATTTCTGAAATAACATAAACAAAATTGAAGTATACACATCTATCTCTTACTCTCTAGACTAGATCTCTCTCTCTCTCTCTCTTGAATAGTAGTCTCCTCTTATTTCTTTTTCACTTTTCTGATCACTTGTTTTGATAGGAGGGTCTAGGTTCTATGGAGAGGAATTAGAGGGGGTCTGCTCCTGCTGATAAAACTTGCCTTTCCATTAGTACAAGATGCTGAAAATCTTGAGGCTTTCTTCAATATAGTTGGCTTTGGAAGAGTATATGACTTGTAAGAATCCAATCCAGCTCCATAGCTTTTGCAAGACTTCATTTTCCTTTTGTAAGGTGATTCTTTCTTAACAAGATCCTCTAAACTTGTCACTCTTGATAAAGATGTAAAAGACTGCGATTTGCCTTGATAAAACTTTGATAATCCTCTCCTGCAATATTCATAAATGAAAAGTATAAGAATTCCACCATCAAATTTCATTTCTCATGATAACAAGATTGATCATTTTAAGTTGTAATTCATCAAAAGACATTCTTTTCTATTGTTGTTACTACTTCTGTTCCATTATACATGACACTTATTTCTTATAAGTCTGCTCCAAAATGAATGATTCAATATATCCGTATATAACATGACACTAAGGTTTGTATGTGCCAAAAATCAATTTTTCATTTTAAAATTCTGCGTTCAGTCAAATAAGTCAAATACTATTACATGAAGGGGATAACTGGTAAAGTTACTCTTGGTTCACGGGATCAACCCGTAGAAACAGCCTCTTGCAGAAATACAAGGTAAGATAAAGACGATGTAAAATAGACCTTATGGTATGGCCCTTCCCCGAACTCCGTCCATAGCGAGAGCTAAGTGCACCAGGCGGCTTTTTTTTTTTAGGTCAAATGCTATCACATAATGCAGAACGATGAAAGTACTTACTTGATAGGTAATTGTGCCATGAGGGATGATAAGTCATATAAAGCTTCATCAGAATTAGGTGAACATGAAGAGGGAGATGAAGATGCATCATCTGTTGTGTCTAATGAAGATGAACAAGTTGATCCATTTGAAATTGTTGATGATTCTCCAATGGATGATGAAACTGACGAAGAAGGTGAGTGGCTGTTGTTGTTGTTGTTGTATATCTCACCATTATTACCTAATTCATGTCCTTCATCTATCATCCATAACTGATGTTGATCTTGATTCTTCATCATGTTTGCTAGCTAAGTTTGCCTTATAATTTCTTGAAATTGAAGAAGCAGATCAAGAAAAATGTTGAGATAATAATAATAATCTGTGAGTTGGGCTAAAGCTTTGGTGTCTATCTGTTAAAGGCACATGCAAAAGAAAACATGGGATTTTTTGTGTATTCTAGGAAGGCATTTATATATGTGACTATGCAGAAGAAAAAAGATAATGTGTGGATATAGTTCACTTTTACTTTTGAGACTTTATGACAGCTAATAACACAGAAATTTCATCACAGTCCAACTAAATAAATGACACCTGTAAAATGACCAAAGTACCGTATGAGAAGTCGACACGTGTCGAAAAGTTAAGTAGGTAGCACGGCAAGAAAATGGAACGTTAGTGTTAGGACTCTAGACTAAGATAATAATTCATGAATTTAATATATGTGTCTGTAGAAGTAAAGGTAGGCCTTATCCTGAGATTCGACATTATCTTGTCGTATGGTTTCAAATGAATGTCTTGACTTTAGAATTGCACTAAGTTGAAGAGGATAAGCTCAAGTATTGAAATATTAGCCATCAGTATCCGAGTCATCAGCTAAGTCCACAAATATTTTTAAAAAAAAGTATATTCTTTTTTTTTCCTTTATCTTTAGGAAAAATCCTTTTGGCCTAACTAAATTTGGCCAGATTGACCCAAATGGGGTTAATTTAGTCTTTTTACGAGGGTAAATTACGTTTTTCAATACCCATAATACCCTTTTACTTTATTTTTAATTATTTCTCCCACCATTTATTGTTTATCTTCTCAATGCATGGAAGAGCTCAAAAGGTAAAACCTATTTGTCTTCTCAATGCAAAAAGTTTTTTTTTTATTTTTTTTTACGTATTTACAGCCCTTTTTTTTTTATTAATATACACCCATATAATCCTCCATAATTAAATCTATATACATGTATTTTATTGGGCATTTCGTATAATTTTTAGTATTTGATTTGTATTTCGTATATTATATAGTATAATACGGCCTTCCATAAAATACATTTAAACAAACTAATATGTACTAAAACTTACTTAAACAAATATTCCTTGGCCGAAAACCTACTTAACCAAATATTCTTTGGCCGAAAATCTACTTAACCAAATCATTTTTTGGCCGAAAACCTACTTAACCAAAATCCTTCATTTAAACTCTTATCCTCTCCATTTAGTTAATAGATTAAGGATGCATTCTAAGAAGAATAGTCCTTCAAAAGTGTATGTTGTATTTTCGGGTAAAAGGCCGGGAATGTTCTCCAATGGTTATCAGGATTAAGCGTAGCATCTTCCAGTCTTTCAAGTCTCATAGTGCGGCCATATCGGCGTTCGATGAATATGAAAAATCTGTTGAAGGTAAACAAAAACTCAAATCTATGGTGTTTGTTATTTATTGTGGGAAGAAGCCGGGTATATACAAATGTTGGTCTGAGTGTGTTAAAATGCTTGTTGGAGTCGAAGGTAGCTACTTTCATGCTTTCCAATATTATGATGAAGCCTTAGAAGCCTTCAAAAATTTTCAAAAAACAAGTTGTTCACAAGAAGAGTCATCTTCAAGCTCGACCGTTGAAGAAAGTGAAGAAGTGGTAACAAATGAACATGCAGCAAGTGTTATTTCAACTGCTATGTTAGCGGGCATATTTATAGGGTTGAAGCTTTATGAAAATATTGGAAATTAATTATGTCAATTGTAGGTTTTATGTTATCTTGTGTTTGAAAGTGTTTTTTGTTTCTCTTTGGTTTGCAAGGATGTTACTTTTACCTTTGATTATCTAGTATTGTAATGAAGTTGGGCATGATTATATATATGAAGTTTGATTTTGTTAATTGCTTAACATTTCGATCATGTTTAATGTGCCATTTTAGCATTCAACTTATGCATGATCACTATGGCATTTGTTGTGAGGTTAAGTAAGTGTTTCGAGTATTTCGGGAAAAGGGTGAAGCATTTTTTTCAAGTTTGGCTTTGAATTAAAATGGCTGTTTGGAAGTCCCTCCAGTTGCTATTTCTTTTTGCTTTTTTCTTTTCTTCTAAGTTTATGGAATTTGTAGTTAGATTTCTGGAAGACTTTCAAAAGAGGAAGCATTTTATGTAAAGGTTCAGACTTTTCTTACTATGGCTCGGATTGAGTGAAATATTTATTTCCTTGTAGGAATGCTATTGAATCCTCATTGTTTAAGCAGTGGTTAAAGAACATACAAGCTGAGACAGTACTGCTGGCTAATGGAGCTATGTCTTTAAGACAAGTTCTTATTCAGGTCTCAATCTCAAGTTGTTCTTTTAAAGTATGAAGATTGTTTGTTCACTAGCTTCGATGAATTACATTGTTGCCAGAGCCCTTCTAAATTTATTAAAAATTGGATAATTCTGGAGGAAAATGGCATGTCTTTTTATCTTGCTGACACTGCTTAGCTACATTATTAGGGTTTGAATAGGTTAGGGTTTGCTATTGTTCTGTATTTTGTATGAATCCTTACTCAAATATGAATAGGTTAGGGTTTGTTGTTTGTATATAAACCTTTGAGCTAAAGAATCATATAAAAGAAAGAGGAGGAAATACTAAATAGATATTGTGAAATTATATTAAATCATTAGTGTTGCATTCGATGTGTATGTTTTCTGTATTCGAATGCATTTGGTTAAATATTTGTGAAATTATACACATCAAAGGAGCGATGTTAAATATTTTGAAACAACCAAACAAAAATAGTGTTAGAATCAAATTAAAAGAATGCGCAAGAAATACTAAATATATATTTTTT
>NC_031991.1:43895089-43909507 GCF_001879085.1 Nicotiana attenuata | reverse complement strand
AAAAAAAAAAAAAAAAAAAAAACGGTACACCAATAAATAATAAAAAAAAGGAAAATATAGGACGAGCAAAGATGTCCATAGGTTTCATCATCGGATTTTTCCCAATGGAGCGAAGTTCATAAGTTTACTTTCAAAATGTCTGACACCATATATAATGATTAATGATGATTTATAACAGAAGTAGGATAGTCCAACAAAACAAGCAAATCAAAACAAGGAACTAATTTGAGAGGTAACGTGTGGGGCAAGGGTTCTCGTGTTGCCTTGTGGGTGGGGTGGGGTGGGGGAGGGACTTTTTTTGTGTATGTGTAATTCGAATTCTCGTGACAATAATGTTTGAACTTTGAAGTCATTTGGTTAATGAGGATAAGGAATTAATAATAATTTTATGATATAAAATTAATTTTTAGAGTAGCGATAAAAGTTATCTGGTGTGACTTATAAGTCACGGGTTCAAACCGTAAAAACAGTAAGTAATACTTATATTAGGATAAATTATTTACATCACACAGTGAATGCGACCCTTCTTCGATTCTCACGTGGAAGCTGGATGTTTTGTGCTTTTGAAATTTGTTAGTCGGAAATATAGATTATAGACAACGAATAATACATAATAAAATAAATAGCTCGTATAGGTATAATAAACAATAAATATGAATGGCTATTTGTATAAAAATTCATTATTTTTTTTACTTTTAACATAAAACGAGTATTTATTTTTTCAAAATCCAAAGTATTATTCAAAATGGTGGGGGAATTGGGATAATGACTATGTTAGAGCTCGAGAAGGGATCGTGTCGTGTAATGAAGTGGGCAGCTGGGGTATTAAAAAATGGTGGCTAAAAAGGAACATGTGAGCTGCCGCCTTTGCTCTTTTGACAGCCTGTTATCTATTGTATGCTTCCTTTGCTTTCTTTCTTTCCTTTGATAAAGCTAGGAAACCCCCTCTGCCTATGATAGGCTTAGTTCCCAATAATTTACTACTCCTTTTGATAATATATAACAATCAGATAGTACTAGTCCACTTTCCCATGCCATCTAGACAACTACAGTATCTTACACGCTGGCATTTTGGCCACCGTGTTCGATGGTGACCTTTCAACATCCTGCCACGTAGGAACCAACAAAAGGCTAATGCACTGGCTTCTTCTGTTTGTGGGGTTCCTTTCCGTAGTGAACTTTGTCTTTGTTTTGGGGTGCAGGAGATGAGGCTTTTTAGGGGCTTCGAATTAGCTACAAGTTCGTTCATTTTGCCCATTTGATGGAAAGAAACCTATGAAAAAGTTATAGGTAAAAACTTAAATTCACAAGTGGTGGAACCTCGAATTAGTTGACAGGTTCCTGTTTTCCCCTATGTACAACTGATTTTTTGTAAATTGTGAGAGGAAATTAGGGATCATATAAGGTGTCTAGAGATTTAGTAGTCGTTTGGATATAAATTTGGTTGAAATTCGAAAATAGAATTTTTGAATTTCTGTTGAAAAATAGTTTTAGGAAGTGAGAAGTTGTATTTGGACATACATCTTACTTGAAAAAAGTTGAAGTTTTGTAAGTGGAAGAAAAAATTTCACCCAAAAACTGGCCTAAATCAGTTTTTGGAACTTGAAAAAAAAATTCAAATTTTTTTCAAAAACTTATCAAATTCCTCAACAAACAATGTTTTTAATTTCCTTTTCTGAAAGAATAGAGTAAAATAATATATGTCCAACCGGGAGCTTAGTCTTTGATTGGTGTAGGACAAAGTTCCTTGAGACCAACAACAAGGGTTAAAATAAAAGAGAAGTGGGGTTTAGTGTGTTCAGTGGCGAAGCCAAATTTTCTCAAGGGTGTTCAAACTTGAAAGATGTTGGATAGTCCAGGCCCAATAAACCATCAGCCCAATTATAAGATGAAGTAGCACATTTGTACATGGGATATTACTACATTTAGTAGCCACAATTTTGTAATAGCTAGCCACATTTTTACTTTTACTTGATAGCCACTTATACTTGTATATAAAAAACAGAAAGAGGTTTCTAGAAGAAGATTAGAGAAACATTTCAATTGAATAAGATCAGATATTTTCTCTCTCTTCGTCTCTCATTTTCTTCTTCCATGATAATGGAGTTTTGTACTGTGATCGAGCGTCTCTTCATTTAACATGGTATCAGAGCACAGGATCGGTATCAGCTCCCTTATGCGAGTCGAGCGATGTTACCCTCAACCTTAGTTTCACAAAGTTTCGGCTTCATGTACAAACCCTAATATTCCAAAAATTAGGGTTTTTTCTGCATAGTAATGTGGATGTTGTGTTCGATTTCATCAAGGATGAAGCTTTTCTGAGTCTATTCATGGAGTTTTGACTGGGTCTCGTTATTTTCAGAAGAAGATCGGTATTATCTACTCTCACTCCTATTTGTCTCTGCATGTATATGATTCTAGTTTGAAATTCCCTTAGATATATCATTTGATTTTAGAAATACTAGCTGCTATCATGACTATAGATGCTGAAACTACCTCTCCGACCACTTCATCTGAGGGTTTTACTGTTTTTAGTCCAGATCCCTCTCACCCATTCTATGTTCATCCATCGGATAGTCCTGGTACTCATTTAGTTTCTCCTCCGTTTGATGGCACTGGTTTTGTTGCATGGAGGAAAAGTATGCTTGTTTCTCTGTCTGCCAAAAACAAATTGGGACTGATCAATGGTCGACATGATAAGCCTTCAGTAGAATCTCCTTATTATCCCTTTTGGGAAAGGTGTAATGACATGGTGATCGCTTGGATCACCAATTCTCTCTCTAGAGATATTGCTACCAGTGTATTGGGGTACGACACTGCTAGGGAAATCTGGTTAGACATAAATGAAAGATTTGGACAGTCTAATGGGTCTAAATTCATCCAGATTCAGAGGGAAATTGGAACTATATCCTAAGGGACTTCAGATATTGCATCTTATTTTACTAAGTTGCGAAGTCTTTGGGATGAAATGAGTACTGCATATGTGGGTCCTGTTTGTTCATGTGGGGCATTACCCAAATTCATTGAAGAACTCAAGCTCTTCTGGTTTTTAGCTGGTCTTAATGAATCTTACTCTATAGTTAAAAGTAACATTCTTATGATGTCTCCACTCCCTACTGTCAGTCGAGCTTATTCTATGTTACAACATGATGAGAAACAGAGGGAATCTTCTCACACACCATGATTTTCAAATGAGTCAGTCTCTTTCTCTGCATCTTTTGCCCCTTCTGGTAATTAGAAAGTTTTTAATCAAAGAGTTCAATTTGAGTCAAGAAAGCTTGGGCAAGGTGTGGGGGTTTCATGCAAGTACTGCAAAAAGTAAGGTCACACCATTGAGAAGTGTTATAAACTGCATGGATTTCCTCCTGATTTTAAGTTCACACGGTCAAAAAGGTCTGCTTCATGTGTTCATGCTGACACTTCATCCATTGAGTCTACAGTTCAAGCTCCTCCTTCCCAACCTGGGACTTCATCTACCCATGGTTTAAGCCCAGGAGCAATATCAGCATCTTGTCTCTCTCTTACAGCAAGCAAATATTTATCCTGGTACCAACAACAATGGTTCTTCTGGAGAAAATTTTGGCTTTGCCCATTTTGCAGGTTTGTTGAAAAGTTCCGTGGTAAATTCTGTTGATTTTCATGTTTGTGCATCTTCTCAGTTCAGTGATGATACTTGGAATTTAGATTCTGGGGCTACTAACCACATGACACCTCATAAACAGTTTCTTCACAACTTAACATCATTACCTAAACCATTTCTAATCACTCTTCCTAGTGGGTATAAAGTCAAGGTTGTTTCAACTGGCTCTTTACACCTAAGGGCTGACATAACCTTGCATAATGTTCTTCTTGTGCCTTCTTTTCAATTTAACTTGATTTCAGTATATCAACTCCTTCTTCAACTTAATTGTCTTGCTATACTTACCATTTCTACTTGCTATTTACAGGTCCCTTCTCTGAAGAGGCCACTGGAAATTGGTAAAGCTACTAATGGTCTGTATTTTCTACACCTTGATGATACTGCTTCACCATCTCTGTCAGTTCCATCTGCTGCCTACAATGTTTCTGATTTGATTACATCTTCTTCTCCTGTTATTAAAGATCATTCTTGTAATGTTTCTACTTCTGCACCTAATCCAGTAACTCCCCTTCCCCTTCCTCCCCATTGTAATTCAAATTCTAGTATCAATAAAATTGATCTGTTTTGGCACCAGAGACTAGGTCACATACCTTTTGCTAGCATGAAGTCCATTCCTTTTGTTTCCAGCAAAGTTTCTTCTAAACAATCTTTTATTTGCTCTATTTGTCCTATGGCTAGACAACAAAGATTACCATTCTCTGATAGTTCTATCCGCACATCTGCTCCTTTCCAATTAGTACATATTGACATTTGGGGACCCTACAACACTAATACCTATGATGGTTTTAGATACTTCTTGACTTTAGTGGATGATTTTACAAGAGTCACCTGGACTCATCTCCTTTCATGCAAGAGTAATGCTTTGTCTGTTATTAAAGCCTTTACTTCTATGGTAATCACACAATTCCACATTTCAGTCCAAAGTTTTAGATCTGATAATGCTTTTGAGCTTGGTACTAGTTCTGAGGCAAAATCCTTCTTCTCTTCCCAAGGTATTTTACACCAGACCACCATTCCACACACCCCACAGCAAAATGGGGTTGTAGAAAGAAAACATAAACATCTATTGGAAACATCTAGAGCTTTACTATTTCAATCTAACTTACCTTCCAAATATTGGGGTGATTGAGTTTTAACTGCTACCTACCTTGTCAATAGATTCCCCTCTACTGTTTTGCATAATATCTCTCCTTATGAAAAACTCCATGGTCACCCTCCTTCCTATGATCATCTCAAGTCTTTTGGTTGCTTATGTTTTGCCACTTCACCTAAAATTGGGAGGGATAAGTTCCAATCCAGAGCCATTTCTTGCATCTTTCTTGGTTACCCTTGTGGAAAGAAAGGTTACAAACTCTTGAATTTATCTACTCATTCCATTTTTTACTCTAGGGATGTTGTATTTCATGAGTTTGTCTTTCCTTATGCTTCCCCTTCTTCTCCTATTTTCACAGCTCCTTCCCCTGAATTTGTTGACATTCCTTCTTCTACTTCTTCTGCTCCCTCAGTGTCCTCTTCCTCTTCTTCTCCAAGTTGTGCTCCTATTTCTGCTCCTGTTCCTGCTCCTCCCTCCTCTGTTGCACCTTATACTCCTCCACCCCTTAGGAAGTCTCTTAGGGTGAGCAATCCTCCTCCCTATCTTTCTGATTATGTCTGTTCCAATGCTCAGTCTTCTGCCCCTCCTAATTCTAAGCTATCCACTGCTGAACTGCATTTGCATGAGCCTCAGTTTTACTAACAGGCTGCATCCCATCCTGATTGGCAAGAGGTTATGCTAAAGGAATTTGAGGCTCTTGAGGCTAATCACACTTGGGACATTGTTCCTCTTCCTCCCACCAAAAAGCCTATTCCTTGCAAATGGGTGTATAAAATCAAGCAGAAATCTGATGGTTCTATTGAGAGGTACAAGGCTAGGTTGGTGATTAGAGGGGATACTTAGAAAGAGAGCATTGACTACAATGAGACTTTTTCCCTCGTAGTTAAATTCACTACCATTAAATGCCTCATCTCCCTTGCTGCCAAAAAGGGATGGACTGTCTACCAACTAGATGTCAATAATGCTTTTCTTCATGGAGATCTTGATGAAGAGGTATACATGAAAATTCCCCCTGGTTTGCAAGTTTCTGATTCTTCTACATTGCCTTGCCCTATTTCTTCTCTAGTTTGCAAGCTCAAGAAGTCCTTGTATGGCCTCAAGCAAGCTTCTAGACAGTGGTTTTCTAAGCTGTCTGAAGCCTTGCTCTCTAGAGGCTACATTTCTAGCAAAAATGATTACTCCTTATTCACAAGATGTGTTGCTGGTTCTCTCACTGTACTGGCTGTATATGTTGATGATATTTTGCTAGCCGGGGATGACATTCATGAGTTGGATAGTGTCAAAGCTTTCCTAGATGCACAATTTAAGATTAAGGATTTGGGTTCCATTCACTATTTTTTGGGTCTGGAAGTTTCTCATACTCCTCAGGGATATGTCATGAGTCAACAAAAATTTACTTCTGATCTGCTTGCTGAATTTCAGTGTCAGAATTTCTCTTCTGTGTTGACTCCTCTTGATCCTTCCCTCAAATCGGTTGCCGACATGGGAGAACCATTATCTGATCTCAGCACTTATAGGAGGATCATTGGGAAGTTGAATTTCCTTCAACATACCCGGCCTGATATTGCTTTTTCTGTGCAACATCTTAGCCAATTCTTGCAGGCTCCTCAGATTCCTCATATGATGGCTGCTATCCATGTACTTAGATATTTGTCTGCTGCTCCTGATCTTGGCATCTTACTCTCAAATTCTTCTGATTATTCTCTCATGGCCTATGCTGATTCTGACTGGGCTGCCTGTGCTCAGTCTCGCCGGTCTGTCACTGGTTATTACATCACCCTTGGTGGCTGTCCTATTTCTTGGAAGAGTAAGAAGCAGCCCACCATTTCACTATCTTCTGCTGAGGCAGAATATCGTGCTTTGCGCATGGTTGTAGCTGAAATTTCTTGGTTAATCAGGATTTTAGCTGATCTTGGACTGTTGATATCTGCTCCTGTACCAGTTTATTGTGACAGTCAGGCAGCACTTCATATTGCTCGGAATCTTGTTTTTCATGAGCGTACGAAACACAATGAGATTGATTGCCATTATGTGCGTGACAGTCTGCATTCTGGCCTAGTTTCATTTCATTTTGTTCCCAGTTCTGAACAGGTGGCTGACATATTGACCAAGTCTCTTGCTGGTCCTCTCCATCATTATCTCCTTGGCAAGCTTGGTGTGCTCCCGCCCTCCAGCTTGAGGGGGGTGTTGGACAGTCCAGGCCCAATAAACCATCAGCCCAATTATAAGATGAAGTAGCACATTTGTACATGGGATATTACTACATTTAGTAGCCACAATTTTGTAATAGCTAGCCATATTTTTACTTTTACTTGATAGCCACTTATACTTGTATATAAAAATAGAAAGAGGTTTCTAGAAGAAGATTAGATAAACATTTCAATTGAATAAGATCAAATATTTTCTCTCTCTTCGTCTCTCATTTTCTTCTTCCATGATAATGGAGTTTTGTACTGTGATCGAGCGTCTCTTCATTTAACAAAGCCAGGATTTTAAGTTTGTGAGTTCAGGATTCTAATAATATTAAGTTAAAATTTTTTACATTCCTATGCCATATAGGAAACTATATTACCCTCAATGTTTAAGGTTTGATATAATTACATTTAGTATACCTAATTACCAATTATATACCATTAGTGGTTTTTAAGGGTATTAATTACACTCCTAATTTAATGGTACCATATATTCCTTCTAATACCACTCCCCCCACGTTTCTCTCTCCAATTCCCACACCTTCACCCACGTTTCCCTCCCACACCCATGATTTCTGTATCAAAATCCTATTATTTCTTCCATAGCCAAGGCACTGCCGGCACCTCTGCAATCTTGTCCCAATGTTTTTGTGCCCGGGGAAGATGAGCACAAGCCTGGTCGATTTGATGGTTATGATTTCGGGTTCCTTCAGTAATATAAGAGGAAAGAAAAGAGAGCAGCAATTCCACCATTGACAGCCATTAAAAAGCTTTGAAGCTTTGAATTCAAATATGGGTTTTCAAAAATCATTATTTGTTTGGATTGGGTGTTGTTGTATATAATTGGGAATATGGTTTGGAGTTTATATCTCAATTTTGAGGGGTTTTGGTGAAGATTAGACTTGGTTTTGGCTGAATTTCAGATTGAAACTCGAAGAAGAAGATGAAGAAGGCATGACATACATTGTATTGCAATAATTGTAGATAAATTGTAGAAAATTTGTAGAAAATTTGTAGACTGTTGTTTATTTATTTTTGAGCTTTTGTGTTTTTGTGTTAAAAGTTTTGATGGGAGCTTGTTATTCCACTTCATCTGTTTTGGAGCTAACTTGTGCAGAGGAGAAGATGTTTTTTAAGTTATATATATTGCTATACCTTTAAATTCAAGAAAGTATGGTTGTATTATATTTAAAGAGGTGTGAATCTGTAGAATAGGTTGAATGTGAGGAATGAGTCAAATAAGACTCACAATGGCTTGTTTTCTACATTTATTCTACAATAAAACTGCATATCATTTGAAAAATGTGACGACCCGACCCGTCGTCTCATGGGTTACCGCTCCGTTTTCCCCATTTTCAACTTCTTTATGCTTCGTTATCCATGTTTTATGTGGTTGAGTTGATTGGGTTGAGTTTGGAGTGAATTTGGTAAGAAATGAGACACTTAGTCTCTTTAAGGAAGGCTTAGTTTGGGAAAGTCAACCGGATGTTGACTTATGCGTTAGAGGGCTCGGATGTGATTTCCGATGATTCGGTTAGCTTCGGGGGATGATTTGTGACTTAGGAGTGTGATCGGAAGTGGTTTTGGAGGCCCGGTGTAGAATTAGGCTTGAATTGGCGAAGTTAGTATTTTGGGGAATTTCGGTTGATAGGTGAGATTTTGATCTGAGGGTCGGAATGGAATTTCGAGAGTTGCTGTAGCTTTGTTATGTGATTTGGGATGTGTGTGTAAAATTTCAGGTCATTCGGAGGTGATTTGGTTGGGTTTTTGATCGAATGCGTGTTTCGGAAGTTTTTGAAGAACTTAGGCTTGAATTCGAGGAGAATTGATGGTCTTAGTGTTGTTTGAGGTGTTTTGATGATTGGAACAAGTTTGGATGATGTTTTAGGATGTGTTGGTACTTTTGGTTGAGGTCTCGGGGGCCTCGGGGTGACTTCGGATGGCTAAACGGGAAGTTTGAGTCTTGGAGAGATTGCAGAAATGCAGCAGATGTTGCAGGTTCGATTTGGCCTTCGCGATCGCGAGCGTGGGACCGCGATCGCATAGAAGGATTTGAGCAGGCCGGAATTTTTCTCTACGCGTTCGCAATAGATGGTCCGCGATCGCGGAAGGGAAGTTATTGGTTCTTCGCGTTCGCATTGAGGAGTCCGCGTTCGCGTAAGAGGACCTGGGGACCCAGCATATCTGTTGATCGCATTCGCATAGGCCAATTTGGAGGCCTTGGAATATTGCTCTTCGCGATCGCGAGCCTGGGGCCGCGATCGCGTAGAAGAAAAGCACAGCTGGGCAGAAGGGTTTTAAAACATTTCCTCCGCGAGTCTAAGCCATTTTTCCTCCATTGTTGAACATTTTGAGAGCTATTTGGGAGAAGTTGAAGAGGGTTTCAAAGAGGATTGATTGGAGGTAAGTTTTATGAACTAGAAACATGATTTAATTGTGGAATTAACCTGAAAATTTATGAAAACTTAGCAAAAAGGGGAAGAACTAGGGCTTTGAAATTGGAGATTTTAGATTGAGTTTTGATGGGTCATTTGAGCTTGGATTTGAGAGTTCTTGATATGTATAGACTCGTGGCAAGATAAGGAACCCGTTGATGTGAAAATTTTTGAGTTTCGAGAAGTGGGCCCGGGGCTCGGGTTTTGCAAATTTCGGGATTTTTGATGTTTTTCGATTATTTTCGATTGGGCTTTGTCCCTTAGCCTATTGTGACGTATTCGTTGTAGTTTTGGTCAGATTCGATGCACGAGGAGGCCGATTTGAGAGGCAAGGGCATAGCAAGCTAGAGTTTTGGCCGGCTTGAGGTGAGTAGTGATTGTAAATGATGTCCTGAGGGTTTGAAACCCCGGATTTGCACAACGTAGTGCTATATTGAGGTGAAACACGCGCTTAAATGACGAGCGCGAGGTTGTTTACTATTGGGGATAGTGACTTGGTCCGTCCCGATTGATATTTTTACCGCGTATTTGACTGAGACTTGTTTTGCTATCATCATGATTTGAGTTTATTGCCATATTTGGGCTTCGTGCCAATTATTTGAACCCTTCGGGGAGTTTTTGTCACTGTTTCCTCACTATTTTGACATATTACTTGAACTCAGTCCTATTGATTAATACTGCTTTACAAACTCAGCCACTTTTACTGAATTTTTAGACTTAAATGATATTTCCAATGTTGTTTTGGGCTGAGCGCTAATATTTTACTGATGCCCGAGGGGCTTGTGATGATTTCTGGACTGAGTGAGGCCGAGGGCCATATGTGAGGATATGCTGAGTGATATGAGATATTTTACACGCCACGAGGCGGCTTGAGTGATGGGAGGCCGAGTGATGTGAGGCCGAGTGCCGAGTGATGATGCCACGAGGTGGCTTGATATAGCGCTTGGGCCGTAAGGGGCCCCTCCGGAGTCTGCACACCCACAGTGAGCGCGGGTACCCATATGATCTGAGAGTGAGCCCGAGGGGCTGACACTATGCTGAGTGACTGAGAGTGAGCCCGACTGATACTATGCCGAGGGATTGATACTGAGCCCGAGGGGCAGATTTCTACTTACTATTTACCTGTTGTTTTACCTGATCTACCTGTTTTCTTAAAAGAGATTTCATTTGATTCTTCACGATTTTACTATTTTAAGTGATTTACTGCCTGATATAGAATTGCTTTGTGCCTTTATGTGTTTTCATGCCTTCAGTCATTATTTATAATTATTACTCACTGGGTCGGAGTACTCACATTACTCCCTGCACCGTGTGTGCAGATTCAGGCATAGAAGAGTCCGCTCCTGAACGCTGATCCTTCCAGACCAGGCAGTGATTTGGAGTGACGAGGTAGCTGTTGACGTCCGCAGCCCCGTGTCTCCCCTATCCTCTATCATTTATGTTTTCTTCAGACTATTGTATCGGACTTCATACTTTGTAGTCTTATAGAAGATTCTGTAGTAGCTCATGACTTGTGACTCCCCGGTTTGGGCTGTGTCGGGATGGGTTTTCCTTGTTATTATCGCCGTTTCCGCAATTATGGCTATCTTAAACATGTTTTAGATTTGCTTATGTTAATTAATTGTTTAAAAGAGGTGTTTCGTTTGTTCTGGCTGGCCTTGTCTTCACGAGAGGCGCCATCACGACCGGGTTCGGGAATTGGGTCGTGACAAGTTGGTATGAGAGCCTAGGTTACATAGGTCTCGCGAGTCATGAGCAGGTTTAGTAGAGTCTCGCGGATCGGTACGGAGACGTCTGTATTTATCCTCGAGAGGCTGCAGAACCTTTAGGAAAAACTTCAAATTCTTGAAAATTCTTGTCGTGCGTTTTTGTTGATCCGAGAGCTAAACTTCTGTATTCTATTCTCTCGCAGATGGCGAGGACTCGCGCTACCGGACGAGGTGGACGACCACCAGTGCCACCCACTGAGGCCACTAGAGGCCGTGGACGCGATCGTGGTCGTGGCAGAGGCAGAGCGGCGAGGGCAGCACCTGTTGATCCACCAGTTACCCCAGCTCCGGATCAGGCTCCAGCAGCAGCAGTTCAGGCACCGGCTGTGCCCATCGTGATTCCGGGTCTTCAGGAGACCCTGGCACAGATCTTGACAGTTTGCACTGCCCTGGCTCAGGCAGTTTCAGCCACCACAGCGGCAGCTACTTCGCAGGCCGGGGGAGGCACCCAGACCCCCGCTGCTCGCATACCTGAGCAGGTACTGCAGGGACTACAGATGCCAGAGGCACCTCCAGCTCAGCCGGTTGCACCAGTGTAGGAGTTCAGGGTCCCAGTTATGCCGGAGGATGAGCAGCGTCGTCTTGAGAGGTTTGGTAGACTCCAGCCTCCGACATTCAGTGATGCTGAGGGCGAGGATGCCCAGGGTTTTCTTGACAGGTGTCAGCGGATGCTCCGTACAACAGGGATTCTTGAGTCTAGTGGTGTGGCATTTACCACCTTTCAGTTTACGCCTTCACGTGGTGGGAGGCGTATGAGAGGTGTAGGCCGGTTGGTGCAGCGCCTTTGACTTGGCAGGAGTTCTCCACTCTCTTCTTGGAGAAGTATGTACCGCAGTCCCGCAGGGAGGAGCTGCGTAGGCAGTTTGAGTGGCTACGGCAGGGAGATATAACTGTGTCTCAATATGAGGCGAGGTATTCTGAGTTGGCTCGTCATGCCGTCTGGATGGTCCCGACAGATCGTGAGAGGATCAAGAGGTTTGTGGATGGCCTTAATTACCATCTCCGTGTTCTGATGACTAGAGAGAGAGTTTTGGGTATTTCATTTGAGGAGGTGGTTGATATCGCTCGTGAGATTGAGACGGCGCGCCGGCAGGATAGAGAGGAGAGGGAGGCCAAGAGGCCTCGAGGTTCGGGCAGTTTCAGTGGTGCTCCGTCTAGGGGCCAATTCCAGCATTGTAGAGGCCGTTCTTTCAGGCCCGCTCAGTTGGTCCGTCCAGAGTATCGTGGGGCATCTTCAGGTCATGGTTATCATGGTTCTCAGCAGGGTCAGCCTTCACTTAGCGCCCTTCCAGCCTAGAGTTCATCTCGTGCCCCGTCAGCTCAGGGTTCTTCTATGCCGAGCGCATCAGCTGGTCACTCCGGTGCGAGGGGTTCCCTTCAGTCCCCTTCTCCAGCACCTGGGAGTTGTTTTGAGTGTGGAGAGTTTGGGAATGTCTGGAGGCAGTGTCCTCGTCGTATTGCCAGTTCATCTCAGCAGAGGGGTCAGCCCTCGTCTTCTGCTCCAGTTACTTCACCACCCGCCCAGCTAGCTAGGGGTGAAGGTCAGGCAGCCAGGGGTTGCCCCAGAGGGGGAGGTTGATCAGGCGATGGCCAGGCCCGTTTTTATGCTATTCCAGGAAGGACAGATGCCATTGCTTCAGATGCTGTCATTACAGGTATTATTTCAGTCTGCCACAGAGATGCCTCTGTCTTATTTGATCCCGATTCCACCTATTCTTATGTGTCTTCGTATTTTGCTCATTATTTGGGTACGTCCCGAGGGTGTCTTGCCTTACCTGTCCTCGTATCTACCCCGGTGGGCGATACTATTGTTGTAGACCATGTGTACCGGTCATGTGTTGTGACTATTGGGGGTCTGGAGACCCGAGTGGATCTATTGCTATTGAGCATGGTGGACTTTGATGTTATTTTGGGCATAGATTGGCTATCTCCGTGTCATGCTATTCTGGACTGTCATGCCAAGACAGTCACTTTGGCTATGCCAGGTGTACCGAGGATCGAGAGGCGTGGTGTGACTGATTATGTCCCTAGTAGAGTGATCTCCTTCTTAAAGGCCCAGCGTATGGTTGGGAAGGGTTGTCTTTCATATTTGGCGTTTGTGAGGGATGTTAGAGCTGAGACTCCTAGCATTTATTCTGTTCCAGTTGTGAGGGAGTTTCCCGATATTTTTCCGGCAGACCTGCCGGGCATGCCACCGGACAGGTATATTGATTTTGGTATTGACCTGGTGCCGGGCACTCAGCCCATTTCCACTCCGCCATATCGTATGGCACCAGCAGAGTTGAAAGAGTTGAAGGATCAGCTTCAGGAACTCCTGGACAAGGGGTTCATTCGGCCTAGTGTGCCACCGTGGGGTGCGCCGGTCCTGTTTGTGAAGAAAAAGGATGGCACAATGAGAATGTGCATTGATTACAGGCAATTGAATAAGGTAACAGTGAAGAACAAGTACCCTCTGCCTCGTATTGATGATTTATTCGACCAGCTTCAGGGAGTGAGGGTGTTCTCTAAGATTGATCTCCGTTCGGGGTATCACCAGTTGAAGATCAGGGATTCATATATTCTTAAGACCGCTTTCAGGACTAGATATGGTCACTACAAGTTTCTTGTTATGTCTTTCGAGCTGACTAATGCCCCAACAACGTTCATACATTTGATGAACAATGTATTTTGCCCTTATCTGGATTCGTTCGTTATTGTTTTCATTGATGATATTCTGGTGTATTCGCGTAGTCAGGAAGAGCACGCGGAGCATTTGCGAGTTATATTGCAGAGGTTGAGGGAGGAGAAGCTTTATGCAAAGTTCTCCAAGTGTGAGTTCTGGCTCGGTTCAGTGGCTTTCTTGGGACACGTGGTGTCCAGCTAGGGTATTCAGGTTGATCCGAAGAAGATAGAGGCGGTTCAGAGTTGGCCTAGACCGTCCTCAGCCACAGAGATACGTAGTTTCCTTGGTTTGGCAGGTTATTATCGCCGGTTTGTTCAGGGATTTCCTCTATAGCATCGCCCTTGACCAAGTTGACTCAGAAGGGTGCTTCATTTGTATGGTTGGATGAGTGCGAGGAGAGCTTTCAGAAGCTCAAGACAGCTCTGACCACAGCTCCAGTATTGGTTTTGCCATCAGCTTCAGGTTCCTATACACTGTATTGTGATGCTTCGAGAGTTGGGATTGGTTGTGTATTGATGCAGGAGGGTAGAGTGAATGCTTATGCTTCTCGTCAGTTGAAGCCCCAAGAGAAGAACTACCCTGTTCATGATTTGGAGTTGGCTGCCATAGTTCATGCATTGAAGATTT
>NC_031991.1:43878347-43894974 GCF_001879085.1 Nicotiana attenuata | reverse complement strand
GGTTTTAGTGTTGTTTGAGGTGTTTTGATGATTGGAACAAGTTTGGATGATGTTTTAGGATGTGTTGGTACTTTTGGTTGAGGTCTCGGGGGCCTCGGGGTGATTTCGGATGGCTAAACGGGAAGTTTGAGTCTTGGAGAGATTGCAGAAATGCAGCAGATGTTGCAGGTTCGATTTGGCCTTCGCGATCGCGAGCCTGGGGCCGCGATCGCATAGAAGGATTTGAGCAGGCCGGAGTTTTACTCTACGCGTTCGCAATAGATGGTCCGCGATCGCGGAAGGGAAGTTATTGGTTCTTCGCGTTCGCATTGAGGAGTCCGCGTTCGCGTAAGAGGACCTGGGGACCCAGCTTATCTGTTCATCGCGTTCGCACCAAGAAGATCGCGTTCGCATAGGCCAATCTGGAGGCCTTGGAATATTGCTCTTCGCGATCGCGAGCCTGGGGCCGCGATCGCATAGAAGAAAAGCACAGATGGGCAGAAGGGTTTTAAAACATTTCCTCCGCGAGTCTAAGCCATTTTTCCTCCATTGTTGAACATTTTGAGAGCTATTTGGGAGAAGTTGAAAAGGGTTTCAAAGAGGATTGATTGGAGGTAAGTTTTATGAAATAGAAACATGATTTAATTGTGGAATTAACCTAAAAATTTATGAAAACTTAGCAAAAAGGGGAAGAACTAGGGCTTGGAAATTGGAGATTTTAGATTAAGTTTTGATGTGTCATTTGAGCTCGGATTTGAGAGTTCTTGATATGTATAGACTCGTGGCGAGATAAGGAACCCGTTGATGTGAAAATTTTTGAGTTTCGAGAAGTGGGCCCGGGGCTCGGGTTTTGCAAATTTCGGGATTTTTGATGTTTTTCGATTATTTTCGATTGGGTTTTGTCCCTTAGCCTATTGTGACGTATTCGTTGTGGTTTTGGTCAGATTGAGGAGGCCGATTTGAGAGGCAAGGGCATAGCAAGCTAGAGTTTTGGCCGGCTTGAGGTGAGTAGTGAATGTAAATGATGTCCTGAGGGTTTGAAACCCCGGATTTGCACAACGTAGTGCTATATTGAGGTGAAACACGCGCTTAAATGACGAGCGCGGGGTTGTTTACTATTGGGGATTGTGACTTGGTCCGTCCCGATTGATGTTTTTACCGCGTATTTGACCGAGACTTGTTTTGCTATCATCATGATTTGAGTTTATTGCCATACTTGGGCTTCGTGCCAATTATATGATACCTTCAGGGAGTTTTTGTCACTGTTTCCTCACTATTTTGACATATTACTTGAACTCAGTCCTATTGATTAATACTGCTTTACAAACTCAGCCACTTTTACTGAATTTTTAGACTTAAATGATATTTCCAATGTTGTTTTGGGCTGAGCACTAATGTTTTACTGATGCCCGAGGGGCTTGTGATGATTTCTGGACTGAGTGAGGCCGAGGGCCATATATGAGGATATGCTGAGTGATATGAGATACTTTACACGCCACGGGGTGGCTTGAGTGATGGGAGGCTGAGTGATGTGAGGCCGAGTGCCGAGTGATGATGCCACGAGGTGGCTTGATATAGCGCTTGGGCCGTAAGGGGCCCCTCCGGAGTCTGTACACCCACAGTGAGCGCAGGTACCCATATGATCTGAGAGTGAGCCCCAGGGGCTGATACTATGCTGAGTGACTGAGAGTGAGCCCGAGGGGCTGATACTATGCTGAGGGATTGATACTGAGCCCGAGGGGCAGATTTCTACTTACTATTTACCTGTTGTTTTACCTGATCTACCTGTTTTCTTAACAGAGATTTCATTTGATTCTTCACGGTTTTACTGTTTTAAGTGATTTACTGCCTGATATAGAATTGCTTTGTGCCTTTATGTGTTTTCATGCCTTCAGTCATTATTTATAATTATTACTCACTGGGTCTGAGTACTCACATTACTCCCTACACCGTGTGTGCAGATTCAGGCATAGAAGAGTCCGCTCCTGAGCACTGATCCTTCCAGACCAGGCAGTGATTTGGAGTTACGAGGTAGCTGTTGACATCCGCAGCCCCGTGTCTCCCCTATCCTCTATCATTTATGTTTTCTTCAGACTATTGTATCGGACTTCATACTTTGTAGACTTATAGCAGATTCTGTAGTAGCTCATGACTTTTGACACCCCAGTTTGGGCTGTGTCGGGATGGGTTTTCCTTGTTATTATTGCTGTTTCCGCAATTATGGCTATCTTAAACATGTTTTAGATTTGCTTATGTTAATTAATTGTTTAAAAGAGGTGTTTCGTTTGTTCTGGCTGGCCTTGTCTTCACGAGAGGCGCCATCACGACCGGGTTCAGGAATTGGGTCGTGACAAAAAATTAATATGAAAATACAGAATTTCAATGTTTCTACAAATTATCTACAAATTTTCTACAAACTGTTCATAATAGAATTTATCTTTATTTTCATGCATGTTCGTCTGGAACACTAAAGTTACTTGATATGCCAACATCTCCCTTTATAGAGGAATACAACTTATCTACAATTTTCTACAACTTTCACACATTATTTCCACCCAGTGAAATACAACTACAATAACATAAAACTTGCATACAAATTTTATACAATATATCTTTTGTATATTTTGTATCTGATTTATACATAGTAAAAACAATTTTCATACAACTAATTATATATTATACAACTTATCTACAAATTATCTACTATTTTCGTACATTATTTCTACTAAGTTATATACAACTACAATATAATACCACTTAAATATAATTTTTATGCAATGTTATTCAACTTTCATACAATAGTTAAATGAATAAAAGAAAAATAAATAAACAACAGAATACAATTTTTCTATAATTTATCTACAATTTTTCTACAATTTCTGCAATATAATGTATGTCATGTCTTCTTCTTCTTCTTCTTCTTCTTCTTCTTCGAGTTTCAATCCGAAATTCAGCCAAAACCAAGTCTAATCTTCACCAGAACCCCTCAAAATTGAGATATAAACTCCAAACCATATTCCCAATTATTTGCAACAACACCCAATCCAAACAAATAATGATTTTTTAAAACTTAAATTTGAATTCAAAGCTTCAACGCTTTTTAATGGCTGTCAATGGTAGAATTACTGCTCCCTTTTCCTTTGCTTTGTATTACTGAAATTTGGACATAATTGCGTTTGATGTAGAAGAATTGTAGAAGATTTAGTCGTTTTTGATTTGTGAAATCAGAAAAAAGTTTGAAACATAGTGTATCGAAAAAGCAGAGACGCTAAATTTGAAACGAAACTGACGAAGAAGATTAATATGCGTGATTTGTGTTGTGGAAGATCTGGAAGAATATTTAGTCCCCCAATTTTAGCGCGCCTAAATAAAGAAGCCTACAGCTACAATGATTCCTTATTCTAATGCATTGTCTATATTTTGTAGAAATACTATTAGCATGAAGGGTAATATGCAAGCTATGAACATATTTGGTAATATAGTTTCCTATATGGTATAGGAACAAAAATTTCCCAGTTAGTTATTAGGTTCTGTTGGGCTAAACTAGCCCAAATACACTCTTAATATGGTGTGATATGGTCCGCTTTGGGCCAAGCCCGCGCGATTTTCCCCAAAAGGCCTCACACTATTAAGAGATCCCTACACCTTATATGTAGACTCCCAATCTTTTCAGCCACCAATGTGCGACTTTGTTCGCACACCCAACAATCTCCCCCTCGAACTAAGTTCCACGTGGTCCACTACCACGATCCACAAGTCAGTTTTCGAGATTATTGTGTGCCACCCACATTGTTAGAATATTATGGCACCCGAAGCCCGCAACTAGCTTCTGCTTGTGTGCGTGCGGCCCCGCACCATCACTCCGCCATCTCCATACTCGTCCCGCTGAACCTGGGCTCATACACTATTAATATGGTATGATATTGTCCGTTTTGGACCAAACCCGCACGGTTTCCCCACAAGGCCTCACACCATTAAGAGATCCCTACACCTTATATGTAGACTCCCAATCTTTTCAGCTACCAATGTGGGACTTTGTTCGCACACCCAACAGGTTCTATATTAACAAAATTGTACATATTTAATGAATTTTTTCAGACAAATATAAGATTTGAACCAAAATTACTGGGTTCAGCCGAACTCGCATCGGACACTCTGGCTGCGCCGCTGAAAATACTTCCAAAATGTTATATGAAGCCTACTTTGAAATGTTTTCCTTGTTCTTTCACTCTATTCATAATTTTTTTTTTGGTAATTAAAAGATTTTATTACCAAGTAAGTATTTACAGATTACATCACGAGACTAATTGTCTATATTCTCCTTTGTTGGACATGAAGCCCCAACAAAAGGATACTACTCTATCCCCTGCACTACTAATTTTATTCTATGCTAAACTGGGTACCAGTTTAAATTGCTTAGGTACTTGTCCAGGTTTTTGTAGCTTTGCGCTCGGACATGGATCTCTTGCACTACCAGTTTAACTATTTTAATCACACTGAATTTTCCTTTTGAAATATACTCCTGTTTCTAGCCTGCCATACATGATAGACAACTGCAGCCATTGTAACTCTGTATAGTTTAGCTCCCGCACTCTTCCCTGTTGCCTTCTTTACTGCCCGTTGTATTTCTTCATGCCACTGCTTCTTCCTTCTCACTATCCCTTGCCACATTAATATTTTCTGCCATATTTCCCATGTGACATCACATTCAAAGAAAAGATGTTGCACTGTTTCATTGCTTCTCTTACAGAAAGAGCACACTGTATCATCCAGCTTACCCCATCTAGCAAGTCTTTCCTTGGTGGCTAGTCTATCTAGGATTGCCAACCTTAGGATGAAGATCCATTTAGGCATCCCCTTGTTGTTGCAAACTAGTCCTCTCCATGGCACCTTTTGGAGGTCCCCTTGTAATTTTTTATCCATCTGTTTAGTGGAGAACTTGTCTATCTGCTTCACCTCATCTTCTGAATATCCTGCCTTTTGAAATTGCTCCTTTGCCTTGAAGATCTTCTGTATTACCCATGATGCATTCCTAGGTTCTATATTCCAGATGCTACTACCTTTTATGTAGTATGTGTGAACCCATTGTACCCATACTTTCTCCTTATCTTTGCATATGTTCCATAACAGCTTACAAATAGCTGCCTTGTTCCATATCTCAATGTTAGTGAAATTGAGCCCCCCTGCTGATTTTGGCATACATAATCTATCCCAAGCAATCAATGCCTTTCTTGTTGGTTCAACATTCCCAGTCCATAGAAATCTCCTGCATATTGTTTCAATAAAATGAATGATCTTCTTAAATATGAAGACCTGTGCCCAAAAGTTTTGAAGTGTTCCCAAGACACTCTTGATCAGTGTTGCTCTCCCTGCATAAGATAAGAGCTTGGCTGTCCAGCATTGCACTCTACTCAGCATTTTATCTATCAGTGGTTCACATTGGGCTATTGACAGTCGCTTTGTATTCAATGGGACACCAAGATATCTAAAAGGTAGTTCACCTTTAGTATATCCTAGTATATCCAGTATTCTTTGCTGTACCCTGTTGTCTACTCCACCAAAATACACACTACTCTTGCTTGTGTTAGCTATTAACCCTGAAGCTTTGGAGAAAGTTAGAAACTGCTTATGGATCTCCATCACAGACTTCTCCTCTCCCTTGCAGAATAGTAGCAGGTCATCAGCAAATCCTAGCTGTATGAGATTCAATTTAGCACACCTTGGATGGAACTTAAAGTTCTTGTTGTTCCTTAGCTGCTTAAGTAATCTACACAGGTACTCCATTGCTATGACAAACAGCAGATAGTGGGTCCCCTTGTCTTAGCCCTCTCTTTGCTTCAAATGGTTTAAGTTGCTTTCCATTTATGATAACTGAGTATGATACTGTGGTTATGCATGTCATCACCCAAGTTATATATCTTCCTGGGATTCCCAGCTGCCTCATTACTTGTTCCACATAAACCCATTTTACTGAATCATAGGCCTTCTGCATATCTATCTTTAGCATACACCTGGGTGATGTATTCTGCCTTCCATATCCTTTTATTAATTCATAGCTCATTATGATATTATCAGTTATCACTCTTCCTGGTACAAAGGCTGCTTGACAATTATCTATCACTTCTGACAAGACTTCCTGCAATCTACTTGTTAAGATTTTAGATATGATCTTGTACAACACAGTGCAATATGATATAGGTCTAAACTCTTTGGTGCTACTGGGGTTCTTCACTTTTGGGATCAAAGTTATGGTAGTGCAGTTCACTTGCTTACACATTTGTGTGTTGTCAAAGAATTCCAACACAGCTTGAGTCACCTCTTTTCCAATTATGTGCCATGCTTTCTTGTAAAAGTAAGAATTGTATCCATCACAGCCTGGAGCCTTGCTGTCATCTATGCTTTGAAGTGCTTGCAGGACCTCCTCTTCAGTTACTTGTCTTATCAGGTTCAATTGTTGCTGCCTATTTAGTGTGTTCCCTTGCTTCATTACTTCTATATTTACTGCTGGTAGTTGTACTGCTGTTCCCAGTAAATTTTTGTAGTACCTTAGGATCTCATCTTCCACTGCATCTCCTGTGTTGAGAATATGACCTGCATTATTATACAAACAACCTATATGGTTAATGGCCTGTCTGTTTTTGTACAGGCATGAAAATATGCTGTGTTTGCATCTCCCAGGTTGAGCCATTTGATCCTTGACTTTTGTCTCATGATGCTTTCTTCAATTTCTATCCACTTAGCTAGCTCCTTCCTTGCTTGTTTTTCTTGTGCTGTAGCATCTGTGCTGCATCCAGGAACATCCATTTGCTTCTGAATCTCCTGCAGTTTTCCTCTTGCTTCCTGAATTCTTTGCTCAGTATTTGTAAATTCTTGTCAGCTTATCTTCTTCAGCTTACTCTTTAGCACTTTGAGTTTCCTCCACACTCTACTCATTGGTTCACCTTCTTCTCTTTTGTTCCAGCATTGATATACAGCTTCCTCAAATCCTTTATGTTGAACCATGTAGTTAATAAACTTAAAGGGTCTCCCACCATTTTGTTGTTCACATCTCATTGGTATACTCATTGGACAATGGTCTGAAAATCCAGGCTGCAACGCCCTCCCTTCCATTTCTGGCCATTTTTGGATCCAAGCAGCATTTACTAGTATTCTATCAATTTTACTGTGTACATGGTTGTTTGTCCATGTATACTTTCTACCTATTGTCTTCAGCTCAGCTAATCCATTCCTCCAGATGAAGTCTTTGAAGTCTTTTACTTCATATTCCTGTACTTGAGTCCCTTGAGTCCTATCTTCAGTTGTCAAGATGGTGTTGTAATCTCCTAGTAGCACACAAGGATCATTAGCACCAGCTATTTCTTTTTCCATATCTTCCCATAGTCTTTTCCTGTCTTGAATTGTATGCATTCCATATACAGCACCAAGTCTGAATTTGATGCCATTCTGTTTCCCTGTGACTTCCCCTATTATGTATTGTTGGTGCATTTTATAGTTTTCAAATTCTACCTTTGTTTGATCCCATATAATCCAAATTCTTCCACCTGGAGCCTGTGCATAATTGGCTATCCATCTCTAGTTATTAACTATCTTCTTAATAATACCTTCTGCCTTTATTTCTTTAACTCTGTTCTCCAGAATTGCTATAAGTACTACCTTGTTCTCCCTAATAATTTTTTTTAATTCTTTTTGCTTATACACCTTATTCATTCCTCTCACATTCCATACTATGATGTTCATCATTATAGGCTTCTTTGATTGTTGGAACCCCTCTGCCTCTATCCCTAGGCAGTTCACTCTCCTTGTTTTGCTCCTGTGTCGTTTGGACCATTCTTTGAGCAGTATCTAATAGAACTGTGAAGGCATTGCCATTGTGGACTTCTAATTCATTCTTTCCATCTCCAATCTTTTTTGAAGCTGATCTACCTTTTGCTACTTGCCATTGTTCTTCCCTTTGTAAATCATCCCTGTCATCTTCCATTTGCTCCAGGAACCTGCCCCTTGCATCAATTTTATCAGTCTTGGGATCTAAAAGTCTCACAACTTTCCATATCTTTTCTTGATACTGCATTCCATTTGTTTGTTTTCCCCCCTCTTGCTTTTGAGTTCCTTTGTTTTGGCATGAATGACCAATTTGGCAGCAAGTTTGACAATACTGTGGTTTCCAATCATACTGAACTATTTGTTCATACATCCTTCCCTTGGGGTCAATCAGTTTAGTTGTCCCGGTAGGGTCTTTGTTATATCCATCTCAATGAGAACCCTAGCATAGCAAACTCTATCAGTCATGGTTGTACAAGCATCAGCATACAAAAGCTTTCCTAATCCACTTCCAATTTTGCTAAGTACTTTATTACTCTAGTAACTCAGTGGAAGTGTTGGGAATTTGACCCACAGTGGTATGGTTTTCAGAACCTCCTCATTAAAATCAGAATTCTCAGTCCAAGCTTTCAGTATTATAGGTCTACTATTCATAGTATAAGGTCCATTCATTAGCACATCATCTCTTTCTTCAATACTGTTCATTAGAATTATAAAATAGCCATCACTGTGATATAGTACCTTAGGTTTCCTGATTTTCCCCCATTGAGCAGCAATGAATCGTTCAACAGCACCTATAATTGGAGTGTTTCCAACTACATATAAAATTAGGGCTCGATTCTACTTCTGCTTTTCATCAGCTATGTCTTCCTCCAGGATCTGCACTACAACTTCACCCTCTTGTATCACCGGTGGAATATATGTGAGATACATTCCTTTTGCAGCTAGTTTGTTGTCATGCAATAGTCCAGCCCATGATCTGCCTAGATTTGTTGGCTTCATCCGTTCCTGCTTGTCTTCTTCAGCTCGCGCATTCACTGTTCCATTGCCCTGCATCTTACCATTACTATTTATTACTGTTTCATTGATTTTAGCTCTGCTAGTGCTTGCTTCTCCGATGGCAGCTGGTGAATTCATATTTGCTATCCCTAAGTTAGCTGGACTGACTGGGACTCCATTACTAACTTGATTACAGCTTAGATCTGGCCAGCTTAGCTCACCATCACTATCTAGATCCAGTTCCTTTTCCTGCATTTTCCCCTTTGCATGTTGTTTTCCTTGTTCCTGTGAGTAGGTTTCCTTGCTTTCTCTATCTATGACGATCACTTTGGTCTGGTTTTTTCGTGGCCTCCCTCTTCCTCCCATTTTCCGGCGGTGGCGCAGGTTAAGTCATCTAACGCGTGCCGAGAGAGAATTGAAAAGTTTGCTATGATATGGAAAATTTCCTAAAACGTTCCTACACATTTCAAATAGCGTTCAACTCTTTTCTTATTTTTTGGGTAAATTCAAATATTAAGCCATTCAATTTCCTAAAACGCTTACGTCACAAATAGTTGTAAATAATTGTGCATTTATATACTTATACTTAACATACAAGCAAAAGATTCATTTTCATTCATGGTAAAGGGAAATCCGCATTGTTTCCAGGACCACTAGTGGTGATTTACCTTATTTTCTTATTACTGTGGTGTACAAATAGCTATAAACGATAGGGAGGTAGATACTACGGAAAATGGCTAAAATTGTCCCGACGCTATTCGATTTGGTACAAAATTGTCCTCCATCCATCTATTGAGCTAAAAATGTCCTACCGTTATTTTAGTGGCTCAATAATGTCCTTATTACTAACGGACTTATCTGGAAAACAAGAAAATTTAAATAAAATATTTACATATCACCGTCCCATTGGCTAAATATAAATTCTTACTAAACTTTAAGAAAATCCCACCATAACCTAGGTTTTGATTGGCCGCGTTTTAAACCTGTAATCCAAATCTTTTATTCTTGAAAAAAAATGTAACTTATTCTTCTTCCTCTTTTAATTAAGTTATGCAAATGGGAGAATTTGTGTCACCACAACAACAAGCAAAGTAACAATTTAAGCAAGAAAATATTGATTTTGGGAATAAAATAAAATGGGTATGAGAATTAAATTTCGGATCTTGACTTAGGAAGTAATTCATTAAGTAAGAGTAAATTCATTAATGAAATCAAATGAGTATGACATGGATCTGAGAAAATAATTCATTATCTCCTCCTTTAATTCGATTTCATGGAGATTGGAGAAAAAAGAAGGAGTTGGCAGCGAGGCAGGTCCTTTTTTCGGGCGGGTCCGATGAAAACCCATGTTATGGGTTTTTTTTTAAAAATTTAGTAAGAATTTATATTTTATCACGACCCGGATTTTCCACCCTCGGGAGTCGTGATGGCGCCTACTCGTGAAAGCTAGGCAAGCCAACCAGTTTAACTATTTACCTTGTTTTCATTTTTAATCCGATAATAATTAAGAACCAACATTGAAATAACAACAAAATTTAAATGGGTGGAAGACTAAGTTGCAAAGTTTTAATAATACTGCTAATACCAATCCATAACAAATCTACCCAAGACTGGTGTCACAACTTCATAGACTGTCTAAGCGTACTACAAATAATGGTCTGAAGTAAATAACACAACTCTGTCTCTGGAAATACATGAAAGAAACAAGAATAATAGATAGAAGGAGACGCCAAGGCCTGCGGACGCCTGCAGGACTACCTCGGGTCGCCTGATGAATACGAAACAGCTATCTCACTGCGGTCCGTAATCTACAGAACTGAGATCTGCACAAAAGAGTGCAGAGTGTAGTATCAGCACAACCGACCCCATGTGCTGGTAAGTGCCTGGCCTAACCCTGGCGAAGTAGTGACGAGGCTAGGACCAGACTACCAAATAAACCTGTGCAGTTAAATCATATACATCGGAAATAAAGGCAGATATTTACAGTTAAAGAGGGGAGTGTCACGACCCTAAACCCAGACCCGGTCGTTATGGCGCCTCTCGTGAAGACAAGGCCAGCCGACACATTTTCAATTCGAAGTTAAACAGCTAAACAACAATACAACAGGCTAAACATGATTCAATAATGCTAAACAGCGGATAATATCATAACAAGGCGGAAGTACAACCCAAACACAGCCCAAACCGGGGTGTCACTAGTCATGAGCATCTACTAAATCTAAATACAATTTACAAAGTCAGGAATGTACTAAGTATTGACTAATAAAATGAGGAGGGAGAAAAGCAGTGTTGCGAACGCCGACAACTACCTTACTAAACTCCGATAACTCTGCCTCCGATCAGCCAAAACCCGCTACCGGGTGTAAAATACTTGAATCTGCACACCTGGTGTAGGGAGTAAAGTGAGTACTCCAAATAAAGACTGAGTGATAAGAAATCACGAAAAGTGCATCAACATGCTGTATAGAAGTGGTACAAAACCAGTAAGAAAGAAATGAAGCTGTAAAATCCCTTAAAACATCTTAGCTCAGTTTAAAGCTCTTTGATAATGGCTTTTTCAATAGTTACGCAAATGAATGCAGAACAACTAGTGCAGATAAGCACAGAAATCCGCCCCTCGGCACAAATACACAATTAAGCAAGTAAATGACAGGCAAACAAGAAAGATAAGCACATAAGGTTCGCCCCTCGGGCACAATATCAATAAATCTGCCCCTCGGGCAATATCTCCGAACAGTACCAGCCCCTAGTGCAATCACATAGAGCAATACCAGCCCCTCGGGCTATATCTCACATCACACTGGGTACCCACACTCACTGGGGGTGTGCAGACTCCTGGAGGGGCCCCTTACATCCCAAGCGCAATATCAAGCCATCTCGTGGCATCATAAATAGGCTCTCGGTCTCATATCAATATCAAGCCACCTCGTGGCGTACAATCTCAGGCCCTCGGCCTCATAATCAGTATCAGTGAATCACCGCTGCGGCGTGAAGCCCGACCCAAAAGATATCTTCACAACACAGGCCCTCGGCCTTACTCAGTCAAAATCACATAAGCCTCTCGGGCAACAGTAAAACAGTATTTCTCAGCCCAAAATATCATTTAAAAATCATTTGAGTATTAAAACAGAGTAAACATGGTTGAGTTTTGAAAACAGTGAAAATAAGATGACTGAGTTCAAGTATAAAGTAAATATAGTGAGGAAACATCAACAGCAATCCCCGAAGGGTTCAAACAATTGGCACGAGCCCAAATATGGCATTCAGCCCAAATAATGATGATAGGAAATAGATTTCAATCAAATACGCAGTAAAATCATCAATCGGGACGGACCAAGTCACAATCCCTAATAGTGCACGACCCCACGCTCACCATTAAACGTGTGCCTCACCTCAATATAGCACTACGATGTGCAATCCGGGGTTTCAAACCCTCAGAACATCATTTACAACCATTACTCACCTCGAACCGGCTACATATCTAGCTCGCGACGCCTTTGCCCCTCGAATCGGCCTCCACGCGTGTCGAATCTATCCAAAATCAGAACGAGGACGTCAAAATATGCCAAGGGAACAAAGCCCAAGCGAAAACAATCAATAAAGGGCACAAATCCCGAAATTACCAAAACTCGAGCCCCGGGCCCACTTCTCGTAATTCAGAAATTTTTACACCAACGGATTCCTTATCTCCCCACGAGTTCATACATACCAAAAACATCAAAATCCGTCCACAAATGACCTTTCAAATCCAAAATCAAAATCCAAAATTCCAAGCCCTAGTTCTTCCATTTTCAGCTTAAGTTTCCATGATTTTCTAGGTGGATTTCACAATAGAAATGAGTTTTAGGTCCGAAATTCTTACCTCCAAACGTTTTTCCCTTGATTCCCTCCTTAATCTCCTTCAAAAAGCTCCTAAAATGACCAACTATGGAGGAAATGAGCCCCAAAATTGCGGATGAAACGAATTAAAACATTCTACCCAGGCCTAACCGCATCTGCGGTCAAAATACCCGCTTCTGCAGTACCGCTTTTGCGGTTAACACACCGCTTCTGTGGAAATGACTAAAGCCGGCCACTGCCGCATCTACGATCCTTCGTCCGCATTTGCGGTTCCGCAGATGCGGTCCCCACAACCGCATTTGCGATTTCTGACAATCCCCTCCATAACCACTTCTGCGGCTTCTCCCTCGCACATGCGGCGCCGCACCTGCGGTGCCCAAACCGCAGGTGCGAAAATATCAGAAGCAGCAACTTCAGCAGCTGCAATACAATCCAATTTTTCTCCGTTAACCACCCGAAATCACCCCGAGGCCCCCGGGACCTCAACCAAAAGCACTAACACATCCTAAAACCTTATTCAAACTTGTTCCAATCCTCAAAACACCTCAAATAACATCAAATCACCCGAAACACATCGAATTCAAGCCTAAGTTTCTAAAATCTTCCGAAATATGCTTTTGATCAAAAACCCAACCAAACCACGTCCGAATGACCTGAAATATTGCACACACATCCCAAATGACATAACAGAACTACTGCAACTTCCGGAATTTCATTCCGACCTCTATATCAAAATCTCACCTATCAACCGGAAAACGCCGAAATCTTAATTTCACCAATTCAAGCCTAAACCTTCCACGGACTTCCAAAATGCATTCCGATCACGCTCCTAAGTCCCAAATCACCTAACGGAGCTAACAAAATCATAAAATTTCCGATCCGAGATCATATACAAACAAGTCAAATCTTGGTCAAACCTTTCAAATTTCAAGCTTCAAACTGAGAACTGTTCTTCCAAATTCATTCCGATTACCCTGAAAACCAAAATCAGCGGTTTACATAAGTCATAATGTACTACACGGGGCAAGTCATGCCCGAGAACTGGCGAGCAAAGTGCAAAAACTCAAAACGACCGATCGGGTCGTTACAGAGAGGGGGAAAACATGATGCGGGGAGTATCAGATAACAATAGAATACCAAAGAGTAATGTAGAGAAATCGAAATTCAATTGCTAACAAGAATAAGAGAAACAAACACAGTATTCTAACAGGAATAAGAGAAACAAGCACAATATTCACTTTCATCTCTTTCTTGTTGCAGGCGTGCAACCCGATCCCATTTTGAATTTCTTGTTGCAGGCGTGCAACCCGATCCCATTTCATATATCTTGTTGCAGGCGTGCAACCCGATCCCATTTCATATATCTTCTTGTAAGCGTGCAACCCGATCCCATTTCATATATCTTATTACAGGCGTGCAACCCGATCCCATTTCATATACCTTGTTGCAGGCGTGCAACCCGATCCCATTTCATATATCTTGTTGCAGGCGTGCAACCCGATCCCATTTCATATATTTCCGTTGCAGGCGTGCAACCTGCTCCCATTTCATATATTTCCGTTGCAGGCGTGCAACCCGCTCCCATTTCACATATTACCGTTGCAGGCGTGCAATCCGCTCCCATTTCACATATTACCGTTGCAGGCGTGCAACCCGCTCCCATTTCTTTTATCAACACCAATCAAAAGAATCCGGGTAAGGGAACAATAATATTAAAACAAACATCCCGAGAAGGGAACAATAACGATAATAACATCCCGGCAAGGGAACTACAATGATAATAATATCCCGGGAAGGGAACAATAATGATAATAGCATCCCGGCAAGGGACCAATAATAAAATCCTCATATGAAACGTAGCAAACCACAACGGAGGCATAATAATTACAATACAAGACTCACGTGCATGCTTGACACCGACGTATAGATACTCGTCACCATGCCTATACGTCGTACTTCACAATTAACACGTAACAAATAAGACTCGACTCCTAATCCCTCAAGCTAAGGTTAGACCAAACACTTACCTCGATGCCACGAACACAATTCACGTCTCAACTATCGCTTTACCCCTTGATTTCACCACCAATTCGCTCGTATATAGTCACAAGTTACTTAATTACATCAATAAACTCTAAATGAATCAATTCCAATACATGAAAATGAATTTTCCAAAGTTTTACCCAAAAAGTCAAAAATCGCCCCCGGGCCCACATGGTCAAAACCCGAGGTTCGAACCAAAACCCGATTACCCATTCCCCCACGAACCCAAATATATAATTTGTTTTGAAATCGGACCTCAAATCGAGGTCCAAATCCCCAATTTTTGAAAAACTTAGGTTCTACCCAAAACACCCATTTTCCCCATGAAAATCATTGATTTTGAGTTGAAAGCATGTTAAAAGATGTAATGATTGAAGAAAACGGGTTAAATTTGACTTAAAATCGATTTGGAAGAAGAGTTGTCTTTGAAAAATCGCCCAAGAGTGTTTTGGTTTTGAAAGAGTGTGAAAAATGGGAGATTTTCGGCTAAGTTATAAAATTACAGGTTGCAGATATGGGAATTGCGACCAGGGTTCCCAATTGCGAACCCCGACCCCTGCTAGGTTCGCATTTGCGAAGGGGGTTCTCACATTTGCGAGTTGGGAATTGCGAAGATTGCGTTGCATTTGCGACTACTGGTTAGGAGGGGAGTCATCGCATATGCAATGGATTTCCTTGCAATTGCGAGGTAGCTGGCCTGGGCCATTGATCGCATTTGCAAATGCGAAGCCTGCAGGCCTGCAACAGCTGAAAGTCTGCAATTTCCTCAAGTCCAAAATCCACCCCGTGGCCTATCCAAAACTCACCCGAGCCCTCGGGGCTCCAAACCAAACATGTACACCAACCTAAAAACATCATACGGACTCGCTCGTGCATTCAAATCACTAAAATAACATCAACAACTATGAATTTAACATCAAAATCATGAAATTTCTCAAGAACTTCAAAATTTTCATTTTTCTCAAAAACTATCCGATTCACGTCGTTTCAAGTCCGTTTCTTACCAAATTTCACAGACTTATCTTAAATCACATATAAGACCTGTACCGGGCGGCGGAACCAAAATACGGGCCCGATACCATTACGTTTTAATCATATTTCATTTCCAAAACTCATAAATAATTTCAGAAAACAATTTACCTTAAAAATTTATTTCTCGGGCTTGGGACCTCGGAATTCGATTCCAGGCATACGCCCAAGTCCCATATTTTCCTACGGACCCTACGGGACCGTCAAATCACGGGTCCGAGTGCGTTTACCTAAGAAGTTGACCGAAGTCAAATTAATTCATTTTAAAGTCAAAATTCACCATTTTTCACAGATTTTCACATATAGGCTTTCCGGCTACGCGCCCAGACTGCGCACGCAAATTGAGGTGAGGTAAAAAGGAGGATTTTAGGCCTCGAAACACTGAATTTGTTTCTAGAACAAGTGATGACTTTTTGGGTCATCACATCCTCCTCCACTAAAACAACCGTTCGTCCTCGAACGGACATAAGAAAGAAGTACCTGAGTCGGGGAAAAGATAGGGATAACGGCTCCGCATATCGGACTCGGACTCCCAGGACGATGCCTCAGCAGGCTGACCTCTCCACTGAACACGAACAGAAGGTAAACTCTTCGATCTCAACTGACGAACCTGCCGGTCTAGAATAGATACCGGCTCCTCCTCATAAGACAAGTCCTTGTCCAACTGGACAGTGCTGAAGTCTAACACGTGGGATGGATCGCCGTGATATTTTCGAAGCATGGACACATGAAACACTGGATGCACGGCTGATAAGCTCGGCGGCAATGCAAGTCTATAAGCCACCTCTCCCACTCGATCAAGAATCTCAAACGGGCCAATGAACCTAGGGCTAAGCTTGCCCTTCTTCCCAAATCTCATCACGCCCTTCATAGGCGACACCCGAAGCAATACCCGCTCACCGACCATGAATGCCAAATC
>NC_031991.1:43875151-43876821 GCF_001879085.1 Nicotiana attenuata | reverse complement strand
TCCGATCTCTGGGGCATTTGTCAACCCAAATGACATCACCAAGAACTTATAATGCCCGTACTGAGTGCGGAAAGCTGTCTTAGGGACATCAGATGCCCTAATCCTTAACTGATGGTAGCCAGATCTCAAGTCAATCTTCGAAAATACCTTGGCACCCTGAAGCTGATCAAACAAATCATCAATCCTCGGCAATGGATACTTATTCTTGATTGTAACCTTGTTCAACTGCCAGTAATCAATACACATTCTCATCGATCCGTCCTTCTTCTTAACGAACAACACCGGCGCACCCCAAGGCGAAACACTCGGTCTAATGAAGCCCTTCTCAAGCAAGTCTTGCAACTGCTCCTTCAACTCTTTCAAGTCAGGCGGGGCCATACGATACGGCGAGATAGAAATAGGCTGAGTGCCCGGAGTTAAATCAATGCAAAAGTCACTATCCCTGTCGGGTGGCATACCCGACAGGTCTGAAGGAAATACCTCAGGGAACTCACGAACAACAGGCACAGAATCAATAGAAGGAACCTCGGCACTAGAATCTCGGACATATGCCAAATAGGCCAAACACCCCTTCTCAACCATACGCCGAGCCTTCACATAAGAGATAACACTACGGGCAGAATGACCATTAGTCCCTCTCCACTCTAAACGAGGTAAACCCGGTAAGGCTAAGGTCATAGTCATGGCATGACAATCCAAGATAGCGTGGTAAGGTGATAACCAGTCCATTCCAAATATGACATCAAAATCAATCATGTCCAGAAGAAGCAAATCTACACGAGTCTCAAGACCTCCAATCACAACTATACATGAACGATGGACTCGATCTACCATAATAGAATCACCCATCGGGTAGACACATAAACAGGAGCACTCAAAGAACCACTAGGCATGACCAGATACGGTGCAAAATAAGATGACACATAGTAGTATGTAGACCCTGGATTAAATAAAACTGAGGCATCTCTTCTACAAACCAGAACACTACCTGTAATAACTGCATCGGAAGCCTCAGCCTCGGGGCTGGCTAGAAGAGCATAACATCGGGGCTGGGCCCCACCACCCGGAACTACATCTCTAGGACGGCCTGCTGTTGGCTGGCCTCCACCTCTAACGCCCTGAGCTCCACCTCTAATACCTCTACCTCTACCTCTAGCACCTCTACCCCCTATCTCTAGTTGGCTAGGCGGGCTGTGGAACACTCGGTGCTCGAGGGCAGTACCTAGAAATGTGCCTTGTGTCGCCACAAGTAAAACAAACGCTCGGCTGTTGGGGCTGACGACCCTGGAAACTCTGAAGCGGCGGTGCGCTGATAGGAGCTGGTGGTGCACTGTAGGACTGCTGATCAGAATACTGCATATGAGAACCACGGCCACCTGAAGCACCATAAGAAACCTGAAGTGCTGACTGAAAAGGCCTAGGAGGATGGCCTCTACCATACGAATCCCTGCCTCCAGACGAGGTACCACTGAATCGGCCTGAATGACGAGGCCTCTTGTCCGAACCATGACCACCTCCCTACAACAGAACCATCTCCACTCTCCTGGCCACATTGGGCGCCTCCTGGAAAGAAATCTCACCCCCTGTCTCCCTAGCCATCTGAAGTCGAATAGGCTGGATAAGTCTTTCAATGAACCTCCTCACCCTCTCTCTCTCGGTGGGAAGTATGA
>NC_031991.1:43818925-43875114 GCF_001879085.1 Nicotiana attenuata | reverse complement strand
ATATCTTGTTGCAGGCGTGCAACCCGATCCCATTTCATATATCTTGTTGCAGGCGTGCAATATATCTTGTTGCAGGCGTGCAACCCGATCCCATTTCATATACCTTGTTGCAGGCGTGCAACCCGATCCCATTTCATATACCTTGTTGCAGGCGTGCAACCCGCTCCCATTTCATATATTTCCGTTGCAAGCGTGCAACCCGCTCCTATTTCATATATTTCTGTTACAGGCGTGCAACCCGCTCCCATTTCACATATTACCGTTGCAGGCATGCAACCCGCTCCCATTTCACATATTACCGTTGTAGGCGTGAAACCCACTCCCATTTCTTTTATCAACACCAATCAAAAGAATCCCGGCAAGGGAACAATAATATTAAAACAAACATCCCTGCAAGGGAACAATAATGATAATAACATCCCGGCAAGGGAACTACAATGATAATAACATCCCAGCAAGGGAACAATAATGATAATAGCATCCCGGCAAGGGAACAATAATAAAATCCTCATATGAAACGCAATAAACCACAACAGAGGCATAATAACTACAATACAAGACTCACGGGCATGCTTGACACCGACGTATAGATACTCGTCACCATGCCTATACGTCGTACTCCACAATTAACACGTAACAAATAAGACTCGACTCCTAATCCCTCAAGCTAAGGTTAGACCAAACACTTACCTCGATGCCACGAACACAATTCACGTCTCAACTATCGCTTTACCCCTTGATTTCACTACCAATTCGCTCGTATCTAGTCACAAGTTACTTCATTACATCAATAAACGCTAAATGAATCAATTCCAATGCATAAAAATGAATTTTCTAAAGTTTTACCCAAAAAGTCAAAAATCGCCCCCGGGCCCACATGGTCAAAACCCGAGGTTCGAACCAAAACCCGATTACCCATTCCCCCACGAACCCAAATATATAATTTGTTTTGAAATCGGGCCTCAAATTGAGGTCCAAATCCCCAATTTTTGAAAAACCTAGGTTCTACCCAAAACACCCATTTTCCCCATGAAAATCATTGATTTTGAGTTGAAATCATGTTAAAAGATGTTAATGATTGCAGAAAACGAGTTAATATTGAATTACAATCGATTTGGAAGAAGAGTGGTCTTTAAAAAAAAACAAGAGTGTTTTGGTTTTGAAAGAGTGTGAAAAATGGGAGATTTTTGGCTAAGTTATAAAATTGCAGGTTGCAGATATGGGAATTGCGACCAGGGTTCGCAATTGCGAACCCCGATCCCTGCTAGGTTCGCATCTGCGAAGGGGGTTCTCGCATTTGTGAGTTGGGAATTGCGAAGATTACGTCGCATTTGCGACTACTGGTTAGGAGGGGAGTCATCGCATTTGCGATGGATTTCCTCGCAATTGCGAGGTAGCTGGCCTGGTCCATTGATCGCATTTGCAACAAGGCCTTCGCATTTGCGAACTCGCATTTGCTAGCCAGGCTTCGCAAATGCAAAGCCTGTAGGACTGCAATTCACAGCTGAAAGTCTGCAATTTCCTCAAGTCCAAAATCCACCCCGTGGCCTATCCAAAACTCACCCGAGCCCTCGCGGCTCCAAACCAAACTGCACACCATCCTAACAACATCATACGGACTCGCTCGTTCATTCAGATCACTAAAATAACATCAACAACTATGAATTTAACATCAAAATCATGAAATTTCTCATGAACTTCAAATTTTCCTTTTTTCTCAAAAACTATCCGATTCAAGTCGTTTCAAGTCCGTTTCTTACCAAATTTCACAGACTTATCTTAAGCCACATATAAGACCTGTACCGCGCGCTGGAACCAAAATACGTGCCCGATACCATCAAGTTTTAATCATATTTCATTTTCAAAACTCATAAATAATTTCAGAAAACAATTTTCTTTAAAAATTCATTTCTCGGGCTTGGGACCTCGGAATTCGATTCCGGGCATAGCCCAAGTCCCATACTTTCCTACGGACCCTTCGGGACCGTCAAATTACGGGTCCGGGTTCGTTTACCCAAAATATTGACCGAAGTCAAATTAATTCATTTTAATGTCAAAATTCACCATTTTTCACAGATTTTCACTTATAGGCTTCCCGGCTACGCGCCCAGACTTTGCACGCAAATCGAGGTGAGGTAAAAAGGAGGTTTTTAGGCCTCAGAATACTGAATTTGTTTCTAGAACAAGTGATGACTTTTTGGGTCATCACATATTTAGACCTGGGACAATGACGCGTAGATATTAGTTAATTTTTTCAGATAAGTCTGTTAGTAATAAGGGCATAATTAAGCCACTAAGATAACGGTAGGGACATTTTTAGCTCAATAGATGGACGAAGGGTATTTTTGCACCAAATCGAATAGTCTAAGAGCAATTTTGGGCCTTCTCCATAGATACTATTATTAGCACTAACTTAGTAGGCGTTTGGACATAAGAATTGTAAAATTCAAATAAATGGTGAAATTTTTTTTCAAGTGAAAATGGTATTTGAAATTTAGAGTTGTATTTGGTCATAAATTTCAGTTTGGGTTATTTTTGAAGTTTTGTGAGTGGTTTGAGCGAAAATTTTGAAAAACAACTTTTTTGCAGTTTTTCAAATTTTCGAGAATTTCCAAAATGCATCTTCAAGTGAAAATTGGAAATTTTATGAACAAACGCTGATTTCAAAAAACAGTGAATTTGTTTGGAAAATCTTCCATCAAATTTTATGTCCAAACGAGCACTTAGAATGTTGAAATTGTTATCAATCTGTCACGGTCATGTCCAACTGTCAATGTATTGTCTACTTTGGCTCGACCCCTCTAGCTATATAAAAATTGTGTGGGGTAGCCACTTTTTAAAGTGGTATTTACTTTTTATCCAGCATTTTTAATGCTTAGCAATAGTAGCCACTAGTCTATTAAAATTAATATAAAAAGACTATGTTACCCTTTCTTCTATCTCTTTCATGTCAGGGAGAATCGGGACCCTTTCTTCAGACAGAATGTAATGCATATTACACTATGCAGTATTCACCAGCAACGAATCTCACTAAAATCTTTCAAACACTCAAACCATTACAGCTTGCCACCCAAATGAAAAGCGCATAGTATATGATAGAAATTCAGAAAAGTACACTCCCTAAGGTGTACTCCATGTCTGGGCAAAAAAATGCACTCAAACTGGTCATGCAAACTTCTCTGCAAAGTTTGCTACATATGTGTATTTTACTTGAAATACACAATTTTGTTACTTATTGCAAAAACTTATTATTTCTCTTATGAAATGTTTATTATTCGTTGATGGACTTAAAGCTTATGCTATAGAACGTTTGGTTTTTTGCTACGTTATGGATCCTGAACTTACAACTACAAGTTTAAAAGTTAAGGACACTTGGTCCTGAACTTCGAGTTCCAAGTTCAAACGTTAAGGACACTTGGTCCTGAACTTAGAGTTACAAGTTCACAAGTTAAGGAGACTTGGTCCGGAACTTAGACTAACAAGCTCAAAAGTTAAGGACACTTGGTCCTGAACTTAGAATTACAAGTTCAAAAGTTAAGGACACTTGGTCCTGAACTTAGACTAACAAGCTCAAAAGTTAAGGACAATAGGNGTCCCTTGTCCAACTGGACAGTGCTGAAGTCTAACACGTGGGATGGATCGCCGTGACATTTTTCGAAGCATGGACACATGAAACACTGGATGCACGGCTGATAAGCTCGGCGGCAATGCAAGTCTATAAGCCACCTCTCCCACTCGATCAAGAATCTCAAACGGGCCAATGAACCTAGGGCTAAGCTTGCCCTTCTTCCCAAATCTCATCACGCCCTTCATAGGCGACACCCGAAGCAATACCCGCTCACCGACCATGAATGCCAAATCTTGAACCTTGCGGTCGGCATAACTCTTTTGCCTGGACTGAGCTGTACGAAGCCTATCCTGAATGATCTTGACCTTGTCCACGGCATCCTGTACTAGATCCGTACCCAACAACTAAGCCTCTCCCAACTCAAACCATCCAACCGGCGACCGACACCGCCTACCATACAAAGCCTCATAAGAAGCAATCTGGATACTCGATTGGTAGCTGTTGTTGTAGGCAAACTCTGCTAAAGGCAAGATCTGATCCCACGAGCTTCCAAAGTCAATGACACAAGCTCGGAGCATATCCTCCAAAATCTGAATAGTCCGCTCGGACTGCCCGTCCGTCTGAGGATGAAATGCTGTGCTCAACTCAACCCGTGTGCCCAACTCTCGCTGAACTGCTCTCCAGAAATGTGAGGTAAACTGCGTACCTCGATCCGAAATGATAGACACGGGCACACCATGAAGACGAACAATCTCCCGGATTTAGATCTCAGCTAATCTCTCGGAAGAATAGGAGACTGCCACAGGAATGAAATGCGATGACTTGGTCAGCCTATCAACAATAACCCATACTGCATCGAACTTCTTCTGAGTCCGTGGGAGTCCAACAACGAAGTCCATAGTGATACGCTCCCACTTCCACTCAGGAATCTCAATCTTCTGGAACAAACCACCAGGCCTCTGATGCTCGTACTTAACCTGCTGACAATTCAAACACCGAGCCACATATGCAACGATATCCTTCTTCATTTCCCTCCACCAGTAATGCTACCGCAAATCCTGATACATCTTCGCAGCGCCCGGATGAATAGAGTACAGGGAGCTATGGGCCTCCTCTAAAATCAACTCTCGGAGTCCATCCACATTAGACACACAAACTCGATCCTGTAATCTCAAAACTCCATCATCACCTAAGGTAACCTGCTTGGCACCTCCGTGCTGCACCGTGTCTCTAAGGACACACAAATGAGGATCATCATACTGCCGATCTCGGATATGCTCCAATAATGAAGAGGTGCAAGCTAACACACGGCTGGGCTCAGAAACATCCAAACTCACGAACTGATTGGCCAAATCCTGAACATCCAAGGCAAGCGGTCTCTCACCGACCGGTATATAAGCAAGACTGCCCATATTGGCTGACTTCCTACTCAAAGCATCGGCCACCACATTGGCCTTCTCCGGATGATATAAGATGGTGATATCATAGTCTTTTAACAACTCCAACCACCTTCTCTGCCTCAAGTTTAGCTCCTTTTGCTTGAACAAATACTGCAAACTCTTGTGATCCATGAACACCTCACATGCCATGCCATACACATAATGCCTCCAAATCTTCAACGCGTGAACAATGGCTGCTAACTCCAAATCATGAATCGGATAGTTCTTCTCATGAATCTTCAACTACTGCGAAGCATAGGCAATGACCCTGCCATCCTGCATCAACACCGTACCAAGTCCAATACGAGATGCATCACGATAAACGGTATAAGGCCCTGAACCTGTGGGTAAAACCAACACCGGTGCCGTAGTCAGAGATGTCTTGAGCTTCTGAAAGCTCGCCCCACACTCGTCTGACCATCTGAACTAGGCACCCTTCTGGGTCAACCTGGTCATCGGGGCTGCAATAGATGAAAACCTCTCTACGAACCGACGATAGTAGCCTGCCAATCCCAAGAAACTTCGTATCTCTGTAGCTGATGCTGGTCTAGGCCAGTTCTTGACTGCCTCAATCTTCTTCGGATCAACCTGAATACCCTCTGCTGACACAACATGACCTAGGAATGCAACTGAACTCAACCAGAACTCACATTTCGAAAACTTAGCATACAACTGACTATCCCTCAAAGTCTGAAGAACCACTCTAAGATGCTGCTCGTGCTCCTCCCGGCTGCGGGAATATATCAAAATATCATCAATGAAGACTATCATGAATGAATCCAAGTAAGGCCTAAACACTCGGTTCATCAAATCCATAAAAGCTGCTGGGGCATTTGTCAACCCAAATGACATCACCAAGAACTTATAATGCCCGTACTGAGTGCGGAAAGCTGTCTTAGGGACATCAGATGCCCTAATCCTTAACTGATGGTAGCCAGATCTCAAGTCAATCTTCGAAAATACCTTGGCACCCTGAAGCTGATCAAACAAATCATCAATCCTCGGCAATGGATACTTATTCTTGATTGTAACCTTGTTCAACTGCCAGTAATCAATACACATTCTCATCGATCCGTCCTTCTTCTTAACGAACAACACCGGCGCACCCCAAGGCGAAACACTCGGTCTAATGAAGCCCTTCTCAAGCAAGTCTTGCAACTGCTCCTTCAACTCTTTCAAGTCAGGCGGGGCCATACGATACGGCGAGATAGAAATAGGCTGAGTGCCCGGAGTTAAATCAATGCAAAAGTCACTATCCCTGTCGGGTGGCATACCCGACAGGTCTGAAGGAAATACCTCAGGGAACTCACGAACAACAGGCACAGAATCAATAGAAGGAACCTCGGCACTAGAATCTCGGACATATGCCAAATAGGCCAAACACCCCTTCTCAACCATACGCCGAGCCTTCACATAAGAGATAACACTACGGGCAGAATGACCATTAGTCCCTCTCCACTCTAAACGAGGTAAACCCGGTAAGGCTAAGGTCATAGTCATGGCATGACAATCCAAGATAGCGTGGTAAGGTGATAACCAGTCCATTCCAAATATGACATCAAAATCAATCATGTCCAGAAGAAGCAAATCTACACGAGTCTCAAGACCTCCAATCACAACTATACATGAACGATGGACTCGATCTACCATAATAGAATCACCCATCGGGTAGACACATAAACAGGAGCACTCAAAGAACCACTAGGCATGACCAGATACGGTGCAAAATAAGATGACACATAGTAGTATGTAGACCCTGGATTAAATAAAACTGAGGCATCTCTTCTACAAACCAGAACACTACCTGTAATAACTGCATCGGAAGCCTCAGCCTCGGGGCTGGCTAGAAGAGCATAACATCGGGGCTGGGCCCCACCACCCGGAACTACATCTCTAGGACGGCCTGCTGTTGGCTGGCCTCCACCTCTAACGCCCTGAGCTCCACCTCTAATACCTCTACCTCTACCTCTAGCACCTCTACCCCCTATCTCTAGTTGGCTAGGCGGGCTGTGGAACACTCGGTGCTCGAGGGCAGTACCTAGAAATGTGCCTTGTGTCGCCACAAGTAAAACAAACGCTCGGCTGTTGGGGCTGACGACCCTGGAAACTCTGAAGCGGCGGTGCGCTGATAGGAGCTGGTGGTGCACTGTAGGACTGCTGATCAGAATACTGCATATGAGAACCACGGCCACCTGAAGCACCATAAGAAACCTGAAGTGCTGACTGAAAAGGCCTAGGAGGATGGCCTCTACCATACGAATCCCTGCCTCCAGACGAGGTACCACTGAATCGGCCTGAATGACGAGGCCTCTTGTCCGAACCATGACCACCTCCCTACAACAGAACCATCTCCACTCTCCTGGCCACATTGGGCGCCTCCTGGAAAGAAATCTCACCCCCTGTCTCCCTAGCCATCTGAAGTCGAATAGGCTGGATAAGTCTTTCAATGAACCTCCTCACCCTCTCTCTCTCGGTGGGAAGTATGACAAGAGCATGACAAGCCAAGTCGATGAATCTGGTCTCGTACTGAGTAACGGTCATAGAACCCTGCTGGAGACGCTCAAACTGCCTCCGATAGGCCTCTCTCTGAGTGATAGGGAGAAACTTCTCCAAAAATAGCTGAGTAAACTGCTCCCAAGTCAAAGCCCGTGACCCAACTGGTCTAGCCAAACAACAATCCCTCCACCAAGTCTTGGTGGACCCAGATAAGCGAAAAGTAGAAAAGTCGACCCCATTGGTCTCCACTATCCCCATGTTCCTGAGAACCTCATGACAGTTGTCTAAATAATCTTGGTGATCCTCAGAAGATGCACCGCTGAAAGTGGTAGTGAAGAGCTTGGTGAAACCTATCCAACCTCCGCAAAGCCTCCGAAGACGTAGCTGATCTATCACAGGTCTATGCTGCTGTTCGGCTGAAGAAGCGGTACGTGACCTCGCCATTCGTAGAAGAACAGAGTAGAAATTAAATTAGCATTGAGAAACCAAACCGCACGACAGGAAAGAATAGATGTGAAGTTTTTCCTAACTCTGTAGCCCCTGGGGGATAAATACAGACGTCTCCGTACCGAGCCCCCAGACACTACTAAGCTTGTCTGTGAACTATGAGACCCATGTAACCTAGAGCTCTGATACTAACTTGTCACGACCCGGATTTCCCGCCCTCGGGAGTCGTGATGGCACCTACTCGTGAAAGCTAGATAAGCCAACCAGTTTAACTATTTACCTTGTTTCCATTTTTAATCCGATAACAATTAAGAACCAACATTGAAATAACAACAGAATTTAAATGGGTGGAAGACTAAGTTCAAAGTTTTAATAATACTGCTAATACCAATCCATAACAAATCCACCCAAGACTGGTGCCACAACTTCACAGACTGTCTAAGAGTACTACAAATAAAGGTCTGAAGGAAATAACACAACTCTGCCTCTGGAAATACATGAAAGAAACAAGAATAATACATAGAAGAAGACGCCAAGGTCTGCGGATGCCTGCAGGACTACCTCGGGTTGCCTGATGAACACGAAATAGCTATCTCACTACGGTCCGTAATCTACAACACTGGGATCTGCACAAAAGAGTGCAGAGTGTAGTATCAGCACAACTGACCCCATGTACTGGTAAGTGCCTGGCCTAACCCCGGCGAAGTAGTGACGAGGCTAGGACCAGACTACCAAATAAACCTGTGCAGTTAAATCATATATAGCAGAAATAAAGGCAGATATTTACAGTTAAAGAGGGGAGGGGGAAAACATGCTGCGGGGAGTATCAGATAACAACAAAATACCAAAGAGTAATGTAGAGAAATCGAAATTCAATTGCTAACAAGAATAAGAGAAACAAACACAGTATTCTAACAAGAATAAGAGAAACAAACACAGTATTCACTTTCATCTCTTTCTTGTTGCAGGCGTGCAACCCGATCCCATTTTGAATATCTTGTTGCAGGCGTGCAACCCGATCCCATTTCATATATCTTGTTGCAGGCGTGCAATATATCTTGTTGCAGGCGTGCAACCCGATCCCATTTCATATACCTTGTTGCAGGCGTGCAACCCGATCCCATTTCATANACCCTGTTTTGAAATGTGCAGTCATATTGCTAAAGTTTAAAGACTTAAATTGCATTTTTCTGATGTTTTGAGTTAAAAGCTATTACTTGACATTGCCCGAGTGGCTCATTTGCATGTTCTGGACTGAGGATGGATCGGGCTGCACGCCGCAGCGATGCTATGATGATATTGCGCTTGGGCTGTAGGAGCCCCTCCGGAGTCTGTACACACCCCTAGTGAGCGCGGGTACCCAAATGGATCGGGCTGCGCGCCGCAGCGGTCATGTGCATTGCATTGCATTCATGCATTGTTTCCTGTTTGTACTACGTGGCATGACATTCAGCACTCTCATATCATTGGCATCCATGTTGTTCTTGCACTGCGTACCAGATACCCTGGTGTTATTTGTTAATAGAGTGCTGTGCCCGAGGGGCTAACTTATGTGCGGACTTGCACTATTTGATAACGCATTCATATGCTTGACTGTTGGAAAAGGATATTTTCAAAAGAGGTTTTTAAACTGAGCCAGATATTTTCTAAAGGATTTTTCACGGTCTTACTGTTTTCTAGAAAGGGTTGTACTGTCCTATATAGCATGATGGAGTGCTCTTACGTGATTTCTTGCCTCTCAGGTATTATTTACTCTTATTACCACTGAGTTGGAAGTACTCACTTTACTCCTTGCACCTCGCGTGCAGTTGCAGGTATTGTTCACCCGGTAGCGGGTGATTAGCGGACTGAAGGTAATACTAATGTAGCTGAGCAAGGTGACCGCTAGCGTTCGCGGCACCGGACTTCATCTTTTGGATTCCAGATTTTATTTTATATATATATGACCCTGTAGTTGTGTTCCTACTTCTTAGATGCTCGTGACTTGTGACACCCTGGTCGGGTTATGTGGGGTTGAAAATACTGATTATTGTGGCCGTTAAGTTGTATTATTCTATTCACTTATGTTTAGTAACTGTTAAAGAAATGATTTGGGTAAGTTGGCTGGCCTTGTCTTCACGAGAGGCGCCATCACGACCGGGTATGGGAATTGGGTCGTGACACAAACACACATGTACCTATTTACATCATCCCCCACCCCACACTTTAAATTGTAGCATGTCCCTGTGACAGACAAATAAAAGGCAAGGGGTAAAGGAAAATTTCCTGATTCATCTAGTCGGGGTCTGAATCGAAGTCGGGATTACCATTGCACGTCCGGCCCAGTGCACACATCCTTGCTGAGAGCTTCTTTTCGGCCTTCTTTGGGTACACCCCACATTTATCAGTTTTACTCTCTCTAGTTTTCTCCTTTAGAGCTCCCTTGATCCTTCCATCTTGAAGATTACCTTTTCTTCCCCCACTCTGAGCATGAGCTGCCTTTTCTGAATGTCCAGAATTGCTCTGCTAGTATCCAAGAAGGGTCTTCCTAAAATCAGATGGACCTCCGTATTTTCCTCCATTTTCACTACATGAAGTCCACAGGGGATACAAATTTGTCCACCCGAACTAGCACATCTTCCACTATTCCTTCAGGTATGATTGTGGTTTGATCTGCCAGCTACAAGGACACAGGTATCAACCTGACTTCTCCAGTCTCTCCCTCCAATTTTCTGGAAATAGACAAAGGCATGAGATTAATAGAAACACCTGAATCACACAAAGATTTTTTAAATTTAGTACTTCCTAAAGAGTAAGGTCTAGTAAAACTCCCTGGATCTCCACACTTTTGAGGGAGCTTGTTTTGTAGAATGGCACTATAATGCTCTGTGAGCTTGACAGCCGATGTCTCTTCCACCTTTCGCTTTTTGGACAATATATCCTTCAAATATTTAGCATAAGTTGGCATCTGTGATAGCACCCCTGTGAATGGTATATTCGCATGCACCTTCATGAGCACTTCTAGAAAGCGCCCAAATTGTTTGTCCAGCTTCACTCTTCTCTGCTTCTGTGGGAGAGGTAGAGCATGCATATATTTACTTTCTTCAGTCTCCTCATTTATTGCATTCTCATCTTTCTTCTTCTTCTGAGCTCTAGTATTCCCCTTCTTCTTCAGACCATCATCCACCATCCCTGCACCTTCTTGAATGTTTTCATTTTTCTGTTCCTCTACAATCTCCACCAGTCTTTCAATCAGCTCATCCTTTTATTTTGCCCTGGGATCCTCCAATATGTGTCCACTCCTCAAATACATTGCATTTATTTCTTTTTTGGATTTCTTTCAGCATCAGCAGGGAGTAGGGGTGGGCATAAAATCCAAAAACCGAATTCCGAACCGAACCGAATTAATTTGGTATTTCGGTTTCGGTTTTTTCAGTATTTTAATTTATTTAGGTACAGAAATTATGGTATTTCGGTACGGTATACGGTCTTGGGTTTTTGATATTTCGGTATTTCTGTATACCAAAATACCGAAATAGTTCACATAGTTCTAATTGAACTCAGGCACTGCATCTAGCTAGTGATCAGGAAAAATCCTTCTCGAACACTAAAATGAATCAATCAGGAAGTGTCTTGGATCCAAAATCTCAATAAGAAATATACATTTGAGTTGAAGTCAAGAGTAGAAATGAATAGAGCTCGAATCTGACCAAACTTTTTAAGTACTAAGTCGAGTTAAGCCTATACGTAGTTCAGTTGAATTTTGCAAGTAAAATGTAACCCAGTCCGAACTTGATCAGCTATGTAATATTTATGTTTGTAAGCCTACCATGTTGAATTTCTGCCTTTTGTTTATTTGTTAGGAAGAATGGCAGATTGTTTATTTAGTGCTGCTGCCTTTTGTTAGGCAGAATGGGGAATGGCAGATTGTTAGGCAGCAGAATGGCAGATTGTTTACTCGTTACTCGTTAGTGGTTGTTTCTGCCTGCTTAATTCTTAGGCTCTTAGCACTTAGCAGTACGTGACATATGAATATGTATTAAACCGAAATCGTACTGAACCAAAATAAGAAATACCGAACCGTACACAATTGATAAATCGAATACCGAAATACCGAAGCGAAATTATTAAATACCGAACCGAAGTACCGAATGCCCACCCCTAGCAGGGAGAGTTCTTGAAACCCTTTCAGACAATAGATTAGCTAGTTGCCCAACCTGTCTTTCCAAGTTTCAAAAAGTCGTGCCCAGTTCTCTGATAGCTGCGCCATGGGCTTCAAGCCTCTCGTTTGTCTTAATAATAAAGGCCTTCATCATATCTTCCAAGTTAGACTGATTAGACCGTGGAGGATGATATTGTTGCCTCTGCTGATTTTGAAAACCTGTAGCTCCCTGCCCTTGGGTCTGGAATTATTTTGTTGCCATGCGTTTGCACTACCACCTTGTGAACTCCAAGAAAAACCTGGGGTGCCTCCCCAAATTTTTAAAATTATTGTCACTTTGGTAGTTGCCTCTATCAACACTCCCTACAATATGTACTACTTCAGCCGAAGCTTGACACTCGAGTGTAGGGTGCCCTATTCCACAAAAGTCACATGCTGTTTGCAGCTCACTCTATACCTTGGCCAATGTTAACTTTCTTATCTCTCTGGCCATGTTGTCTAGATGAGCTTGCATTGATGTGTTAGAGTCTACCTGGTGCACCCCAACTGATTTTCTTCTATGGTTATCATCTGCAGGCCATTGATTTGCATCTTCAGATAATTCATTCAGGATTGCAACAATCTCTTTGGGAGTTTTCTTCATAAGAGGAACTCCAACTGTGTTGTTTAGCGTCCTCCTACCAGAGGGTGTCAGACCATCCCAAACATCTTGGAGTTGCATCCACAAGTCTACCCCATGATGCTGACATTTTCTCATAATATCCTTAAATATTTCCCATGATTCAAACACCGTTTCTGTCTCTTTCTGCTCGAAGTTATGGATCTCTCTTCAAATTTCCCTGTTTTTGCAGCTGAAACATATTTATCAAGGAACTTCCTTGTCATGTCTTCCCAAGTTTGTATTAACCCAGTCGGCGAACTCCGCAACTATTGCTTAGCATCTTCCCTCAGTGAAAAAGGAAATGTCCTTAAGTAGATAGAATTTTTTGATACTCCGTTTTGCTGGAAGGTACTCATAATCTCATAATCAAATGAGTATTTGGATCTTCATTGGATTTGCCACGGAAGACACAATTGTTCTGAAATGACCTGAAGTAGTGTTACACCCCATATTTTTGTACGTGAGAGTATTCGTAGGTCAATTGATGTAAGCTCAAAAATGAGATCTTCTTTGAAAGTACATAAAGTAAGTTAATCATGTTACCTTGGAGGTTAAAAATCTTTAAGATCATGAATAACAAGTACTAAGAGGGTTGGAAAGCTTAGAAGCTAAACGAAAAATAAGTTTCATCGAAAGTCGATAAGTTTGGAATGTTATAACATGCACATTGGGGTGAGATTAGGGTTATCAACGTGATAACGAGGTTATTTTATGAGTTATTTTAGGCTTATGATAGTCGTGTGTTACATTTTGAGGTCAAGCGAGTTGTGGAACAAAAGTTGGCAAAGGTCATCACAAGTTACATTGATAAATATGCTGAAAATTTGGTCAAATGTAGCAGAGATTTTCTCCAATATACTTGGAATTACGGGATGATACACATATCAAATTGAATATCTACGAGTCTAGTTTATAAAGCATTTAACCATTTGTCGATACGACATCGGAGTAGAGAGATATTTGCAGTTTCGCGAGACTGGGCAGACTGCATAGGTGACAAGTAAGTGTGTCACTGAAGCTTTTTTAGCAATACATTTCGTGTGCTATATAAGGTATTTTTGGGACATATTATATACCAAATTGAAGGTTTTGGAATGTAGTTCCCAACATTCTTTGTCGTTCATTCATAAAACATCCCTATAAAATGATATAAGCGTCGGAAGAAGGGCCAATGCTAGGGTGCCGAGCTAGCACCTCTTTGACTTTTCAAAAGTGAATATATATATATATATATATATATGCCTTATNATATATATATATATATATATCCCTTATATCGTCTCTTTCTTCATTTTTCCATAGACCACGACCAAAATAAGATCATAATCTTACCCTTAATCTCTCTACATGGGTTTCAAAGAAGATTAACATCTTGGGTACAAAATCAAGAAGCGATAACATTAGAACGATCCCTACGACGTAAGTATTGCCATATCACCTCTCTTTTTCTTTAAAGTTTGAGTTTTGGAAGGTACTTCATAGTTAAGAAAATGCCTACTTTCTGTATTTAAGCTTTTATAATTAAAGAAGGCTGATAAATTCATTTTCTAATAGTTAGAACTCACGGGGCGGTGATCGGAAGCCGGGAGTTCGATTTATTTCACTTTTAGTGGACTGTTTTGTAGTCCACATGTGTTGGCCTATTGTGCTGCTGATTTATGGAGTTTGGAAGGATAAAGGACGTGGAGAAACTCCACATATGGTAAGGTAGTGGGCTAGTCGCTCGTCGTTGCAATTTCAGGCTAATTGATAACTTGTTGATTGGGTGTGTTATGGTATGTTTGGGTTTGTTGTATTAAAGGTCTCGAATTGTACTTAGGTTGTTTTTGAGTTGCTGGTTGTATTTTGTTGTGGTCTCGCCTATAGTAGGCTTGAGGGAGCAGTAAAATCAGGGGAAATGCTGCCCGTTTTATTTTAGAATCGAGTTATCGTTTGAGATACATGATATACTAGTGCCATCTAAGTTGTACATGTATTTCTTTGTTATTGGGTTGGCGCACTAGTTGTTGTAAGCTTATTAATGAGTTGCATTGACGACTTGAGTTATGATAAGGCTATCCCTTCTTTCCTTTTGTCATGATCCATATGATACAACGAAACGAGCAAGCACGCAACTTTCACAAATGATTCTATTCTTAGAAGTACTAGGGTAGCCTATGTTATTGATTCCCCGTGTGTCCTACTATCATATCATCTGTTCATGGATCTCATGACATCTGAGAGATTTTATTGACTTACTTCATTATGTATTGCATTCATTTATACATGTATATTGACTCATGACCAGATGACGTTATATACGCGTATAAATATATGTATATAGGGTATGGGGAAAGGTTATGGCGTTATATACGCACCACCACCTGATCAGTTGGTATACGTTGATGATTTCGCCCACAGAGGCTGAGATGATATGATGGGATGCCCTCAAAGGCTTGATGACGTTATGTATTTCATATACCTATGCATGATATGACATTTATACATGCATGACATTATAAATGTTTCATGATTCACAGAGCTATTCAGACTTACAGGTTGAGTCATTTACTCCATGTTTCTTTCATGTCTTTTATATACTACTTTTCATGCCTTACATACTCGGTATTTTATTCGTACTGGCGTCCCTTTTGCCTAGGGACGCTGCGTTTCATGCCCGCAAGTCCCGATAGAGAGGTTGACAGTCCTCTTAGTAGGCTATCAGCTCAGCGAAGGTGTTGGTGCACTCCACTTGCTCCGAAGTTGCCTATATGGTCAGTATGATTTGAACATGTATTGATCGGTATGGTAGGGCCCTGTCCCAACCTTTGTGACGCTTATGTAATCTTAGAGGCTTGTAGATGGATGTCATGTATATGGATACTTGTATGGCATTGTCGACCTATGTTTTGAGTGTACAAATGATCATGTCAGCCTTATAGGCCCGTATGTCACTTGTATAAGTTTCTATATCATGTCAGGTCCTCCTATGTCTAGTATTTCCTTTTGTTTTATTCTGGTTATCTTATGATGGCCCTTCTAGTCCATTTAGACATGATGATGTGTTAAGAAAGATACGTTATGTTAGTATTCGATTGAGTAAGGCACAGGATGCCCGTCGCGGCCCTCCGGTTTGGGTCGTGACAAATAGCCCTTGCTTGATATCAAAATTATTGGTTGTGATCGGAGGGAGTCGCACACTAGATCCATGGTTGTAGACTGGCCTAGCGTAGTCTTCCAGTGATTGTCCAAGCCTGGGCATACTATTTTCAAATTCGTTTTCAACTAGAGGTCGGTTCAGGTTGAATCTTCGTCCTCCATTCCCGTCAACCGTTTCATCAGCTCTGAGAGCTACTTCAGCAGCTGCCCATGCGGCTGCTTCCTGTTGGGTTGCTTCCCACAGCCAAATCAACTATCTCCTCACCATTTTTAGCCATGTTCTCTTGGGTTGAAGATAACCCCAAGAATTTTCGGTGAGTTCTTTCTCTTTCCTCAACTGTCGCATATACTTTTCTACCTCTGGATCGTATGGAATCACTTCCTTAGAAGAAGATTGAGTCATACACCAAAGAGCTTAACTTGTTGCCTGCACATGGAAGAGAAACTCATGAAGAATAAAATAAAATTGGTTCCTAAATTAGCACCAAAAACTAATTTGAACACTATTGATTGCCAATCCCCGGCAACAGTGCCAAAATTTGATGAGGGCAAAACACAACACGAAATTGATGCTCGTTAGCCAAAAATAATATAGTATAATTATCGCCTCCACAAGGATTGGATTTAAATAATGCTCTAGTAATTTCTGGTTTAACTGCTATTCAAGATAATCAAAACTTGATTTGGATTGATTACGAACTACGATTAACTACTAAAGTAAAGCAATTGACAATTGACTGCAAAGAACTAGAGATTAGCAGAGTTTGTTTCTTATCAATGTGAGGAATAAGGGTTGACAAGATAGGTGCAAGATAGCTATTTGAGATTTAGCTCTAGTTTAATTCACTCTAATGTTCTAATGATTCTCACTAATTCACTCGATGATTAGTTCAAACGTGTAGTCAAGACTCCTCTCTCGATTAAATCTTTACTCTACGAGGTGAACTAATATAAGTACTGTGAAAGTATGCAAGCATGCGTTAATGGATTAGTCTTTAGGAAAACGTCTCTTAAATATTCTCCTAACTTGATTTAATCAACAATTCAACAAGCTCTTTCGGTTACTTAAGAGAATCGATGAATTAAATCAAATAAAATAATGCAAAGATAATCACCAAAATATTCCTGTTTCGATTAAATAGACCGGTGAATAAAGTTGCAACAATTCTAAGCTCCATAAACGAATTCAAGCAAAGAACTAGAGTTAAAATCATAAATATTTATCAAAATACCATATCCGTCAAACCCTAAGGGAAACTACTCCATAATCATGGAGGAGGTCATCACAAATATAATTAAAGAATAAAAAACATCAATCTGACATTACAATCCAAACTCCCGTATTGAATTGATGGAAAGATGATGAAATCCTGTGTCTTGTAGCCTCCAATGCTTTCCCAAAGCTTCCAAGGTCAAAAGTCCTCTAATATTCATGTTTTTGATGTAATTATACCATGTAGGAATGGGCCCGTATGAAACTATCCTTTCCAAGCCGAAGTGAAAAAAGTTGGGCGAGAAAATATACTACCGCGGCGCACCATGCGCCTCATTAGTGGGAAAGTTCAGAGACCTACTTTTTTCCCTCTGCAAGAAGTTTGCACTAGCGCTCCGCGTCCCGCTACGAATCGCACGACGCGGTAGTGCAATTTTCTCAGAGTAATTTTGTTTTCTCACTTTTTGACATCCAGACTTGGTCCTCGACCCCCGAACGTGATCCCGACTTAATTTCTTGGGCTTTTACTCAGACTTTAAAGTTCCAACTTGTTCAAATTAGCTCCAAATTATCTTAATAGCTCGGAATCATTTCCTGCAAGGCATAAATACGTAATAAGCGCAAATCACCATTATTTAAGCTCAACCACAAGTAAAACTTAGTAAATAAAGTACAAACTATGACTAAAATACGAGTTTCTAACCTACCATTGTTGGTCAAACACAGAAAGTTTAGGTGGTGAACAAATTTAGGCCTCCTAGACAGGTCCCTGACTCTAATCTAATAAGTTAGAGAGTAAAGCCCCTTTGAAGTGTCTCCATGTTTGGCAACAAATATGTGGGGAATTGATACATTCAAATATTGGTTAAAGATGATTAATTTATTTGATATTTTTTGCTTTTTTTTAAGTCAATGAGCAGCTGTTAAGTTAGACAGAATTAAATACGTTTAAATCAAAATGTAGATATTTTTAGTATTAGTTGCAGTTTTTCTTAAATTAAATGACAAATTGATGCATTTTCATATGAGTTTAATTAGTGATAGTGTCAAAATATTTATATAATCAAATTAATTATAAGGTAATATCAAGTAAATTTTTATGATATGTGTCATTAGTGACCTGATGTAAATTTTTTAGTTTGTTTCAAAAGGAATGGTTCTTTCTATATTTAGTAATTTCTTAACTCCAACCACATGACACAACTAAGACCATTTAAAGATATTTTGATATCTTTCACACGTCTTTAATTTAAGATCACAAGATTTAAAAGTCTCTTACTTTTCTTAAATTTTTTGTGTAATCAAACTTGATTTAATTTGATTTCCAATTTGGTGGCCTCCTAGACAGGTAGAGCCCTGACTCTAATCTAATAAGTTAAGTAAAGAATAAAGCCACTTTTAAGTGTCTCAATGTTTGGCAACAAATATCAGGGTTGTGGTGGAGTGGTAAGTACTCCTACATCCTTAACCAGAGGTCTCGAGTTCGAGCCCCTGGGTATGGAGTCGCCTTTGTTAGGGAGCGCTTTACCCCCCAATAGGGGACTTCCCGGCGTGAATCCGAATTAGTCGGGCCCCAATGTGGGTACCGAATACCAGGTGAGAAATCAAAAAAAAAATGTTTGGGAACAAATATATGGGGAATTGACGCATGTAAATATTGGTTAAAGAAGTTTAATTCATTTGATACTTTTTGCTTTTTAAAGTTAATGAGCAGTTGTTAAACGTCAAGTCAATGAGCAGCTGTTAAATTAGATTGGGTTAAATACGTTTAAATTAGATTGCTTTAATATGAGTTTAATTTCTTACTGGTAGTGTCAAAATATTTACACAACAAATTATTATAACGTAATATAAAGTTAAATTTTTATAATATGCATAATTAGTGACCTTTTTTTTTGGTAATTAAATGATTTTATTTACCAATAGCAATATGTACAAAGTTCTGTCTGGAACAGGGCATTCCCAGTTCCATTCCCTCTTCTACATCTCTTCTATCCTCTTTTACGGTAAGTATCTATTTCTGCTATTCTCTTTTCTGTTTTACTATTCATCGATCCTCTAATTGCTACCTCTAGAACAAATTGCCTCACTATCATTTCCATTGTTTTCTTCTGATCTTGGAATATTCTGTTGTTCCTTTCATTCCATATGTGGTACACTGCACATGCCAGAGTCAATCTATAGACTTGAGCTGCTGCATTGTTTCTAGTTGCATTGCTTTCAGCCCATTGTATCTCCCTTTGCCATTCCATCGGAGCTCTATTTATTCCTTGCCAGTGTAGTAGCTTGCTCCATATTTCTCCAATAATTCGACAGTTAAACAATAAATGTTCAATAGTCTCTTCTGCTTCAGTACATAAAGGACAGCTTACTTCATCTGCAATCCCCCATGTGTGTAGTCTGCTTCTTGTAAGTAGCCTGTTTTGTATAGCTAAACTCAGAACAAAGATCCACTTTGGAGCTCCTAGATTGTTGCATGTTAGTCGCCTCCATGATACCTTTTGATATTGCCCTAGCATGCTATTATACCACTTCTTGATAGAGAAGTAGTTCCATTCTATTACTTCCTTCATGCTGATTCCTGCTTCTTCTATGTAGCTCTTTGCTTTGATTATTTTTTGAACCATCCATGATGCATTCCTTGGTTTGCAATCCCATACTTTCTGTTTCTTCCCGTAATATAGGTGGACCCATTGGACCCATAACTTGTCCTTCTTCTTGCACAGATTCCATAGTAATTTGAAAATGCAGCTCTGTTCCATATCTGAATATCCATAACATTGAAAGCACCTGCTGACTTTGGTGAGCACACTTTTTCCCATGATATCAAAGCTCTTTTTGAAGCCTCTGTTCCTCCAGTCCACAAGAATGTTCTACAAATTGTTTCTATCTTCTTCATTATCTTCTTAGGGATAACAAAGATCTGTGACCAATAGATTTGTATGGAAAATAGAACTGTTTTGATCAGTTGCAATCTGCCTGCATAAGATAAGAACTTTGAAGTCCATGAAGTGATCCTGCCTAGTATCTTCTCCAATAGTGGTTGGCATTGTAGCAGAGATATCCTCTTAGTGTTGAGTGGTACTCCAAGATATTTGAATGGCAATTCTCCCCTGCTAAATCCAGTTACCTGCACAATATTTTTCTGTATAATTTGTGGAACCCCTCCAAAATAAATGGAGTTCTTTGCTGTATTTGCTTTTAATCCAGATGCCTTTGAAAATTCCATAAAATAATTGAACACCATTTGAATGGAGATAGTATCACCTCTGCTGAATAATAGCAGGTCATCTGCAAACCCCAGTTGGATGATATTTAACTTGTCACACCTAGGATGGAAGTTGAAATTCGGCTTATACCTCAGTGTTTTAAAGCTTCTTGTAAGATACTCCATACCCAGTACAAATAAAAAAGGTAACAATGGATCACCCTGCCTTAGTCCTCTTCTGGCTTGAAATGGTTCCATTGGTTTTCCATTGATGAGAATGCAATAGGAAACTGTTCTTATGCACACCATAATCCATTTTACAAACTTCTCTGGCATTCCTAGGTGGTTCAGCACTTGTTCTAAGAAATTCCATTCTACAGAATCATATGCCTTTTGCAGGTCCAATTTTATCATACATCTAGGAGAGATGCCCTTCCTCCAATACCCTTTTACCAACTCATGACTTAGGATTATGTTATCTGTTATAACTCTCGAGGGATAAAACCATACTGACTCTTGTCAACTAGGTGATCCATCACTCCTTGCAATCTGCTGGTCAATATTTTTGAGATGATCTTGTATAATACTGTGCAGCCTGAAATAGTGACCTTATAAAAATAATAGCTAACTTTTTAATATAACATAAATTTTTTACACAATATCGATAGACATAAAATTAAATCTTTTAATATGTAAAGATTTAGAATTTTTACGTACTTTTTTTTGGAATCAGTATTTGGGCATAAAATTTTCAAATTTCACTTCATATCAATAATATTTTGATTGAGCAACTGGCCGATTGCTTCATGTATTATTACTTAGTGTCTAGTCTTTAGGGGGTGCTCCAAAATATATTATCAATAATATTTAAATAATAATAATTACTATATTTAAACAAGTACACCTTTATAAGAGTACTTCATATCGAAACTGGACACGAACTTGTTGCTTTTTCTAACTTTGTGTGGAATTTATAGCTTTTGTAAATAACGAAAAATTTAATAAAATAAATTTTAGTTAATTTAAGGCATCAAATTTTAGGAAAAGTAATATAACGAAGTTATAATTATGATATATAGTTGGAATAAGGAAAATATTCAAATAAGGTAAAATCTTGATTTATTTTAAAGTCCTAAATTTTAGAACTTCCTACATATTTCAAATAAGAAAAATTCAATAATCAGATTTTAAAGTCCTAAATATTAAAAAAAAATAATTAAATTATAAGATTGTCCAATATGAAATAGCATCATAATTGTTAAACATTAATGTTTTTTCCTATTACTAAATTGATAATAAACATATTACTACAGTTAAGTAGAGGGTTGTATTTGATTTTGTCCTTGAGATTGTGAATATATTAATGTTAAGATTATGAAATTTTCTTGGTAAAAAGTAAGTGTTTCCCTATGAAATCTCGTCTATGAGTGAGATAATAGTTTTTGATGATAATTCAAACTTTGCATATTTATATTGTATTAAATTGTCCATGCTCTGTAATTATTATATAAGCTAAAATCATAATGGAAAATACAGTCACTAAGATATTAGGATTTCTCACATTGTTTAAATAAGGAAAGATTTAATTAGTAAAATTTTAGTTGAATTAAAATTCCTAAATATTAGGAAGATAATTAAATGACTATTTTGTCTAGTGTGAACTCTATTTTTAAAGGGGCAAAAAAGACGAACGACATTTCGCTAAGTGCCTTCGTGCTTTTAATATATATATATATATATATATATATATATATATACTAGTCTCTATGCACGTGCCTCGCACGTAATTTTCTAGCACTAAAAAAATAAAAACGTGAAAAAAAGTTACACAAGAGAGTAAATATAAAAAGTATATAACAATAACATGTCTAATAATTAACAGGAGATATGTGAATATACTTGTTGCAATAAAGCATTTATTTCATCCAATTTATGATATTAAAGATACGACTTTTTGTTAGCTAATTCATTTTTATCGTGTGTGTGTGTCAATAGATTGAAGTTTATCTATATGTATTAGCATTCATACTCTTCTAATTATAAAGTATAAGAAACGTGTAATTTAATAGGATGTATTAAAAAAAAATATATGTGTAAAAAAACCTTAATCTGTAAACATATCTAAAATGAAAAATTATGTACGCTAATTAAAAGTCAAAATCATAGAAAATTTTATAAAGAACAAAGCAAATCAAATGAATTATCACAAACTTAAGCTATTAAATCTTTATGAAACCAAAATACCACTATATTTATGCACAATAGATATTTCAAGAAAACTTCTATCTTAACATAAATCACAAACTGAATCAACTAACAAAATGATCTGAAATTTAGAAAAGATGATGAAAAAATATGACTTGATATTAGACTTGTAGAATTACAATGGTAATTGGATCAAGATAAAAATCGATCAATGTTTTAGAAATATTATAATCGTTGAATATTTAGCAGAAGTATTCGTACTTAATTTATACAAAAATAAAATCTGCACCATTTAGAGAGTTAGAATCCATTATAAAAATCCTGGTTGACTTCAAATTCATTACTAGCAGCCGAAATCCTAAATATTCAATTTTATCCATTATGGTTTAACACTTTGGATAAAATAACTGATTTTGAATAGCCAAAAAAATTGTCTGATGTTTGCATTCTCTTTTCATTTATCTTCATGTTTAGAATGGACAAACAATTGGATTCTTTAGCAAGCAGGATTTTTATAAATGTGATAAGTCTCCTTAACTTTTATCTTAAACTTTGAGTTAAAGTCTTTCTACGCCTTTTTAATCCAAGTAAGATTGACTTTGTAGGGTCTGGTTTAAATCGAAAAAGAATTCTATCATTAGTTAATTTACAATTAGATTCTTAAATTATATAAATATTTAAGGGCATAAAAGTCCATCAATATTTTAGTCGTTCAATATTTATTCGTAGCTCAGGTTTCGACCTGTCAGCTTCGTGTCTTTTTTTGTAAAGTTCGAGGGTAATTTAGTCATTTCGCATCTCCTATCAAAGTTTGTCTAGAAAAACTCTACGTGTAACTTTCATATGACTTCAGTTGTAATTTAAAACACTAACATATGAGATTTTCCATTAATGTGTTGTCTCTAATTACACGTCTTCTCCCTGATTGTCTTCTAGCTCTCAAGTCTAGCTGCAGGTACATATTTTTTTCTCCTTTTATCTTCATTCTTTTTTCCCTCTGGGTGGGTTCTCCTGAAATTTAATGGTTTTGTCACATCTTCTTCTCCTTTTTCTTCCCTTTGTTTTCTTTTCGCTAATTCTGAAGCTCAGTCGCTATTGTAGGTTCTCTTCCCCTTTTTCTTCTCTGCTTTTTTTAAGATCCCTTTTCCCTTCTTTTCTTTTGTTGGTTTCTCTTCGTGAATTTTAATTTTGCAATTCACTGGTGGGTTACATGGAGTGGTAATACTGTATTTTTTAAGCTTAGCCTTGCGAGTTTTGTTGATTTTGCAATTTCAACAAAATAAGTGCGGTAGTTATGTAAGACAAACATAATACTTTGTGATGATCATTAGGGATGTAAATAGGGCGGGGCGGGGCGAGCCTTACACCCGCTAAAATTTTGACTCGCCCTACCCTGCCCCATTCCCTGCCCCATTTAGCCTTTTGTCAAAATTTTGCCTTGCCCCGCCCTGCCCCGTTTAGACTCTTTTTTTTATTTTTTTCTCTTTATTTTTTATTTTGCAGTATGCTTTTAATTTCTTTTACCTTTTCAACTTTCTATTGAAACATTTAAAATATTGTTTAGTTGTTTATGCATATTGATTGAATAAATTTTTTATCAATGTTGTATAATGTATCAAAAATGGGCCACTGGACTTGTCCAATTTAAGATCGACAATTATATGGATTGAGAACTCATTTGATAACTCAACCAAATAAATTTGAATTCTGATCAAACAAATCTACACGTATGTGTTGTAGTTCTTGTGAAAAATGAGAAACCTACAAGAGGTCATTTGGTTAATGGGTTGTTGTCCTCTAATACACTGCTTATTTCCCTATCCCTGCCCTGCCCCATTAACTATTTTTAGAAAATGTGTTTTGACCTGCCCCGTCCTGCCCTGCCTCATTAAGACTTTGCCCTGCCCTGCCCCATTTGCCATCCCTAATTATTAATTGATTATTTCAAACTTTTGTTAACCGACTCTATCAGTTGAGTACTTATATCTAAGATGGAAACTATTTTTTCCTTCGCATAGGCACTTGACCTGATACTGGCGCGTATTGACTCTTTATATGGATTTTTTTCAACGAGTGCCTAAGCAATAATGAAGATAAAAAAAATCATTGCAAGTAATTTTCTTATAGCTTTATCTTTAGAGCAATGTTACCAAATCTTAGGCGAATTTTATATCTATTTAGTATATTCAATCAAGAATCAATCTTCTTTTTGCTTATTTTGCTTAACTTTGTCTTACTTTGCAGGTGGTATTTCATATGATGACGTCCAGACTATAGCGGAGATATATTGTCTATGTGAAAGGTAAGCAAATGCTGTTTAACACTTAGTAAGCTAAAATATAATCTTATTGTTAACAGAACTAATTAGATACTCTTAATTTTTCTACTGAGGCTGCCTCGATTGACATTTTCATTCTATGGAAAAATTTATGATGGGAAATTAGATATATGATGTTTCTTATGTATCAGAAAAGAACTTTATTACAGTTGACTATGCTTAAGGTAATGAGAAAATTTATGTTAACAGGAATCTAAGTTCGCACATGAAATCTAAGTTCCTCTTTCATACTCTAGACTTAGAGCCGAAATTTAATCATCAAACGTAAAAAATTTAATAAAAAAGGACCATACAATTCTCAAATAGCAGTTGTCTTAATGATTTGGAGATTGGTGCTTTTAATTGGTTGTTCTCGAAGTGCTTTTTTCATGGCAGGAGGAGATGGATATAGTGAGAGTTTCAATTTCAAAATAATATTATAAGATTGGTAGGGAGAATAAAAATAAATGGGAACTTACAGTTTTTGTAAGTTCTTGAATAGGGTCAAATCAAATATTTGACTTGTAAGTTCGTTGTTTCCCAGCCACCTTTGAATTGAGTAACTTTGAATTAATAAAATATTCCATTGATAGAGAATATTAATCTTGGAATTAAATTAGAAGATTACCATCACATATGTGGTGTAGATTACTTTAACCCCCACATATTAATCTTAGAAGTTTTATACTTTTGTATGCAGAGATGTTACTATTTGGATATAGGGTCGTTATAAGAATGATGCGGTTGCGTCTTTTTGAGTTTAATATGCTATAGAATCTTTTTAGATTGTCTTAGATATCAACCGAGGAGGTAGGTGGTTATGTAGGGTGATTAAATTGCTAACAACGAATGATATATAGAACATAAAAAGTATATTAATTGAGATCTGATTTGGTTTTTGGACATATTGGCCTAATGGTGTGGCAAAATAGAGAAATTAATATGAATGCACTGATAAGAATTCAGAAGCTCATATTAATCAGAATGAACTTAGGAGCTCAGAAAACAGTAGAACAAAAGGTAAAGGGAGTGCGTTGCATATCTCCCTCAAATACACATTGTAACGATTTAAATAATGCCCCCCAGTAGCATGTTTGTGGTTCTTCTTTACTTCCTGTTGTTGGTTTATTTTTGGAGAGAAACAGAAAATGCATTCAAGGTAGTAGAATATTAGTTTGATCTTTCCTTGATTTTTTCCCATACTTTGGTGCAAGAGAATGTAACTACTATGGATCAAATGCTAGATTCTGTTAGCTTTATCAATAGCTATAACCATAGTGTGTTTTTGCTTTTGCACCACACTGAAGATTTTGGTTGAAGAATAGCGTTGAATTCTACTGGTCTACGCCGGAATAGAGGGTAGAACTATTAACACATTCTATGATGATACGTAAGTATGAGATAATGGGAGTAAGAATTAGTAGCTTGTTTTATGATGATGTTGTTCATGTATAGAATATACAAAGCAGACAAAACTTCAGTAAATACTATTGGATTGATTTTTTTATTTTAACTTGGTACTACAAAACTAAACTCTTTGTATAACTAAATTTGGAAAGGATAGAATGAGCTGGCTGGATCTTTTATGCTTTTTCCTGCATGAGACTACACCTCCAATTAACACATGGAGCTATTTGACCAATGAGGAAGATTTGTCGTAGTATTAATACAGAAAGAGGGAAAAAGAACAAAAGAAATAGCATTTGGGCAATACTAAACATGTCATGAACTGGATAAATCGTACTATTGCAACTGGGAAAAATCCACAGGTAATATATCTTTGTGGCTTTTTTTTGTTGTTCACTTCATGGCCGCCGCATTATACATAGTTTTGCTTAGATATTCTCTGTATTGCAGCAAGCTATAAAATTGGTTTTTGTTTGCTTGATAAACATATTTTGTGCATTAGCATATGTGATCTTTCTGCATCACATATCCCTTGTATGTGTTGTAAGATCATGTAAAATTATTCTATCACAAAATGTTCCCTTTTTATGATTGTATGTGTTACTTGACAACTTATCTACATACTTCTTCCAGATACATATATTATATACCTTTAGCTATTGATATTCTCTTGTTGCTTGTAGGATGCTCCTGTATCGACCTGCATCTCATAGTTAGCACGTGACAATAGAAGCTGAGGACCGTAGCTGGCAGCAATTACGAATACATAATCTTTCAACAGTTTTGGGAGTTTCTCTCACATTTGCTTTAATCCCTTAAGAGGAACCATACACCATCCATGAGTCTATATTTTGTTCCAAAATATATGTAAATAGTATCCAGCATCTGATTTAATAACAACTTACATGCGTCAACTTTTGTTACACGCAATTTCACACCAAAACAAAGTTTATATAATAATAGTTTAAATTATTATAATATTGGGCCCGTGCCTAGCCTTACCTAGTCTATATAGTAGAAGCGCTTTGGTTTCGACGTGTCTGTTCTTTGACATTTAGTTCAAATCTGAGGGTATTTTGGACTTTTAATGACACTGAAAGTTTTTGAAAATGTTAAGAAAGCTTTAGGAGACAAAAAGAAAAAACTTATAGCAAGCGTAGAAGTTTAAGCCAACAAATTATTTTATAACTATTACAAAATGTCGTTTTCATTCATTAATAAGATATTGATTGGTATAAAAATGATAAATACGCTAATAAAAGAATAAATGTAGATCTCAATTCAAATTGTTAACTGTTGGGGCTTAAGTTGATGCTGTTGGGTCCGTGCTGGGCACGGGTATGGGATATCTAGTATTCAAAGGTCTAACAGTTTTGTTTTGTAAAAATTTTGTGGGTAGCCACTTTTTAAAGTGGTATTTATTTTTTATCCAACATTTTCAATGCTTAACAATACTAGTCACTAGTCTATTAAAATTAATATGAAAAGACTGTGTTACCCTTTCTTCTATCTCTTTCATGTTATGGAAAAGACTGTGCCACCTGAGACGGCGACTGCCGTGGAAGACATAAGTAGGCACCCAGAACCGTTTATGCTTTTCCCAGAGCTAATTTGGGAAAATACAGCCTAATGGCCGGTCGGCCATCTAGTTTAGCCCTTTTGCAATTTCAAACTGCGTTTGAATCTTTTGACTTTGTTTCTTCAGATTTATTGTTCTCCTTTCTGAAAATTTTCAATTGTACTTAGCTTACAAAATTAATTTTAATTTTTCTAGAATCTAACTAACTTGCAAATCCTTGTCTCTATTCTTTTTATTATTTGGTCCTGAACTTCAAGTTCCAAATTTAAAAGTTAAGGACACTTGGTCCTGAACTTAGAATTACAAGTTCAAAAGTTAAGGACACTTGGTCCTGAACTTAGACTAACAAGCTCAAAAGTTAAGGACAATAGGTTCTGAAGTCCTGAACTTAGACTAACAAGCGCAAAAGTTAAGGACAATAGGTCCTGAACTTAGACTAACAAGCTCAAAAGTTAAGGACAATAGGTCCTGAACTTAGCGTTACAAGTTCAAAAGTTAAGGACACTTGGTCCTGAACTTAGACTAACAAGCTCAAAAGTCAAGGACAATAGGTCCTGAACTTAGACTTACAAGTTCAAAAGTTAAGGACAAGTAGTCCTTAACATAGGGTTACAAGTACAGAACTTAAGGACAGGTGGTCCTGAACTTCGAGTTCCAAGTTCAAAAGTTAAGCACATGTAGTCCTGAAGTCCTGAACTTCGAGTTGCAAGTTCAAAAGTTAAGGACATGTAGTCCTGAACTTAGAGTTGCAAGTTCAAAAGTTAAGGACACTTGGTCCTGAACTTTTATGAGCAGAAGGGTGTTTTCGTCCAGGCAGGTAAAGTTTATTAAAGCAGTGGCTAAAGACTAAATACATTTTAAGCAGTGGCTTAAAAGTAAATACATTTGTTATTAGTGGCTAACCGTGGTTTCAGTAAAAATTGTGTGGGGTAGCCACTTTTTAAAGTGGTATTTACTTTTTATCCAACATTTCCAATGCTTAGAAATAGTAGCCACTGGTCTATGAAAATTAATATGAAAAGACTATGTTACCCTTTCTTCTATCTCTTTCATGTCAGGGAGAAGCGGCACCGTTTCTTCAGATAGAATGTAATGCATATTACACTATGAAGTATTCACCAGCAACGAATCTCACAAAAATCTTTCAAGCAGTCAAATCATTACAGCTTGCCACCCAAATGTAAAACGCATAGTATATGATAGAAATTCAGAAAAGTACAGTTCCTAAGGTGTACTCCATGTCTGGGCAAAAAAATGCACTCAAACTGGTCATGCAAACTTCTCTGCAAATTTTTCTACATATGTATATTTTACTTGAAATACACAATTTTATTAGCTATTGCAAAAACTTATTATTTCTCTTATGAAATGTTTATTATTCGTTGATGGACTTAAAGCTTATGCTATAGAACGTTTGGTTTTCTGCTACGTTATGGATCCTGAACTTACAGTTACAAGTTCCAAAGTTAAGGACACTTGGTCCTGAACTTTGAGTTCCAAGTTCAAAAGTTAAGGACACTTGGTCCTGAACTTAGAATTACAAGTTCAAAAGTTAAGGACACTTGGTCCTGAACTTAGACTAACAAGCTCAAAAGTTAAGGACACTTGGTCCTGAACTTATAATTACAAGTTCAAAAGTTAATGACACTTGGTCCTGACCTTAGACTAACAAGCTCAAAAGTTAAGGACAATAGGTCCTGAACTTACAGTTACAAGTTCAAAAGTTAAAGACAATAGGTCCTGAAGTCTTGAACTTAGACTAACAAGCGCAAAAGTTAAGGAAAATAGGTCCTGAACTTAGACTAACAAGCTCAAAAGTTAAGGACAATAGGTCCTAAACTTAGACTAACAAGTTCAAAAGTTAAGGACACTTGGTCCTGAACTTACAGTTACAAGTTCAAATGTTAAGGACACTTGGTCCTGAACTTAGACTAACAAGCTCAAAAGTCAAGGACAATAGGTCCTGAACTTAGACTTACAAGTTCAAAAGTTAAGGACAAGTAGTTCTTAACTTAGAGTTACAAGCACAGAACTTAAGGACAAGTGGTCCTGAACTTCAAGTTCCAAGTTCAAAAAGTTAAGGACATGTAGTCCTGAAGTCCTGAACTTCGAGTTGCAAGTTCAAAAGTTAAGGACATGTAGTCCTGAAGTCCTGAACTTAGAGTTACAAGTTCAAAAGTTAAGGACACTTGGTCCTGAACTTTTATGAGCAGAAGGGTGTTTTCATCCGGGCAGGTAAAGTTTATTAAAGCAGTGGCTAAAGACTAAATACATTTTAAACAGTGGCTTAAAAGTAAATACATCTGTTATTAGTGGCTAATCGTGCACTTCCCCCCCCCCCCCTTTTGAGTTAATTAATTTAGACCATAGTATAACGTTTTCTCATAAAATTTTCAGTTTACTCAAAAACTATTTAGATCGTGGATTAAAAGCTTTACCTTTTGTAAGAAAAATAATCGAAGAATCATTTACTAGACGGTAAAAAGTGATAATCAATGAAAATTTCACGCCTTAGCCCATGTTTAGTGTTTTGGATCTTTATTTGTTTTTAGAATGACTAGTATCTATGAACGTGTAATGCACGTTAATAATGGCACGTGATGATTTATACGTTTATTTATATGAAGGAACAATAAAATTTAATTAATAACAAAATTTTTATGTATAATAATACAACAATCATCTAAATGCCGAAAAATATTATTACATTAGTATAATACATGAATTTAAAATAAAAAGACATCATTAAAACTTACACAAATTGTCACGACCCAAAATCCACAAAGGGTCGTGATGGTGCCGGACACTGCTCTCAGGCAAGCCAACCAAGTTACTTAATCAAATTCTCGTTTTAATACTTCTGAATTTATGATTTTCCTTCAAGTTTAACAATATTAAAGAATATAGTCTCAAATCAAATTTAAATGATAAGCAGTTAATACAATATACTTCAAACCATCCCAGAACCCGGTGTCACAAGTACATGAGCATCTACTGATAAGGAAATAAAATACAACATCCGTCCGGAATACAATGGACAGGAAATAAATACAATATACTGAAAAGGACTATACTAGCTGCGGGCCACCTCGAATAGTGCAACTCACCTAGCCCCCAACTCATTCGTGCTGCCACGCCCAGTGGGCTGCTAGAAATAAATATACCTGTGCAACAAAAATGCACAGAAGTGTAGTATGAGTACGTAAACAACGTGTACTCAATGAGTATCCCGCCTAATCTCGAAGAAGTAGAGACGAGATGGTCAACTTCGACACTTACTAGAGGTCAATTAACAATATACTAAAAAGGTGAGGAAATCATGGATTTATATAGCAGTTCTAATTTACAAAGCCAGAAAACCGGTAAACACCTTTAACAAATAATAGAGGATTTTCAAGATTTACTTTTCATTATCTTATCAATTTATATCAAGCCATGAAAGGCAACATCAACATTTAAAATTCTCAGGCAACAATATATACATCATGAGCAAGTCACGCCGAGGTCGACGGCCCGCTCCAACGGAAAGGTAAACTGTGCACTGCCGAGGGTCGAACGGCGCGAACTATTGATGCATCTATTTAATCTGCCGAGGCGTTCGGCCCGTTCCATAAATAAACACATACCCTGCTCGCGAATCATGCATGCGACGCAGGTACACATAGGGATACATGCTCAATCAGTCAATTAAGAACTTATCGGGGAATATTTATCCAAATAAAACCAATTCTCCTTTAATAAATTTTAAGAAATAAAGTTTAATCCTTTTAGAAATTCACTTACTAATTCAAAGTGATTTAAGCAATTCAAGCTATCAATGGGTTCATAAACAATCTAAGTATAACATGCTTTTGGGTCCTAACTACCCGGGTAATAGCATAATAGTAGCTACGCACGGACTCTTGTCACCTCGTGCGTACGTAGCCCCCGCAAATAGGAGCACATAATCAATTATTTCACCTATGGGGGAAAATTCCCTCTTACAAGGTTAGAAAGGAGACTCACCTCGCTCCGAAGATCCATAACCGGCATTCCACGCCCTTCCGAAGACTCTAATTGATGCACCACGCTCCAAAACTAGCCAACGGTTACGCAAATCCATTAATATGTTCAAATATTCATTACAATCTAATTTATAGCAATTCCTAACTCCGATCGAAAAGTTGCCCAAAACGCCCTCTGGCCCACGTGCCCGGAATCCGAAATTTTTCGAAGATAAGGATTACCCATGACCATAGGAACTCAAATATATAATTTTCACTAGTTTCCATGCTCAATATCGTAGTTAAATTGCAAGAATATAATTTCTAGGTTTTTCCCTCAAAACCCCAAGTTTTTCTACACAATTCATGCTTAAATCCACACATAATTGATGTATTTAACTCATAATAGGTGAGGATATCTAACCTTGTCGTTGATGGAGAAAATCCTCTCTTGAAGCTCCCCCAAAAATCGCCCAAGCCAAGAAAAATGGGTGAAATGAACTCAAACCCCGATCTAAAACATCCCTTCTGCGTCCAGCGATTTCCGCACCTGCGGTCCCTTGACCGCTTCTGCGGTTCCGCAGGTGCAGATCAATCACCGCTTATGCTGTCCGCCCAAGTCTGACCTTTTTCGCTTCTGCGATATGCCCTCCGCAGATGTGGTACCACTTCTGCGGAAATTTGACCACTCTGAGCCGACCCAATCTGCTTCTGCGACCACTTCTCCGCAGATGCGGTCCCGCTTCTGCGGAACCTTGACCGCATCTGCGGTCCTCCAGCCCTTGACAAAAAGTTCGCACCTGCGCAGGTGCGGTTATGACAGCAACCAGCAGTCCTTAACCTTCCAAAAATCCCATTTTTCGATCCGTTAACCACCCGGAATCCACCCGAGGCCCCCGGGACCCCAACCAATCATACCAACCAGTCCCAAAACACAGTACGGACTTGCTCGAGGCCTCAAATCTCATCAAACAACGCTAGAATCATGAATCGACCTCCAATCCAAGCTTTATGAACATTAGAACTTCAAACTTCTACTTTCGACGTTTACACCTATCAAATCACGTCCGATTGACTTCAAATTTTGCACGCAAGTCATATTCGACATTACGGACCTACTGCAACTTCCGAAATTGGATTCCGACCCCGATATCAAAAAGTCCACCTCCAGTCAAACTTCTCAAAAACCTTCAAATTTCTATCTTTAGCCAAATGGCTCCAAAATGACCTACGGACCTCCAAATTCACCTCGGATCGCGCTCCCAACTCCAAAATCACCATACGGAGCTATTCACAGACTCGAAATCCCAAACGGACATCGATAACACTGAAATGCACTTCAAGCCAAACTTATGAAATTTCTTCTAAAATGCTAACTTCCATAATAGGCGCCAAAACACTCCCGGGTTATCCGAAACCCGAACCGGGCATACGCCCAAGTCCGAAATCATCATACAAACCTGCCAGAACTTTCTGATCACGATTCCGAGGTCGTTTACTTAAAAATTCCAATCCCAGTTCATTCTTTCAACTTTAAGCTTCCGAAATGAGAATTCTCTTTCCAAATCAACTCCGAACTTCCCGAAATTTAATTCCGACCATGCGTACAAGTCATAATACCTAAAATGAAGCTGCTCATGGCCTCAGACTACTGAACGACGCGCTAGGGCTCAAAATGACCGGTCGGGTCGTTACATTCTCTCCCACTTAAACATACGTTCGTCCTCGAACGTGCTGAGAACTACACTGAAGTAGTCTGAAATCACTGTTTAACTTCTCATGCACCTTCCCGTGCTACCACAACTCAGTTGAGCACATCAGCTCGATCAATTCTGAAGATATTCCCTTTTATTCAAGCAAATAAGCCTTAGAGCCCAATTCCAACATCCGGAATTCTATGCCCGACCTGTTTCCAACATAAGATCACCATATGAATCACTATATGCTGTACCCAAACATGGCTGCATAACTTTGCTGAATTCACACCTAGCATCACTTTACTCACTGGACCACAATAACATTTTCTGATCAACTTAGTCAAAATTCCATGAATCTGATGCTCCCATTGCACCCCATGACATACACAGGTCTTACTCTAACTCTTACAATGCCGCCACAATGGAAGAGATGTGTAGAAATTCATAATCAACTGCCGAGTCAACCAATCATTGAGTCTATACTTCTGACAAGAAACACTACCTCATTCCGAACCAAATAATGATCTTTGCTCCTTAATATATTTCACGTAATCAGATTGCACTGATCCTAAATCCAACAATCTCGTCTCACCCAATACGAACTGCTCAGGCAATAAGCCACCCCGACATGACCAAAAGTCTCATATGATGCAACAATGTGCCAATAGGCTACCAATTAGAATGCGATACAAAAAGGAAAATGAACTCTGAAAAGGAATTTCAATTACCCCGCTCGCGAATCATACATGCGACGCGGGCGCACAGCTAATATGAGCTTCCTTCAGAAAATAGGAAACATAACACAATAAACAGATACGGGGAACTGTACTGAACATCACACTATTGCGGCGCGCAACCCGATCCGAGCAATCATAACCATGGCGGCGTGCCACCCGATCCATACAACATAACCATGGCGGCGTGCCACCCGATCCAAATAACATACCCATGGCGGCGTGCCACCCGATCCACACATGGAACTCACATAAGGAGATGTACATCGAGCTAAATTGCTCATTACACCAAAATACTGAATATCAGTCATAAACACGCTAAGTGTATAATACCATTCCCTGGGGAGACATATAACGCTATGATCCACAAACTCGAGCACAACTGCAGTGCGATATATGATCTAAATCTCAAGAGCCATCCTGCTCATATACCCTCATCTCTATGCGGAATGTCAACACATAAGAAATTCACCAAGCCGTCTCACAATCGCACGACGCAATACATCATTACATGAAATAGCTGACAACGAAATAACACCCCGACTCCCTTCCATAAGGAGCGTATTGCTGAGATGAACACATCTGGCCTGATATAAAGCCCCTGTTCACATTTAAATCAATCCACTGATCTCAGGCCGATTTCTAGTTACACCAACTAGGCTAATAACCTTTCAAAGGTCCATAATAACTCCCCTTTTCTCATAATACATAAGAACAACCCTCATAACCGGAGCGAACCTCCACAACCCATAACCCAATAAACAGAGTGCCCTCCAGGCATAAATTCTCAAATTAATGATATTACCACAATCCTCATACTTGGTTTAATTTCTTCGATCAATCAAGTGACTACATGCCACACTTATACGATCTTCCTGTGGGACTCGCTCCCGCAACCTTCCGAAACACATAACAGGTCCACACATCCAAACCACCGGCAGCACTAACGCCAAAGAGCGATCAAGAATCATCAACCATGACACAAGCCCCCTTTTTACAAAACACCAATCTCAGGTGACGCTGAAGACAATACTAACTTAACTCCTTTCCTGCTCATCTGAGCTCGTGACATCCTTGTCCACACCGAGCTGCTACCTTGATCTTCACTGCAAATTCCATACCACTCACTGCACTCAACATGCCAGCATATGATAGAACTCGTTTTTCATTATAGCTTCGGAACCATTAATAGGTTAACACTTCATCATATAAGAACTTTTCACTTGATTCACTTCAGGAGATCCATAGTTTCACACAGGTGAATTCCCATAATCGTAGAATATGCAAATCTCTAAGTAGTGGTCTAAGCCACCATTGCCCTTCCGGAAATTCCGCTTCCACATAACAAGCCATAACAGTAGAATGCTTCTGACTAACATCAATTGCGACGGCTGACAAGCCTGATACGCACCATCAAAAATCACTCGCATAACTCGGTCACGCTGAAGGAACTGATCACTAACACCAATATGCCAAATTCAACTATGGCTAATCAATCTACCTTCTTCCAATTTATCCTTGATTGCCTTAGAGATAATACTAACTCCATCCAAAACATAACATACTCAGTCCGCACTCATCTCGAGTGATCCTGAATTACGAGGCCATGCTGTCTCAAATCCCATGAATCAATCCATACCTTTCTTGCGCACATATTCGCACCCTCACTGATATGCCCATTCTGCTAATCCTTCTCCGAATCCGAAGCCCTTTCTCATCTTTCTCTCAAGTGCTATACTGCAAGTTAACACATCATAGAACATTCTGAGCCTCCACTCATAAGCTGCTGCAAAGCTTGATTCTTAACTGTACTTATAGGCTCGAAATCATTAGGCACCATACCTTACCTCTTCTGAATCCGTTAGGACCGTTACTGAGAGCCACCCGCTCTGACTTGGTCCCGAATATAATCAACTCCATCAATCTTATAACACATGAATACCCTCTCGATGAGGCACCCGACGGAATCACCTCCTTTGGAACCCGCACCGTTACAAAGCGCAATCCTGAATCCTTCCCTAAGTCTGAACATGGGCCAATAAGGTCAACGATAGCCCACCTTTAATAATTTCCTTTGCTCAAATTACCATTTATGGTCTTTTCTCGTAGCTGAAATAGCCCATCGATATGCTAACAACCAGAAACCTCGCAAGTAGTTAACCATGCAACCCCATCATAGGCGGTGGGACTCTCCCACTTAGCTCGAAGCCATTATTACACAACTCTGGGATTTACCAATGTTCTTAATCTCCTATTGACACAATCCTTGCGCAATCAACTGCCAACATGCTCGATATCTTACTATAGAAAACCCCCTTTTTATACTCTGAATCATCAACCACATTCGCACGACCGATCTCTTTGCTGCATATTAGCCCATACTTCCGATTAAACCCGTAAGCTTCAATCGCCAGCCACTAAAATCCCAAATCATTCCAAACTCTCCTTAAGGTGCGTAATCATCCTACCACCAAGCCCATATGCAACATCCGCCACTCTCCCATTTTGGGCAAACTCACTTCTTTAATCAACTACTTGACCTTTGCTTCATACACCTGGCCTTCTAGGAATTTTAGTCACCGTCTGACACTTTCCACATGTCCTTCCTCATACTTTGCTGCTCAATTGTTGCCTTAAATAAATCCTACCTTCGTAGCACTTGTACCCACCGTCGCTACAAATTTTAAACCCTCTTTTGTTTTTTTGAAGATCATCTTTCTCGAGCTGCCAATATTATAAATGCCGATTAAACCCTAAACCACCTTGCCTCGCGACATCTAACAGTCGCTTCTTCAATACTGACCTGCAATATCCTGCTCCAAAGGTGAATTGTAGAAGATCATAACACCGGCAAATCTAGTACATTCAATAAGGATAACAACACCTCATCATAGAAGAAAATTCCGCCACGCTAGCAAATACCGAGTCTCGATACCTTGTCAACCCAAACCTGAACAGTCTCTGCTTGATTGCCTTTCCCCTGCCGGGAATAAAATACCGAATCTATAGATCATGCACTGAGTAAACCTCCCTTCAAGTCATTCACTGCCTCGATACGCAGGCAAACATCCTACCATCATAACAATACTGCGGAATAATCATTCATAAGCATCATGGCAACCTGTGCCTAGCCTCAAGGCTCTCTGAAGTACTGCTACTGAGCCGAAACAGCAGAATATCCTTCCACAAGGCGACGACGATAGTCCAATCAACTATACCGGGAGAATCATCATGCACCACATTCGTAGTTCCATTACAATTCTTTAATTCTCGATTTATAACCAGCGGTTCGCGTCACATAAGATTGAATAGGAAGGAAGCAAGGGCCTAAGCCTCAAGGATCAAATCGCACGATGAGGAATCAAGAAGGGAAGTACTCCTAACAGCCCTATAGCCTCCCGAAGATAAGTACAAACGTCTCCGTACCGATCCGCGAGACTCTACTAGACTTGCTCATGACTCGTGAGGCCCTAGGAAACTAGTGCTCTGATACCATGTTGTCACGACCCAAAATCCACTAAGGGTCCTGATGGCTCCGGACACTGCTGTCAGGCAAGCCAACCAAGTTACTTAATCAAATTCTCGTTTAATACTTCTGAAATCTATGATTTTCCTTCAAGTTTAACAATATTAAAGAATATAGTCTCAAATCAAATTTAAATGATAAGCAGTTAATACAATATACTTCAAACCATCCCAGAACCCGGTGTCACAAGTACATGAGCATCTACTGATAAGGAAATAAAATACAACATCCGTCCGGAATACAATGGACAGGAAATAAATACAATATACTAAAAAGAGCTATACTAGCTGCGGGCCGCCTCGAATAGTGCAACTCACCTAGCCCCCAACTCATCCGTGCTGCCACGCCCAGTGAGCTGCTAGAAATAAATATACCTGTGCAACAAAAATGCACAGAAGTGTAGTATGAGTACGTAAACAACGTGTACTTAATGAGTATCCCGCCTAATCTCAAAGAAGTAGAGACGAGATGGTCAACTTCGATACTTACTAGAGGTCAATTGACAACATACTAAAAATGTGAGGAAATCATGGATTTATATAGCAGTTCTAATTCACGAAGCCAGAAAACCGGTAAACACCTTTAACAAATAATAGAGGATTTTCAAGATTTACTTTTCATTATCTTATCAATTTATATCAAGCCATGAAAGGCAACATCAACATTTAAAATTCTCAGGCAACAATATATACATCATGAGCAAATCACGCCGAGGTCGACGGCTTGCTCCAACGGAAAGGTAAACTGTGCACTGCCGAGGGTCGAACGACGCGAACCATAGATGCATCTATTTAATCTACCGAGGCGTTCGGCCCGTTCCATAAATAAACACATACCCTGCTCGCGAATCATGCATGCGACGCAGGTACACAAAGGGATACATGCTGAATCTGTCAATTAAGAACTTATTGGGGAATATTTATCCAAATAAAACCAATTCTCCTTTAATAAATTTTAAGAAATAAAGTTTAATCCTTTTAGAAATTCACTTACTAATTCAATGTGATTTAAGCAATTCAAGCTATCAATGGGTTCATAAACAATCCAAGTATAACATGCTTTTGGGTCCTAACTACCCGGGTAATAGCATAATAGTAGCTACGCACGGACTCTCGTCACCTCGTGCGTACGTAGCCTCCGCAAATAGGAGCAAATAATCAATTATTTCACCTATGGGGGACAATTTCCTCTTACAAGGTTAGAAAGGAGACTCACCTCGCTCCGAAGATCCATAACCGGCATTCCACGCCCTTCCGAAGACTCTAATTGATGCACCACGCTCCAAAACTAGCCAACGGTTACGCAAATCCATTAATTTATGCTCAAATATTCATTACAAACTAATTTGTAGCAATTCCTAACTCCGATCGAAAAGTTGCCCAAAACGCCCTCGGGCCCACGTGCCCGGAATCCGAAATTTTTCGAAGATAAGGATTACCCATGACCTTAGGAACTCAAATATATAATTTTCACTAGTTTCCATGCTCAATATCGTAGTTAAATTCCAAGAATATAATTTCTAGGTTTTTCCCTCAAAACCCCTAGTTTTTCTACACAATTCACGCTTAAATCCACACATAATTGATGTATTTAACTCATAATAGGTGAGGATTTCTTACCTTGTCGTTGATGACGAAAATCCTCTCTTGAAGCTCCCCCAAAAATTGCCCAAGCCATGAAAAATGGGTGAAATGATTTCAAACCCCGATTTAAAACATCCCTTCTGCCTCCAGCGATTTCCGCACCTGCGATCCCTTGACCGCTTCTGCGGTTCCGCAGGTGCGGATCAATCACCGCTTCTGCGGTCCACCCAAGTCTGCCCTTTTTCGCTTCTGCGATATGCCCTCCGTAGATGCGGTACCGCTTCTGCGAAAATTTGACCGTATCTGCGGTCCACTCTGAGCCGACCCAATCCGCTTCTGCGACCACTTCTCCGTATATGCGGTCCCGCTTCTGCGGAACCTTGACCGCATCTGCGGCACTCCAGCCCTTGACCAAAAATTCGCACCTGCGCCTTCCTAGCCGCTTCTGCGGCGCCGCACCTGCGGCCCCCTTTTCGCAGGTGCGGTTATGACAGCAACCAGCAGTCCTCAACCTTCCAAAAATCCCATTTTTCGATCTGTTAACCACTCCGAATCCACCCGAGGCCCCCGGGACGACAACCAATCATGCCAACCAGTCCCAAAACTCATTACGGACTTGATCGAGGTCTCAAATCACATCAAACAATGCTAGAATCATGAATCGACCTCCAATCCAAGCTTTATGAACATTAGAACTTCAAACTTCTACTATCGACGTTTACACCTATCAAATCACGTCCGATTGACTTCAAATTTTGCACACAAGTCATATTCGACATTACGGACCTACTGTAACTTCTGGAATTGGATTCCGACCCCGATATCAAAAAGTCTACCTCCGGTCAAACTTCTTAAAAACCTTCAAATTTCTATCTTTAGCCAAATGGCTCCAAAATGACCTACGGACCTCCGAATTCACCTCCGATCGTGCTCCCAACTCCAGAATCACCATACGGAGCTATTCACAGACTCGGAATCCCAAACGGACATCGATAACGCTGAATTTCACTTCAAGCCAAACTTATGAAATTTCTTCTAAAATGCTAACTTCCACAATAGGCGCCAAAACGCTCCCGAGTTATCCGAAACCCGAACCGGGATATGCCCAAGTCCGAAATCATCATACGAACCTGCCGGAACCTTCTGATCCCGATTCCAAGATCGTTTACTTATAAATTCCAATCCCAGTTCATTCTTTCAACTTTAAGCTTCCGAAATGAGAATTCTCTTTCCAAATCAACTCCGAACTTCCCGAAATTTAATTCCGACCATGCGTACAAGTCATAATACCTGAAATGAAGCTGCTCATGGCCTCAGACTGCTGAACGACGTGCTAGGGCTCAAAACGACCGGTCGGGTCGTTACACAAATGATCAATTTTGATATGTTAGTTAGATAATTATGTATTATAGTTTAAAAGTATTTAATGTGATGGTATCTTAACGAACACTTCTTTGTGGACATTATTTTTTTGTGTATGTTTCCTACTAATGCTTTGGTAGCTCTACCTCAGCCAGCACTCTTGTTGTCGATCTTCATGATATCCCTCTTGAAAGTGCAACATACAGTTGTTCGTGCAAGTAAACATATTGCAGTAAATATAATCCGATATTTAGGATGTTTGTCCTTGTGCTTTATTTATTATATTTGCAAAATATAAACATACTAAAAATATTTTCACACAAATTTAAAAGGATATTCCTTAGTTTTGGAAGACGAAAGTTGAATTCAGGGATAAGAATATACTTAGAAACACATTGACCAGTATCATAATTTTTGTATGTATGACGTTATTGTCAAAACTTTTATATACCATTTGTGTGTTATTACATAAGCTTTTCGGCGTATTTAAGTTTTTCAGTAGCTTGATGGGCATATTTTTTTTCAAAATCAACCTATATACAATGGAAGATTAACTTAGTCTATTATACATATGGTGACACTAACATACGTAAGAAATAATAAACTTGACAACAAACATGTATGGTAGAAGGCCGTTTCGTATTAAAATATTTAAGTATTCTTTTTGGTAGTAATTATTGGTATTCTTTTCTGCTGAGTCAAAAATAGAAAAATATTTTATTTTTGCTATAAATTTTGCAATCAACCTTTTATTTAGTTGATCAACATATTAATTTCTGCTACCGAAGAAGTCTTTTTAATTCTATCATGCGATTTGCACAAATTATTTTTTAATCTAATGATAGAAATATTTATCTTATTAAATGCATACTATTACCATTGGGATTGATAACCAAGCGTTGAGAAAATTATTTTTATTGGATGCTCTTATTCGTTTCCGACACAAAGCAAGAAGACGCTGAATAATGGATCTCTTCTTATTTAATATTTCTTGTAAGTTGAATTGTTTTCATTTGAGGCCAGAAAGTATAACTGTCACGACCCCAACCAGCCCGGTCGTGATGGCGCCTCTCGTGAAGACAAGGCCAGCCGACACAACACTCACATTAACCCTTTAATCATTAAGAGTCATTTTTAAGCCTTTAATTAAACAATGTTTCATAACAAAACTCTGAAATAACAGTGCGGAATAAAATACAAGCTCGACATCGGGGTGTCACTAGTCATGAGCATCTATCAAGGTCTGAGCACAACCAAAGTCTAAAAATGTACTAAGTACAGTAATAGCAACGAGAGGAAGAAAGCGGTGCTGCGAAGGTCATGCAGCCACCTTGCTAACTCTAATGACTCCGCGTCTGAGCAATTAACACCCGCTACCGGGTTCCGATATACCTGAATCTGCACACGAGGTGCATGGAGTAATGTGAGTACTCCAACCCAGTAAGTAATAAGAGTAAATAAAGACTGAGCAGTAAGAAACAATGAATCCACATTTACGTTATGCTCAACAACCACAACAGGCTTTCAAATCATAATACGAGTCAATCTTCCCTTTTTAAAATCCAGCTTTTAGTAAAAATCATTTTGAAATACTTTTCCAGCAGTTTCAGTAGGGGTTCAATACCATTTAAAATAATAATAGAGATTAAAGCCATAATCGGCCCCCCCTTGGGCAAAGCATAGTTCGTAAAACACTTCATAACTTGAAAATCTCCGTGGAAATAACCAATGCTAAATCAGTGATTAATTTCTAAATATCTCATAAACCCCAGTTTAAATAAAAGTTGTATTAAGATATTTGTTCAACTTTTTGACAGAGGGTCAATATAAAGATGAGTGAAAACAGTCAATAAATCAACATATTCGATAGAAAGTCACTTTGAAGAGGAGTGAAATCAATAAGTTCATAAATAGGCCTCTCAGGCAAAACACCACTCATATGCATGTATATATCTATCGCCCCTCGGGCTAGCCTCTCTATCACTCGTGACTCAACACTAACCAATCAGTACTCGCACTCGGCGTTCACGCTCAATAGGTACCATAGGGTAACCGCTGCGACGTGCAGCCCGATCCATATATATATAGTAACCGTGGCGTGCAACCCGATCCGTATCCATATATATATATATATATATATATATATATATATATATATATATATATATATATATATATATATATATATATATATATTGCTGCGACATGCAGCCCGATCCATAGATATATAATCCTCACAACTAGGCCCTCGGCCTCTCTCAGTCATTAACCTCACCATCAGACTCTCAGTATATCTCAGTCATCAATCTCATAGTAAGACCCTCGGTCTATCTCAATAAAACAGGGAACTCAGCCCAAAACAGTTTCCACATTTTAATAATATAGTGATAAAGCCAGATTTGAGTAATAAACAGGTAACACATGACCGAGGACATGCTTTCAAACAATTATAGTGAGGATAGATAGTAAAAATGCCCCTAAGGGTCTCAACAACTCAGCACAAGGCCCCAAACATGGCATACAACCCAAAATACAGTAACATCAAACAATTAACTATCAAATACGCATTAAGGTACTCATTCGGGAAGGACTAGGTCACAGTCCCCAGCGGTGCTCTACCCCACGCTCGTCATCTAGCATGTAAGTCACCTCAAAGTAACACAACGATGTGTAATCCGGGGTTTCAAACCCTCAGGACAGTATTTACAATCATTACTTACCTCGAATCGGCTACAACTCTAGCTCGCGATGCCTTTGCCCCTCGAATCTGCCTCCACGCGTGTCGAATCTATCCAAAATCAGAATGAATATGTTACAATACGCTAAGGGAACAAAGCCCAAGCAAAAACAATCGAAAAATATCAAAAATCTCGAAATTAGCAAAACCCGAGCCCCGGGCCCACTTCTCGAAACTCAGAAATTTTCACATCAACGGGTTCCTTATCCTTCCACGAGTTCATACATATCAAAAGTTCTCAAATCCGACCTCAAATGGCCCTTCAAATCCCAATTTAAAATTTCAAAATCCCAATCCCAAGCCCTAGTTCTTCCCTTCTACGCGATCGCGACACAGGACTCGTGAACGCGATGCTTTGCCTATGCGACCCTTCGCGAACGCGACAACACATTTGCGAACGCGTAGCACAATTCCACTTGAAACCCACTGGCTCAAATCCTTCTATGCGAACGTGAATAAACCCCTGCGAACGCGATGCACTGAGATCACACCCCTCCGCGAACGCGATGCCTGCCTCACGAACGCGAAGGCCAATTTCACACCTTCCTCTGCTTGCTCTTCGCGAACGCGAGGACACTTATGCGAACGCGAAGAGATAAATTGCTGCAACTGCTGAGATCAATTTTCTGCAACATTTCCACATGGAATATGATCCGATTGACCACCCGAAACTCACCCGAGGCCCCCGGGACCTCAACCAAAAGCACCAACACATTCCATAACATCATTCAAACTTGTTCCAATCATTAAAACACCTAAAACAACACTAAATACATCAATTCACATCGAATTCAAGCCTAAGTTTTCTAAAAACTCCCGAAACACGCTTTTGATAAAAAACCCAACCAAACCACGTCCGAATGACCTGAAATTTTGACATAACGAAGCTACATCAACTCTCAGAATTCCATTCCGACCCTCGGATCAAAATCTAACCTACCAACCGGAAATCGCCAAAATACTAGCTTCGCCAATTCAAGCCTAAACCTTCCGCGGACTTCCAGAATGTATTTCGGTCATGCTCCCAAGTCCCAAATCACCTAACAGAGCTAACCAAACCATAAAAATTCAGATTCGAGCTCATATACAATTAAGTCAACTCTTGGTCAAACCTTTCAAATTCAAAGCTTTCAGCTGAGACTGTTCTTTCAAATTCATTCCGATTTCCCTAAAAACCAAAACCAACGATCTACATCAGTCATAATATATTACACGGGGCAAGTCATGCCCGAGAACTGACGACCAAAGTGCAAAAGCTCAAAACGACCTGTCGGGTCGTTACATCCTCCCCCACTTAAACACACGTTCGTCCTCGAACGTACCCAGAGTTGTTCCAGAAGCAAACCAATAGCTGAATAACCATACCATGCATACCCGGGGGTGATCCCACTTCACCCTACCTCATATAGGTCCTATAACACATTGCAACTGAAATTACACAATCCAATCTGGCCCATAAGCCATAGAACCACATTTTTATTTCTGAAACCATCGATACGATCAAAACCTCATACGTATACTCTGAATAGACCCGAATTAGCTGTAGTAACCCTTGCCTGCAACCTCGGGAGCAATCCCATAATATACCACATAACTCGAACACCCGTAGCGATAACTTCTATTCACAGCAGCTGCCCACAACAACCGAATACTGGTCGAAAACCTCTTGTCAACTAAAGTCTCATCCCAACACTTCCTTATACTGCCAAAGATAAATGAAACACGCAACAAACCATAACCAATTCTCAGATTAACCATTCATGAAGCCACTTCTTCTTGGCAAATACCATAGCAAATTTCCGAGCCGAACCTCGATAGTATCTTTCCAACATGCTGAAATCGAATCCGTTCGTATTCACTAATGATCCCAATGATCTCTTCTAATCTAACACTCCACTCTGGTGACATGACACATCAAGACAGGCTAAAACCACAACTTGCGTAGTCCGCGCACCAATAAGCAACAATCCGCACATACTCACATCATGAAACTGACTCAAATGAAAGAGCTGTACCTCAAGCTCACTAGTACCATCACAACACACGGCTGAGAACCCGCCTCGCATCATAGAAATAGAACACATGAATCTAGCTCGCCAAGTCATTTTTCCACATAGCTTCGCTACAACGCGCGACCCTATCCAAACACTGATCCACATGAAACACCTCAGGTCACTATGCTCGAAATTGGCAACCACGCTCAATTGACGTCTGGAAATGAAGCAAATCATTATGCCCAGGGTGAAACAAATGACATACACCATGCAAGCCTGATAGAACATATCCGATACGCCATTCACCGGGCAACTCCCAATTACTCTTCCCGTTCGACTTCCATTATGAAACTCCGATAGAACCGCACCATAGGTGCCTGTAACCAACAGATCGTAACGTCTCACAGCACAGAAAGCAACTCATAGATCTCCCCAGATCACTAATAAGCTCAATAACAACCGAATCAACACATCCCTCGCCAACAACAACTCGAAGTCAACAAAACCATCTCGATGCCGGACACATCTCCATATAGTTCTACCAATGGACCACACATCAACTCTAGTTACCCACAACAGATAAATAATCCTTCGAAGGTTCACAATGACTGGATCATGGCACATACTAACATCTGACTAACTTACCAACATTTTGCCATCCACAACCACGAGCTAGCCAGTATATGAGTACTTCCAGTCTCCAAGTCCCTAAAACACATGAATTACCATATCTGATCCCAATTCCGCCACTCGCATATATAACTCACCTCCAGTGCTTAATCATTCCATGAGAGATACTCTAAGATTCTTCTGTGCTGCCAAGCAAACTCAAATATCAACAGCCGATCTGACAAGAAGTGCTGCAATACTACCAAAGTACCATCAACTTAATCACATTGCCCCTTTCTGAAACATATACCCGCGTCAAATCACCTCAATTAACATTACCATTTCCTTAATCATCTGAAGATCATTTCTCAAATCATCTGAAACTGCCCGAGCTGCCTAAGATTTATGACCTTCCATTCAAATCTGACCGTGACCTTACCCATGCAAATCTCAATCTTACACAACATACCGCATAAACCGTACCACTCTAGGATAACCGCGAGGACCTCATATCCCTTTCGAGCCACAAACATCCACGTACTCAACTAGTCAAGAACTTTCCATTGGTCCCAACTTAGAAGAAAAATCACTATACATCCCATGCTCCGCACACTTGCAGAAAATATACATCTCCGACCGCGGTAGAAATCAAGAAGAACTCTCCAGATTCCATTGCACAAACTACTGCCAGGACTGAATCATTCCAACTAGACCAAGCTACGAGAGCCATCAAAACCTATGAGCATTGCTGCAAGATACCTGTAAGAACTCATTACCTCGAACACACACAAAGAATTAATCATATCCTTGCCATACCGGTTCGGTCTGCCATCAAGCTACTCCATCTATCTAAATTTCCTTCTTATTCATCTTCGACTTGATATTCCTTCTCGCTGTAGCACCACAATTCCTCCACCTAGGCTCACCACACGAGACGCAAGCATAAAGCCACATTGTCTAAGACCCATAAGCCGCTGAATACTCTCTCAAATATTCTCAAAAATACCACATTCCAGAATACTTTACTCTGAAGGACTTCCTGCGAATCTAAATCCGTTGCCTTTACCTTCCTGATACTGATACATAGAATCCCATAATTAACATAGAAATACCATAAGTCTTGAACTCTTCCAATGAAAACTCGATTTCTAACCACATATACGACTTTGAGATACCCACTTGTTACATGAAGCATCCTGAACACATTAGAACCATTTCGGAGAGTCATTCACTCTATTCAGACTGCAATTAACCCGATCAACAGAACCGAACAACCAGTGCCTCATTGGCATTTCTGACACTGCAGCACACACCTTTCCTTAGTCAAAAATTTCCTTTACTCGAGCCATCCTCGGGCTCCATCTCTGCAACCAGAACTGATTCACCACACGCCTCAAATCGGAACCAACATAGCACATAACCGAGCAATCAGCTAATCTCTGGCAACTCCCTCACTTGGCTCGAAGCCATAGATCAGAATACACTCAATAACTCGTAACACTTATACTCCATTGATGCCACAATACCATAATGAGATTAAACTCAAATCCTTTGTAAGCTTGCGTAAACACAAATCATCTAGCACCTTGAATCTTCGACAAATCTCGCAACAGTTAAGCCCACTCTCTTAAGCGACCCAAACTTTCAAATATCAACACTTACATTTCACTTGTGCATGAGATCTTCAAACAATCACATAAGGGTCACACAACCCCAAAACTCTCTGCAGGAGATAACCCACCTGCTTTGCCTTCAGTTAACATTTCTGTATACCTTCCACCGTTATAAACTGTACGCAGTCGCTTAGTCTTTCTGAGTCTGAACTCATACCGCAACATAAAATTTACTTCACTCTCAACTGGAAAACATGAAAAGATCCTTCACATGCCCATAACTCGGGGCTATACCTCGAATCACGATGGAATTCAAACTCCTAATAGTTCTTCTATCATCCAGCAGACCTTCCTCGTCACTTCCAAGTCACACAGATACATCTCGCAGTACTAACATACTCATCACATAGCTATCCCGCCGTCACTTCCACTAATATAGACAATACCGAACATATAAGTTCAAAGCACTTGCTCACACAATCAACATCTCGGTGCTCAAGCCATAGGCAAAGATCCGGCCTCAAGTCCTCCAGAATGGCCCAACATCAATTCACAGAGATCACATCTCGCCCCTCGATCGGGAAATCACAAGCCATCAAGGCACACCCGATACTGAGCGCTCATGCGCGCATACGAATGCGTGGAAGGAATTTCAAGAGTTACTTTTCAAGCTGAATCAAGAATGCATGATAAGAATTCAAGAATGTGGAGTTTTTCCTAACGGTTCTGCAGCCTCTCGAGGATAAATACAAATATCTCCGTACCGATCTGCGAGACTCTACTAAACCTGCCCATGACTCGTGAGACCTATGTAACCTAGGATCTGATACCAACTTGTCACGACCCCAACCGGCCTGGTCGTGATGGCGCCTTTCGTGAAGAAAAGGCCAGCCGACACAACACTCACATTAACCCTTTAATCATTAAGAGTCATTTTAAAGCCTTTAATTAAATAATGTTTCATAACAAAACTCTGAAATAACAGTGCGGAATAAAATACAAGCCCGACATCGGGGTGTCACTAGTCATGAGCATCTATCGAGGTCTGAGCATAACAAAAGTCTAAAAATTTACTAAGTACAGTAATAGCAACGAGAGGAAGGAAGCGGTGCTGCGAACGTCATGCAGCCACCTTGCTAACTCTGATGACTCCGCGTCTGAGCAATCAACACCCGCTACCGGGTTCCGATATACCTGAATCTGCACACGAGGTGCAGAGAGTAATGTGAGTACTCCAACCCAGTAAGTAATAAGAGTAAATAAAGACTGAGCAGTAAGAAACAATGAATCCATATTTACATTAGGCTCAACAACCACAACAGGCTTTCAAATCATAATACGAGTCAATCTTCCCTTTTTAAAATCCAGCTTTTAGTAAAAATCAATACTTTCGAGCAGTTTCAGTAGGGGTTCAATACCATTTAAAATAATAATAGAGATTAAAGCCATAATCGGCCCTCGCTTGGGCAAAGCATAGTTCGTAAAACACTTCATAACTTGAAAATCTCTGTGGAAATAACCAATGCTAAATCATTGATTAATTTCTAAACATCTCATAAACCCCACTTTAAATAAAAGTTGTTTTAAAACATTTGTTCAACTTTTCGACAGAGGCTCAATATAAGATGAGTGAAAACAGTCAATAAATCAACATATTCGATAGAAAGTCACTTTAAAGAGGAGCGAAATCAATAAGTTCATAAATAGGCCTCTTAGGCAAAACACCACTCATATGCATGTATATCTATCGCCCCTCGGGCTAGCCTCTCTGTCACTCGTGAGTCAACTCTAACTAATCAGTACTCGCACTCGGCGTTCACGCTCAATAGGTATCATAGAGTAACCGCTGCGGCGTACAGCTCGATCCATATATCGCTGCGGCGTGCAGCCCGATCCATATACTTCGTCGACGACGCTCACTGGGGGTGTGCAGACTCCGGGAGGGGCCCCTTACGGCCCAAGCGCAATATTGCCGCGGCGTGCAGCCCGACCCATATAAGTATTGCTGCGGTGTGCAGCCCGATCCGTATCCATATATATATATATATATATATATATTGCTGCGACATGCAGCCCGATCCATAGATATATAGTCCTCACAACTAGGCCCTCGGCCTCTCTCAGTCATTAACCTCACCATCAGACTCTCAGTATATCTCAGTCATCAATCTCACAGTCAGACCCTCAGTCTATCTCAATAAAACAGGGAACTCAGCCCAAAACAGTTTCCACATTTTAAGAATATAGTGATAAAGCCATATTTGAGTAATAAACAGGTAACACATGACTGAGGACATGCTTTCAAACAATTAGAGTGAGGATAGATAGTAAAAATGCCCCTAAGGGTCTCAACAAGTCGGCACAAGGCCCCAAACATGGCATACAACCAAAAATATAATAACATCAAACAATTAACTATCAAATACGCATTAAGGTACTCGTTCGGGAAGGACTAGGTCATAGTCCCCAGCGGTGCTCTACCCTACGCTCGTCATCTAGCGTGTAAGTCACCTCAATAACACAACGATGTGTAATCCGGGGTTTGAAACCCTCAGGACAGTATTTACAATCATTACTTACCTCGAACCGGCTACAACTCTAGCTCGCGACGCCTTTGCCCCTCAAATTGGCCTCCACGCGCGTCGAATCTATCCAAAATCAGAATGAATACGTCACAATATGCTAAGGGAACAAAGCACAAGCGAAAACAATCGAAAAATATCAAAAATCTCGAAATTAGCAAAACCCGAGCCCCGGGCCCACTTCTCGAAACTCAGAAATTTTCACATCAACGGGTTCCTTATCCTTCCACGAGTTCATACATATCAAAAGTTCTTAAATTCGACCTCAAATGGCCCTTCAAATCCCAATTTAAAAATTCAAAATCCCAAGCCCTAGTTCTTCCATTTTTTGCTTAAGTTCCATGAATTTCTAGGTGGATTACACAATATAATCGAGTTTCAAGACCAAAATTCTTACCTCAAGTCATTTTCCCTTGAATCCCTCTTTAATCTCCACCAAGAAGCTCTCAAAATGACCAACCATGGAGGAAAAATGACCCAAAATCGTGGATGAAATGAAATTATAACATTCTGCCCAGCACTGGAATTCCTTCTTCGCGAACGCGGTCAAACTCTCGCGTTCGCGATGCACAACTTACCTTGAACAGATTTCCCTTCTACGCAATCGCGACACAGGACTCGCGAACGCGATGCTTTGCCTATGCGACCCTTCGGGAACGCGACAACACATCTGCGAACGCGTAGCACAATTCCACTTCAAACCCACTGGCTCAAATCCTTCTATGTGAACGCGAATAAACCCCTGCGAACGCGATCACACCCCTCCGCGAACGCGATACCTGCCTTGCGAACGCGAAGGCCAATTTCACACCTTCCTCTGCTTACTCTTCGCGAACGCGAGGACACTTATGCGAATGCGAAGAGATAAATTGCTGCAACTGCTGAGATCAATTTTCTACAACATTTCCACATGGAATATGGTCCGATTGACCACCCGAAATTCACCCGAAGCCCCCGGGACCTCAACCAAAAGCACCAACACATTCCATAACATCATTCAAACTTGTTCCAATCATCAAAACACCTCAAACAACACCAAATCCATCAATTCACATCGAATTCAAGCCTAAGTTTTCTAAAAACTTCCGAAACACGCTTTTGATCAAAACCCCAACCAAACCACGTCCGAATGACCTGAAATTTTGCACACACATCAAAAATGACATAACTAAGTGATCACGCCCAACTATGCCCTCTAAAAAGGACTCTGCGGACGTTGCAAATATAACCCGAGTATTACGCCCAGGGTCGAATCCACAGAGAGTTAACCTATCAATCACTATCTTTAGACCCAATAAACTCTTCAGAACCAGTTTCCCAGATGTTTGAATTACCGTCGAAGGTCGCTTTACTAACTACGATTGCAAGTAAATTAAACAACTGTAAATTAAAATGCTAAGGTTGTAAACAATGATGAGAAGAAGCTAAGGCAATGATTTTCCCTATTGAAGGAGTCCCTTCTGTTTATGCTCATACAAATTTACCAACACATCTCAATCAATCATGAACGCTCATCTTACCGTAAATCTCTCTCGAGTAATCACAATAATATACTAATTGCACTCTCCCGAGATACATTAGTTTACTTTATTTCGCACAATTCACTTTAGATTACACCCAAGGCTTCGTTATCCCTAATCCTGCCTTTAAACCTGCAATTATAGATTCCTCTTATACTTTGGGAGTGGTGTTGTTCAACAATAACCTAAATATGCACTCTTTTCCAAGTTATGCACACTAAATAGGCACAGCTAATTGAGGATCCTGTCAATTAACTACAACAAGCACAAAGTTGAACAAATAGAGATTGAAACTAGCAATTTGTATTCACATAAACAAGATGTTCATCCCCCAATAGGTTCCATCAAAGCCTTAGACAAAGGATTTAGCTACTCATGGCTATGGGAAAACAAACTAAGATAGAATTTATCATAACTAGCAATAAAAATCAAAGCAAAGAAGAAAGATGTTTTGGGTGATCTCTCACAATTGTTTTTCCTTGCCAAGATATTCTAAAATTCAATACATGCCTCTCTTGGGCGAAGTCTTGTATTTAAAATAGGGTTTAGGTCTAAAAATCCCGTATTTTACACTTTAGTCCCTCAAGTTTTCTGCTTCCGCCGCGGTTCTGCCGCGGTTGCGGTCAAACCGCGGCCAAATGCCTTCTATGAATCTCATTTTATCCGCAGCTCTCTTCCACCGCGGTCGCGGTGGAACCGCGGTCAACACAGGTCTCTGAATCTTTAGGCCTGTTTTGCGTGGTTTACTTGGGGAATTTCACAGTTGGCCTCTTTTTTCTTCATTTTTAACTCCAAAAGTACTCCCTAGCCTTCCCTGGTCATATATCACCTGCAAATCATGAAAAGCACTAATAAGAGCATTTTGTTATCACTTTTATCGTCAAAACTATACAAGAAGGTGGTTATTTAAGGCGTGATTATAGTTAAATTCACCTATTATCAACACCCCACACTTAAACCTTTGCTCGTCCTCGAGCAAGTTAAACCACACTTCTAAGCCTAACCGTTTGATACATTACCCCAATTTATGTCACATTCCCCATTACGAAGGACCAACCTAAGCAATGCAACAATCATACCTCAGATGCAGACTCTCATGCCATGACACACTCATGCTCACTCTAGTTACTCTAACAGAAGTGAAGATTTACTTTTTCTTCCTGAGTCACATGCCCTTACATCACAAGTCTAAGAGAAGTTCACCTCCCTAAGCACTTTTAATACACACTTCCTTTTATTTCAATTTCCATGCTCAACCCAATCGTTCTTCCACGTTTTTGTTTCACGTGTGACCCCCACTTTTCTTTAGGTGCAACTGGCTTTTTTTTTTCTTATTTTGTTTTCTTTGTCTCATTTTTTTTTGTTTTTACAATGCCTATGCACCAATCGCACAATTCATTCTTGATTCCCTTTTTTTTTTTTCTGACTCCCTACTACCCCACACTTTGACTTTTGTATGTTCTTTAGTGATTCAAGCTCTTCTAGGAGGTATAGGTTCAAACAATAAAGCTATTCAAACACAGAGATTAAGGTCATTATAGGGTTATCAAAGAACAGGCTTCAGGCTCAAAGGGGTTAACTATGGCGATATATACAGGTGGATTCACAATTATATAGGGTTGCACAAAGAAATGCCTCAATCATCTCTAAAACCAAACAACTTCTATTTCGCTTTGCAAACACACAGGGCAAGTTCTAGGTATCGCATGCAAGCACAGAATGCAAGTAATATCTCCCACACACTTAGCATGCAACTCATTCCGAATCAGTTCATCAACACACTCATACGAGCATTCAAGCAAGACAAGATGTGCAAAATTAAGGCATAGATTTACGAGTCCACAAGCGAGCCTAGACGTCACACTCTCAAGTTCGTTTTAGTTATTTGCAGGTGTGCATATCAGGGGTTGTATTCTAGCCTTCACCCATCTTAGTCCTAAAACTACAAAAGGAAAATCTACCTAACCCGGTTCAAGAAAAGCCCTTGGAAAAGAACCGTGGTCAAAAGAAAAACCAAGGGGGAAGTACTACACTACCTAGAAGAGAAAAATAATAAAAAAAAATTCTACATGGACTACTTCCCTCAAGATTACTGTCCAAGTGGTCCGTCCTCAGGAAGAGTCCTCTAACTTGTTTTCAGTTTAATTTAATTCCGACTTTGACCCTCAAGAGACCCGTCGACAAGTGTCCGTCGTTGGGCCAAGTCAGCTACTCCTAATATAAGCACACTCAAATATATACAACACATCAATCTAATGCTACATCACAAACAACGTCTATATACATTACAACACACAATCAGAGCAAGTCTCCCACCCCACACTTAAAAGCATGGCATGTCCCCATGTCATATCAAGAAAGTAAAGAGCAGAAGGGTCAGAAGACTTCCCTGAGACTCAATCAGAGTCGGAGACGGTGCTGGGGTCTACATGGCAAGCTCTCCCCAATGCACGTAACCATGCCATAAACCAGCTCTCAGATCTGGACTGCCTCTGCGACATGGCATCCATCCGCGTGTGTAGGCCATCCACCGAGGTGCGGAGATCCGCGACCTCTTCCTCCAAGGAACGCAGCATAGGCTGGGTGGACTGTGAGCGGGATAGGCCTGCCCCAGTATGGGGGCGCCGAGAGGGTCCGGCACTGTCAGTAGACCTCCTGGACGGTGCAAGAGGAACCGGATCATCATCCTCATCATCTATCTCAATTGTTGTACGTGTACCCCGGCCCACTCTGATGCCTGAGGCTCTGAACGCTGCTCTAGGGTGCAAGTCTCTGTCGGCAGGATTGGTGGGTATTTCTCAGCAGGCACAGTGTAGTCACCAAAGAAGGGAAGTAGAATCCCTTTGACAGCAGCGGCCCCCGTAGGACCATTTCATCACTAATTACCCTTGCCGCATCCAAATCCTTCTTCGTCACGAGGCACCATGTCAACAGTGCACGCTGGAAGTTCACGTCAGTTGTGTTATTTGAGGGCAGGAACCGGCTGCAGATGACAGTTAACCAACACTTAGCCAAGTGGGTGAATGAGTTGGAGTTCAGGGTGATTTGGTCACGTATCCAGGTTGGTCGCCCCTCTGCGCAGAGTATATAAGTCATGACCTCCCATGTGACCCCTGGCCTATCGTGGTAGTAGTCGATGTCACTAGTGAACTGAGGCAGCCGCAACACCTGGCGAATCATGGGAATTGTGGCGCTGACCACCTTACCTTGCACAATCACCTCCCTACTTAAGTTCAATGGGCAGTTGGCATAAAACTCCCTAACAAGCATCTTTTTGACCGGGGCAGGGTCATCAAATAAGAATTCCATTTTCCTCCTCCGAATTTCTTCATACATCTCTGCCTTTTCTACGCGGAGGGCTGCCCGGTCAAGCGAGATCTCATGGATGAAGTTCTTCGTAGCCTTGGCACTAAAGTCGTCCTCCGCTAGTTCTGATTGGAACCTGGATTCATCATTGTAGGCTGTTGGGATGCGCCTGCCGATCTCCTTTGCCTTTTAGGAGCCATAGTACATGCAAAGAATTCAGAAGAACCATCAAATATATCCTTCCTGTGCCAGTTGGATGGGTACTCAGACTTCACCACCCCATGGCACCATACACTTGCCCCCATTCATTTCATTCATATAAAGTACCCATTTCCTTCTACTAAGGTGTTCAAGTATAACAACCTCCATAAAGGCCCCACCATTTGCTTGCAATTTTCGGCATACATCACCCCACACTTACTTCCTCAAGTGATTCACGTTAAATACAACACCACCATACACCAAATACAACACTGCCATCCACCAAATACAACACCGCCACAACCTAGGTTAGGCATAAAATGCCTCAAAATTGTACAATAAATCCCAAATTTTCGGCCAAAAATGGCCCATCACCAAACTACACCACAAAAATATTTTCTAGGCCTCCAAGTCATCAAAACAACCCCCACAATTAAAGTATCATGGAGACCCAACCCAATTAGCACTAAACAACCCCACAAGCATCAAATACAACAATAGAAAACATAAAAGAAAGCAAAAATTAAAACTTGAACACTAATCCTAACCAGGGTTTACTAAAACTAACACAAAACTAAATTACACTAATTAAGAAGAAGAAATAGAGGGGGAAGAGAAACTTACTTGATGGAAGAGGGGAAGGGTGGAGGTGGAGTTTTGGAAAAGATGATAATGGAGTTTGGGTGAGAGAGAATGGAGATTTTGCTTTTCTTTTTAGAGAGAGAAGAGAGAAGAAGAAGAGAAGAGGGGATGGGGTGTCGGTTGTGTTGAAGAAAAAGTGAAGGAAGGTTTTGGGTGGGTGGGTGGGGTGGGGGGGGGTTCTATATTAATTAGAAAGGAAAGGGGAAAAAATAAAAAAAATAAAAAAATAAAAATTAAAAAGTATCATACCGTGGGGGTGAGGTTCAGAGAGGTCAATCCAC
>NC_031991.1:43805100-43818905 GCF_001879085.1 Nicotiana attenuata | reverse complement strand
GGGGGGGGGGGGGGGTTCTATATTAATTAGAAAGAAAGGGGAAAAAAATAAAAAAAATAAAAAAATTAAAAAGTATCATACCTGGCCCGTCTGGGTCTGCCGCGGTCGCGGTAGAACCGCGAGAGGTGAGGTTCAGAAAGGTCAGTCCACCACGGTTTGACTGCGGTCGCGGTGCAAACGCAGTGGACTGACTACAGAGAGGTGCATTGACCACGGTTTGACCGCGGTCTGGGCACTTCTCTACAACTGGCGGTTTTTTTTTTTAAAGTAATTGATTACACTTACAACAATTTCATGGGTTGCCTCCCACGCAGCGCCTGATTTAACGTCGCGGCACGACTCAGATGAGCGCAATTAAGACTCGCTCGACCTCTGTGGTTCATTCAAGTGCAGCTCAGACATTTCCTTAGGTTCGCTCATACCCACATATAATTTCAATCGCTGACCATTGACTCTAAATGAACGAGAGTCATTCTCAGTGGCAACTTCCACAGCTCCTGACGGGAAAACTTCAACTACTCGAAATGGTCCCGACCATCGTGACTTAAGCTTACCCGGGAACAACCTCAATCTTGAGTTGTAGAGCAATACCATGTCCCCAGGTTTGAAATTTCGCTCAACGATGTTCTGATCGTGTAGCCTCTTCATTCTCTCCTTGTACAGCCTTGTGCTCTCAAAAGCAAGATACCGGAACTCCTCGAGCTCATGCAATTCAGTGACTCTTGACGTGCCCGCAGTTTCCATGTCTAAGTTTAGCTGTTTTAGTGCCCACCACGCTATGCTCAAGTTCTACAGGTAGGTGACAGGCCTTCCCAAACACCAACTTATATGGTGACATACCAATTGGTGTCTTGAAAGTTGTTCTGTAAGCCCAGAGTGCATCATCTAGCTTCCTCGCCCAATCAGTTCTTGTGGCGTTCACGGTTTTTTCCAGTACACTCTTGATCTCTCTGTTGGATACCTCAACCTGTCTACTAGTCTGCGGGTGGTACGGAGTAGCCACCTTGTGGTGCACATCATACTTAGCCAACAACTTTTCAAAAGCCCTATTGCAGAAGTGAGTGCCTCCGTCGCTGATAATTGCGCGTGGTGTCCCAAAGCGGGTGAATATGTTCTTCTTTAGAAACCCAACCACCACTTTTGCATCATTGGTGGGCACCGCTGCAACTTCTACCCACTTGGACACATAGTCTACAGCAACAAGAATGTACTTATTGCCATAGGAACTGACGAAGGGACCCATGAAATCTATCCCCCAGACGTCAAACACTTCCACCTCTTGAATTGGGTTCATGGGCATCTCGTGGCGCCGGGAAATGTTCCGGGTGCGTTGACATTCATTACAGCCCTTTACCCATAAGTGAGCATCTTTAAACACCGTTGGCCAAAAAAATCCAACTTCTAGCACCTTTGCTGCTGTCCTGATTCCCCCAAAGTGTCCACCATACGCCGATGCATGACAAGCCTGCAAAACAGAAAATTGCTCTATCTCGGGGACGCATCTCCGGATCATATTATCAAGGCATATTTTGAACAGATAAGGTTCATCCCAGTAATACTGGCGGCTTTCACGAAAAAATCTTTTCCTTTGGACCGATGAAAGGTCGTGAGGAACATTACCACTGGCCAGGTAATTAGCAAAGTCCGCAGACCATGGCGCTTCCTGATGATTGGTGGCGAGCAACTGCTCGTCTGGAAATGTGTCCAGAATTTCCTCAACCTCTACTCATTTTCAGCTCCCTCAAGTCGTGATAGATGATCAGCGACTTGATTCTCAGTGCCCTTCCGGTCACTGTCATGACCTAATTCCCATCTCGGTCGTGATGACGCCTCTCGTGAAGACAAGGCCAGCCAACTAACCCAAATCCTTTCACTTTAACAATTATTAAACATAAATGAATAGATAAATATAGCTTAACGACAATAATAACCAGTATTTACAACCCAACACAACCCGACCGGGGTGTCACAAGTCACGAGCATCTAAGAAACCTGAACCAAGCAACTTCCTGCTCTATGCACCGAGCATTCTTCACCAACAACAACTCTAGACATTCCGTAATTCTCATACTCTATGGAACATAATATAACCTTTGTCGAAATTTTTTGCTTCACTCATGCCATCCTCGGCTCAATTTCTGCAACTAGAACTGATTTGCCAGCATACCTCGAAACGGAACCAACATAGCACATAACCGTGCGATCAGCTAATCAACAGCAACCTCCCCAACATGGCTCAAAGCCATATATCAAGACACACTCGATAACCCATAATACTTTTACTCTAATGATGTCACAATATCATAGCGAGATTAAACTCAAATCATCTACAAGTTTTGTGAAAGCACAGATCATCTAGCACTGAAATCCTCTACAAATCTCGCATTCATCCCCATACCAGTTGAGTCCACTCCCTTGAGCGACCCGAATCTATCAAATTTCAAAACGTACTCTTCAATTACACATGAGATCTTTCTAGCATACACATAGGGACCATGCCACTTAATAACACTCCACAGGAGATAACCCACCTGCTTCACCTCAATTTAGTATTTCAGCACACCTTCCATCGACATACACATAACATAGTCATTTAGTATTCCTGAGTCTGAACTCATACCGCCACACGTAATGCACTTCACTCCCCAGCTAGGAGACACGAAAATATTCTTCACGCGCCCATAACTCGGACTACACATCAAATCACAACAGGAATCGAACACTTAACAGCTCATCTATTATTCAGCAGACTCCTTCGTCACTACCAAGATCACATGGATACATCTCGCAGTACTAACATACTCATCACATGGATATCCAACCGCCATTCCGGCTAATAAGGACAATACTGAACATATAAGTTCAAAACACTTGCTCACACAATCAACACCTCAGTGCTTAAGCCATAGGCAAAGATCCGGCCTCAAGTCCCCCAGACTGGCCCAACATCAAACTCACGGGATTACATCTCGCCCCTTGATCGGGGAATCACTAGCCATCAAGGCACATACAGAACTGAGCGCTCGCGTGCGCATACAGACGTGTGGAAGGAATTTCAAGAGTTATATCTCAAGCTGAATCAAGTACGCACGATAAGAATTCCAAGAATGGGAAGTTTTCCTAAAGGTTCTGCAGCCTCTCGAGGATAAATACAGACGTCTCCGTACCGATCCGCGAGACTCTACTAAACCTGCTCATCACTCGTGAGATCTAGTAACGTAGGCTCTGATACCAACTTGTCATGACCCAATTCCCATCCCGGTTGTGATGGCGCCTCTCGTGAAGACAAGTCCAGCCAACTAACCCAAATCCTTTCACTTTAACAATTATTAAACATAAATGAATAGATAAATANAATTCCCATACCCGGTCGTGATGGCGCCTCCCGTGAAGACAAGGCCAGCCAACTAACCCAAATCCTTTCACTAACAATTATTAAACATAAATGAATAGAAGATACAACTTAATGGCATTAGAAACTGTTAATTACTACCCGACCGGGGTGTCACAAGTCACGAGCATCTAAGGAAACTGATCACAACTACAGGGCCAATATTATACAAAAATAAATTTTGGAATGCTAAAGACAACATCCGGTGCCGCGAACGCTGGCGGTCACCTTACTCAGCTACAATAGTAATACCTTCAATCAGCTAATAACCCGCTACCGGGTGAACAATACCTGCAACTGCATGCGAGGTGCAGGGAGTAAAGTGAGTACTTCCAACTCAGTATGTAATAAGAGTAAATAATAACTGAGAGGCAAGAAATCACGTAAGAGCACTCCATCATGCTATATAGGACAGTACAACCCTTTGAGAAAACAGTAAAACCGTGAAAAATCCTTTAGAAAATATCTGGCTCAGTTTAAAAACCTCTTTTGAAAATATCCTTTTCTAACAGTCAAGCAGATGAATGCGTAATCAGATAGTGCAAGTCCGCACATAAGTCAGCCCCTCGGGCACAGCACTCCATCAACAAATAACACCAGGGTATCTGGTAAACAGTGCAAGAAGTAGCATGGATGCCAATGATATGAGAGTGCTGAATGTCATGACACGTAGTACAAACAGGAACCAATGCATGAATGCAATGCAATGCACATGACCGCTGCGACGCGCAGCCCGATCCATTTGGGTACCCGCGCTCACTATGGGGGTTCAGACTCCGGAGGGGCTCCTACAGCCCAAGCGCAATATCATCATAGTATCGCTGCGGCGTGCAACCCGATCCATATTCAGTCCAGATCAATGCAAATGAGCCACTCGGGCAATGTCAAGTAATAGCTTTTAACTCAAAACATCAGAAAAATGCAATTTAAGTCTTTAAACTTTTAGCAATATGACTGCACATTTCAAAACAGTGTTTAACTAGGACTGAAGTCATTTAACATGCTAAGTTTCATGAAAACACTGATAATAATCCCTAAAGGATTCAAATAATCGGCACGAAGCCCAAAACATGGCAATCAACCCAAATCACGATAGCATCAAGTAGGTTTCAGTCAATTACGCAGTAAAATCAACAACCGGGACGGACCAAGTCACAATCCCCAACGGTGCTCTACCCCACACTCATACCTGGCGTGCAAGTCACCACAATACAGCACTATGATGTGCAAATCCGGGGTTTCAAACCCTCAGGATATCATTTACAAGTATTACTCACCTCGGACCGGTGAAATCCCTAGCTCGCGACGCCTTTGCCCCTCAATCAGCCTCCACGCGCGTCGAATCTAACCAAAACCAGAGCGAATACATCACAATAAACAATCGAAAATTAGCAAGAATCTCGAAACTAGCGAAACCCGAGCCCCGGGCCCGCTTCTCGAAAAATTACGAAACTTACATTACCGGATTCCTCGTCTCGCCACGAGTCCGTACATACCAAGAACTCCCAAATCCGAGCTCAAATGACCTATCAAATCCCAATTTGAAAATATAAAAACTCAAGCCCTAGCTCTTCCAATTTTTACTCCAATTTCCATGAACTAAAGGTTGATTCTTCAATAAAATGACGTTTCTAGGTCACGAGACTTACCTCCAATCAATTCCCGTCAAAATCCTCTTCAATTCCTACCAAAAAGCTCTTAAGGTGGTCAACAATGGAGGAAATAATGAATGGGGTCGCGGATGAAATAATATAAAAAGCCCTCTGGACGCCCAGGTTTTACCTTACGCGAACGCGATCAACACCCCCGCGTTTGTAATGAACAAATTCCGTAGACCACAAATTACCTCCACGCGGACGCGACTCCAGGTCCGCGAATGCGATGCTCCAGCTTACCCTCTTACGCGAACGCGAAGCAGCCCTCGCGAACACGATGGTCTACACAACCCCTCATCGCGAACGCGCTCCTAAGGCTGCGAACGCGAAGGCCATTTTCCAGGCCTCTCAAATTTACTCTACGCGTTCGCGACACACCCCACACGAACGCGATGAACAACACTCCTGCAACAACACAGCTGAAAACCTGCAATACTATAAGACCAGAAATGGTCTGATTGACCACCCGAAATCACCCCAAGGCCCCCGGGACCTCAACCAAAAGCACCAACTTATCCCATAACATCACTCAAACTTGTTCCAATCATCAAAACACATCAAACAACGCTAAAACCATCAAATCTCATCGAATTCAAGCCTAAGTTCTTCAAAAACTTCTGAAATGCATTTTCGATCAAAAACCCGACCAAACGATGTCCGAATGACCTGAAATTTTTACACACATATCCAAAATCACCTAACGAAGCTACAGCAACTCTCGAAATTCCATTCCGACCCTCGGATCAAAATCTCACCAATCAACCGGAGTTCGCCAAAATACTAACTTCGCCAATTCAAGCCTAATTCTACACCGGACCTCCAACATCAATTCCGACCACGCTCTTAAGTCACAAATCATCCCCCGAAGCTAACCGAATCACCGGAAATCACATCCGAACCTTCTGACTCATAAGTCACGTCCGGTTGACTTTTCCAACTTAAGCCTTCCTTAAAGAGACTAAGTATCTCATTTCTTATCAAAACCAATCCAAATCAACTCTCACGCACCACATACCGATAACGAAACGTGAAGAAGAAATAAACGGGGAAAACGGAGCAGTAACACATGAGACGACGGGTCGGGTCGTCTCAGTCACGTATTTCAAGATCGAATTCTTGCAGTAGCAACACCCAACGAATCAGGCGTGGCTTCGATTCTTTCTTTTCTATTAAGTACCTAAGAGCTGCATGGTTAGTGTATACAATTACCTTGGATCCTATCAGATAGGACCGGAACTTGTCAAAAGCGAACACCACAACTAGCATCTCCTTTTCCGTCACTGTGTAGTTCAACTGGGCCCCGCTCAGCGTTCTACTAGCATAGTAGATCGGGTGCATCAATTTGTCTTTCCGCTGGCCCAGCACTACCCCCACTGCGTAGTCACTAGCATCACACATTAATTCGAACGGTTGCTCCCAGTTGGGGGCAACAATGATGGGTGCTGTGACCAGCCTCTGTTTCAACTCCTCATACGCTACCCTGCAATCATCAGAAAATACAAATGGGTGATCTTTCTCTAACAACTTACAGATAGGGTTGGCGATTTTGGAGAAGTCTTTTATGAACCTCCGTTAGAAACCGGCATGTCCAAGAAAACTTCTTATGGCTTTGACCGAAGTTGGTGGAGGCAGCTTTGCTATTACATCAACCTTTGCTCGATCCACCTCTACTCCCTTGCTTGACACCCGGTGCCCCAAGAGTATTCCTTCTTGTACCATGAAATGGCACTTCTCCCAATTCAGAACCAAGTTGGTCTCGATGCACCATTTCAGCACACGCGTCAGATTTATTAGGCACTCCTCAAATGAATTTCCCACCACTGAGAAGTCGTCCATGAACACCTCCATTATATCCTCTACCATGTCAGTGAATATGGCCATCATGCACCGTTGGAATGTGGCGGGTGCATTGCATAGGCCAAAGGGCATCCTCCTGAAGGCATAAATGCCATATGGGCATGTGAATGAGGTCTTCTCTCTGTCCTCAGGTGCGATAGAGATCTGATTGTACCCTGAGTACCCATCCAGAAAGCAAAAGTGTGACCTCCCTGCCAATCTATCCAGCATCTGATCAATGAAGGGAAGTGGGAAGTGGTCTTTCCGGGTGGCTAGATTCAACTTTCGATAATCCATGCAAATTCTCCAGCCTGTGACAATTCTTGTTGAGATTAGTTCATTGTTGTCATTCTTCACAACCGTCATGCCACCCTTTTTAGGAACGCATTGAACTGGGCTAACCCAGCTACTGTCAGAGATTGGGAAAATGATTCCCTCATCCAACCACTTTATCACTTCCTTCTTCACCACTTCCTTCATATTGGGGTTCAGCCTCCTCTGATGTTCCGTGGAAGGTTTGTGCCCCTCTTCCAGCAGAATCTTGTGCATGCAATAGGCGGGGCTAATCCCCTTGATGTCTGCCATGGTCCACCCAATGGCAGTTTTGCACTCCCTTAGTACCTACAAAAGCTGTTGAACCTGCACATCTAACAAACCTGATGAGATAATAACAGGTAACGTGGAGTCGGGACCCAGAAATTCATACCTGAGGTGAGCTGGCAATGGCTTTAGTTCCAGCTTAGGTGGTTCTTGCGATGGATGGCTTTGCTGGATGGGTCTCTCTCTTTTCTAGTGTGAGGGCTCGAACTCTAGATTTCTATCCCAGAACCCTCTCTTTCCAATGCCAACACCCATTCCGCCAAATCCTCACCATTCACTTCATCTAAATTCATCAAGCATGCAGCAAAGGGGATCCTCAACGTCAACACCTCATCATCAGACTCTACAATTACATCCACGAATCAATAAAAGAGCAATTGGCAACTCACTTGGTCGCTCATAGATTTCTGCACATTGAATATAATTTCTTCATCATTGAGCCTCCATCTTGAGCTCCCAGTCTCACAATCAATCAGAGCTCTCCCATGGCCAAGAATGGTCGTCCTAAGATTATAGGAATTTCTTCATCTACTTTGCAATCCAAGATTACAAAAATCTGCAGGAAACACGAATATCCCCACCTGAATAAGCACATCATCAAGAATCCCAAATTGGCCGCTTCACAGTCCTGTCGGCCAGCTGCAACAACAATAGAGGTGGGTCTAGCTCTCCCAATGCCCAACCTCTTATAAATAACCAGCGGCATAAGATTAATGCTGGCCCCTAAATCACAGAGTGCCTTAGCAAAGGCGAAGTTCGCCAATGGTGCATGGAATTGTAAAGCTACTGGATCAGATAGCTTTTCAGCAAACAGGTCTAGAAACCACTGCATTACAGGTCTGAGTAAGTGTCACCGTGGCCAAGTCTTGGAAGTCAAACTTCCGAGACATCAAGTCCTTCATCATTTTAGCGTATCCAGGCATCTCCTTTAAAGCTTTCAATCTATGGAATGTTTACCTGGATTTGTGTTTGAGCATCTCAAAGAACTTTTTAATACCCTCTCCTTTTGATGCTTGGCCAACCTCGTGGAAATGGTGCAGGAGGACTTTTTTCCGAATCACTTGGGATTTCTCTTTCTCAAGATACTATTTCAAACTAACTGGCTTAGCTACTTTCTCAGTCTCCTGCTGGCATATTTTTTCTTCAGGTGCGGGCTGGACTGTTACCTCTGTCAATCCCGTAGACTCATCCAGCTCAATGGGCACTGGAATGAGTGTCTGAGCCTGTATGTTTTCTCGAGCTCCTCTTCTCTGAACATCTAGATCCCTGCCATTACGGAGACTCACCACCATAGCTGCTTTGGGCCCTTGATCTTTTGGATTGATTTGGGTAATCTGCAGGTAATGTCCCTTGAGGACGATTGTTTAGTGACATTGAAATCTGGCCCACTTGTACCTCAATATTTTTGATAGCTGCAATCATGTGCATCCACCCTTTCATTTATCTTAGCATTGGACCCAATAACCTGCTGCATCATTGCTTTCCAGTCTTGCAAACCGTCTTCCTGTCTTCCACCCTGCTGCTGCTGAGGTGGGTGGTACCCTTGCTGCTGATTGTTGTACCCTGTGGTCTAGGATACGGTGCCATGTTGTTGGGGGGTCTCATGCTCCCATGTTTCCGGCGTTATAACTGTGGCTGAGGTGGCCTGCACTGCTGCTTGACCTCAGTTCTGATTTCCTGTCTCTGCACCCCCCATAGTTAGCCATCATAGTTCATATCTTCAGGGTGCTGATGATGATGATCATGGCTGCTTCCAAGGATTACCAATTGGCTGGCTAATGCAAGATGTTGCACAAGCCCCCATTGGTAGTATCTACTATATGTACGTGCTGCTTCTGCCCTGATTCCTTCACTTTTGGTGAGGATGCTCATTTGTGTCAAGAGAGTCGCCATATTTTCCAGCCATTGTATTAGAAGGATCAAGAGGCACTGAGTGCACCACTGGAGTGATAAGGTGGCATTCCTAGTTGTCCATCCGAATTCTGCGCCATTTTGTCAAGCAAATTCTTACTTCTCTCCAAGTCTTGCTCAAGATGCCCCACCAGCGAGGCATCTTACAAATATTCTTCATGCTGTCAGGAAGTCCATGTAAAACTTGTCCACATCTGTTCTGGAACACCGTGTGGGGACATCGATAACGAGCATGTCACATTTTATAACAATTGCCCAAATATGCTTCTCATGTAGGTGTCTCCATTGGTTTCTGTTTGAAACTTACGATCCTCATCAATTTTGTGAGCAGTTTTTGTTGGGCGGGTGAACTTGTTGTGAAATCTGCTTGACTAACTCATCCCAAGTTTCTATAGAGTTTATGGGAGGCGAGTTTAGCCAAACCTGAGCAGCTCCTGTCACCGAGCAATGGAAACAATAATAGGCCTGATTGCTTCCGGAGTCACGTTGGGTTGCCCTTTGAGTTTTGCATAGAGAAAGAAAGTTCTTCAAGTGCTGCTGAGGATCTTCTGTTTGTGTCCGCAGAAAAGAGTCCCTGTTTTGCCAACAAGTGTAGCATGTTATTTCGTGATCTGGAACGATTCAGCTTGTATTGGCGGGCACAACAATGGCAGTGGCCAGATTGTCAGCTGTGGGTTGTGCCCAGTCATATAGTGCCCCTCAGGCACAGAGGTGCCACTTCTCTGGCATTTAAGCCAACTTGCTCATTCCTGACGTTTCGTTGGGATCGTTTACGTCTCCCATGTCAATTTCGAATTTGTGTGTTTGTTGGGATTGTTTGAGTCTTTTGTTGGCACGATTCAATGTCGGAATGTTTCCTCGGGGTCTGGAGAGTCCTTCAAGTAATTCTCTAGTCCTCAGTAGAATTTCTAGGCATACACCTGTGCAACCAGATCAACAACCATCAAAATTTCAATGAAAAATTGGGTAGAGAGAAAACTGACCACACTAAGAATTTTTTGTATTCTATCAATGGTAATTGATAATTCCTTTAACTCCCGGCAACGGTGCTAAAATTTGATCACGCCCACTAATGCCCTCTAAAAAGGACTCTGCGGAGTGTTGCAACATATAACCCGAGTATTACGCCCAGGGTCGAATCCCACAGAGAGTTAACCTATCAATCACTATCTTTAGACCACTAACTCTTCAGAACCATTTCCCAGATGTTTGAATTACCGTTGAAGGTCGCTTTATAACTAACGATTGCAATAATTAAACAGCTGTAAATTAAAATGCTAGGTTGTAAACAATGATGAGAAGAAGCTAAGGCAATGATTTTCCCTGATTGAAGGAGTCCCTTCTGTTTATGCTCATTACAAATTTACCAACACATCTCTATCAATCAATGACGCTCATCTTACCGTAAATCTCTCCGAGTAATCACAGTAATATACTAATTGCACTCTCCTGAATACATTAGTTTACTTTTATTTCGCACAATTCACTTTAAGATTACACCCAAGGCTTCGTTATCCCTAATCCGCGCCTTTAAACCCGCAAATTAATAGAATTCCTCTTCTACTTTGGGAGTGGTGTTGTTCAACAATAACATAAATATGCACTCTTTTCCAAGTTATGCACACTAAATAGGCACAGCTAATTGAGGATCCTGTCAATTAACTACAACAAGCACAAAGTTGAACAAATAGAGATTGAAACTAGCAATTTGTATTCACAATAACAAGTTGTTAATCCCCCAATAGGTTCCATCAAAGCCTTAGACAAAGGTTTAGTCTACTCATGCTTAGGGGAAAACAAACTAGATACAATTCATCAATAACTAGCAATATAAAATGCAAAGAAAAAGAAGAAAAGATGTTTTGGGTGATCTCTTACAATTGTTTTTTTTTGCCTTGCCAAGATTATTCTAAAATTCAATACATGGACTCTCTGGGCGAAGTCTTGTATTTATAAATGGGTTTAAGGTCTACAAAATCCCGTGTTTTACACTTTAGTCCGCCTCAAGTTTTTCTGCTTCCGCCGCGGTTCTGCCGCGGTCGCGGTCAAACGCGGGCCAAATGCCTTCTCTGAATCTCATTTTATCCGGCAGCTCTCTTCAATCGCGGTTCTACGCGATCGCGGGTGGCAACCGCGGTCACACAGGTCTCTGAATCTTCAGGCCTGTTTTGCGTGGTTTTTAGACTTGGGCGAATTTCAAATTGGCCTCTTTTTTCTTCATTTTTAACTCCAAAAGTACTACCTATTTCCTTCCCCTGGTCATATATCACCTGCAAATATGAGAAAACACTAATAAAGAGCATTTTTGTTATCACTTTTTAATCGTCAAAAACTATAGCAGAAAGGTGGTTATTTAAGGCGTGATTATAGTTAATTCACCTATTATCACTAAGCTACAAACAACTCATCTGGAATTCCATTCCGACGCTCGGACAAAAATCTCACCTATCACCGGAAATCCGCCAAAATACTAGCTTCGGCATTCAAGCCTAAACCTTCCACGGACTTTCCAGAATGCATTCCGATCACTGTCACGACCCAATTCCGCCTACGGGTCTGATGGCGCCGGACACCCTGTCAGGCAAGCCACTAATCATCAAATTAAATTCTCTTTTTATTAACTTTGAAAATCTAGGAGTTTTTACTTCCATTTTTTCATATATAAAACAATCCCTGTTTTCAATTCAAAATCAACGAAATTAATAATTAATCAACATCTTCAAAGAAAACCATCCACAGAAACCCGGTGTCACAGTACATGAGCAACTACTCGATAATGAAAATAAAATACACCTATGTCTGTCCAAAATACAGTGGACAGAGAATCACAAATAAAGTACTGGAAGGCGGACTACTCCTAGCTGCGGGTCGTCTCGGAACAATGCGGCTCACCCAAGTCCCAAATCATCCGTGCTGGCTACCTAAAGTAACATATACCTGTGCAACAAAAAATGGCATAGAAGCGTAGTATGAGTACGTAACAACAGTGTACTCCAGTGAGCTATCCCGCCTAACCTCGAAGAGGTAGAGACGCGATGGTCAGCCTGGACACTCATAGCGGTCCAATAATAAGTATTAATGTGTGGGGAAATCATGGATTCAATAATAACATATTCTATTCACAAAGCTGTAAAACAGGTAAACACCTTTTAACAGTTGCAAAGGATTTTTCAAAGATTTTAATTTTCCTTCATTTTAATGAGTTCATCCTTTCAACGCCATGAACAGGCAATGTCATCATTTAAGATTCTCATGCATCGATATTAAAAGATATCATGCACAAATCATAACCGAGGCGACGGCCCGAATCCAACAGAAAGTAAATGTTGCGCACTTGCACGGAGGTCGCGGCGGCGCTATAGAATGCATCTATTTAATCTTGCCGAGGCGAGTTCGGTCCCTTTCCAAAATAAACACACACAGATAACAGTCAGTCAATAAGTCAACACGGAGCAATTGTCCCAAGAAAAAGCCAACCTCTCTTTAAATAATCTGAGGAAAGCGGAAGCTTAAGTCTTTTTAAGAATCTTTTATAAATTTAAAATGTGTATTTAAGCAATTCCAAACTTCAGGGGTTCATAATTAATTCCAAATATAAATGCCTAATCAACCACGGTTAAGAACTCTATCAGGGGAGTGTTTATCGATATATCATATAAAATTCCTCTTTAACAAAATTTTAGCAAAAAGGTTTTTAAATCTCTTTTGGAAATTTCATTTAGCAAATTCCATGTGACACAAAGCAATTGAGGCTAATCCAAGAATTTAAATTAATTCAAGTATTCATGCTTTTTGGGTCCTAGCTCCGGACAATAGCAAATAGTTAGCTAACGCACGGACTCTCGTCACACGTCGTGCGTACGTAGTCCCCACAAATAGGAGCACATAACCAATTTAACTCACCTTAATGGGGTAAATTCCCCTCAAAAGATTAGAAAGGAGACTCACTTCAGCTCCAAAGACTCATAACCGGGTTCTACATACTTCTTCGAAAAGGCTTGAACCGACGCACAATGCACAAAAGCTAGCCAATTAAACGCAAACTAATGAGAAACATGCTCAAATACTTGTTACAAATTCAAATTATACAGATTCCCAAACTCCGCGTAGTGAAATGACCATACCTCTCGGCCTACGTGCCCCGATTTTTCTGAAATTTCTCGAAGAAAAAGGTTACCCATGACCTTAGGATACTCAAAATATATGATTTTCTCCTAATTCATACTCCAAATCGTGGTCAAATTTCGAAGAAATGTAAATTCCTAGGTTTCCACCAAAAACCCCAAAATTTTTCATAATTTCCTTGCCTAAATCCATGTAAAACCTTGTATTTAACTCAAACTTAGCAATAAATTACTTACATCATGACAAGTGCCGAAAGTGGCATCTCCAAGCTGTCCCCATCGACTCCA
>NC_031991.1:43800171-43805075 GCF_001879085.1 Nicotiana attenuata | reverse complement strand
CGATCCATATATCGCTGCGGCGTGCAGCCCGATCCATATACTTCGTCGACGACGCTCACTGGGGGTGTGCAGACTCCGGGAGGGGCCCCTTACGGCCCAAGCGCAATATTGCCGCGGCGTGCAGCCCGACCCATATAAGTATTGCTGCGGTGTGCAGCCCGATCCGTATCCATATATATATATATATATATATATATTGCTGCGACATGCAGCCCGACTCCATAGATATATAGTCCTCACAACTAGGCCTCGGCCTCTCTCAGTCATTAACCTCACCATCAGACTCTCAGTATATCTCAGTCATCAATCTCACAGTCAGACCCTCAGTCTATCTCAATAAAACAGGGAACTCAGCCCAAAACAGTTTCCACATTTTAAGAATATAGTGATAAAGCCATATTTGAGTAATAAACAGGTAACACATGACTGAGGACATGCTTTCAAACAATTAGAGTGAGGATAGATAGTAAAAATGCCCCTAAGGGTCTCAACAAGTCGGCACAAGGCCCCAAACATGGCATACAACCAAAAATATAATAACATCAAACAATTAACTATCAAATACGCATTAAGGTACTCGTTCGGGAAGGACTAGGTCATAGTCCCCAGCGGTGCTCTACCCTACGCTCGTCATCTAGCGTGTAAGTCACCTCAATAACACAACGATGTGTAATCCGGGGTTTGAAACCCTCAGGACAGTATTTACAATCATTACTTACCTCGAACCGGCTACAACTCTAGCTCGCGACGCCTTTGCCCCTCAAATTGGCCTCCACGCGCGTCGAATCTATCCAAAATCAGAATGAATACGTCACAATATGCTAAGGGAACAAAGCACAAGCGAAAACAATCGAAAAATATCAAAAATCTCGAAATTAGCAAAACCCGAGCCCCGGGCCCACTTCTCGAAACTCAGAAATTTTCACATCAACGGGTTCCTTATCCTTCCACGAGTTCATACATATCAAAAGTTCTTAAATTCGACCTCAAATGGCCCTTCAAATCCCAATTTAAAAATTCAAAATCCCAAGCCCTAGTTCTTCCATTTTTTGCTTAAGTTCCATGAATTTCTAGGTGGATTACACAATATAATCGAGTTTCAAGACCAAAATTCTTACCTCAAGTCATTTTCCCTTGAATCCCTCTTTAATCTCCACCAAGAAGCTCTCAAAATGACCAACCATGGAGGAAAAATGACCCAAAATCGTGGATGAAATGAAATTATAACATTCTGCCCAGCACTGGAATTCCTTCTTCGCGAACGCGGTCAAACTCTCGCGTTCGCGATGCACAACTTACCTTGAACAGATTTCCCTTCTACGCAATCGCGACACAGGACTCGCGAACGCGATGCTTTGCCTATGCGACCCTTCGGGAACGCGACAACACATCTGCGAACGCGTAGCACAATTCCACTTCAAACCCACTGGCTCAAATCCTTCTATGTGAACGCGAATAAACCCCTGCGAACGCGATCACACCCCTCCGCGAACGCGATACCTGCCTTGCGAACGCGAAGGCCAATTTCACACCTTCCTCTGCTTACTCTTCGCGAACGCGAGGACACTTATGCGAATGCGAAGAGATAAATTGCTGCAACTGCTGAGATCAATTTTCTACAACATTTCCACATGGAATATGGTCCGATTGACCACCCGAAATTCACCCGAAGCCCCCGGGACCTCAACCAAAAGCACCAACACATTCCATAACATCATTCAAACTTGTTCCAATCATCAAAACACCTCAAACAACACCAAATCCATCAATTCACATCGAATTCAAGCCTAAGTTTTCTAAAAACTTCCGAAACACGCTTTTGATCAAAACCCCAACCAAACCACGTCCGAATGACCTGAAATTTTGCACACACATCAAAAATGACATAACTAAGTGATCACGCCCAACTATGCCCTCTAAAAAGGACTCTGCGGACGTTGCAAATATAACCCGAGTATTACGCCCAGGGTCGAATCCACAGAGAGTTAACCTATCAATCACTATCTTTAGACCCACTAAACTCTTCAGAACCAGTTTCCCAGATGTTTGAATTACCGTTGAAGGTCGCTTTACTAACTACGATTGCAAGTAAATTAAACAGCTGTAAATTAAAATGCTAAGGTTGTAAACAATGATGAGAAGAAGCTAAGGCAATGATTTTCCCTATTGAAGGAGTCCCTTCTGTTTATGCTCATACAAATTTACCAACACATCTCTATCAATCATGAACGCTCATCTTACCGTAAATCTCTCCCGAGTAATCACAGTAATATACTAATTGCACTCTCCTGAATACATTAGTTTACTTTATTTCGACACAATTCACTTTAGATTACACCCAAGGCTTCGTTATCCCTAATCCCGCCTTTAAACCCGCAATTATAGATTCCTCTTCTACTTTGGGAGTGGTGTTGTTCAACAATAACATAAATATGCACTCTTTTCCAAGTTATGCACACTAAATAGGCACAGCTAATTGAGGATCCTGTCAATTAACTACAACAAGCACAAAGTTGAACAAATAGAGATTGAAACTAGCAATTTGTATTCACATAAACAAGATGTTAATCCCCCAATAGGTTCCATCAAAGCCTTAGACAAAGGATTTAGCTACTCATGGCTAGGGGAAAACAAACTAAGATACAATTCATCATAACTAGCAATAAAAATCAAAGAAAAGAAGAAAGATGTTTTGGGTGATCTCTCACAATTGTTTTTCCTTGCCAAGATATTCTAAAATTCAATACATGCCTCTCTTGGGCGAAGTCTTGTATTTAAAATAGGGTTTAGGTCTAAAAATCCCGTGTTTTACACTTTAGTCCCTCAAGTTTTCTGCTTCCGCCGCGGTTCTGCCGCGGTCGCGGTCAAACCGCGGCCAAATGCCTTCTCTGAATCTCATTTTATCCGCAGCTCTCTTCCATCGCGGTTCTACCGCGATCGCGGTGGAACCGCGGTCAACACAGGTCTCTGAATCTTCAGGCCTGTTTTGCGTGGTTTACTTGGGGAATTTCACAGTTGGCCTCTTTTTTCTTCATTTTTAACTCCAAAAGTACTCCCTAGCCTTCCCTGGTCATATATCACCTGCAAATCATGAAAAACACTAATAAGAGCATTTTGTTATCACTTTTATCGTCAAAACTATACAAGAAGGTGGTTATTTAAGGCGTGATTATAGTTAAATTCACCTATTATCACTAAGCTACAACAACTCTCGGAATTCCATTCCGACCCTCGGATCAAAATCTCACCTATCAACCGGAAATCGCCAAAATACTAGCTTCGCCAATTCAAGCCTAAACCTTCCACGGACTTCCAGAATGCATTCCGATCACTGTCACGACCCAATTCCGCTACGGGTCGTGATGGCGCCGGACACCGCTGTCAGGCAAGCCAACTAAATCACCAATTAAATTCTCTTTTTATAACTTTGAAAATCTAGGAGTTTTACTTCCATTTTTCATATATAAAACAATCCCTGTTTCAATTCAAATGAAGAAATTAACTATTAATACACATCTTCAAAGAAAACCATCCCAGAACCCGGTGTCACAAGTACATGAGCAACTACTGATAATGAAAATAAAATACACATGTCTGTCCAAAATACAGTGGACAGAGAATCAACAAATAAAGTACTGGAAGGGGACTACTCTAGCTGCGGGTCGTCTCGAACAATGCGGCTCACCAAGTCCCCAAATCATCCGTGCTGCTACCTAAAGTAACATATACCTGTGCAACAAAAATGCATAGAAGCGTAGTATGAGTACGTAATCAACGTGTACTCAGTGAGTATCCCGCCTAACCTCGAAGAGGTAGAGACGAGATGGTCAGCCTGGACACTCACTAGCGGTCCAATAATAAAGTATTAAATGTGTGGGGAAATCATGGATTCATATAACATATTCTAATTCACAAAGCTGTAAAACAGGTAAACACCTTTTAACAGTTAGCAAAGGATTTTCAAGATTTTAATTTTCTTCATTTAATGAGTTCACCTCAAGCCATGAAAGGCAATGTCATCATTTAAGATTCCTCATGCATCAATATATAAAAGATATCATGTGCAAATCATACCGAGGCGACGGCCCGATCCAACAGAAAGTAAATGTGCACTTGCCGAGGGTCGACGGCGCGCCTATAGATGCATCTATTTAATCTGCCGAGGCGTTCGGCCCGTTCCAAAATAAACACACACAGATAGACAGTCAGTCAATAAGTCAACACGGAGCAATTGTCCAAGAAAAGCCAACTCTCTTTAAATAATCTGAGGAAGCGAAGCTTAAGTCTTTTTAGAAATCCTTTTATAAATTTAATGTGATTTAAGCAATTCAAACTCTCAAGGGGTTCATAATTAATCCAAATATAACATGCTCAATCAACCACGTAAGAACTTATCAGGGAGTGTTTATCGATATATATATAAATTCCTCTTTTAACAAAATTTTACAAAAAGGTTAAATCTCTTTGGAAATTCATTTACAAATTCCATGTGACACAAGCAATTGAGCTATCCAAGAATTTACAATTAATTCAAGTATTCATGCTTTTGGGTCCTAGCTACCCGGACAATAGCAAATAGTAGCTACGCACGGACTCTCGTCACCTCGTGCGTACGTAGTCCCCACAAATAGGAGCACATAACCAATTTAACTCACCTATGGGGTAAATTCCCCCTCAAAAGATTAGAAAGGAGACTCACTTCGCTCCAAAGACTCATAACCGGCGTTCTACATACATTCTTCCGAAGGCTTGAACCGACGCACAATGCACCAAAGCTAGCCAATTAACGACAAACTAATGAGAACATGCTCAAATACTTGTTACAAATTCAAATTATACAGATTCCCAACTCCGCGTAGTGAAATGACCAAAATACCCTCGGGCCTACGTGCCCGGATTCCGAA
>NC_031991.1:43795071-43800071 GCF_001879085.1 Nicotiana attenuata | reverse complement strand
TTACTGCTGCTGGGACTGCGTGAGCTGGTGAAGCTGTTCGATGGAGCTAAAGATGCCGAGCTGGGAAGGTCCTTCTGGACCAAGTAGTTAGAGTCTTTCTTTTGCTTTAATGTAATAAGGTCCACGACCATTAGTGACATTTTATTTCTGCTATTTTGGTATCGTTTTGGATTCGTCTTATTTGTTATCAATAAAATGAGGCATTTGGTATTATAAGTTCTCCAAATCAATTTGTCGCTAGGCCTACCTCGGGCACAACAAGGCACCCAAATTAGGACATGATTTATATTCTTGCACTATGTGTTTAAATATTACAACGTTTTCTTCTCATAATCCTTACTGACTTGTTACCTTTTGTTTTACTTTGTTTATTCCCTCCCCAAAAGGTTAGTTCGTGCACTCTGGCATCATCATCCTACTCCACAAGGTCTAAGGGCCCTCCACCTCCTCCTCCTATCAGAAACAAGAACAAGGGAAAAATGGAAGACTTGAGCAACATCAGGAAGGAGAGCTCGGTTGAAAGGGTAGAGACTTCTCAGGGTATTCAGGTTTCCAAGGAAAGTGCCTCCCAGCTTGAACAAAAGTTATTGAAATTTCAGGAAGAACTGGACCAAGTTCGGAACTTGGCAAACTTATCATTTTCCCTCACTACCTCGGATGTCAATGCTCCAAATCCTACACCTCCACAAAACATCCCAAAACCACAAAACCAATCCGCTCCCCATCACCACTGCAACACATGCCACATTTCGAACAACAGCCCACTACTCATTCCCGAACCACTTAACTCCACAAATGATCATCCCCACCACACCCCCATCTATGTAGAAACCATACCACAATATACTCGACCTATTTCAAGCACACCGGAGTCTGATGACAAAGACTCTCTCATCAGGAACCTGGCCGCAGAACTCAAAAAGCTAACTAGCCGAGTCCAGGGTGTTGAAGGAAACAAAGGTATCGAGGGGATGAATTATGAGGACCTTTGCATTCATCCAGATGTCGAACTTCCGGAGGGGTACAAACCTCCCAAGTTTGAAATGTTTGATGGCACAGGGGATCCCAGAATCCATTTGAGGACAAACTGCGATAAGCTGGTCGGAGTCGGAAGAGATGAAAAGGTTCGCATGAAGCTCTTCATGAGAAGTTTGAAAGGCGATGCTCTATCTTGGTACATTAGCCAAGACCCCAAGAAGTGGACAAGCTGGGTAGGTATGGCGTCCGATTTCATGGACAGGTTCATATTCAATATGGAGAATGCGCCAGATGTATTCTACATCCAGAATTTGAAGAAGAAACCTACAGAGACATTCCGCGAGTATGCTACTCGTTGGAGATCAGAAGCGGCTAAGGTCAAGCCGGCTTTAGCAGAAGAACAGATGAACAGGTTTTTCGTCCGAGCTCAGGACCCACAATATTATGAGAGGTTGATGTTGATTGAAGGCCAGAAATTGTCCGACATCATCAAGCTAGGGGAAAAGATCGAGGAAGGCATTAAAAGTGGTATGTTCACTAATTTTGAGGCATTGCAGGCTACCAACAAGGCTCTACAGTCTGGTGGCACGTCCAAGAAAAAGGATGTGAGTGCCATGATGGTTGCACAGAGAACAAAATCCCCAATAAAATACCAAACCTACCCAGTATCTCCTCTCACATATCAACCTACCCCTAATTACCAAGCACCCCCGCCTTCCTACCAAGCTCCACCACCTACTTACCAATCATCTCCACCTCCCACATATCAACCTACCTCACCAAGATATTCCCAACCCGCACCCGTCTACCATGCCTATAATGCTCAACCCTCTCACTATCAATCACCTCGCCAAAATTTCCCTAGACCCCGGCCAAACTTCGATCGCAGACCCCCAAACAGTACACCGCTATTGCCGAACCAATCGACCAGCTGTATGAAAGGCTTAAAGCCGCTGGTTACGTCACCCCTATCCCCGCCATAACTCTAGAAAATCCTTCCCAATGGGTCAACCCGAACAAAACCTTTGCATACCATTCCGGCATGAAGGGTCATACCATTGACGAGTGCCGCTCCTTGAAGGACAAGATTCAGGCCTTGCTTGACAACAAAACCATTGTAGCAAAGGAGCCTGCTACGAACGTCCGCGACAAACCTCTTCCTGACCACAAAGGGGGAGGCGTTCATATGATAGAAATAGAAGATGATTGGGACCCCAAAGGGTCGATTGGATTGATTGCGGAGGGTGACGATCCAAAGAAACCAACAGTCACTCTTAATCCGATTGTAGTCCAGATCCAGCCCTCTGGGGATGCTGAAGTAAACATGTCCGTACCACTCGAGTTTGAAACACCGTCTTCTACAAAGACGCCAGAACCGATTGAGGTTGAGTTTGGGTCCCCAAAAGCACCTGTACCATTTGAAGTTGCTGTTACCTCCCAAAGCGACGGTACCCATCCCGGTGGCAATGTCAGCCATAGCACCATTCCATACGAAGGCCATTCCTTGGGGTTACACCGCCGAGGCGAAAACCAAATCTGGAGAAGCAATTGCAGCACAGGGTATGACTCGAACTGGCAGGGTTTATACTCCGGAACATTTGGTTGAATCAAGTAAGCAGGCCTCTGGACGATCCACCGAAACTCCTCCTGATGACCTCTGGAGGAAGATACAAGCAAAGGAGTACTCAGTCATCGATCAGTTGAACAAGACACCAGCACAGATCTCCATCCTAGCTCTGCTACAAAGCTTCGATACACATAAGAACGCCTTGATGAAGATACTGAGTAAGGCATATGTACCCAGCGATATAACCGAAGGAGAAATGGCGAACATGGTGGGGCAAGTATTGGAAAGTCACAAAATTACTTTCCACGAAGATGAGCTGCCACCTGAAGGGTTGAGCCATAACAAGGCACTGCACATCACTGTGCAATGCAAGGATTATTTCATCACCAGGATTTTGATTGACGGAGGGTCCAGCCTCAACATTTGTCCCTTGGTGACTCTCCGAACATTAGGGAAAGGCCTGCATGAGATTAAAGATGGAGCCATCAACGTCAAAGCTTTCGACAGCTCGCAAAGGTCCACCATTGGGGAAATCAGTTTGTGGCTGCAGATGGGACCAACTTGGTTCGATGTCGACTTTCAAGTGATAGACATCCCAGCGTCCTACAATCTGTTGTTGGGACGGCTCTGGATTCACGCCGCTGGAGCTGTAGCATCAACCCTGCACTAGGCAGTGAAGTTCGAGTGGAATCACCAAGAGGTGATTATTCATGGCAACGGTAGTAATCCCATATACAGTCGCCAGACCATCCCAGCGATCGGAGGAAGAAGGAAGATAGGCGGAGAAACCTACCATCACATTGAGCGAGTCAATGCCGTAGACAAGGATAAGTGGCGGGATGACAAGATCGAAAGTATACTGAATTGGAGCAGATATGAACCTGGCAAGGGGCTCGGCAAGAACCTCCAGGGAATCGCCAAACCCATCAAGCTGAAGAAACATGGTACCACTTTCGGTTTGGGGTATGAATACACTTGGTAGGAGTTCAACCACTGGTCGCCACCATGGCGCAGTCCCCACTACCCACTGGAGCATCTGATACCTCGCCTGGAGCAGACTTTCCAACCAGCAGATGTCATATATGGGTCAGAAGAAGAGGAAGCATTGGAAGCAATGAGGAATCTATTTTTGGAAGACGACAATATGGACTGCTGTGTCATTTTTGAGGAGGAAGGAGAGGAAGGCCCTTCCATACAAGCTGTGAGCCGAGGAGCGCGCCTCAATAATTGGTCCATCAGAACCACCACGGCCCGGAGAGCTTCGGAGTAGCAAGGCTGAACAAAGTACCATGCATCATCTTTATTTTTCGCTAGTTGATTTTCTTTCCGCATTTTATTTTCGAAAATAAGAGCTCCAATGTTCAAAACAATTATGAAGTTTATCAAAGCATTTCAGTTTCTTATATCAAAGCGCTTATTATTTTTCTATCGTTTACTTTATTTACACAGTCATTACTATTAGTTATCTTGATGAACTGACGATTGTGACTTGCAACGAGACAACACAACAAACGGATATAGACTCAGAAGAGGATGATATACCAGAAGAGGTTCTTAAAGAAGTTGAGAACTTTGAGAATAGACCTAAGTCTAACTTGGACAAAACTCAGGTTATCAACTTGGGGGATACAGAGAATGTCAAGGAAACGCGCATCAGTGTTCATCTGTCACCATCAGAAAAGGAAAAATACACAGAGTTTCTAAGGGAATATGAGGACATATTCGCCTGGTCATATGATGATATGACTGATCTCAGCACATCTATTGTAGCCCACAACTGCCAACGGATCCAGCATGTCCACCGGTAAAACAGAAACTCAGGAAGTTCAAGCCTGACATGAGTTTGAAATCAAGGAGGAAGTCACCAAGCAAGTCAAAGCCAAGGTCCTCAGGGTAGTAGAGTACCCAACATGGTTAGCCAACATTGTGCCGGTGCCGAAGAAGGACGGGAAGGTCAGAGTCTGTGTCGACTACCGGGACCTCAACCGGGCCAGTCCGAAAGACGACTTCCCCTTGCCAAACATACATATTCTGATTGACAACTGCGCCAAGCACGAGCTGCAGTCATTTGTCGATTGTTTTGCTGGGTATCATCAAATATGGATGGATGAGGAAGACGCTGAGAAAATGACTTTTATCACGCCATGGGGGATGTATTATTACAAAATGATGCCGTTTGGGTTAAAGAATGTCGGGGCCACCTACATGAGGGCCATGACTACTATTTTTCATGACATGATACACAAGGAGATCGAGGTGTACGTTGATGATGTTATCATCAAGTCCAAGAAGGCCACTGATCACATGGAAGATTTGAGGAAATTTTTCAACAGGCTGAGAAGGTACAATCTGAAACTAAATCCTGCAAAGTGCGCATTCGGGGTTCCTGCTGGAAAGTTGCTTGGGTTCATCATAAGTCGCCGAGGAATAGAGCTGGATCCATCAAAGGTTAAGT
>NC_031991.1:43690107-43795060 GCF_001879085.1 Nicotiana attenuata | reverse complement strand
GTGTTATTTGTGAAGAAAAAGGATGGTTCGATGAGGATGTGCATTGATTACCGGCAATTGAACAAAGTGACGATTAAGAACAAGTATCCACTGCCGAGGATTGACGATTTGTTCGACCAGCTTCAGGGTGCAAGGATATTTTCAAAGATAGACTTTAGATCTGGCTACCACCAGCTGAGGATTAGGGCATCCGATGTCCCTAAGACAGCATTCCGCACTCGGTACGGGCATTATGAGTTCCTGGTCATGTCGTTTGGGTTGACCAATGCCCCAGCAGCATTCATGGAGTTGATGAACCGAGTGTTCAGGCCATATTTGGACATGTTCGTGATAGTCTTTATTGATGATATTTTGGTGTACTCCCGCAGCCAGGAGGAGCACGAGCAGCACCTTAGGGTGGTTCTTCAGACTCTGAGGGATAGTCAGTTATATGCCAAGTTCTCCAAGTGTGAGTTCTGGCTGAGTTCAGTAGCATTTCTGGGTCACGTTGTATCAGCAGAGGGTATTCAGGTGGACCCGAAGAAGATAGAGGCGGTCAAGAACTGGCCTCGACCAGCATCAGCTACAGAGATTCAGAGTTTCTTGGGGTTAGCGGGCTACTATCGTCGGTTCGTGGAGGGGTTTTCATCTATTGAAGCCCCGATGACCAGATTGACCCAGAAGGGTGCCTAGTTCAGATGGTCAGATGAGTGTGAGGCAAGCTTTCAAAAGCTCAAGGCAGCTCTGACTACGGCACCGGTATTGGTTTTGCCCACAGGTTCAGGGCCTTATACAGTCTATTGTGGTGCTTCTCGTATTGGGCTTGGTGCAGTATTGATGCAGGATGGCAGAGTCATAGCCTATGCTTCGAGGCAGTTGAAGATCCACGAGAAGAATTATCCGGTTCATGATCTAGAGTTGGCAGCCATCGTTCGCGCTTTGAAGATTTGGAGGCATTATCTATATGGCGTGACGTGTGAAGTGTAGACTGATCACAAGAGTCTCCAGTACCTGTTCAAGCAGAAGGAGTTGAATGTGAGGCAGAGGAGATGGTTGGAGTTGTTGAAGGATTATGATGTTACTATTTTGTATCACCCGGGGAGAGCCAATGTGGTGGCCGATGTATTGAGTAGGAAGTCCGCCAGTATAGGTAGTCTTGCCTATATTCCGGTCAGCCAGAGACCGCTTGCTTTGGATATTCAGGCCTTGGCCAATCGATTTGTGAGGTTGAACATTTCTGAGCCTAGCAGAGTGTTAGATTGCACGGTCGCTCGTTCTTCATTATTGGAGCGTATCCGTGATCGGCAGTTTGATGATCCCCATTTGTGTGTCCTGAGAGACACGATGCAGCGTGGAGGTGCCACGAAGGTGACCTTAGATGATGATGGTGTTTTGAGATTGCAGGGGCGAGTTTGTGTGCCCAATGTCGATGGGATTCGAGAGTTGATCTTAGCGGAGGCCCATAGTTCTCGCTATTCTATTCACCCGGGCGCCGCGAAGATGTATCAGGACTTGCGACAGCATTATTGGTGGCGTAGGATGAAGAAAGATATTGTTGCATATGTGGCTCGATGTTTGAACTATCAGCAGGTTAAGTATGAGCATTAGAGGCCTGGTGGTTTGTTTCAGAGGATTGAGCTTCCCGAGTGGAAGTGGGAGAGGATTACCATGGATTTCGTTACTGGACTTCCGTTGACTCGGAAGAAGTTCGACTCGATATGGGCTATTGTTGATAGGCTGACCAAGTCAGCGAATTTCATTCCTGTAGCAGTCTCCTATTCATCCGAGAGGTTAGCTGAGATCTATATCCGGGAGATTGTTCGCCTTCATGGTGTGCCGGCATCTATCATTTCGGATCGGGGTACGTAGTTTACCTCGCGTTTCTAGGGTGCAGTTCAGCGAGAGTTGGGCACACGGGTTGAGTTGAGCACAGCGTTCCATCCTCAGATGGACGGCCAGTCTGAAAGGACTATTCAGATATTAGAGGATATGCTCCGAGCCTGTGTCATTGATTTTGGAGGCTCGTGGGACCAGTTTTTGCCCTTAGCAGAGTTCTCCTACAACAACAACTACCAATCCAGCATTCAGATGGCTCCATATGAGGCGTTGTATGGTAGGCGATGTCGGTCTCCAGTGGTATGGTTTGAGCCGGGAGAGGCTCGGTTATTGGGTACCGATCTAGTTCAGGAGGCCTTGGATAAGGTCAAGATCATTCAGGACAGGCTTCGTTCGGCTCAGTCGCAGCAAAAGAGTTATGCAGATCGTAAGGTTCGGGATGTAGCTTTCATGGTTGGTGAGCGGGTCTTACTCCGAGTGTCGCCTATGAAGGGCGTGATGAGATTTGGGAAGAAGGGCAAGCTTAGCCCTAGGTTTATTGGCCCATTTTAGATTCTCGATCGTGTGGGAGAGGTGGCTTACAGACATGCCTTGCCGCCCAGCTTGTCAGCCGTGCATCCAGTGTTTCATGTGTCCATGCTTCGGAGGTATCACGGCGATCCAGCCCACGTGTTAGATTTCAGCACTATCCGGTTGGACAAGGATCTGTGTTATGAGGAGGAGCCGGTAGCTATTCTAGACCGGCAGGTTCGACAGTTAAGGTCGAAGAGTTTTCCTTCAGTACGTGTCCAGTGGAGAGGTCATCCTCTTGAGGCATCGACCTGGGAGTCCGAGTCTGATATGCGGAGCCGTTATCCTCATCTATTTCCCGACTCAGGTACTTCTTTCTTTTGTCCGTTCGAGGACGAACGGTTGTTTTAGAGGTGGAGAATGTGACGACCCAAAGGGTAATCACCTGTTTTCTCTTTCATTCCGTGCTTTCGAGGCCTTGAAAACCCCATTTTTACTTGCCTCGATTTACGTGCGCAGTCCGGGCGCGTAGCCGGAAAGCTTAAATATGAATTCTGTGTAAAAAAATTTATGAATTTTGATATTAATATGATTAAAGTTGACTTTGGTCAACATTTTGGGTAAACAGACCCGGACCCGTGATTTGACGGTCCCGGAGGGTCCGTAGAAAAATATGGGAATCGGGCGTATGCCCGGAATCGAAATCCGAGGTCCCGAGCCTGAGAAATGAATTTCTAAAAGAAATTGTTTTTCTAAAATTTATATGGAAATTTGAAATGAAAATGGATTAGAAAGCGTTGGTATCGGGCCCGTATTTTGGTTCCGGCGCCCGGTACAGGTCTTATATGTGGTTTAAGCGCTTCCTGTGAAATTTGGTCGAAATCGGACGTTGTTTGACGTGTTTCAGACCTAAATATCTAAAAATGAAAGTTTATGAAGTTTGAAGAAAAAGTGATGATTTTGAGGTTTGATTCCTCGTTTATGATGCTATTTTGGCGATTTGATCGCACGGTTAAGTCCGTATGATGTTGTTGAGTCAGTGTGTGTGGTTGGTTAGGAGCCCCGAGGGCTCGGGAGTGATTCGGAGGTGGTTCGGGGTGTTTTGGAACTTAGGAAGAGATTAGATTTTCTGCATTTTTTTCACAGACTTTTTGTTCTACGCGATCACGGCCTAAGGCTCGCGTTCGCACTGCCTTGTGTCTCCCCTCCTTCGCGTTCGCGGTACCCTTCCCGCGTTCGCATAGTTCTGGTAACCCCTTCAACACGTTCGCATATAGCCTATCGCGTTCGCATAGGCCAATCCTTGGACCCCCCCAGTTTTCCTTCTTCGCGTTCGCATACTACTCACCGCGAACGCAATGCTTCCCAGCCTGCCTTCCTCGCGAACGCGACCCCAGTGTCTCGAACGCATAGAGTAAAACCCTTCAGTGATTTTTAAAGTTCAAAAACAGATCAGAGACGGGTTTATTCCCAATTTTCTCACGAGCTCTTCTTCTCCACAGCCCCAAGGCTACTTTTAGAGCGATTCTTCACCAAAGCTTCTTGGGTAAGTATTCTCTAACTCGTTTTCTTCATTTTCTAACCTCATTTATCAAATTCCTAGACCTAAATCATGTAATTTAGGGTGTGAATTGGGGGAATTGGGTAGAACTAGGGCTTTTCAATTTTCTTTGATTTAGACCTCGTTTTGGGTCGAATTTGAAAACAAATTGTATATTCGGGCTCGTGGAGGAATGGGTGACATGGAATTGGTTCGAACTTCGGGTTTTGACCAAGTGGGCCCGGGGTCGATTTTTGGAATTTTGGGAAGAAAGCTTAGAAATTCATATTTAGGCATTGGGTTTAGTTTGTTTAGCTATTATTAATATTTTAAGGTCATTATTTCATAGATTTGACTGTGTTGGAGCCGAATTCGAGGGGTAAAGCTATACTAGAGGCTTGAGTTGAGTTTGGAGCATTCGAGGTAAGTGTTTGATCTAACTTTGGCTTGAGGGAATAGGATTAGAGTATTATTTGCTAATTGCTAAACGTTGAGTACGGTGTATAGGCATGGTGATGAGTATCTATACACCGGTGTCTAGCATGACCGTGGGTCTTTATTTGTGCTTAAATTGGGATTCTGTAGTGACTCTTCCTTGTTAATTGATGGTTTCTATATGATATGAAGAGAATGAGAAGGAAATATGATGTGTAAACTCTTTGGAGCGTTGGCTCTATTTTTTTTTTGACTTGATTAAAAAGTAAGAAATGAACGTAAGAGAGAGGAATGNTGGGATTGCTAAGGTGTGTCGAAGCAAAGGAAGCATCCAGGTTATTAGAAGAAGTTCACGCAGGGACCTGCGGTCCACATATGAATGGTTTTGTCTTAGCAAAGAAAATACTCCGAGCAGGATATTTTTGGATGACTATAGAAACAGACTGCATCCCGTATGTCCAAAAATGCCATCGCTGTCAGATACATGCGGATATGATAAAAGTGCCTCCAAATGAGCTTAATGCAACAAGCTCGCCATGGACGTTCGCCGCTTGGGGAATGGATGTCATCGGACCTGTCGAGCCTGCCACATCAAACGGGCACAGGTTCATTCTAGTGGCCATTGATATTTCACCAAATGGGTCGAAGCAACATCATATAAAGCAGTAACCAAGAAGGTTGTGGCAGATTTTGTCCGCGACCGCATCGTTTGTCGATTCGGCATCCCAGAGTCGATCATTACTGACAACGGTTCCAATCTCAACAGTGACTTGATGAAAGCCATGTGTGAAACATTCAAAATCAAACACAAGAATTCTACAGCCTACAGACATCAGATGAATGGAGCTGTAGAAGCGGCCAACAAGAACATCAAGAAGATACTAAGGAAGATGATAGAAAACCATAAGCAGTGGCATGAGAAGTTATCATTTGCTTTATTGGGGTACCGCATCACAGTTCGCACATCAACCGGGGCGACTCCCTATATGTTGGTTTAGGGTACCGAGGCAGTCATTCCCGCCGAGGTAGAAATTCCCTCCCTAAGAATTATACAGGAAGCGGAACTTGAAGATGCAGAATGGGTAAAGAGTCGCTACGAGCAGTTAGCCCTTATAGACAGAAAGAGAATGAATGCAGTTTTCCATGGTCAATTGTATCATAACAGAATGTCCAGAGCTTTCAACAAAAGAGTCAAGCCAAGACAATTTACACCAGGACAGCTGGTATTGAAGAAAATCTTTTCGCACCAGGATGAAGCCAAAGGAAAATTCTCTCCCAACTGGCAGGGTCCATACATGGTTCACCGGGTTCTAACAGGAGGAGCCCTCTTACTTGCAGAAATGGACGGGGAAGTTTAGCCAAAGCCGATCAATTCAGATGCAGTCAAGTGATATTATGTGTAGCACTTATGATTTTCTTTATGATGTAATTTGAACTACGTCTGACCTGATTCCCGTTTAAGAGGGGATACGTAGACAGCCTTATGGGTTCGGTCACAATTCAATAAAATCTTCATTTTCCCCCGATATTGGAAACTGGGGCAGAATTTTGAGGAGGACCCTCAAAATTCCAAAGTTGATTTTCAACCGGTCATCGCGCGCAGCCGTCGGAAGCACCAGACAAGTAAACTGGGCCAGAATTTGGAGGAGGGCCCTCAAAGTTCCGAAGAGGGAGGTTGCAATGTCTTGAACCACATCGCAGTCGTCGGTTTATCTAAAAGAAAATCATTTTAAAATTGTGTAGTTACATCATACTCTTTACTAAATCATGCATAGCTACTATCAGAATTGCTTTGTTTAGCGATGCTACCCCCAATGAAAGCAAGAGCCGAATAGGACAAGCGAAGTCCACGGGAGGACGAACTAACCTTCCCCCTTTACAAAACTCACGATTTTTCTTTGAATGTAGGCACCCCAAGACATAAAATCATCAGATACGATTACATACTCATACTTTTGCAGGAACACAACTCTCAGAATCATCACTTACTTACAAGCTCTATCCGTACATGACATCCCCAGCAGCCACAACGGCGCAATCAGCTATCATCTATCATCTATCAGCTAAGAGCTTTCGTTACTATTCACCTTTTACCTCTGCATTGCATAAGGCTACCTTTCTGTCTTCCGAGACTAAGCTCTGTCTCCATCTGTATTTTTTGCACTGCATAAGGCTACCTTTCTACCTTCCGAGACTAAGCATTGTCTCCATCTGAATTTTGCATTGCATAAGGCTACCACTCTGCCTTCCGAGACTAAGCATTGTCTCCATCTGCATTTTTTGCACTGCATAAGGCTACCTTTCTGCCTTCCGAGACTAAGCTCTGTCTCCATATGCATTTTTGCACTGCATAAGGCTACCTTTCTGCCTTCCGAGACTAAGCATTATCTCCATCTGCATTTTTTGCACTGCATAAGGCTGCCTTTCTGCCTTCTGAGACTAAGCATTGTCTCCATCTGCATTTTTTGCACTGCATAAGGCTACCTTTCTGCCTTCCGAGACTAAGCTCTGTCTCCATCTGCATTTTGCACTGCATAAGGCTACCTTTCTGCCTTTCGAGACTAAGCTCTGTCTCCATCTGCATTTTTTTAACTGCATAAGGCTACCTTTCTGCCTCCCGAGACTAAGCATTGTCTCCATCTGCATTTTGCATTGCATAAGGCTACCATTCTGCCTTCCGAGACTAAGCATTGTCTCCATCTGCATTCTTCAGCATTGCATAAGGCTACCATTCTGCCTTCCGAGGTTAAGCTCTACCTCCATCCGCATGGCTGAAAGATCACCACCTTCATCTACATCTTGCATGGCCGAAATATCGCCACTTTTATTTACATCCGTCGGCTGAAATATCGCCACTTTTATTTACATCCGCTGGCTGAAATATCGCCACCTTCATCTACATCTTGCATGGCTGAAATATCGCCATTTTTATTTACATCCGTTGGCTGAAATATCGCCACCTTCATCTACATCCCGCATCGGCTGAAATATCGCCAGTTTTATTTAAATCCTGCATCGGCTGAAATATCGCCACTTTTATTTACATCCGCCGGCTGAAAGATCGCCACCTTTATTTAAATTCTGCATCGGCTGAAATATCGCCACTTTTCTCTCTTACACTGGCTGAAATATCGCCACCTTTATTTAAATCTTGCATCGGCTGAAAGATCGCCACCTTCTGCATTTTCATGGGCTGAAACATTGCCAATTTGTCCAAGGGCGTCATTATTCGGAGGCACCATTTTCATAGCCCGAGAACGCCATGCCATGGCCTGAGGACCCCACTTTTATCTTTCGCATATCATTATTCAAAGGCATCATGGTTCGGAGGCATCATCCTCATGGCCCGAGAACATCATTTCATAGCCTGCAAATCCTTTATTATACGCTTCATGGCCCAGGACGTCATGGTCCAAGGACGTCATCCTAATCGTCCGAAGACAGCATTCATGGTCCGATGGGAACTTGCATCACGTTTAAATTTATACACAATATATGTTTGCATTGCTCACTTACAGGTACACCGGCTATCAACGGCCGTCTCAGCAGGAGCGATCCCGCTCCAGTTCCCGCAGCCTACTAGACTCCGACCATCTTTCCCAATCTAAACATCGCGTCCGTTCTTTTCAAAAACCTCCATCGGCATATTCCGCCAATGGACCCTAAACTACATATGGCCTGATTCCTGTAAGACCACGGATATGTGGGCACCTCAGGAACCGGAGCTCGGTCAAAACTTTCCAAATCGTTTCTTTCGGTCAAAAATTGGCCATCATATCTTTACCCGACAACTCTTTCATCCTTCTCGGGTAAAGAGGGGCAACTGTTGATACCCAATTTTTCCCTATGTATTTTCATACTCAAAAATAGTTTCAAAATAGCATGTGTATGCATATATAAGCATGCCCAAGAGTTTTGATATTTTTCCCTAATTTTTAAGATTTTAAAATCAATTTATTGTCTATTTCTAGCAGTATAAAATCCAATAATTGCTCCCAGGATTATCATTTTGAGAATAATTCATTTATACCAAAGTATAGTTAAGGTGATTTTTTGCATATTTTTATATAAATTTAATTGGCATTTTTAAAGCTAAATTGTGTATAATTGCAATTATAGCCTATTTTACAATTAATAGCATTTTCCAATTAAAAAATCATTCCCCGTATTTTTAGATTAATGATTATATATTATTAATTAGTTCAGTGTTTTTAATTTGTTTTAAAATCAGTTTAATTATTTTATAAAAATTAAAAGGGGAGAAATTGGTTACTTAATACATAGCCATTTCCAATTGAAATTGTAGCCTCAATTGACCAATATTCCATCCCAATATTAAACGACCCAATTTTGATTTTGACCCGACCCCTTAGCCCTATTTCTTAAACCCGTCCGGTTCTCTTTAAATCCTGGCCGTTGATCGTTTGATCAACGGCTGTAACTCGTTCTTTCCTTTTTAATCCCCTAACCCCTCTAGCCCTAATTCATTCGCACAAAGACGCCGCCTCTAAACTCCCTTCATCTCCCAACAAAACCTCTACAACCCTCCGAAACCCTAACCCTATTCCACCGATCTCCGTCTCACCTCCACCGGAATCCATGGCACCCCTGGCCATGGATGGCCTGTGCTCCCTCTCCCTCACCCTCAGCTTGAGTTACTCGAAGTTTGGAGGCCTGACTTCCACGGTTTCCTTTAGATCTGTCTCAGATCTGCAAGATCTATGGCCTCTACGGCCATTTTCCGGCATGTTCAGGGCAATATGAGTCTCTTCGACTCAGGATCTGACTTTCCTCAAGACCTTCTCATTCTAGGGTTTTCTCTGCCATTTTTAATCCTTCTAAGGTTCTATACTCGTTCATTTCTTTTAGAACTGTGACATGCTTGGTCCTTGCTTGACGTTTTAAGGGTTTTCCCCAAATTTTCTTTCTCAATACCGTTCAAATCCAATTTTTAGGGTTTCTGGAAAAAGTTTCTTTAAAATGTTTTCTGACTCTTTTGCTCTCTCTTATGTGTGTTTATACTCGCTTGTTTATTTCTTATTATGATCAAGTTTGTTTTCTTATTTCGATTTTGCAAGATCTTTTTGCTGTTCCTTGTTCACATGTTAACTAGGTTGTTTGTCCTTTACTCTTTGCTATGTGTTCGTGCTCTTTGATTTTGTTTCACTTTACTGAGTTTTGTTGGTATTCCTGCTAAGTATTGCTCTTACCTGCTTTGTTTAAACTTCTGAGATCTGTTTTGAATTCCAAGATTTTCTCAAGCATGCCTTTGAATCAATGTGTTTGCTATCGCGTATGTTTGCCTCTCTCAATGATTTCTCACCTCTGATTCTATTTGAAACCCTAAAATTTGGGGGTTTCTCTTTGGGTAGATGGCACTAGGGTTTCACTTTGGAACCCTAGGTTTTCAGACTCACGGTGAGCCTGTAATCGAACTCAAATCCTACTTGCCTGTGGTTCTGAAACTTTCATTGTTAGACTCTTCTTTTGCTTAAACTGTATGCTTTAATATGAGGAAAACTTCCCTTTCAAAAGATTTCACCAAGAATTGATTTTGAAATCCCTTTAATCATGCTAATGATTCATCACCTATTTATTTCGATTGAATCCCTTTTACCCTACTGGCTGTTTATTTTGATCCTTTTGTGTAAAAATCCTAGGCTTGTGATGTTTTCCTTAAAATACTTGGTCTTGTGTATTTCTTCTGTGATTCTGTACCAACGTTTGAATTATTTCCATATCTATATGACTCTTTCCTTAATCACTTAAGGTTATCTGTGATTACAATTGGATCCGGGACCCTTTTGATTGATTTTCAAACTGATACCTTATTTTTACTTTATAAAGAACACTACTATTCCATCTTTCCTTAATTACCAACTATGTATTTGACCCTATTTGTGCACTACATGGTTTCCTTACCTTAATCAAGCCTTAGTAAACTGATTTTTTTTCTCCTTATTTCATCTCAATTAGCCGTTTGACCTAGACCCCCTAATTAAAGTAGTCTAGTTGTCTTAATTGATACTNCTCTTCCTTGTTAATTGATGGTTTCTATATGATATGAAGAGAATGAGAAGGAAATATGATGTGTAAACTCTTTGGAGCGTTGGCTCTATTTTTGACTTGATTAAAAAGTAAGAAATGAACGTAAGAGAAAGAGATGTGATTATTCCCTTGCCGGGACGTGTAAGTTATTGTTGTTGCTCCCTTGCCGGGATTTAACTGCATAGTCGTATTCTCCCTTGCCGGGAAACCACTTATATATTATGAAATGGGATCGTGTGGCACGCCGACCACTTATATATTATGAAATGGGATCGTGTGGCACGCCGACCACTTATATATTATGAAATGGGATCGTGTGGCACGCCGACCACTTATATATTATGAAATGGGATCGTGTGGCACGCCGACCACTTATATATTATGAAATGGGATCGTGTGGCAAGCCGACCACTTATATTTGCTGAAATGGGATCGTGTGGCACGCTGACCACCTAGTTATACTATGAAATGGGATCGTGTGGCACGCCGACCACTTATATAGATTATGAGATCTGATGTAGTTTCGTGTTTACTTCCGATATGTTGTTTTCATCTGTATTTCACCTAAGCATGTCCCCTCCCCGCCTTAATTGGTATTTTCTGCTGTTATTTCGTTGCACTTGTATATACATATATATCTGCACAGGTCGTTTTTGGTAGGTCCTGTCTAGCCTCGTCACTACTTCGCCAGGGTTAGGCCAGACACTTACCAGCACATGGGGTCGGTTGTGCTGATGCTACACTCTGTGCATCTTTTTACATAGATCCAGGAGCAGCTTTTGGGCCTCAGCTGTAGGATTTGATCGGGAGCTGACTTCAGTCCAGGGACTTTCGAGGTAGCCTAGCTGACGTCCGCAGGCCGAAGTCCCTTCTATGTTATTAGTTTGTTTTTCTTGTACCGAGACAAACATTGATGTAATTCTATTCAGACTTGTTTTTAGCACTCTTTAGTAGTTCGTGAGTTAGTGACACCGGATCTGGGTAGAGTTGTATTTAAACTTCCGCATTTGGTTTTCAGTTATCTATGTTTTTTAAGACTTCCGCTTTTATTTAAATGACTCATTTTATTTATATCGTTGAGATGTAATCGGAAAATGTTTTAATACTTGGCTTGCCTAGCTCCGACAGTAGGCGCCATCACGACTCCCGATGGTGGGAAATCCGGGTCGTGACACCCTTTTACCCTACTGGCTGTTTATTTTGATCCTTTTGTGTAAAAATCCTAGGCTTGTGATGTTTTCCTTAAAATACTTGGTCTTGTGTATTTCTTCTGTGATTCTGTACCAACGTTTGAATTATTTCCCTATCTATATGACTCTTTCCTTAATCACTTAAGGTTATCTGTGATTACAATTGGATCCGGGACCCTTTTGATTGATTTTCAAACTGATACCTTATTTTTACTTTATAAAGAACACTACTATTCCATCTTTCCTTAATTACCAACTATGTATTTGACCCTATTTGTGCACTACATGGTTTCCTTACCTTAATCAAGCCTTAGTAAACTGATTTTTTTTCTCCTTATTTCATCTCAATTAGCCGTTTGACCTAGACCCCCTAATTAAAGGAGTCTAGTTGTCTTAATTGATATTAATTGATTGGTTTCTATGTTTGTGCACTCTTTGCCTGCCTTACTTGTTTTCAAAAAACTATATAAGGACCTAGTCCTCCCTCTTTCTATCATCAGGGAATTCTCTCATAATCAGAAACACACGAAAATACACCACTCACACACGGAACTCACTTTTCGAGCAATACTGTTTTTCTAATCCTGCTTTACTTGAGATCTTTTGGAACTGCTGTTTGCAATTCGGCTTTTTCAAGGCCACTTTTGCTTACTTATTTTCTTTGAAACTGGTATGTCCTTTGATTAAATATTCTGCTTCACGCCCCTATGTGTTTACTTTACAGCTTCAGGCTTCTTGTTTACTTTATTGCTTTCATGCTGTAATTTGTGCTTCATATCTCTTTTCTTTGCTTCTGTTTCTGTCATGGATCCCATCCCTATTCCCTTCTATGTGCTGAGTTAAGGTCTTGGCCTGACAGTATCCTAATTACTGCCCAGGCCATGGCTTGATCCACAATGGATCCTAACTCTCAATGTTTGGCTAGCAGGCTGGTCAGGGGTGTGCCAGCATCCCAATTGTTGGGCATGACCACCCGCCAGCCGTGTCTCTCCCTGATTCCCTTCCCCCTATGCACTTACACTTACTCTTAGATTCTAAGTTCTGCCCTTCTCTTATGAGCCTTGCTTTGGGACCCTGAGTTCCCTCTGAACTTGGACATCTGAGGGCTGGCATCTCCACACTGCACTATGCTCGTGATTCTGAAATGTTTTTGGGGTTTAAGCACCGCCCGGAGTCCCTTTGAGACTCTTGGGAACTTTGACACACTCCAAATATGAGAAAGTCTTTTGGAAATCTGATCCTGGAAGTTGGTTTATCTCATATTGTTGGACTTTGAGTCTGAATTAGGCTGATTAGATATAGCTGTAACCGCTGCTGTAATTTTTTTTACTTTCTTTTTGATCCATTCGGTCTGTAATAACTTTGTAATAACTATTGGGGATGGATAGTGAAAAGGGATAGGGGAATGAATGCATGTAAAGAGTAGAAAGCATGCCTATAGGATCTTTTATAATTCTGCATTTTTTGCGCTTAGAAAGCATGCCTATAGGATCTTCTATAATTTCTGCATTTCTGCATGTAGAAAACCTGCCTATAGGTCATTCACAATTTCTGCACTTCTGCATTTAGAAAACATGCCTATAAGTTTTTCTACGCTTCTGCACTTCTGCATTTCCGTATTTTAGAGATCAGTTCCTTGTTTAGTTTCCTAGCTCCTGAAGCTGTAGCAGTTCACATTTAGCTAGAATTCGTTAAATGCAGTTTCGTCCAAGTGAGTCAGTTTCCCCATCTGGTCCTTGATATTAATTTTGTTAGATCATCAAAACATAAGGCAAAGACATTGAAAACCTATCAATTTCCCCCTTTTTGATGATGACAAACTTAACAATGATAACATAGATTTAGAGCTAAGAGAACCAGATAAAGTAACAGGAGAGTAATAGGAGAGCACAAATTCCCCCCGATTTTATGTTCCCCCTGACTTACATATCCCCATGACTATTATTTTCCCCCTTTTGGCATCATTAAAAAGACACAAACAGAAGAACAGCACAAAGAAGTCCAGCCAAGCTAACTCATGCCACATATGTGCACACAAACATGATAGAGAATAGAAACATAGAAGTAAAGCACTGATATAATACAAGAGGATCGAATTTATATTGATAAACTTTTAATATGCCTGTGCTTAAGAAGCAACAAGCAACATTGGACTGTTAAAACGGGAGCAATAATGTTTCATCCCAACCACATAAAAAAAATAAATCAAAACACCTGCCAAAACAAAAAAAAACTGAAGAACATTTCCAAAATCTGGTCACTGAAGGGGTACTTAGGGGGCACTAGGAGTAAAGGGCTTGGAAGCTGCAGCAAGTATTTTGAGAACAAGATCTATTCGGCATTGGCCGACTTTTGATCATTGAGCAGTTCTGCTTTCAGGTTCTCTACTTGCGCCCTAAGATCAACATTCTCCTTTATCAAACGAGCTACTTCATCGTTTGACACCGGAACCCCTTGGGCTTGCTGACCTTCCAAGATAGCATTCCTGGCTTTCAACCGACGAATTTCCTCAGCTGCACTGTTTTGAGCATTAATAAGCTGTGAGACGATTGATGTACTTCCTACTCCCCCATTCTTTTCTATGAACTCGCATTCTTCCAAAGTTGTCTGTGAGAAAGTCTGCTTCTTAGTCACCACCTTGCCTGGCCCCAGTGGCACTTCAAAGAATTTAAACACTCACGTAAGCAAGAACCCTTAGGGAAGGCCATGATTACCATCTTTGAAGGTGGCAACCTTTTGCATGTGTTCAATAATAATAGCAGGCAGACTCACAGGAGTAAAACTATCCAGTTGCTCCATCAAGAACAGGTCAGACTTAGAAGTCACTGACCTCCTTTCAGCTCGAGGCAATAGAACTTTGTTAACCAATTCGAACAGCAACTAATAGACAGGGAGTAGCGCTTTCTTATGGATCTGGTCCCCCTTCTGGTTTGCATTAGCTTTTACCACGACATTTTTGAAGTTAAACTGACACACTTCCCTTACACTGGACACACCAGCTGTAGGAACTTTAAGAATCTCTCCAAGCAACTGTACATCGAACACAATGTCCACTCCATTCACCAAAGCACAGATGTGGTCTGTCTCAACGGAAAAGAGGCTAGCAAAGAAGCTTTGTACCTCATCCTCATACACCTAGGTGCATCTATTTGGAATAAATGCGCCGAGCGTTGAAACTCAACCATTTCCAGTATTTGGCGCATGCCAGCCATCTCAGAGATTTCTGGGTCAAACATACGACCCAACAGAACTTTTTGATGCCTCAGGCGTTCAGAGCCAAGGCTGACTTCACTTCTCATTCTCTTTACAGAACCAGGTTCCTCAACAATTTCTGACTAGCGTTTGCCGAACTTCTCACCACTAAATTTTCCTTTTCTCTTGGATTTGACTAACACATCCTCATCAGACATCGAGAACTCACTCACCACCTCCTTCAACTTGGACTTAGAGGTTGACCGCTTCTCTATTGAAGCAGGCTTCTTCTTTTTCGGAGACCGTCTAACCAGTGAACCAGGTTCATCTGGAGTTTCCTCTTCCACCTCTACTACAGGGACCGCCTCATCACTTACGGGTACACTGTCTTTCACCAACTTCCTCCTTCTCTTCTTACTGCTTTTCTTGCTCTTTTGAAGGGCAGAATCGTAGGCCACCTTAGCTTGAAGCCTGGTAGTAGGTCATTTGGTTCCAGACTCAGGAGTGGACACAACCCTCCGCTTAACTATGAAAGCATCAAGAGCCACGTTATCTAGGTCCTCCTCATCACTGGACCTCATTTCAGGTTCTTGTATTTCCAAGGGCATAGCAGCGAATGTAGGAACAAAATTGTCCTGGGAGTGAGAGCCTTGACTTGGGTCCTCTGGAGAGGGATCAAGTTCCTCATGTGAGGGCCCAGTAGTATCTGCTAGTGCATCGCCTTCAACAGTTACAATGGCCCCTTCGTTCCCTACACCTTGTACCTCGCTTTTCTAAGAGATCATGTCATGCAGTACACCATCAGCAGACACCACAAAGAGGGTTACAACATTCTCTTTCTCAATTGGTACTACTGCCACCACGGAATCAGTAGCAACGATGGTAGAACTCTCAGTGACCTTAGGGTTTTGACCTTGTTCTCCACTTGGTCTTTGACTAGTGGGAACCTCAGAAGATGGAGAGGACGAAGCAATAATTTTAGGGGTTTCTGAAATAGAGAGAGACGGGGAATCTGGGTGAGGTGTGACTTTAGCGGAAAGAGTAAGAGTGGGGAAGGAAGGCTCAGTAGGAACAGAAGTCTCCATAGGTACGACTAAGGCAGGGAGGTCGGAGTTTGTCTCAACCATTTGAAAAGTGGTGTGAAAATGCTTTTTGGGAAATTCTAATGGAGGACTTATGGTTAGATAGAACAGAAAAGTGTGTTTTATGATGAGAGGATAATTATGAAGAGAGAGGAATAGGCACCGGTTCTGAAATGGCGGTTGGGCGTGGAGAAGTGCAACGTTTCAGAGGGAGACGGAACGATTTGAAGTGAAGAGACATGAAAGCAGGATCTGAAAAGGTGAATGACATGGAAGTTGTGTTTTGTACCCTTTTTTAAGACGTGTTATAAAGGATGCACAGAACTACTAACCTTTGGTACAAGAACCAGGTTCTTTACCTTTTATTTGAAAGAATCAGTCCTCTTTTATCATTCATGCACTGCATCTACAGCTTCTATACTCATCATGCGTGTTTACCTACAACGGTATTAAAGTGAGTTAGACATGGCCAGAAAACACTTTTAGCTAGTTGTTTCTTGAAGGTGATTTTCATAGCCAGATAAAGAGGAATCAGGTTCTCAATTGGGCTTTAAAAGCCCCAACTTCACTCTGTTTCTTTCAAACTGTTCCCTACTTAATGCCTAGGTGAAAATGTCTACAATTTGGTCTTTTGTGCTGCAAAACTTCATACATATCAGCCCTTTCTCCACATTGTCCCTCAGAAAGTGATGCCTCACATCAATATGCTTTATTCTTTTGTGTTGAACTGGATTCTTGGCCATGTTGAGTGCACTAGTGTTTTCACATAGAAGGGGCACACTCTCAGTGAGTACCCCAAAGTCCTCCAGTTGCTGCTTGATCCATAAAAGTTGAGCACAGCAGGATGCTATAGCTACATATTCTGCTTCAGCTATTGAAAGAGCCACTGAATTTTGCTTCCTTGTTTCCCAAGAGATAAGACATGAACCTAAGAAGTGAGCCATTCCAGAAGTGCTTTTCCTATCCACAAGATAACCTGCATAATCTGCATCAGCATAACCAATGAGATTAAAACTGTCACCTGAGGGATAATACAGAACCAGGTCCTGTGTTCCTTTGAGATATCTCAGTATTTTTTTGGCAGCCTTCAAATGAGATTTCTTGGGATTTGATTGAAACCTTGCACATAGTCCCACACTAAAGATAATATCAGGTCTGCTGGCGGTGAGATAGAGGAGAGACCCAATAATGCCTCTATACATGGTTTGATTCACAGGAGATCCTGTTTCATCCATGTCCAGTTGAGTGGAAGTAGCAATGGGAGTGTCTATCACCTTTGATGCTTCTATGTCAAACCTCTTCAAGAGCTCCCTGATATATTTTTGCTGACAAATGGATATACCCTTTGGGGACTGTTTTACTTGAAGACCCAAGAAGAAGTTCAGTTCCCCTATCATGCTCATTTCAAATTCACTTCCCATGAGTTTTGCAAATTCTTCACACAGAGAATCAGTTGTTGCCCCAAAAATGATATCATCAACATAGACCTGAACAATGAGCAGGTTCCTTCCCTGTTTCTTCAAGAACAGAGTGTTGTCAATTTTCCCTCTTTCAAAGCCATTTTTCAAGAGGAACTTTGACAACCTTTCATACCATGCTCGAGGAGCCTGCTTCAGCCCGTACAATGCTTTATCTAGTTTAAAAACATATTCAGGATGTTCATGACATTTAAACCCTGGAGGTTGCTTCACATAGACTTCTTCCTTAAGAAGTCCATTCAAAAATGCACTTTTGACATCCATTTGGAACAAGGTGAATTCCATATGAGATGCAAAAGCGATTAAAATTCTAATAGCTTCCATGCGAGCCACCGGAGCAAACATTTCATCATAGTCAATCCCTTCCTCCTGATTGTAGCCTTGAACTACTAGCATGGCCTTGTTCCTTGTGGTAATTCCATGTTCATCGAGCTTGTTTCTAAAAACCCACCTGGTTCCTATAATGGTTCAATCTGAGGGTCTAGGTACCAGGTGCCAAACATTGTTTCTTTCAAACTGATGTAGCTCGTCTTGCATGTCTACAATCCAATCTGCATCTTTCAAGGCTTCCTTGATATTCTTGGGTTCTATCTGAGATAGAAAAGCTGAGAAGGCAAGTGAATTTCTGGCTCTTGACCTGGTTTGTACTCCGGAATCTAGAGGAGTAATAATGTTGTCCATCGGATGAGAGCTTTGGTGTCTCCAGTTAGACGTCTGAGGTTCATTTTGAGAGGATGTGGGTGCATTTGGCTGGTTTTCCTCCGTTCTTCTCTCAGGTGCTGGTGGAGTTCCCTGAACTGCATCAACCACTCTTTCTTCAGCTTCAGTGGTTGTAATTGAAGTACTTGGTTCCATTGAAGATGAGGAAATATTGTCTTCACTCAACTCTTTTACTTGACTCATCATATCTGCCTTTCCGTTTGTCATGTTAATGACTTCACCAGGTACTAGTAAGGGTTCTCCATCTTGATCTTCTTCAGCACTCTTCTCACAAGATGGATAAGACTCATCAAAAATAACATGAACACTTTCCTCCACACATTGAGTCCGCTTATTATATATCTTGTAAGCCTTGCTTTGAGAAGAGTAGCCCAGAAATATTCCTTCATCACTCTTAGCATCGAATTTACCAAGCTGATCCTTTCCATTGTTGAGAACATAGCATTTGCACCCAAATGTTCTCAGGTGAGTCATCTTGGGTTTCTTTCCATTCANTTTCCCTTACCTACTTACAACGTACAGTTCATAGGGGGTTTTGTTCAGAAGTGATCTGATCATGCACCGGTTCACCAAGTAGCAGGCAATGTTGACAGCTTCAGCCCAGAAGTTCTTTGGAATTCCACTGTCGATTAGCATTGTTCTTGCCATCTCTTCCAGAGTTCTGTAATTCCTTTCTACTACTCCATTTTGCTGGGGAGTTTTGGGAGATGAGAAGTTGTGACTGATTCCATTTTCATTGCAGAACTCATCAAATTTGACAATGTCAAATTCTGTCCCATGATCTGATCTAATGCATGCGACTCTGGACTCCATCTTCAACTGGATTTTCTTTACGAAAGCCACAAACACCTCAATGGTTTCATCTTTAGTTCTGAGAAACAGAGTCCATGTGAATCTGGAGTAGTCATCCACTATCACAAAAATGTATCTTTTTCCTCCTCTGCTTTGCACTCTCATAGGGCCACAGAGATCCATATTGTTAGTTTGTATGAGTCCACCAAACAGTAGAGTACCTGGTCCTATATGAGGTTAAGCTGAGAATGCTAATAAAACTGTAAGTAAAGAAGACAAGGGATTTTTACGTGGAAAAATCCCACACAAGGGGATAAAAAAACCATGACCTACACTTGTAGGCTTTTAACTTCACTAACTTGCAATCTCACTATTACAAGCCACTTTGTAATAACCCTATTACAAAGACTTCAACTAACTTGTGATGCTCTCACCACAAGCCACTTTATAACTAACCTAGTTACAAAGGCTTTAGACTTATGACTAATCCTAGTCACAACGTAAACTCGGAAGTTTACGGATTTTTAGTTTTCCTAAGACAAAGCTTCTGAGAAAGCAAAATAGGAAATACAATGAAGAACAGATAACGAGATTACAACTCAACTACGTATATACATAAACTCATTACGAAACTGATCCTTAGTGGAGTTGTCTTCTTGTTCTTGACACACCAGTGACTTCAATACCGGATGAACACTGTTATGCTTCAAATATGATTCCTTGGGACTTGAGTTTGGATTCTATTCTGGAGTGGAAATACAGAAGAAGAATGATTGTGTTATCAGGTGGATGGGAGCTTTTGAGTTTCCAGTTTGGAACTGAGGTTTGTTTGGTAGAGGAGCTTGGTAGGTTAGTTGGATTACCCTGCACTCCTTGTTCTGTTACTTGTGGAGTGTCTTGCACTGTACTTTATTCTTTCTTCAGCTTCAGTGGTCGCAATTTCAATGCCAGGTTCTTTGTGAGAAGTGGAAGAGGATGTTGCATTGTCCTTCACCTTTCTCCTTCATCTTACACATCATATCAGCCTTCCCAATTGAAACCTCAGATATTTCCCAGGGTCCAGAGATGGTTCATTTTAATGATCATCACTGTTTCCTCCTTTGTTAGAGGAGGTATCTCATTGAATAGCGCATGAACGCTCCCTTTACCTAGTGTGCCCTTTTTGTTGTAGACTTTGTGGCCTTTGCTTTGTAGGGAGTATCCCAGAAGGATTCCTTTATCACCTTTTTGCATCAAAACTTCTCAAGCTGGTCCTTCCCACTGTTGAGAACATGTCATTTTGTTCAAAAAAAAGGTCCTCAGATGAGTTGCTTTTGATTTTCTTCCATTTTGCAGCTCATAGTGGGCTTTGTCCAAGAGGGACCTGACCATACACCTGTTCGCTAGGTAGCATGCATGTGTTTGTTGTTTTTCCTCAAACATTTTGGCATTGTTGAACTCTGTCCCGTGGTCAGATCTGATCCATTCTCCCTTCAATTTGATCTTCACTTGACTCTTCGTGACAAGGACCATTAATACCTCTAAAGTCTCCTCCTTTGTTCTGTGACCCAATGTCCAGATAAATCTTGAGTTTGGCAGACCACGGACCAGGTCCTTCTGAATCAATTTATTCGGAGGTAACAAGCTTGCATGCACCAATCTTTCATGCCAAAGTTCTACATCATCAACGAATTTCAAGAATCTCATATCACCACCTTATGGAGATTCATAGTCAGCAAAGTAGATGTTCTTGTTTCCTTTGGCCGCTAAGACCACTTGGCCAGTTACCAGATTGGTAACTGTGCACACTTTTGATAAATGCTCTACTTTGTTACCTTTATCACAGATTTGACAAACACTCAGGAGACTGTTCTTCAGGCCACCCACATAGAACACTTTCTCAACTGAGTGTCAAAGAAGCTTTCCAACTTTTCAAACGCCGAGAATGTACCTCCCTTTTTTAAGGAGANCTCCTGTAAGTCCTTTGATTCAGTAATAGCATTCACTTTGCCTTCCCAAGCGCTAGGCAGAATGCTGAGGATTTTCCTCACTAGCTTGTTTCTAGGAAGGTTTCACCAAGTGAGTGTAACTCATTTATGATGGAAGTAAATCTTGTGTGAACATCTTGAATGGATTCATCGTCCTTCATTTTGAAGAGTTCATACTCGGTAGTGAGCATATCGACCTTAGACTATTTTACTTGTGTGGTTCCCTCATGAGCTGTTTGCAAAGCTTCCCATATCTCCTTGGCAGTGTCACAGACGGAGATTCTATTGTATTCTTTAGGTCCTATTCCACATACTAGAATTTTCTTGGCACGAAAATTCTTCTCCACAGCATTCTTGTCTGCGTCAGTGTATTCTTTACTGGTTTTTGCCATTGAAAATGGAAGTTCTTCCAGTACCTTTGTTGGAACATAAGGACCATCGCATATAATATCCCCTAACTCAGAATCCTCGGCCATGATAAAATCATGCATTCTTGTTTTCCACCACCCATAGTATTGTCCATTGAACCTGGGTGGTCGGTATGTAGATTGACCTTCTTCAAAATTTGGTGGAGCAGCCATGAGGATCCTTCCTAGGTGTTAGCCTGATAGGAGAAACCTGCTCTGATACCAATTGTTAGTTTGTATGAGTCACCAAACAGTAGAGTACCTAGTCCTCTACGAGATTCTGCTGAGAAAAACTGTAAGTAAATAAGGCATAGGATTTTTACGTGGAAAAATCCCACACAAGGGGATCAAAAAATCACGACCTACACTTGTAGGCTTTCAACTTCACTAACTTGTAAAATCTTATTACAAGCCACTTTGTAATGACTCCATTACAAAGAATTTACTCAACTAACTTGTAGTACTCTTACCACAATCCACTTTGCGACTTCCTAGTTACAAAGACTTTTACTAACTTGTGATGCTCTCACCACAAGCCACTTTGTCACTCTACAGTTACAAAGGCTTTTGCTTATGACTAAACCTAGTCACAACATAAACTCAAAAGAGTTTACAGATTTTACAAGAGGATTTCCTAATCAATGCTTCTAGCTAAGCAATTTAGGAGATACAATAAGTACAATCACAAAGTTACAACTCAACTAAGGAGAACAACATGCTAACTTTAGTAACTGGTCCGTAGTTGCGTTCAACTTTGTTCTTCAAGCTCGTGAAGATTGATTTCTCTATTTTTCGTAAGGCTTGAATGAGAAACTGAAACATTCAAGTAATGTTTCAATATAAACTCATGTTGGTACACCCTGATCACATCACTTGAAATGATGTAAGTACTTTAGTTGGTCAAGGAATGAGTGGGCGTTGGAAACAGTGCAGTGCGGCAGAAACAGTGCAGGCAGTGACTTCATTTCCAGCTGTGTCCAATTGACTTTGTACTAATATGAGAGAACCACAAGGGTATCAGTTCCTTGTTTAGTTTCCTAGCTCCTGAAGCTGCAGCAGTTCACATTTAGCTGGAATCCATTAAATGCAGTGTAGTCCAAGTGAGTCAGGTTCCCCATCTGGTCCTTGACATTAAGTTTGTTAGATCATCAAAACATAAGGCAAAGACATTTAAAACCTATCAGTTTCACAAATTGCAAGTAAGATTTAAAACACGTAGGCATATGACGTTAGGCTAAACATGATGACTACACATGCTGGGGCAACTCCGTTAAGCAATTAAAAGAAAACTACTCAGCAAGAACCGGATTTTTGAACATATAACCTGTGTACGCAATAGTCACCTTGCGTACACAGCCTTCACGTATTTCAAATATCACAAATGTACCAAAACCTAAGGGGAATTTCACCCACACAAGGTTAGAAAAAGTCACTTACCTCAAGTCAATCAGTCAATAAGAACGACTTTCCCTCGACTTTCCGACTCCGAATGGCCCAAATCTAGCCAAAAGCAATTTCATACTATAAATCTAACTATAAGAAACTAATCAATTAATGAAATCAAGACTTCAACAAGAAATTAGTAAATTGCCCCAAAAACTCGACCCGGGCCCACGTCTCAGAATCGGGTAAAAGTTATAAAATACGAACACCATTCGATATCGAGTTCATCTATACCAAAATTACTCAAATCCGACCTTAGATCGCCTTTCAATTCCCAAAAATTCGGTCTAAGAACTTTCACCACTTTTCTCCAAATTTCACACCCAAATCCTTAATTAAATGAAGAAATTAATGATAGATTAATGGATATTAATAAAAAATGAGTGTATAATTACCCAAATGTTTCCTCTGAAAATCCTTCAAATTTTTGCCTCAATCCGAGCTCTCTACATCTTAAAATGAACATGAGATCAAACCCTCAATTTAGCCATTTTTCTGCCTAGTCAAACCGCATCTGCGACCCAAGAGTCGCTTCTGCGACGCCGCACCTGTGGAAAAACCACCGCAGGTGCGAAAAAACTAAAGTCCGGGGCCTCTACTTCTTCGGACAAGGGCCCCATTTACGGAACCTCTTCTGTGGTGCAAGGATTGCACCTGCGACCCAAAGCATTTCTGCGCTCCTGCCATCGTAGAAGCAAAGGCGCTTCTGCGGAAAATGTTCTGCTTCTGTGACCGCTGTTGGGCAAGGCCAGCTCCACATCTGCGACCAAATGCTCGCTTCTGAAGATCTCACCTGCGGTCAATCTTACGCAGGTGCTATTACACCAGAACTGGTGCACTTCAGGAAATCTACAAACTTTGATTCAATCCGATAACCATCCGAAATCCACCCGAGGCCCTGGGACCTCAACCAAAAATACCAACAAGTCCTAAAATATAATACGAACTTAATCAAGCCTTTAATTCACATCAAACAATGCTAAAAATACGAATTGCACATCAATTCAATCCTAATGACCTAACGACCCCGATATCAAAAAGTCCACCAGCGGTCAAACTTTACAAAATTCATCCAACTTTCCAACTTTTGCCAATTAATGCCGAAATAACCTACGAACCTCCAAATCAACATCTGGACACGCTCCTAAGAACAAAATCACCATACAGAGCTATTGGAACCAATGAAACTCCATTCCGGAGTCGCCTTCACACAATTCAATCTACGGTCAATTCCTATGACTTAAATTCCATTTTAGGGACTATGAGTCCCATTTCACTCTGAACCCAAAAACCAAACCCCTGACGAGCCTCAAAACTAAAAAATGAGATAGAGGAAGAAATAAATAGGGGTTTAGGGTCAATACTCTCAAAACGACCGGCCAGATCATTACACACGATCAATTCAGAGAGCTTTTATCTTCTTATCTAATTGATTTTCTTACTAAGCTCATATAGCATTTGAAGCAACTTATTGCTTCTGATTTGTGGGAAATTAAATAGATAACTGAAACGGGTAAGGTCATCAATAAATGTGATGAAATAACTCGCTCCATGCCTAGATCTAACATTCATAGGCCCATAAATGTTCGAATGGACTAATTACAAAAGATATTGAGCTCTAGTCGCCTGACTAAAAGGTTCTCTTGCAGATTTTCCAGCTAGACAATTTTCACATGTGGACAATTCCACATATTCAATGTTGGAAAGCAAACCTTTTTTCATCTAACCTTTGTATTCTTTGTTAGCCAATATGACCAAGTCTAGCATGGTATATGTTTACATCACTATCATATTTATGTGAAGAAACAAACATAGCATTATTATTAATGAATCATAATCCAAATCCATAACAACTAAACCTCCAGTCACATGACCAATACTAAATAAAGTTGAACCAAAAGTCAACTTGGCAGAATTACCATGACAAAACAAGTCAAATCCTAGCTTAAGCAAAACTGAAACTGAAATAACATTCCGGTGAATTGTTAGTGCAAAGAGAACATGTTGTAGTATTAGGTCTCGACCACCATCGAGGACTAACTTGCATGTACCGATCCCTTCAACAACAACTTTATTGTTGTTGCCCATATATATCCACTTTGCTTCACGTGGAACTTGCCGAAATTCAACAAAGGCACTGCATTGCTAGGCTATGTGGTCCGTTGCTCCTGAGTCTATAATAAGGATTAGATTCAGTAAAAAAAAACATAACAAAAAACACAAATTTCACTAATTCGAGCATCGTGAAATACCTTTCTAGGAACTTTGACACTTTAGCAACTTTGACACTTTCGGGACGTCTGTTCTTGCCTTTTTCAGTCTTTGCTCTTTTAGCAGGCTGATTTGGATAAGCTTGAGGTGGCCCTCTCTTCTTTCCCCAGTTCCTTTTGAATCACTCTTGGTTTTGGAGGTTGTTGCCATGTGCAACTCAGCTATTGGATTTGCAGCCTCAAGTCGTTCCTCTTCTAACTCATTATGGGTCAAATGCATTTTCATATGACCCCAAGAACTAGGTAAAGAGCGTATGACAACTTAGATTTGTCGTTCCTCAGTCAACACATGACCAGCATCTTTCAACTCCCCGATCATATTTGCCATTTGCCTCATATGTGTTTTTATTGAATGTTCTGGGCGTTTCTTATATGAATCAAATTTGATCGTTAATGATCGCAGCCTTGCAGTGGAACAAGTACCGAACTTTTTCCTCAAAGCATTCCAATGATCCATAACTCTTTGTTGATCCTTAAATTCCCTTAGGATGTCATCATCCAAGGTGCTCAACCACGTAATGCAAGCAATGGAGTTATTTTTCTTTCAACTGTCATAGGCTTCACGCTCATGCCTATGCTGAGCAGTGTTGCCTTCCTCAGGCTCATTCATGACATTGTTAGTGGCCTCCAGAGCCTCTTGCTCCTCTAGCACATACTGACTTTCAAGCTTCAGGTTCATAGTTGTCACCTTTGAGTTTCAACCCTTTGTTGAGCTCATCAACTATGTTTTTCGAAGCAGTAGTCATTCTTTAACAAAATAAAAAATATGAGGATCATGTAAAAAAAAATAAAGCAAGGCACGATGTTTAACATACATACATACATACATACATACGTATCAATTGATTAAGTTAATAAACACATATATTGATCATGGAGTCAAAATTTCACTATGTTCTAAGATTTAAAATATTATGAAAATTAACCTATTCAATTATCTAGCTAAGCGTCTTAATCATGTTTAAGACAACATAATTATCTATCGTAATTTTATAATTCCATGTGGATCATATAAAATTAATATCAAACTAATTGACATTTATTGCATGCTATTCAAATTCGAATAAAATTTATTTTAATGTTAAACTAATTAACATATAAAACATGTTAAATAAATTAACAAGTATTGCTAATTTTAAACTAATTAATATTTATATCATGCTCAGTAAATTAACATAATTCATGTGATAAACTAATTAACAAGAGTAATGTTAAAAATAATTAACATTCCAAGCATCTTAAACAAATTAATAAATAAATATAATGTAAACAAATTAGCATTTTAAAGCATGCTAAACAAATTAACAAATACACTCAGTGTTAAATAAATTAACATTTCAAGCATGTTAAACAACTTAACAAATAAACATAATGTTAAATAAATTAATATTTTAAAGCATGTTAAACAAACTAACAAATTAATGTAATGTTAAACAAATTTATAAATAAATTTAATGTTAAACAAATTAATAAATAAGTATAATGTTAAGCAAATTAACATATTTAATAATAAGCAAATTAACATTTCAAGCATGTTAAACAAATTAACAAGCAAGTTTACTGTCAAACTAATTAACATTTCAAGCAATTGGGATAATAAAATTATTATAGTTTCATAAAAGATTATAAATGCTAAATTTATATTTTGAAAATTATGTCCATATGGCTAATTTTATAATCTGAAATTTGTTAAAAAAATAGAATTGAATTTAAATTTTATTTAGGCCATTAGTCCAAAATAAAATGATAAAACTTTTAAAAATGGGCCAAAAAACAGCCCAAATTCTTAAATTTGCTGATTTGAATTGTAGAAATCAGGATTCTTTTATTTAAATAAACTGAAATGGGCCTTTAGCCCATCTAGAAGATCTATCCATAAAAAAGAGAGAAGCATATAAGAAATGCAACAAGATGGGCCTTTAGCCCAATATTCTAATACTGCCAACTTTAAAAAAAATTAAGCCCGGGTGGCTTTAAGACTTCTAAATCCTTATATGATAGGCATCTGATAATGCCCATACGTATTATTTTAATGGTTTATAACGTAGAAACCTAATTTCTCCTTCTTTCTATACTCCGCCACCACACATGAAGACTTCTTCTTCATATTTCATTTTTTTATTTATTTAATAAATTTAAAAATTGAAAGAACCCTTGTTCCTTCTCTTTCACCATTGATGCCGCCGCTGCCTTTTGTGGAAGAAGAGAAACCTTTATTTTATCTTCTTCTTCTTTTCTTCTCTCTGCCATGGCTATGGAGCACCAAGCTCCATTTTTATTTGATTCTAAACCGAATCTGAAATGGCTTCAAGAGCAGCCACCATCCGTTTGATGGTGACCGACGGTGGCCCTTTAGCGGCGTGTAACGTAAATAGACAGAAAAATGAGCCGGCTCTCCAGGAAGGAAGCCACCAGGCGTGGCGTAAAACAAGAGAAACTGATTCTCTTTCTCCTTTTTTTTCTTCGTTTTAATCAGTTTCTTAAAAGCTGATATACAACTTAGCAGATTCAAAAGTTTGCACATCCAAATAAATGAGTGTTGAAAATTATTTACAAAGTTCATTGAGATAAACTAAAGTACATGTTATTTTATCTATTTATCATATTTGAAAACTAATTTCAAATTAAACTGATAAAAATGCGCAAAGTTTGAATAGATTAACCTCTCAATTTAACAGTAAATGTACAAAAAAATAGACACGTAGTTTCTAAATTCATACGGAAATTTAGAACTATTCTATAATTTTTCAGACCAGAAAATTAGCTTATGGATCTGATACCAATGAAGGAACACGTTAATCTAAACACATTAGATAGCGCGTAAATCGTAAAATGAGAACTTACTTGTTCTTCGTGAAGCGAAAGCGAAAGTCTGAAATGAACCGCGACTGGAATCACTGGTCGGTGGTGGTTGACATATTGTGAAGGATCAACCCCCTATACCTCAGTCTAAACCCTAGTATGATTTTAGGAGAAGACTAGGCGTAGGAAAATACTGCGTATTCTACATTTTTAGTTCTACACTTTATGTGTACTTATAACCTATTTTCTTTCAATCTTTCATTACATTTCATAAGTTTTCAACCTAAAATCTGGTGTTTTCATGGTGGAAATTGGGGGTTTGGGTAGAATTAGGGATTTTTGTAAAATTGGGATTTAGACCTCAAATTGAGGTCGGATTCCAAAACAAATTACATAACCGAGCTCGGAGGTGAATGGATAATCGGATTTTGGTCTGAATTAAAGGTTTGGACCAAGCGGGCCCTGGAGTTGGCTTTTGTTGACTTTTTCAATATTGACCTAAATTGAATCCTTTGTAATCATGGGTAGTTCCTAAGACTTAATTTGAATCGTTTTGTTGGTAATTTGCTAGATTCTATTGGTTCGGAGGCTTCTTTGAAAGGAAAAGCTGTGGTTGAGCTTTGAGTGGACCTTTGAGCGAGGTAAGTATCGTGGTTAACCTTGACTTGATTGATTAGAACTTGTTTGTCTATTTGCTACATGTTTAGATGTTGGGTACAACGTATATATGAGGTGACGAGTACTTATGCGTTGTTGTCAGGTTAAAGCATGCGGGTGGGGCTTGTTCCTTGTAATTATTGGTTACTTTGATCATGTTATCCATGCTTAGACTGGTTACTTGTTAAATTGATCGTTCTTACCGTGTTTATGGGCTTTGGTGATCATAGAGCACTATTTCTAAGGTTGAGATTGGTATTGTGGAACCATTGTCGCCGTAAGGCTTGTTCTTGTTATTTTATCTCCCTGTTGTTACTTGTTTATTGTTATATGGTAAGGGAGAGTGTTAATGCACGAAGGTTGATGTCGTGCCATATTGTGAGTGTTAATACACGAAGGGTGATGTCGTGCCATGTTATGAGAGTTAATGCACGAAGGGTGATGCAGTGCCGTGTATATTGATTTATGCTGAGAGTGAGAGTAAAAGCACAAACGGTGATGTCGTGCATTATCATTGTTTGTAAAAGCACGAAAGGTGATGTCGTGCAGTATCGTTGTTTTATTGTGAGGTTGAGAGTAAAAACACGAAGGGTGATGCCGTATAATTTTCTTCATTGTGCTTAATTGTTGTTACTGGTTAAAGGCATATTGACTGTTCTGGTTATCATTTACGCTGTATTTCTCGTATCCTGTATCCCCTTAGCATGTCCCCCTCCCAATAGTACATGTTTAGCTTTTATTTATTGTTATCTTGTACATATATTGTTATCTGCACAGGTTTATTACGTGGGTGTCTTTTCATAGCCTCGTTACTACTTCATCGAGGTTAGGCTCGACACTTACGAGTACATAGGGTCAGTTGTACTCATACTACACTCTACGCTTCTTGTGCAGACTTTGGTACTGGCCCTAGCTGTTCGTGAGGCGTAACAGCTTGGATTTGCACATTAGAGACTCGGGGTAGATCTGCTGGCGTACGCAGACCTTGGAGTCCCCTTCTATTTTCCCTCTTTTACTGTTTCTTTTCGTTCAAAAGAATTGTATTTCTTTTAACTGTTTGTAGAAAATCTTAGAAGCTCGTGAGTTATGACTCTAGATCCGGATTGTAGTAGATATTATGAACATTTATGTTATTCTGCACTCTATTTTATTTTAATTTGTCTTAATTGACTTTATCTATTGAAATTGAATAACAATTGGCTTAACGGTTCTCTAACGTTGGCTTGCCTAGCAAGTGGAATGTTAGGCGCCATCACGGTCCCGAAGGTGGAAATTCTGGGTTGTGACAAGTTGGTATTAGAGCACAGGTTTCCCAGGTCTCACAAGTCACGAGCAAGCTTAGTAGAGTCAGGAGGATCAGTACGGAGACGTCTGTACTTATATCCTAGAGGCTATGAAGTTTAGGAACAAATTTCGCTTCTATTCTTCTCTGTCGTGAAATTTTGTTCTATCATTGCTAATTGAACTCTTCTACTCTTGTTTTCTCGCAGATGGAAAGAACACGTACTGCCTCTTCAGCTGAGCAGTAGCCAGAGCCCCCAGCGGCAGCTCCTACGAGAGTTAGAGGTCGAGGCCAGGGCAGAGCTCAGCCTAGAGCTCGAGCAGCAGCACCAGTAGTGGAATCTCGAGTGGAGTTTGATGAGGAGGTTCCAGCCCAGACTGTGCCTATTGGACCAGCTCAAGTTTCGAAGGGGTTCATCGCCACCCCAGTGCTTGAGGATGCTCTAGTCTGTTTAGTGGGTCTTATGGAGAGTGTGGCCTAGGCCGGTGCACTTCTTATGGAACCAGCCGTCTCTAAGGCTGGGGGAGGAGCACAGACTCCCGGCACTCACACCCCGGAGCAAATGGCTCCCCAGTATCAGACTCCAGCAACTCAGCCAGTTGGAGTAGTTCAGCCGGTTGTTGCGGCACAGGCCGGTGATGGACCAGCTACATCTTCTGAGGGCTTATTGAGATTGGACAAGTTCACCAAGCTCTTTCTAGTTCACTTCACTGGTGCACCTTCTGAGGACCCACAGGATTATCTTGACCACTGCCATGAGGTGCTGCGGAACATGGGGATAGTTGAGATCAATGGGGTTGATTTTGTTGTGTTTCAGATTATGGGTTCCGCCAAGATATGGTTGAAGGACTTTGTATCAACCAGACCAGTTGGACCGCCTGCTCTTACTTGGGACCAGTTTTTTTAGATATTTATTGAGAAGTTCCTTCCTGTCATACTGAGAGAGGATTATCGCAGGCAGTTCGAGTGTCTCCAGTAGGGCAGAATGTCCGTCACTCAGTATGAGACCCATTTTGTGGATCTGGCCCATCATACTATTCTTCTTCTTCCTACCGAGAGAGAGGGTGAGGAGGTTTATTGAGGGACTTGCTCAGCCTATCAAGTTGTAGATGGCCAAGGAGACCGGGAGTGAGATTTCTTTTTAGACGGCTGCTAATGTCGCTAGGCGAGTCGAGATGGTTCTTCCACAGGGGGGAGGTTAGGGATCTGACAAGAGGCCTCATCACTCTGGTGGGTTTAGTGGTGCCTTATCTGGAGGCAGGGGTACCTTTGGTAAAGGCCATCCTCCCATACCGTTTCATTCAGCACTCAGGCATCCCACAGTGCTTCAGGTGTTCGTGGCCCTCATATTCCTTATTCCGACCAGCTAGCCTACAGTGCACCACCAGCTCCTATTAGTGTACCTCCGCTCCAAAGCTTCCAAGATGGTTACTCAGGTCGACATGGTCAGTTTCAGGGTCAGCAGTCTCAGCAATCGAGGTCCTGTTATACTTGTGGTGATCCGCGACACATTGCTAGATTTTACCCTCGGGCATCGAGCGGTTCACAGCATCAGGGTTCTCGTGCCATGGTCCCGGCACCGGGTTCTTCATCGCCTGCTCAGCCAGCTAGAGGTAGGGGTCAGACAGCTAGAGGTGGAGGTCAGGCCATTAGAGGTGGAGGTCAGGCTGCTAGAGGTGGAGGCCAGCCAACTAGGGCCCGTCCTAGAGATGTAATTCAAAGTGGTGGGGCCTAGCCCCGATGCTATGCTTTTCCAGCCAGGCCTGAGGCTGAGTCATCTGACGCTGTTATTGATAATAGGATAGATTCATGTAGTTTGGCGACTATTTATGCCCCAACTTGACTATGCTTCACTGTTCTAGGAAGGTTAAATGATGATAAAATGGCTCTAATTATGAATTTCATGTTTTGCAGGAGCAAGTTGTGCTTATGAGGAATTAGGACAGTGTTTGGAGCTAAATTAAAGCAAGGGGTGCCCGTCGGAGTTGAGTACGTGTGAAAGAAGAAAGAAAAGAAGAGAGAAAATGCTGATCCACTCTAGCGCGGGCCAAGCGCGACCTTAGCGCGACCACGCTAGAGCAAAAAAGTGGGACAGTGTACTTGGCGATATACGCGGACACTAGCGCGGTTCGAGCGCGGCCGCGCTAGTCACTTCGGAGCGCAGAAAGTTCAGGGGTAAATTTGGAAGTTTGGGGGTAATTCCACTAAACCTATAAGAGGTCCAGCTCGCCCAAAAAGAGATTATCAAGGTTTTCATAGTTTTGTTCAAGGCAAAGAGAGGCAAGAGGCAAGGAGGATAATTCGACATCGAGTTCTACTTTTGTTCCTTTTGTTTTTATCATTCACGATGAATTTTGCTGTTGTTATGTGAACACAATTATCAGTAGCTAATTATTTAGTCTAGGGTTTTGATGGAACCTGTTGAGGGATGAACTTCTTGTTGTGTTAATATAGTTTGCCCAGTTTAATCTCCATTTGTTCAACTACGTTCTTGTTGTAGTTAATTGATAGGATCCTCAATTAGCTATGCCTATTTAATATGTATTACTCGGGAGAGAGTACATATTTAGGTAGTTGTTGAACAAACCACTCCCAAAGTATATGAGGAATCAATAACCGAGGGTTTAAAGGTGGGATTAGGGATAACGAAACCTTGGGTGCAATCTAAGTGAGCTGTAATAAAAGCCAACTAGCGTAACTCGGGAGAGTGCGTCTAGTAAATTGTCGTAATAACTCGGGAGATATTTACGGTGGTAAGAGTGCTCATGATCGATAGAGACGATTAGGCAAACCTATGCGAAACATAACAGGAAGGGATTCCATCAATAGGGGAAATAATAACCTTAGATCCTTCTCTTATCTATTTACAACTCAATCGTAGTAGCTTTTAGTTTACTTGATTTTATTCAGTTATATTAGTAGAAATATCACCAAGTGTTATTCAAAATATCTGGGAAGTTGATTACGGAGAATTCAGTGAGTCTGACAAAAGTAATTGGTAGGTTAATTCCCCGTGGGATTCGACTCTGGGCTAAATACCCGGATTATATTTGCAACGACCGCTAGTCCTTTTTATAAGGAATAGTTGGGCGTGATCAGTTACCACTGATACTGTTTCAGTTTGCAGTACAGATGCTTCAATTCTATTTGATCCGGGTTCTACTTATCTCTACGTGTCATCCTATTTTGCTTCATATTTGGTTGTGCCCCGTGATTCTTTGAGTGCTCCTATGTATGTGTCCACACCTATGGGAGATGCTATTTTTGTATATTGTGTTTATCGTTCGCGTGTGGTTACCATTGGGAGTCTTGAGACTAGCGTAGATCTTCTACTTCTCGATATGGTAGACTTTGATGTTATCTTGGTATGGATTGGTTGTCGCCTTATCACGCTACATTGAATTGTCACGCCAAGACGGTGACCATAGCCTTGCCGGGGTTTCCTCGATTAGAGTGGAGAGGGACTCTAGCCATTCTACCAGTAGGGTTATTGTCACACCTCTTTTTTACCTACACCCGCAAGGGCATAAAGGAGTTTTTCCAATTAAAGGACAATCGAAACGGGATTTTTTTATTAAGATTCAGAGTCGCCACTTGAGAGATTTATGGTGTCCCAAGTCACCGATTGAATCCCGAATCGAGGAAAATATGACTCTGTTTAACAGTCCGCGAACTAGAAATCCGAGTAAGGAATTCTGTTAACCCGGGAGAAGGTGTTAGGCATTCCCGGGTTCCGTGGTTCTAGCACGGTCGCTCAACTGTTATATCTGGCTTAGTTATCTGATTTTAAAACATGTTTTAACTCATGTGCTTTTTACTTTTAAAACCGCTTTTATTATTATTTTTAAAGAGAATTGCAACGTCGTGAAAACACGTCTCAAACCACGTCACATAAATGCACCCGTGGTTTTTGACACATTTCAACTTCGTTGAGATTTGGATTTGGGTCACATAAATGTGCACCCGAGTTTAGAAAAGTAATACTATTAAATGCCGGGCCTAAAGCAACAAGCATATTATTAACTTTGCGGGGAGCCATGAAATTCACTAAATGGCATGTCCCGAAGTCTAAGTATTTTTTAAGAAGTAATTAAAGAGGGCCACGCAATTTGTGGTTTTATTTGGCGCGTTGCACCTCATTTTATTTTAAAGCCAACCTAAAGGACTACAATTTTTCTATCATGTATTGTCTCTAAAAAATAAAAAAAAGGCCCTAATTAATTAGCATTGTTACTAAACCATCATTGAAAGTATTACATCACAATATTAAGTCAAAATGTTTTAATAATCAACATAGGATCTCCAGCAGATTGGGCTTCAAAACAGCCCAAAAGAAGGAGAATGGTTTGACCTTACAAGGGGGAAAGGGCTGTCTAACGTTGAGCTTTAAACAGATTCCGGCCCAGGTCCGTTCAAACAGAGGCTGTTACGTTTGGGCTCCTAAATGAGCCCAGATCTCATACTGATGTTATTTGAATCTTAGCCTACTGATTTTAACTCACAACAGCCTTAATTATTGGTGAACATATAACCAGTTCTGAATTCATGCTAATTTCAACATGCTAACTTTTATGTGTGAATTGAATTTGTAGGTGAGTAATTAGACTATTTACTGCATTTAAACTACAAAGCAAGTTCGATCTAACATTAACACGACCCAGCTGTTTATTTTAAATTCAACTTCTAATCAGTAGCTTATTATGAATTTAACCTTCAAGTGGGTATNCGCAACTCCAAAGGGATTTTATGCATGATTGAGAAAGGTTCATTTTGAATCGTGCTCATCCTGCACATTTATTAAGGTGATTTAATCACTTATTTTGACCTAAAAGGGAAAAATGACACTATCTTTTTTTCAAATTTCTAATTTAAAACAGACAGCCAGTTTTGCGGATACGGCCTTGTAGCACTTCGAGAAGAAGATTTTAAGGCTGTGCCAGTTAACCGTTGAAAATGACCCAAGGTGGCCGTTCTCGCAAAAACAGCCTTCCGGCGCCCTTTTAGGGACATTCGGCTTGTTTTAGACAAGAATGGCCTCACCTGACTTATTCATGACAAAATTAAAATTTTGTTGTTTTGGGCTATTTTGCAAAAAGGGAAGTTGGACCCGATGGGGGTTGCCTACGTATCCCACACCCTGTGGGAATAAAACTGGCGTAGTTCGGGCAAATAAAACTAACTATTTTTGAAAACAAGACTCTTCTCCGTTGGCAAATACACTATTTCGAAAAACGGGACTCTTTTTTATATTTTCTTTTTCAGTGACACCTAAAACAAACTATTTTGAAAATAAACTCTTTTGTTTTTCTTTTCCATTGGCAAATAAACAAACTATTTTAAAAATAAAAACACTTTTCTTTTTTCTTTTATTTTTCTCAAAAATCCGGCAGAGTTTCGGCACTATTTGGACATTGGTTTTTCTAAAATAGGTAATTAACTCTCTACACTGCTATTTTTCTTTTTCAACTGTTCCAAATATTCAAAAGTCGGTCAGCATGCGAGTCCGAGACAAATAAATGTACACGCAACACGTAAGATGTATCAGGATGGTCTTTTTCATTTCAGGTTACTTGTCCTAGACGGACCCAACCCCTGTGTTGAGTCCCCTAAGTCATATGCACGTGATGCAAATAAGCGTTCCTACTAGGGATCCGGCATGAAGTCAAGTTATTCTAGGTTCAAAACCTAGGTATACGTTCTAGACTGTGTACCCGAGCGAACAACTCGAGTCGAGGAGGGGGCTACGTACCGGGAACCAAAAGGCCATCCGGCTCGAATTCTCGAGCCCTGAACCGAAGTTCTGGGTTCTTGTCCCTAGCAGAGTCGCCAGAGCTGTCACACCTCCTTTTTACCTACACCCGCAAGGGCATAGAGGAGTTTTTCCAATTAAAGGACAATCGAAACGGGATTTGTTTATTAAGATTCAGATTCGCCACTTGAGAGATTTATGGTGTCCCAAGTCACCGATTGAATCCCGAATCGAGGAAAATATGACTCTGTTTAACAGTCCGCGAACCAGAAATCCGAGTAAGGAATTCTGTTAACCCGGGAGAAGGTGTTAGGCATTCCCGGGTTCCGTGGTTCTAGCACGGTCGCTCAACTGTTATATCTGGCATAGTTATCTGATTTTAAAACATGTTTTAACTCATGTGCTTTTTACTTTTAAAACCGCTTTTATTATTATTTTTAAAGAGAATTGCAACATCGTGAAAACACGTCTCAAACCACATCACATAAATGCACCTGTGGTTTTTGACACATTTCAACTTCGTTGAGATTTGGATTTGGGTCACATAAATGTGCACCCGAGTTTAGGAAAGTAATACTATTATGCCGGGCCTAAAGCAACTAGCGTATTATTAACTTTGCGGGGAGCCATGAAATTCACTAAATGGCATGTCCCGAAGTCTAAGTATTTTTTAAGAAGTAATTAAAGAGAGCCACGCAATTTGTGATTTTATTTGGCGCGTTGCACCTCGTTTTATTTTAAAGCCAACCTAAAGGACTACAATTTTTCTATCATGTATTGTCTCTAAAAAATAAAGAAAAGGCCCTAATTAATTAGCATTGTTACTAAACCATCATTGAAAGTATTACATCACAATATTAAGTCAAAATGCTTTAATAATCAACATAGGATCTCCAGCAGATTGGGCTTCAAAACAGCCCAAAAGAAGGAGAATGGTTTGACCTTCAAGGGGGAAAGGGATGTCTAACGTTGAGCTTTAAACAGATTCCGGCCCAGGTCCGTTCAAACAGAGGCTGTTACGTTTGGGCTCCTAAATGAGCCCAGATCTCATACTGATGTTATTTGAATCTTAGCCTACTGATTTTAACTCACAACAGCCTTAATTATTGGTGAACATATAACCAGTTCTGAATTCATGCTAATTTCAACATGCTAACTTTTATGTGTGAATTGAATTTGTAGGTGAGTAATTAGACTATTTACTGCATTTAAACTACAAAGCAAGTTCGATCTAACATTAACACGACCCAGCTGTTTATTTTAAATTCAACTTCTAATCAGTAGCTTATTATGAATTTAACCTTCAAGTGGGTATGACAGCTACATCTGAATTAACCATGCTAAAACCAATATTCCTGCTAACCTATCATGACAGTTTGAATATCCAATTATCAATCATGGATGCATGTCTATGATTTCAGAACTCATAACAGTCTCCACTTAACCAAAAATCGAACTAACACATGAGAGCAAGCTATGCTATATTAAAGCTAGCGCCAGATGTTCAAAAATCTCAAACAGTCCAGTCCATGTTAATTACAATGAAATACACTAAAGTATTGAAAATAAATGGAATCTATAACAAAGCATGCTTCATCTTCATTTCATTTTTAACTTGAAATCTTCATGGTAGTGAACTCAGGAAGTGTACCTGGAGATTACAGTAATGAAGAGGAGAGTTCAGTAGCAACGAACAACAAGTAACAACAGCAGCAAATCTAGACCCAAATCAGCACCACAAAACCCAGGAAACGAATTGTAGACAAACAGCAGGATTCAAACGAAAGCAGGAGAAATTTTAGAATCAGAATGGCACCACAAAACCCAAAATCGACCCGGCAACTAACACCTCCAGCAAATAACCAAAACAACCAACTCGCACCAAAACCAAATTCAACTCGGAGACGACTACAGAACTTTTAAACTTCAATTACTGAACAAAACCAGGAAAATTCAAGCTATTTGGATTCAGATGAGCTAGAATACAGAGACCTCAATGGAACAGTAATATTTTTTGAGTTTTTGTGTTGTTTTTGAATTTTTTTTTGGAAATCTAAGATCTAAGATGAAAGTTTCGCTCAGATTTCAGTTTTTTGTTTTTTTGAATTTTTGAATTTCAAACTTCGGATCTGTAAAAACTTGTAGAACACTTTTGGGGGGGAATTTTCAGAGGCTGAAACTTGTAAAACAAGGCAGTAGCTACTGCCTTTTATAGGCAAAAATGAGGGCAGCCCTCAGATTTTCAGTTTTTCATTACAATCCTTTTTTTAATTTTGGTTTTTGCTTAAAAGTCCCTAAGGGGCTGACTTGTTTTTCAATTTATCCTACTAAATTTCTTGGAATTCTAAATTGAACCCCCATCTAGAAGCTTCTAGGGAATTCTATTCCAGTTACTACAGATTCCTCATGCCGAATAACCCATATTACCCTTGTCCTTATTCTGAAATTACTAAATGCTTATCAATTAAACCCAACCCCTTAGTTTCAGCTTACCATAGTGAGCCAATATTAAACTAAATACTAACCAAACATTACCTAATAATTGAACTAACTAATCACACTGAAAGTAACTCCTAATTAACACTCAAGCCCTAAGGCTAAATTTAAACTAAAATCACAATTAAAATAGCAACATCATACTTCCAATTATCGATTCAATAAAATTCAGGCTCGTACCAAATCAGACCAACCAAAATCAAAACAAACAATAAAGAACTCAGTAAAACAGAACAAAAATCAAATTGAAATCCTAGAACCCTAGGTCATGTATCATGAAGAGCAATTGATTACAGGGAAGATATCCTAATCGAAGCTATTACAAAAAAAAAAAAACACAGCTTAAACAAAAGAAAATCAAACAAACAAAAGAAATGGGCTTACTGATTTTGGCTTCAACTAAATGATCTCAAATCTGTCCTTCAACTGACGCTACTCGTTAGAAGAAAAATCCACAGGCGACTGAGACTTGAAGGACTCTAATTTCAGAAACCCTAGGTCTATGGTTCGAGCAATTAAGGCCGGAATTAGACGAAACCAGCCTAGGTTTTGGGAAGAGGAGGGTAAAGAGACCTTAGGATGGGGTTTTGGGGAGGATTGACGGTGGCGCCGCCACTGGAATACAAAGGCGGCGGTTAGGGTTAGGGAATTTGGGGCGTTTCAGTGGGGTTTTGAGAGGAAATAATAGTGGGTCGACGATGAGGAGATGAAGACGAAGCCCTGGTGCGACTTTGGATGCCATCTGACGAGTTAGGGTTTTGGGGTCGAGGTTTCGATTTAAGATTCGTAACGACTGGTGATGATTCGAAAGAAACTAAAGGTATATTTGGAAAGAGGAGAACGAGGGGAGGCTATGGTGTTATTTTGGAGTCGTTTGGGTGATCGCCGCCGGCGGAGACGATTTCCGGCGGCGGTTTGCGGCGGAGGGCGGTGAGGATTCTCTGGTTTGAGTGAGAATGAGAGAGAAGGAGTTGGGGGGGGGGGGTAGGGGGGTCTCTGACAATTTCATATCGACAACCTCGTTAGTTCTCATCCGTTGGATGAGGAAAATCAAAGGCCATGATCACACCTTGGGGAAACGGGGTCGTTTTTGGGACGGGCAAAATTGGACCGGGCGGGGAAATACTTGGACTGGGTCAGCTGGTTTGAAATGGGTTGAGGGATTTTGGCTCAATTTTGGGCCCAACACTGATGGCCTCATTTTCTTTTAACTCAAATCAATGTTCTTTTGTTGGTTGTCTTTCTTTTTCCTTTTTATATATTTTCTGATTTTTGTCAAATGCAGAAAATTAAAAATAGAGACCCAAATTGATTCTAAAATTACACTAATTAATTTCCTCAAAATTGACTAAGTCCTAATTAAAAAGGAAACTTATGCCAAATTCAAAAATTAACAGTTGAAAACTGCAAAATGAACTATTTTTGTTATTTTCTTTATTTTAAAGTAACTTAACTACTAATTAATCCTAAAAATGTGAAATTAAACCCTAAATGCAAATGCCAAGTATTTTGTATTTTTCACTAATTAAAATGCACAAACAAAATGCAAACAATAAAAATATCACAAAAACCCACAAAATTGCAAATAATGAAAGAAATCATTTTGTTTGAATTTCTGGGAGTAATTCATATAGGGCAAAAATCACGTGCTCACAGTTATCTCTTATATGAAGGCTCGGCGTATGGTCGAGAAGGTTTGTCTAGCTTATTTGGCTTATGTACGTGATTCTAGTGCGGACGTTCCTTCCATGGATTAAGTACCAGTTGTTCGTGAGTTTATAGAGGTGTTTCCTGCAGACTTGCCGGGGATGCCACCCGACAGGGATATTGACTTCTGTATTGATTTGGTTTCGGGCACTCAACCCATTTCCATTCTGCGTTACCGTATGGTCCCGCCAGAGTTGAAAGAATTGAAGGAGCAGCAGCAAGATTTGCTCGATAAGGGCTTCATTAGACCTAGTGTTTCGCCCTGGGGTGCGCCTATATTGTTCGTGAATAAGAAGGATGGATCGATGAGGATGTGCATAGATTATCGGCAGTTGAACAAAGTCACTATCAAGAACAAGTATCCGTTTTCGAGGATTGATGACTTATTTGATTAGCTTTAGGGTGCCAATGTGTTTTCCAAGATTGATTCGAGATTTGGCTACCATCAGTTGAAGATCAAGGCATCCGATGTCCCTAAGATAGCTTTTCGGACTCGATATGAGCATTATGAGTTTCTGGTGATGTCATTTGGGCTGACAAATGCCCCAGCAGCATTTATGGATTTGATGAACCGGGTGTTCAAGACCTATTTGAATTTTTTCATGATTGTGTTTATTGATGATATCTTGATCTACTCCCGCAGTCGAGAGGAGAACGAGCAACATCTTCGGATTGTACTTCAGACTTTGAGAGACAACCAGTTATATGCTAAGTTTTCAAAGTGCGAGTCTTGTTTGGATTCGGTCGCATTCTTGGGGCACGTTGTATTGGCAGAGGGCATTCAGGTAGACCTAAGAAGATCGAGGCAGTTCAGAACTAGCCTAGACCCACTTCAGCCACGGAGATCAGGAGTTTCTTAGGTTTGGCGGGTTATTACCGCCGGTTTGTGAAAGGGTTCCCATCTCTGTTGACCAGGTTGACCCAAAAGGGTTCCCCCTTCAGATGGTCAGACGAGTGTGAGGTGAGCTTTTAGAAGCTCAAGACTACTTTGACTACGGCTCCGGTGTTGGTGTTGCCCACAGGTTTAGGATCTTACACGGTATATTGTGATGCATCTCGTATTGGACTTGGTGCGGTATTGATGCAGAACGTCAAGGTAATTAAATATGCTTCGCGGAAGCTGAAGGTTCACGAAAAGAATTACCATGTTCATGACTTAGATCTGGCAGCCATTGTTCATTCGCTGAAGATTTAATGGCACTATCTTTACGGCATCTCGTGTGAGGTATTCATGGATCATTGGAGCTTGAAGTATTTGTTCAAACAGAAGGAGCTCAATTTGATACAGAGGAGATGGTTGAAGCTATTGAATGATTATGATATCACCATCCTGAATCATCCCGAGAAGGCCAATGTGGTGGTCGATGCTTTGGGTAGAAAGTCAGTGAGTATGGGCAGCCTTGCGTACATTCCAGTCGGTGAGAGGCCGCTTGCATTAGATGTTCAGTCTTTGGCCAATCAGTTTGTGAGGTTGGATGTTTCTGATCCTAGTCGTTTCCTAGTTTGTACATTCGCTCGGTCTTCCTTGTTTGAGCGCATAAGGGAACGGCAGTATGATGCTTGTCCTTAGGGACACAGTGCGTCACGGTGATGCCAAGCAGGTTACTGTGACGACCCAAAGGGTCATCACCTGTTTTCTCTCTCTTTCCGTGCTTCCGAGGCCTTGAAAACCTCATTTTTAGTTGCCTTGGTTTGCGTGCGCTGTCCGGGCGAGTAGCCGGAAAGCTTGTATGTGAAATTCTATGAAAAATGCTAAAATTTGGTATTAAAATAAGTAAAGTTGACTTTGGTCAACATTTTGGGTAAACGGACCCGGACTCGTGATTTGACGGTGCCGAAGGGTCCGTAGAAAAATATGGGACTCGGGCGTATGCCCGGAATCGAGATCCGAGGTCCCGAGCCCGAGAAAAATTTTTTTTGAAGGAATTGTTTTTCTGAAATTGTTAAGGAAATTTGAAATGAAAATTTATTAGAACGTGTTGGTATCGGCCCGTATTTTGGTTCCCGCGCCCAGTACAGGTCTTATATGTGTTTTAAGAGGTTTCTGTGAAATTTGGTTGAAATCGGACGTCATTTGGCGTGTTTCGGACTTGAAATTCTAAATTTGAAAGTTTATGAAGTTTGAAGAAAAACTAGTGATTTTGAGGTTTGATTCCTCGTTCTTGATGTTATTTTGGCGATTTGATCACACGGTTAAGTTCGTAGGGTGTGGTTGAGTTAGTGTGTGTGATTGGTTAGGAGCCCCGAGGGCTCGGGAGTGTTTTCGAAGGTGTTTGGGGTGGTTTTGAACTTAGTGAAATTGCAGAAAAATCTGCAGCAGGTGCACAGAAATTCCTTCATCGCGTTCGCGATATCTCCTTCGCGTTCGCGAAGCTTCAGATTCCTCCCTCCTTCGCGTTTGCATCCCTTCATCGCGATCGCGTAGAGTTATCGAGTTCTGAGGGCCCAGCCCTCCTTCCTTCTTCGCGTTCGCGATGGCTGGACCGCGTTCGCATAGGTCTCCAGCCCCTTCCCATCGCGTTCGCATACAGGCCAACGCGTTCGCGTAGGCCAAACTCCTTGGACCCCAGTATTTCCTCCTTCGCGTTTGCACCCCTACTCCCGTGAACGCGATGCCTGTCTGACCCTACTCATCGCGAGGGTCGCGAATGCATAGAGTATTTTCACAGCGATTTTTAAGTCATAAAAACAGAACAGTGACGGGTTTTATTCAAAAAATACACGAACCCTTTCTTCTCCAAATCTTCTAGGCGATTGTTAGAGCATTTCTTGCAAAGCTTCTTGGGTAAGTATTGTTTAACTTGTCTCCTTCATTTTCCATCATCATTTATCAAATTCCTAAGCTCAAATCATGTAATCTAGGGTTGAAATTGGGGAAAATGGGTAGAGTTAGGGCTTTTCAATTTTTCTTGATTTAGACCTTGTTTTGGGGTCGAATTTGAAAACAAATTATATATTCGAGCTCGTGGGTGAATGGGGATTTGATTTTGGTCCGAACCTCGTGTTTTGACCAAGCGGGCCCGGGGACGATTTTGGAATTTTTGGGAAGAAAGCTTGGAAATTTATATGTACGCATTGGGTTTGATTTGTTTAGCCTATATTGATATTATGAAGTCCTTATTGTATAGATTTGATTGAGTTGGAGCCGAATTCGAAAGGGAAAGCGGTCGTTGTGGATTGATTTGGCCGTGGAAGTTGAGGTAAGTGTTTGGTTTAACCCTAGCTTGAGGGATTAGGAGTTGAGTCATATTTGCTACTTGTTGTTGTTGAATACGACGTATGGGCATGGTGACGAGTATCCATGCGTCGGTGTCAAGAATGACCGTGAGTCTTAACTTGATAATTGTGTACCCTTGTTTGATCCTATGAACGTTGTGATTAAATGTTGGTATTAGTTGTGCCAGGAAGAAGTTGAATAGGATTGGTTATAGCTGACTCTCCCTTGTCGGGATGTTTGATTTGTTGTTGTAGTTCCCTTGCCGGGAAGAGTATTAATTTGATTGTTCCCTTGTCGGGATTTGTATTGTGTATTGTGTTGGAAGTAAAGGGAGCGGGTGGTACTCCTACCACAAGTGATATTGAAATGAGAGCGAGTGGTACGCCTACCACAAGTGATATTGAAATGGGAGCGAGTGGTACGCCTACCACAAATGATATATTGAAATGGGAGCGAGTGGTACGCCTACCACAAATGATATATTGAAATGGGAGCGGGTGGTACGCCTACCACGAGTGATACTGAAATGGGAGCGGGTGGTACGCCTACCACGAGATGTTGAGAACTGGGTTCGGGTTGCACGCCTGCAACAAGATAATTTGGATATGAAAGTTGCCTTGTCTTTTCATTATTGCTAGAAGTTAAACTGTAGATGTACGTACCATTATTCCTGATATTTGTTTCTAACTCTTACCCCTGAAGCATGCTCCCCTCCCCAGCTTAAATTGTTATGTTCTTGCTATTTTCCGTTGTACTCGTATATATATCTGCACAGGTTTATGTGGTGTCCAGTCTAGCCTCGTCACTACTTCGTCGGGGTTAGGCTAGGCACTTACCAGCACATGGGGTCGGTTGTGCTGATGCTACACTCTGTGCATTTTTGCACAGGTCCAGGTCTCGAGCAGCAGCAGCAGTAGTAGCTTTAGTTCGGGAGCATACCTTCAGTCCGGAGAGACCCGAGGTAGCCTTGCAGGCGTCCGCAGGCCCGGCATCTCCCTTCTATTCTCACAGTAGACTGTCATCTCTTTGTATTCGGGATAAACAGATTTATGTTTCTTTCAGACCTTGTATTTAGTATTTCTTAGATGTTCGTGAGTATGTGACTCTAGATCCGGGGTAGAGATTATGTTGGAATTCCGTATCTCGTTTGGCTATTTAAATTTAAGACTTCCGCTTATTATTGTTGATTTTTTTATTGTTCAGATATTATTGTCGAAAGATTGTTAAAAGGATTGTTTATTAAAGGAAAAGTAACTAAATTCGGCTTGCCTAGCTTCTACGAGTAGGCGCCATCACGACTCCCGAGGGTGGGAAATCCGGGTCGTGACAGTTACTGTTGGAGATGATGGATTTTTGAGGATGCAGGATCATGTTTGTGTGCCTAATGTGGATGGACTTCATGCGTTGATTCTTGAGGAGGCCCACAGTTCCCGGTATTCTATTCATCCGGGAGCCGCAAGATGTATCAAGACTTGCAGCAGCATTATTAGTGGAGGAGGATGAAGAAGGATATAGTTGCATATGTAGCTCGATGTCTAAATTGTCAACATGTAAAGTATGAGCATTAGTGGCCTGGTGGTTTACTTCAGAAGTTAGAGATTCCTGAGTGGAAGTGGGAGCGTATCACTATGGATTTCGTTGTTGGACTCCCATGGACTCAGAGGAAGTTCGATGTAGTTTGGGTTATTGTGGACAGACTGACCAAGTCAGCGCATTTCATTCCTGTGGCAGTTACTTATTCTTCAGAGCAGTTGACTGAGATTTACATCCTCAAGATCATCCGTCTTCACGGTGTGCCCGTCTCTATCATTTCTGATCGAGGTATGTAGTTCACCTTGCATTTTTGGAGGGCAGTACAACGTGCGTTGAGCATGCAGGTTGAGTTGAGCACATCATTTCATCCTCAGACAGACGGACAGTCCGAGTGCACTATTCAGATATTGGAGGATATGCTCCGCGCTTGTGTAATAGACTTCGGAGGTTCTTGGGATGATTTCTTGCCGCTTGCAGAGTTTGCCTGCAACAATAGCTACTAGTCGAGCATTCAGATGGCTCCCTATGAGGCATTATACGGTAGGCGATGTCGTTCACCAGTTGGATGGTTCGTGCCGGGGGAGGCTTGGTTGTTAGGTACATATTTGGTACAGAATGCCTTGGATAAGGTCAAGATTATTCAGGATCGACTTCGCATAGCTCAGTCCAGGCAGAAGAGTTATGCCGACCGTAGAGTTCGTGATGTTGCATTCATGGTCGGAGAGAGAGTGTTGCTCCGCGTATCACCCACGAAGGGTGTGATGAGGTTCGGAAAGAGGGGCAAGTTGAGCCCTAGGTATATCAAACCTTTTGAGATTCTTCAAAGAGTGGGTGAAGTGGCTTACAAGCTCACATGGCCACCTAGTTTATCAGCAGTTCATTTGGTTTTTCATGTGTCCATGCTCTAGAAGTATTGTCGCGCCCCCTTTTTCCCTTCCCCTTTTGACGGGGAGAGAGGTTCGGGTTTCGACATTCACGGGGTGTAATAACTCATTTCCTTTTGGGAATTGGGTATTTGAAGAGTCGCCACCTAACGGATTATGGTGCGTTAGGGCACCTAGAGCGAATTAACTCTTGGGTTGGTTTGCATTACCAGAGATTAGGGTAAGGGCTCGAAATAACCTCTAGGGGAAGGTGTTAGGAACCCCTCTTGGTCCACAACTGTGGGTCCCGGCCAAACTTACATTCACAAATCAGTCCATTACAAATAAATAGTTGAATCAAATAGGTTGCAAGTAAAGCACGTTAGAGTAACTCAAGTAGTAAGATAAAGTTTTGAACAAGTTGTAAAACAAAGTTTTAAAGAAAGGATTTGGTAAATAGGGGTCCTAGGTTGGTTATCCTATAGGATCACATCAGTACAATGCCCGGTAATCACTCCTTGGAAAGGGGCTACGTGGCATTAGTGCACCGGTCATCATATCCATATCTACCCTTCCCATCCCTTTATTGGTCATGCAAAGCGAGTGTTTGGTCAACGATTTCTGTCGCGTGCTGCTACCCGTCCCTTCTTAATGGTCCTGGAGGGAGTTAGGACCTCTGCCTATAGGTGGTTCTAGACATACCCCTAAAGTTTTAAAAGGCAAAAATTCTAAGGCGACAGTCAATAAGCATATAGGACTTTCACACATAATGGGAGCAATTTAAAAGGCTCAGAGTTTCCTCCTCAATCAAACACATAACCAGCACGACTCAAGCACAGTTAAGGTCTTTTATTAGACAACATCCTAAAGCAGGATATCTAAGTGAATATGCAGAAAGAAACAAACCCTTTTTTAGGTTCACAAATTATACCTTAGCAGTTGCCTAAGGATTTCTTTTAAATCCTTTTAGGATAAGAAAAACATTAAGCAATAGAGACAGTTTCAGAGAATGCAATTTTGAAAATGCCCTGGAGGCTCGCCTATACGTGGAGTGCTGACTAGCATATTTGTATAGAAACAAAGCAGGGTTTGAAACGGACTTCGTTAATACCTATAGGCATGATATCTAATGAGATTGAGGCAGTTTGAAAGAACTTGTTTCAAGAAATATGAAATACTTAATAAAACCAATTAAGAAATGAATTAGGCGTGGACTAAGTTTATTTATTTAGACTAAATCAGACTGACAGACAGAATTGCGAGTAGAATTCCCTATAGGCATGATGTCTACGTTTGTTAATCTGATTTTAAGACATGCAGACATAAACACTTGCCATAACATAATTTAGATTAATTTCTATAGGCATGGCATCTATTAGTTAATCTGATTGAAGGCATGATTATTTAGAACCTATAGGCATGGTTTCTAAACATGACATAATGTAAAACCGTATAAACATGATTTCTACATGGTGAGGCAATCGAATTTAAGCATGAAGGCCTAGGAGCATGATTTCTATTGGAAAACAATCAGATTTAAACGTGAAGTCCTAGGAGCATGATTTCTACTTAGTAGAGCAAATAGATTTAAAAGTAAAGTCCTATGAGCATGATTTCTACCCGAATTACCCCATAAAACATGTATCTACCCAGCCCTTTTCACTAAATACCCCGGTATCTGTTTACAAGTTATTACAGACCAATGAATAAATTATATAAGTAAATAAAAAAAATCGAGAAGCTATTCTATAGGGAGCCTCCGATTAGGCCCAGATTTCCCGAAGCCTCTAATGGTCTCATATGCCTCAGTTCCATAGACAAAATCATAGTCTAGGTGCATCAAAGTTCCCTAAGGATCTCAAGGATCCCGGGCAGTGCTTACACCTAGACATAGCAACCAAGAATTGAACAAGTGCAGTGTGGGAAGGCCAGCCTCAGTATGCCAGAGTTCAGAGGGTTCTCAAGAGGATCCCAAGGCAGTGCACATACTAGAGGGGGCAGAACTTATTGACTAGGAGTAGAGTGATAAGTGATGGACACAAGTTGAAAAGGTTTTAGTAAGAAACTGTGATTAACAAAAGCCTTTCTTGAAAACAATTCAGTAGAGATTGTTTGAAAAAAACAAAATTGGAATAGTTAACAGAGTCCAAACACAGCTAGTTTACAGAACCAAGTAAATTCAAGAGTCACACATAGGGGTCAAGGGGTTTGGGACACATAGAACAATTGGTTGCAAACACAGAATCCATCAAGGTCTAGAACTGGTTCAGGCATGCTCAGAAATAGCTGACACTGACATAGTCACAAAACCAGGCATGAAGAACACAACCACATAGAGGGGTGATAGGGATTTGGGATCCATGGGATATAGTATGGTAAATATAAAACAAGTAAGAGACAACTGGTAAGACGTGCTCAGAAATACACATAAAGGGAATATACTAATCTAAAGGGAAGGGGGAAGACATGATAACATGCTAGTAATGTGTTCTTAACTACAAGTTTCACAGCAGAACCACATACAGAAGCAAACCAGAAACAAGAAGAACTAAAACAATAAGAGAATCATGTTGTTGTTGGAACTTGAATTGAAACGAGGACATACCAGTGAAGAGGAGAGTAAGAAGTATGAAAAGAACAAGAGAGCACAAATGGTTAGCCTTGGCTTGCAGCCGGCTAGCAATAGAAAATAGCACAAGAGAGAGAGCAGAGATTTTTAAAGTATGAGAGATAGTTTTTGAACCCAAGTGTTTGTGTGTTGTGCTAATAAAATACTAGAGTATTTATAGTTTGAAAACAGGTAGTAAATAAGGTAAAAATCATAGTAACATAATAATTGAGGAACTCAGAATCAATCAATCAGAAAATCAAGGCAAGTACTCCCTTAATTAAGGGAAGTAATTCAAACGGTAAGAACTAGTAGCATATAAGGCAAGAAGAAGAAAATCAGTACAGGACTAATAAGGAAAGAATCAAAACTCAGTAAGCATAGGGTAGCCATTAAGACTAAGTTCAGAAAAACTCTGATTAAGGAATGATTCAGTAAAAATAAAGTACTACAGCAAATAAGGTAATGGAATTAGTCAATTTAAACAAACGAGTAGAATTTTAGGGTTTTAAAAGAAAATCTTTCAATCAAACCATCAATTAAGGAAATCAGCATCAATCGAGAGGGAGTCATGATTCTATACTTCAACATATAAATAGAGAAGATCAAACAGACGTAGCAAACAGGCAAGGCCAGCAATATCGACAGAAAGAGGTAAGAGATGAACACTCAAGATGAATACAATCACATAGAGGTGATATATGTAGGTTAAAGACTCAGCAAAACCCATTCGAAGCATGGTAATCACAAAAGCTTAACAAGAATCAAGTAGTCAGGCTAACACACAAAACCAAGACAAAGAAGATCTAAAAAAAAAGAAATTAGGGCTTTTAACAGAGGCGAGTTGAAAAAGCAGTAAGAACATAGAATCAGTCAAGATATGCAAGGAAAAGGTTTAAACATATAGAAAAATTAGTTGAACGAGTGCAGAAGAACTCTGAGAAACCCTAACTTTAAAGAAAGTAAAAACGGCTTAAAGTTGATGATTTTCAAAAGAAGTTTGAGAATAGTGTAAAACATAGAAAGGAACAGACTTAAATCGTTAAAAATAGCACAGATCTAAGAGATTCAAACAAAGTTAGGGTTTCAAAGGAAACCCAGATAGAAACAGAAGAACCTGCTATAAACTTCAAAGATCGTAACAACTATGGTGTGATTTTTTCCAAAATCACACCGGAGAAGCCATGAACAACAAAAACAGAAACCCTAGATCCAAAATCGGCATGGCCCAGGGCCCTTGAAGGCCTCAGAGATAATGAGCAAGGCGATGGATGAACCATTGGAGGCTTGGGGTTGAAAGGTGGTTGCCGGAGATGGCCGAAGAAGATGGCGGCGATTGAAGGGGATTAGGGTTAGGTTGAGAGAAGAGAGGATATGAGAGAGTTTGAGGGCGGCGGAATATCAGAAATAAGATAGGGTTAGTGCTCTTTAGGATTAAAAAAAAGGAAAGGGCTCGTTTGGACCGTTGATCTGGGAGATCAACGGTCAGGTTTAGATCGGGTAGATGGGTTCCGGGTTTGGGTAGGAGCTTATGGGGTCTGGGTCGGGTTAATTAGGTAGGAAATTGGGCTAGGAGTGGGTTCAACTAGGCTAAAATTGAAAGCCAAACCTGAGTCGAGCATGCGGAGTAGATATCCACACCTTTTCCTCAGCCCAGGTACTTTTCTATGTCCATTCGAGGACGAACGGTTGTTTTAGAGGTGGCAAATGTGATAACCGATAGGTCATCTTATGTTTTAGAACCTAATTCTGCGCTTTAAAGCCTTAAATACCTCATATTAGCCCTCCTCGATTTGCCTGCGCAGTCCGGGTGTTTTTCCGGAAAGCTTCTATGTTAAAAACTGAGAAAAATATGAAATTTTTGCCTTAAAATCCATTTGAGTTGACTTCGGTCAACGTTTTGAGCAAACAGACCCGGATTCGTGTTTTGATGGTCCCGGTGGGTCCTATCGTGATTTGGGACTTGGGCATATATCCGGAATCAAATTCGGAAGTCCCAAGCCCGAGTTATCACACTTTGTTGAAATTTGAAAGTTTAAAAGCTTAATGACTTTGAAAGTTTGATCAATGCTTAACTATATGGATATCGGGTCCGTATTTTGGTTACGGAACCCGGTATAGGTCCAATACTATATTTATGACTTGTCTGTCAAATTTGGTGAGAAACGGAGTTGGTTTGACATGATTCAGACGTCCGGTTGTAAAAATAGGAGCTCATGAGGTTTCTTGAAAATTTCCTCTGATTTGATGCTAAATTCGTTGTCTAGGTGTTATTTAGGCGATTTGATCACGCGAGCAAGTTCATATGATGTTTTTAGACTTCTGTGCATATTTGTTTTAGAGCCCCGAGGGCTCGGGTGAGTTTTCGATAGGCTACGGAGTGAATTTGGACTTAGAAACATTGTTGGTGTGCTTCAGTTCTGGGGCAGGCCTCAAACCTCGCAATTGCGAGGTCAGGCTTCGCATTTGTGATTTCTCCTAGGTTCGCATTTGCGAGCAACTCCTCCATTTGCGAAGAGTAGCTGGGGCACCTCAAGTTCGCATTTGCGAACAAGACTTCGCATTTACGAAGTGGGGCAGGGGGTAGTGTGATTTCAATTGCGATCAAACGGTCGCATTTGCGAACAAATCATCGCAAATGCGATGACAACAGAAATGGGAGAACTTCGCATTTGCGGGGTTCGCATTTGCGAACTCTAGGTTGCAAATGTGACATCTGCGACTGATCAAATAGTTGAGAAACGGGATTTTTGTTCATTCTTCAAATTTTCAAAACTAGAAAACCCTAGAAGCGATTTTTCAAAGAACTATTCTTCCCGAAATCATTGGTAAGTGATTCTAACCTATTTTCTTTCAATCTTTCATTATATTTCATAAGTTTTCAACCTAAAATCTAGTGTTTTCATGGTAGAAATTGAGGGTTTGGGTAGAATTAGAGATTTTTGTAAAACTGGGATTTAGACCTCAAATTGACGTCGGATTCCAAAACAAATTACATAACCGAGCTCGGGGGTGAATGGGTGATTGGGTTTTGGTTCGAAATTCGGGTTTGGACCAAGTGGGCTCGGGAGTTGGCTTTTGTTAACTTTTTCAATAATGACCTAAATTGAATCCTTTGCAATCGTGGGTAGTTCCAAAGACTTAATTTGAATAGTTTGGTTGGTAATTTTCTAGATTCTATTGGTTCGGAGGCTTGTTTGAAAGGCAAAGATATGGTTGAGATTTGAGTGGACCTTTGGAGCGAGGTAAGTGTCGTGGTTAACCTTGACTTGAGGGATTAGGACTTATTTGTGTATTTTCTACATGTTTAGATGTTGGGTACAATGTATATGTGAGGTGATGAGTACTTATGCGTTGTTGTTGGGTTAAAGCATGCGGGTGGGGCTTGTTCCTTGTAATTATTGCTTACTCTGATCGTGTTATCCATGCTTAGACTAGTTACTTGTTAACTTGATCATTCTTACAGTGTTTATGGGCTTTGGTGATCATTGAGCACTGTTTCTAAGGTTGAGATTGGTATTGTGGAACCATTATTGCCGTAAGGCTTGTTCTTGTTATTCTATCTCCCTGTTGTTACTTATTTATTGTTATATGGTAAGGGAGAGTGTTAATGCACGAAGGGTGATGTCGTGCCATGTTATGAGAGTTAATGCACGAAGGGTGATGTCGTACCGTATCTATTGATTTATACTGAGAGTGAGAGTAAAAGCGATCACCCGTGCAGTATCATTGTTTCATTGTGAGGTTGAGAATAAAAGCACGAAGGGTGATGCCGTGCAATTTTCTTCATTGTGCTTGACTGTTGTTACTGGTTAAAGGCATATTGACTGTTCTGGTTATTATTTTTGCTGTATTTCTCATATCATGTATCCCCTTAGCATGTCCTCCCCCCCCCCCCCCCCCAATAGTACATGTTTAGCGTTTATATGTTGTTATCTTGTACATATACTGTTATCTACACAGGTTTATTACGTGGGTGTCTTGTCATAGACTCTTCACTACTTCGTCGAGGTTAGGCTCGACACTTACAAGTACATGGGGTTGGTTGTACTCATGCTACACTCTGCACTTCTTGTGCAGACTTTGGTACTGGCCCTAGCTGTTCGTGAGGCGTAGCAGCTTGGATTTGCTCATTGGAGACTCGAGGTAGATCTGCTGGCATCCGCAGACCTTGGAGTCCCCTTCTATTTTCCCTATTTTACTGTTTCTTTTCGTTCAAAATAATTGTATTTCTTTCATACTCTGTTTGTAGAAAATCGTAGAAGCTCGTGAGTTGTGACTCCAGATTCGGATTGTAGTAGACATTATAGGCATTTATGTTATTCCGCACTCGGTTTTATTTCATTTTGAATTAATTAACTTTATCTATTGAAATTGAATAACAATTGACGGTTCTCTAACGTTGGCTTGCCTAGAAAGTGGAATGTTATGCGCCATCACGATCCCAAAGGTGAGAATTCCGGGTCTTGACATTTCCTACACTCAATCAAGTAAGTACGTAATTGGCACCATTTGGAGAAAATGACGAAAATGGACATTGAGATATATTCTTGAGCAGTTTTGAGCCTCTAAGTTTCTCAAAAGTGCAAACCTTTGCCCTTCTTATTCAAATATTTAATAAACTATGATTGCCAAATGTAATGAAAATTTCTTTCTATTCTAATTTCTCTCCCTTCATTCCTCGATCCGCTTGTAAATTCTTGGTGTAATACTCACTCGTAAATGATTGCTGTTAGAATTTTTCACTAATCATGTGTGATCAGTCTCATCCGTGTACGAATTAGGAATTCCTCTTCCAACTCATCCCAGAATGGGCGTTATGGCAAAGAACAAGAATAAAACTAAAAGAAAAATTTGTCCAATAGTAACAAAGGGCGCCTCCACAGATTGACATCCGATCCAACCTAGTAGTAAGCGATCCGCCAAAAGCAACCAAAATATTATTGTGAAAAAGAAAAATTTAAATAGAAATATTAGGAAATTCCTGCAGATTCTAAAAATTCCACACCAAAAATTATATTTGACATTAGAAATAGAATAAAAATAATAAAAGTCATATGATAAAAAATTGCACCAGACACTAGACATAAACAATAAATAGATCCTTCAGGCAAGTTTGACGGGAATGTGATGAGCGGTCAATGCTTGCAATGCGAGAAGGGTGTTCCAGCCCAACTATTCCTTAAAAAAAGTCAATGAATAAAAATAAAAAGTGCAAAAAAAATGAACCTCCAAATATGAGTTCCCATTAAATTTTATTTTTTCATAATTTATGTCAAATTTAATAGCAGAGTTTATTAAATATTTGACATAGATCAAAAGTACTTATTGTGGCAAACTTAAAAGACCAAAATTGCTCAAAAGTATACCTAAGGGACTATTTTAGACCTACCCTAAACAAAAGGAACCCTTTTGTAATTTTCTCTTTTAATTACCTTGTCTCTAATAAAAATTTGACCAATTTGTCCCGACTTAAAAGTCACTAATTATAGGGCATTTTTTTTTGCTTGCTTCAAAATTGCAACCTTATCTTTCCTGGTGGAGGCATTGTACTCTTGTCTTATTCTTGATAATGTACGTGAATATCATTGTACTACAATATTAAGAATTGCTTGACTGATATTACGTGGACCCTCCCTATTTGACAGCCCTTAATTAATTCAATTTCCAAACTCGCTATCTCTAATTCACAGTAAATAGCTTTCTAGAATCCAAACTATGTATATCCCTTATCGAACCTTTTAGCTACCAAATTCTTGCATGTATAATTGTACCAGTTTGATCTTGTTCTTTTTTAAGCTACCCAAGGCATCTTCATCAGCTGAATCCAACTGCATATATAAACCTTACTTGAAAAACAAATCTGCATATATAAAGAGCTTGCACAAAATTGACTGCCAGATTAGACTTTGGATCTCGTGACATGAGGATTTATATTGCAAATGTTAAGATATATGCGATGAGTAGCTGCTAAAAGTTTAATATATTTTCTTTAAATACTTTTAATACTGCTAGTAAATCATAGTGAGAAACAGAGTACCAAATAACAAATAAAGGTGGACAAAATCAACAAATTATTATGGTTCGAGTTAACTAGAAATTAAAGGTCATAACAACTCAACTAAACTTATTAGAACAAGACTGATTGGCACTTAATAATTTGACTATTGTTTTACCGAGAAAGTGTTGAACCTTTTTATAAACTAATTAAATAGGTAGATTTGAGGTAAATCCTAGCCGAAGATAATTTGTCCTAGATCTAAGATTAAGATATGAACGAGCAAGCATAACTGAACATTAGATTCAACTATATTAATGATTGAATACCATTATGTAAGAAAAGAATGGCGATTTTCATAATATTGAATGATAATGAAGAAAACATAGATAAAAGGGGGTCACCGATCTTTAACAAGGTTGACCCCCATACATTTGATATGATGAAACTAACGATGTGTACTGAAGATCTGAGCTCCTTTACCTCTTCCTCCTTAGCGGAGAGGAAGGAATGCAGATCCCTCTCCTTCCATGAAAACATGTTTGTGTATGAATTTGTTTTCGCCCCCCTTTCTTCTTCTTCTCACTTAGTTTATATACTAGGTATTCTCCTTTAACCAACGATCATTAACCATAGTACCTAAGTCATTCGACTGTATTACTGGTCGACCCTCCGAAATGCCGTAACATCCAATTTGCCGTTCAAGCATTCTGAATACACGACCTCGATCGTGGCCGAGGTACATGTCGTTATAGTGTTGTATGGATACAACTTTGGCCCAAATTTTTGTCGTTACTTTTTACGCGGATTCTCGTCTGGTCAAATTTTGACCTATACAGTTAGTCCCTCCGCCTATTGGGGTCGCCTTTTTGCGAGCTCGATGGGCGGATTCTATCGATTCGAAAGTTATGAGAAATCTGAGCACTTTATGCGAGAGATGAGCACCTCGTGGTGAGGTAGCGACGTGGCGTTGCAGGAGCTTCATCAGACCATCACGTCAGTTCAAAATGTCATTAATACTTCTCATGCGTCATTATGGCGCACATTTTCTATGCATTACGTCGTTTCCCGTGCCTTTCCATTTTCAAAATGGCGGCGTTTGGTTTTTCCGCTCAGGGTATTTATATCCCTATAAATAGGAGAAAATCCTACATTTGAATGTTATGCTTCTTAATTGCTCAAGAGAGTCTTTTGCAACTCTTTTTCTTCTCCTTCAGTTTCTCATATTTCTTTTTCTGTTAAAAATTCCTGTGGCTGCTACCTTTTTCTCTTATAATTTCTGATTTTCTCAATCAAAGAAGAGATGGCTAGTGCATCTTCCAACCCTGATAGGGCCGTTGGTGCTCCGGTGCCAGAAAATGATGTACTCCTACTCGAAGAGGGTGTGGATCTGGCGGAGGCTGAGAGTTTTCTGACGGTAGATGAGGTGGTTCCCCGCCCAGGGAAGGCGAGGACTGACTTCAATAGCCCTGCTGGGGATGAGCCGGAACATGTTCTCTCGACGATGGATGTTGCAGCGCTCACGACGTTCAAAGCCAAATGGGTAATCCCCGATAACATTGAACTAGTTCCGGCGGGTCGTGACATAGTACATATACACCGCCCGAGCTACTGCGCGTTTAACGCATATCCATTTGTCATTGGATACACGCTTCCCCTTCCCTCGTTGGTGGTGGACTTCTACCGCTTCTACGAGGTGTGTCCGGCTCAACTCTCTCCGTACGTATACAAACTCTTCCTTATGCTTATCAAGTACGCGGAGCTGGCCGATCGGGGAATCTCTCTACAACACATGCTTCACCTCTTCGCCCCTCATTTTCTTAGGGGCATGATGATTCACCTGCGTCACCGAGGAACCAAGGGTTTGGTGGTGAAGATGGATGACAAGGCCAACCAATGCTTTTGGGAGAACTTCTTCTACGTCCGAACAGAGCACATGGTGTTGAACCCTGCGGGGTTTCCTGAGGCGTGGAATTTCGCCCGTGAGTCTCCCTTTCTTTTTATTATATTATATTTTTTTGAACATGGCTATTGGTCATCTTCCTTTAGTGACCGTAGAGTGTTTTCTGTTTCCGCAGCCGAGAGGGTGCCTCTTCCGCAAGTTGCCGATATTCGCGGATGGGTGAGCTCAATTCTGCCCCACACGATGGGGATCCACAAATGGGCGCCTTTCCACGACAGGTTTGGGCGCAAGCCTTCCACCGGTAAGTCGGCTTATCTCGTCCTTAGTTGCTTTGTTCTTTGCTCCGTCTTTTCCTTTGTCTTATGTCTTTGTTTGGTCGGATTTCTCATTGGCAGGACGGAGAGGAGCGAGAAGGGTAAGGGCTCCTGTCATTGCTTTCCGTCAACCGACTCCCTCTGCTCGGCCCATACCAAGGGTAACTGCGGATGAGGGCGTCCAAAGTCTGGTTGCTCAGCGGAGCGCGTCCGCGACTGAACCTGTTCGCTCGGAGGTTGTTCTTCGGTCAGACACTCTGGTTCCTACAGTACGTTCAGCAGCAATTCTTCTTGTGGTAGAGACAAAGAGGCTCCGTCAAAGAGGCGGAGGATAGTGTTGGAGGGGGCGTCTTTGACTGAAACGCCCTCGAGAGGCGACCCCATTTTGGCGGTGTCTGAAGCCGGCAGTGATGCCAGCCTGGGGGTGGAGGCGATGTCCGTTACGGGCGTGAAAGAGGCTACCGCGGCAGGGGGATAAAGTTTCGAGGCTGCCGCGATTGTTCTGAGCAGCCCATCGACGTCTCGGCAGGCCCGTACCCATCTTCGGCTAATGACAGGTTGAAGGGCGTAGTGGTAGAGGACTATGAATCCGATTCTGATATCGATCCTGAGGACATGAGGATGTTTTAGGAAGGCTTTACCAGGGTCGATGTGAGAGCGAAAGGCCCTTCCCGTGTGCTCGAAATTTCGTCGGACTTTAATCTGTTGGAGGACACGGTGGACTTGGTGCCCTAATTCGACCTTCTGTGCTTCGCCGCCAAAAGCGGGTCTCTTTGGGAGATCAGTGATTTTGGTTTGTCGTGGTGTAGCTGGGATGGCCTTGAGAGTGAGTTTCCTTTTGCTATATTTTTTTTGTTTTGTGCCATTTGCTTTCGCTGATTCACCCCCCCCCCCCCCTTTTTTATACTTACATGTTAGAGATCAAGAGTGCTCGTAGGGCTGAGATGCAGGCTGAAGTCTTTCTGAAAATGTCCACGAAGTATCGCCGGTATCACAACAGGTGCCGAGAGATGCATGCACAACCTAGGGCGGGCAGTAATACTCAATCCCCCAAGGAGGAGTTGGAGAAAAGGGACGGGGATCTGATGCGGTCTATCCGTAGATGTAGCGAGCTCGAGGGGCTGCTTAGGGCCAAAGACGAGGAGCTCGAGGTGGGCAAAGGGGTTGCGGCGGAATGCGAGGACCTTCAGGAGAAGGTGTTGTCTTTGTGTGCCGAACTTGAGCAGAATGCCACTAGAGTTGCCAACCTAAGTGCATAGTGGATGAAGAAGGTGGCTGAGCTAGAAAGGAAGGTGGCCGAGTTGGAGAGGGCCGAGGAGGCCCGTGTGGCGACTTTGGCGAGGGCAGCGGCGCTGGAAGACACTATCCGCATCCTCAGGTCTGAGTGGGAAGCCGAGAGGGCTATGACCTTACTGAAGGAGACAAGGCTCGAGGAGCGGATTGGTGAGATCGAGCGGGATGCCTCAAACCTGGGAGACCAAGTTATGGCTCTCGAGGCCGAGAAGGTGCAGCTGTTGGCTCATCCTTCCCTTTAGGAATCTACCTCTGTTGCTGTCCCCCACCATTTGTACGAGCGATGGGTCCATGCTGAGGCCCAGCGAGATATATACAAGGGTTTGTAGGCGGCGGGGAGCGTTCCTGAGGCCTCTTTTGAAGATGCTCGGACCAAGGCACGCGAGGCTCGTCTTGCCTGCGATTATGACCTTGCGACACTAGAGGCCGGTGGGGGTGCTGAGATTGAAGATGGGCTCTCTTCTGATCATGACAACGCCGACGAGGATGCTGGTGGAGATGAGGTCGAGTGACGTTTTTGTAGCTTTTCGTACTTATATTTTTTTCTTTTGTTGTTGCTTGTTTTTTCTTTCTATGGGGGCACGTTTTCGGCCTTTTTGTTGGCCCAAGTAAAGGTAAGTTTTGAAGACTGACAAAGGAACTCAGACATGGACCAGGTCAATCCTAGTGAGGCACAGATATGGTCAACTCAAGCATGTGAGATGCACGTGAAGGAGATAAACCTAACTTACCAGAAGTGATATCTCCTGATCATGATCGAAAAGGTTGCATATTGGATAAGGAGAAAGACTCTTTACACAAAAAGAACACTGCTTAAGAGAGGGATAGAGTTAGAGGTTGAGTTCAACTAGAACTCTTCCACCATGAAAGGGTAGCATCAAAATTCTAGTGAATCTCTAATTACTAACTCCATAAATATCAGTATTGTTCTCTTTTACAGGTAACGCACATAAGCAGAAGTAAATCGTAAATTGAGAGCAAAATAGCAAGGAAAATTTGCAAGCAGTTTGTGCGTGTGATTCAAGCGTGCAAACCTGAAGCTACTTGAACCAGATAGAAAAACCAGTTCCAAGTGTCTGTCTTTTATTCTAGTTCAATTGTAGTAGGTGGTTTCATATTGTACCTTTCAGCTTATCTAGAAGCAATTGTATTAGGTACTCGTGGTTTTTTCACCTTTTGAGCCAGGTGTTATCCACGTAAATCTTTGTGTTCTTTAATTTATGTACTTATTATTCCGCAACAGTAGTGGTTGGAACACATAGAAGAACCAGATCCTTCTATAATCAAGTTAAGTGAAAAATTGGGTACCACACAAATCACCCCCCCCCCTCCCCTCTTGTGTGGTATTGAAGTATAAAACATCAATTGGTATCAGAGCGGGTTATCCTTGAAGAGGTTAACACCTTAGGAACAGATCAAGATGAGTGCACCACCTGGAAATTGGGAAGGACAATCTACTGCTAGGCCTCCACTCTTTAATGGCCAATACTTTTCCTGGTGGAAAGACAGGATGAGAGATGACATCATGGGAGAGGACTATGAACTCTGGGACATTGTTACTGATGGTCCCCTGGCCACTACAAAGAAGAATGCTGAAGGAATGGATGTGCCAAAGACTAGAGCTGACTGCACTGCTGAGGACTTGAAAAAGTGGAAAAAGAATGCTAAGGCCAAGAAATGGCTAGTGTGTGGACTTGGTCCAGATGAGTACAACATAATTCAAAGTTGCACTACTGCTAAGGAAATTTGGGACACTTTACAAGTGGCTCATGAAGGAACACCTCAAGTGAGAGATCAAGAGGAACACTGTTGTATTCTCAATATGAGAATTTTACTATGAAGGAAGGAGAAACCATCCAAGAGATGTATACAAGGTTCACAAAACTAACAAATGAACTTAAGTCTCTTGGAACGATTATCCTTGAAGAAGACAAGGATGAGAAAATTCTCACAAGGCTTTTGCCAGTTACTTGGGAAAGCAAAATCACTGCTATTCAAGAATCGAAGAACATTGCCACTCTCAAGTTGGACGAGTTGATTGGAAATCTCACTGCCTATGAACTGAGAAGGCAGACCATGAAGATGGATGCTCCCAAGAAAGAAAGAAGCCTGGCTCTCAGAATCGCTGAAGGTGCAGATCTAGAGGAAGATGAAATGGCTATGATCATGAGGGACTTCAAAAAGTATCTAATGAGAGGAAAGGGTTCTTCAAGAGGTGCAACCTACAACAAACCAAGGGTCCCTGAAAAACAGACCAACGAGGGCTGTTAGAAATGTGGTAAGACTGACCACATGATCAAAAATTATCCTCAATGGTAAATTGAATTGAAGAAGGAAAGGGCTGAACGAAGAAACAGGAAGAAGGAACAGGTTCATCCCAAGAAGAACAAAGGATCAACGAAGGCTATGGTTGTTGCCTGGGGAGAAAGCTCTGATGAGGATTCAGAAGATGAAGATGGAGATGAACAAGCACTTATGGCCATTGGAGAATCAGATGATGAACAAGAGGTAAGTGTGATTCATCTCAAAGACAAGATTAAATTTTTGCCTAAAGAAAGGCTATTTGAGTTACTGCTAGATTTCATTGATGAGTCTGAGGTCATAAACAATGAAAAAGGAACAGCTGTCTAAGGAATGTGTAATCTTGAAAGCTAAGTGCAAGAATCTGGAACTCAGGGCTAGTGAAAGTGACAGTAAAAATACTGAGTTGAAGAACCAGGTTCTTAAACTTGACACCACTGTGTTAGAGCTTAGATCTAAAAATTTAAAACTGAAATTAGGAACAGGTAAAAAGAAAGTTGATCACATACACCTCACCTTAGAAGAAAATTTAGGAAAAATGAAAGATGAGTTGTACAAAAAGGATGAGCAGATAAGAGTCCTAAAAGAAGATCTAGGGAAGGTTAAGCATGAACTAGACAGAACTTGCAAATGGAATAAGTCCTCGGATGCATTATCCTGGCTACAAGAACATCACAGTAGCAATAAGAGAGGACTTGGCTATGGGACCCCTGCACCTAAATGGGATCCCAAAAGCAAGTACATCACACTTCCTGAGAATAAAATCTGCGCACACTGTGGTAAGACTAGTCACTTTAAAAGTGAATGTAATGCAAAATAAAAGGCCAGTCAAAAGAACAAAACCTTTTTTCAAGGGAAAAATAGGCTACTAGGATGGGCTAAAAAGAATTTAATTCACCCTTTTGCCTATAGAAAGGGACCCAAACTAGTTTGGGTTCCTAAGACTAATTCCTGATTTTCTCTTGCAGGTCAAAGTGAAGGGGAGCAGCCAAATATGGTACATGGATAGTGGCTGCTCAAAGCATAGGACTGGAAGCAAGAACCAGTTCCTTTCACTTGAGGACATCAAAGGAGGTAATGTCTCCTTTGGAAATGTGATCCCCTCCTGTGGCACAAAGACTTGGACATGAAAGTCTAAGTCAACTCAACAAATTAGTCTCCAAGGATCTGGTGATAGGGCTGCCTAACATCAAGTTTAAGGAAGACAAAGTTTGTGAGGCTTGTGCAAGGGGGAAGCAGGTAAGATCCTCTTTTAAAAGCAAGAAAGTGGTAAGCATGACCAGATCGATGGAACTGGTTCATATGGATCTCTGTGGTCTAATGAGAGTATTAAGCAGAGGTGGTAAAAAATATGTGATGGTGCTTGTTGATGATTATTCTAGGTTTACTTGGACATTGTTTTTAACATCTAAGGATGAAGCATTTGACATGTTTAGTGCCTTTGTTAGAAAAACTCAGAAACAACTAGGTAATCAACTTGCATCAATTAGGTCTGATCATGGAACTGAATTTGAAAATGCTAAGTTTGCTGAATTTTGTGATGAGCATGGTATAGATCATAAATTTTCTGCCCCTAGGACTCCTCAACAAAATGGAGTAGTTGAAAGAAAGAATAGGACTCTTGAAGATATGGCTAGGACTATGCTTCTTTCTAGTAAACTGCCCCATAGCTTCTAGGCAGAAGCTGTAAACACTGCATGTTACATCATTAATAGGTGCATGACTAGACCTCTTGTAGAGAAGACTCCCTATGAGTTACTTAAAGGGAGAAAACTAAATATATCCCATCTTAGGGCATTTGGATGCAAGTGCTTTGTGCACAACAATGGAAAGGATACCCTAGGTAAGTTTGATCCCAGAAGTGATGAGGGGGTATTCTTGGGATATTCTTCACATAGCAAATCTTATAAAGTGTACAACAAAAGAACTATGTATGTGGAAGAAAGTGTACATGTAGTTTTTGATGAAACTAACATTCTTTCTGAGAGACAGGAACATGAAGATGAAGTTGTTGGGCTGGTAAAAGAATTAAGTGAAGTCACAGCCCAAGCTGAAGCTGCACTAGAAGCAGGAACAGGTGATGGAACAGGTTCTTCCATCCAGGGCAACCTAACAGGGGGAACTGAACAAAGAAGAACTGAATATAATTCCCAAATCGAACCTGTCCATGAGCCTGTTCCCCAGCAACAGAACATGGGAGAAACATTAAACAGAAACCAGTTGGTTGTGAAACCTTACAAGTATCAAAGTTCTCATCCCATTGAGAACATAATTACTGATCCAACCTCTGGAATTAAAACTAGATCTCAATTAAAGAATTTGTGTGCTTTTGATGCTTTCTTATCTCTTATTGAACCTAAAAATGTTGCTGAGGCTTTGCAGGATGCAGACTGGGTAAATGCAATGCAAGATGAACTCAATCAGTTTGAAAGGAGTCAAGTTTGGCATCTGGTTACAAGACCCAAGGACTGATCAGTAATTGGCACTAAATGGGTCTTCAGAAACAAACTTGATGAAGATGGAACTGTTACAAGGAACAAGGCAAGGTTGGTGGTTCAAGGTTATAGTCAAGAGGAGGGCATAGACTATGATGAGACCTTTTCTCCAGTTGTAAGATGGGAAGCAATAAGACTCCTCATAGCTTTTGCAGCACACATGAAATTTACTCTTCACCAGATGGATGTGAAGAGTGCTTTCCTAAATGGCTACTTAAAGGAAGAAGTATTTGTCAAACAACCTTTTGAAAGAAAGGAGTGTCCAGATCATGTATATAAATTGGACAAGGCACTCTATGGACTCAAGCAGGCCCCTAGAGCATGGTATGAACGACTATCCAAATTCCTGCTTGTACATGGCTACAAGAGAGATAAGATTGATAGTACTATATTCTTAAGGGAAAAAGGTAAGGATCTACTAGTGGTACAAATATATGTTGATGACAAAAAATTTTTGGGGCAACCACTGAAAAACATAGTAAGGAATTTGCTAAATTAATGGGGAGTGAATTTGAAATGAGTATGATGGGTGAGCTTAACTTCTTCTTAGGCTTACAGATCAAACAAAACTTAAATGGAACCATGATCCATCAGTAGAAATATGCAAAAGAGTTGATTACAAAGTTTAAAATGGACGAATCAAAGGAAATAGACACTCCTATTGCAACAACTACTAAATTAGACATAGATGAACCTGGTTCATCTGTTGATCAGAAGTTGTATAGGGGTATGATTGGTTCGCTTTTGTATCTTACTGCTAGCAGACCTGACATTGTCTTCAATGTAGGGCTTTGTGCTCGATTTCAAGCAAATCCTAAGGAATCCCACTTGACTGCTTTCAAGAGGATATTGAGATACTTGAAAGGCACCACTGACCTTTGCCTTTGGTATCCAAAAGGTAGCAACTTTAATTTAGTAGGATATGTTGATGCTGACTATGCAGGTTTCCTTGTGGACAGGAAGAGCACCTCAGGTATGGCTCACTTTCTTGACATGTCTGGTATCATGGGCCACTAAAAAGCAAAACTCAGTGGCCTTATCTACTACTGAAGCTGAGTATGTTGCTGCTGCCTCTTGTTGTGCTCAATTGTTGTAGATCAAACAGCAGTTGATGGATTTTGGTATTGAAGTTGGTTGCATCCCTATTTTTGTGATAACACTAGTGCTATTAGTATGACTAAGAACCTAGTTCATCATAAGAGAACTAAGCACATAGATGTTAGACACCATGTTTTGAGGGACAACTATGAGAAAGGACTGATTACCATAGAATTTTGTGCTGCTGATAAATAGATTGCTGACATCTTCACTAAAGCACTGAGTAGAGAGCACTTTGAAAGGAACAGGTTAGAATTAGGGATGATTAAGTTCACCTAATGGGACCAGTTCAGAATGCACAATGAAAAAAAAATGAATTTTTTTTTTGGTTAGGAAATCTGGAACTTGTGTAAATATCTAGATTGATGTTTGCTTAGCTTCATACTATAAATATTATACTCTTGTGCCATGTGTTGATATGACTCACTGATCTCTAACAAATTTCTCTATTTTGGCAAATTGAGGCATGAACAAGAGGATTCTTAGTGAAGAACCTGGTTTATCAGTACTGGTTCATCTGAATAACGAGGTATGTTTTCTACACTCTGCACAATTAGAAATATTAATATTTAATTCATGAGCAGAGTCCTACCTATGATCAAAAACCTCATAAAAACCTATCCTTTTAAGTTTGAACCAGTTCCGTCTCTACTAGAATTCTCACCGCACAAAATGCCTAAAATCTAGGGAAGTTAACCGCACATTCAACCTGAAATTTCAGGTTGATTGGACTTCTAATTGACTGCAAAAAGCTACCGTTAGTCATTAATTAATCTTCTCTCTTTAAAAACCATCATCACCATCACTTCCACTCTCATAATTCTAAAACCGTCGAATTTCTTTTACTCTCTATTCTTCTCTCTTCCAAAACCCCAATTCAAAAATCCTTTTCCAGAATTAGCAAGATGTCTAACCCTCAAGATAAACTAGGTACTCCCCCACAACCTACCCCCTCTAATTCCTCCATACCTCATCAACCCAGCATTACCCCCCAAACTAGGATAAGGCGAGTAAAGATGCTTGCTCGCAAAACTGTGGCTGCCGGTGTGCTTTCAAAGAAACTGAATGCACAATTGAAGGCTAGCCAAGCCCAAGAGTCTGAAAACTCAGATGATTCCTTCAAATCTGTGAGTGAGGGGGAAGGAACTAGGTCTTCTGATTCTGAGAAGGTTCAAAATCCCCCTTCTGGGGTACGCTCTGTTTTGGTTGAAAATTTGGATAATAGGTTTGTTCTGGTTGGGTCTGTTATGAATGTCGAAACACCTGAGTCAAGAAGGAGATGAGGTAAAAATAAAAGTGAAAAAGAAAAGGAGAGTGAGGGTGTGAGTAGTGATGTGAAGGGAAGAGGGATAGAAGTGGCTGATTCCTCACCCACTTCTGAAATGATTAGACCGGCTATCTGTGGGGCTGACCATGAAACTGTGGAAGAAAGTAGCAAGAAAACAGGGGGGGAGTGGATCAGGGGACGCTGCTGAAGGGCTAGTTAATCTAAGTTCACATGCAGATAAACTCGGTTCATCTATTGAGGAGACCCTAGCAGACCTTCTGAAGAAAGTGGGTGCAAGCTATAATCCAAAGAAAAGGAGAACCCCTATACCAAAAGCCCCAAGCACTGCAAAAACTACCAAGAAAAGAAAGGCTTCTTCTCCAACAACTGCTGAGATTTCTCTACCAAAAGGAAGGGCCACAAGGAGTAAGTTGAAGCAGAGTGAGGAGGAGTTACAAAAAGCTACGTCTGAAAGCAAAAAGAAGAGATGGACAAAGGTAAAGCTAAGGTTGCAGAACCTACTGAGGCTGTTGATGTGGCTGAGATGGAACAGGTCCATCAAGATGAACTGACGAATGTGGAGTTCAGACCCCTAAGCCAAAGAAACCAAGACTTCTTCCAAGAAGTCTTCATCTGTTTCCAAGGCTGCTGAACCTTCTTCCTTGGCTAAAAGAATAAGGTCTGCTGTGAAAGCCAAGCAAGTGAAGATTACTGAAGATGAAGATTGGAGTGATGAAGAAGAGGGTGAATCTGACCATGAACAAGATAAGCTGGCCAAGTTTGGCAAAAGAAAAATCTTGAAGGGTAGACTTTTGAAGGAATTAGTGGAACCAGGGATGGTTCGATTGGTTGATGCACTAGCTGCTCAGGGCTGGAAGGACATGGTCCTTCAGTTGGATGGTAGGCTAGCAAGGAATGAGATCATTGAATTCATGGCAAATGCAGAGGCCAAGGATGGCAGAGTTACCAGCCAGGTGACAGGGGTTCAAGTGACCTTTGATGCAAAGGAGCTGGGTGAGATCCTTGACATTCCTTCTGAAGGGTATGATGACTACACAAGGCAAAGATGGCCAAGTCTGGACTCCCTTCCTACTGCCATCGTAATCACCAGGAAATTCTGTGATGTCACAGAAGTGAATGAGGCCAAGGTTGTGCATAAGAGTGAAATGAAGCCCTACCACAAAGTCCTGTTTGAATTTGTCAATAAGTGCTTACTGCGTAGGCAGGAAAGAAGGCACATTGATAAATATATGGACTTGGTTTTGATGGAGTGACTTGAAAGTGGAAGGCAGATCAACTGGCCTGCATTTATTATCAAGCTACTGGACAGGGTTATCAATGGCTCCAAGGCCCATGCCACCCCTTATGGGTTTATTCTGCCTACTGTTTTGGATCGTTGTAAGGTGTCGCTGAAGAAGTGGGAGATAGCCACAAGCAACGACTATTTTGGAGTCAACACTTTGATTGCTTGTGACTATGAGGTCACTATCATTCCCAATGAACCCGGTTCATCTAAGAAGACACCTATAAATAGCAAAGTCAGAGCTCTGGTGCAGGAGAGTGGGGCAAAGGATGCTGAGATAGCTAGGTTGAAGGCTCGTTTAGCAGAGGTGGAATCTGAGAGAGATGCTCTCAGAACTGAGCTCACAAAGGAAAAGGAGAAGAATGATGGCATTCTTCAAAATATGTTGCACCTTCTCCAAGCCAAAACCCAACCCTTCAGCTCTTCCAAGCCTTAAGATCTTTAGCCTTCATTTCCTGAACCTTGTCTAGACCTTTCAGTGACCAAGATTAGGGATTTTTCTTATTTTGCTCATGTTTTGACTATTTTTGTTTCTTTTTGTGGATTGTGGTAGAATCATATCCCCAATTAATGAAGTTTACTGTTTTTGCTCTTGTTGACTATTTATATTTCCTTGATAGTTTGAATATGCTTGGTGATTACTGATGATTAATCCATGATTGCACTTGCAGTTGCCCCAGTGGCCATGAGTAATTGTTAAAATTCTGGGAATCACACTGTGTTTATGTAACTTTTTGATGATGCCAAAAGGGGGAAGAGATATTGTGCTTTATATTCTAAATAAGTGATGTTTATAACCTAATGAACCTGGTCCTTGATGATAAGTAAAAAATTTCTAACTTTGCATTGATGAATAAGATGAGTTCTGACAGGGCCTAAGTGAGTGGAAAGCACAGAGCTTCTCATCATCAAAAAGGGGAAATTTGTTGGCCCAAGTAAAGGTGAGTTTTGAAGACTGACAAAGGAACTCAGACATGGACCAGGTTCATCCTAGTGAGGCACAGATATGGTCAACTCAAGCATGTGAGATGCACGTGAAGGAGATAAACCTAACTTACCAGAAGTGATATCTCCTGATCATGATCGAAAAGGTTGCATATTGGATAAGGAGAAAGACTCCTTACACAAAGAGAACACTGCTTAAGAGACGGATAGAGTTAGAGGATAAGTTCAACTAGAACTCTTCCACCATGGAAGAGTAGCATCAGAATTCTGGTGAATCTCTAATTACTAACTCCATAAATATCAATGTTGTTCTCTTTTACAGGTAACGCACATAAGCAGAAGTAAAACGTAAATTGAGAGCAAAATAGCAAGGTAATTTGCAAGTAATTTGTGTGTGCGATTCAAGCGTGCAAACCTGAAACTACTTGAACCAGATAGAAGAACCAGTTCCAAGTGTTTGTCTTTTATTCTAGTTCAATTGTAGTAGGTGGTTTTCATATTGTACCTTTCAGCTTATCTAGAAGCAATTGTATTAGGTACTCAGAGTTTTCGAGTTTGAGTTAACTTGAAGTTGTCGCAACAGTTGAGGTTGTTTGCTACAACAGGATTAGAGTTAATCCTAGGTTTACAAAAGAGTTTTTGTAAATGCAGTTTTTGGCTCAGTGATTTTAGTGGAGAGTTTGGAAAAATCCTACTGGAAAGTAGGTCGTGATTTTTTCACCTTTTGAGCCAAGTGTTTTTCACGTAAAATCTTTGTGTTCTTTAATTTCTGTACTTATTATTCCGCAACAGTAGTGGTTGGAACACATAGAAGAACCAAGTCCTTCTATAATCAAGTTAAGCGAAAAGTTGGGCACCACACAAATCAACCCCCCCCCCCTCTTGTGTGGTATTAAAGTATAAAACATCACTTTTGTAAGACGCTGTCGTGTATGTATGTATATCTGAATAAGACAGTTGGTTTGCCTTTTGTGGCGTATCTTTTGACTTTCACTACACCATTTTAAGCCTTTCGCCACTTTCAAAAAGTGTGGCCTGAACTATCAAAAGTGTGGCATTTGATCAAAGGCCACACTTCTCAACATTAGGCAACGCTTTTCTAGGGGTGGCCTAAATGAGCGTAACCTTTTTCCTAAGGCCACACTTTTCAAGTGTTGTTTTAGATGCTACGCTTCAAAAGTGTGGCCTATCAGGTACAAAGGCCACGTTTTGTATTACCTCATATGGCAACATTTTTCAAGCCTAAAACTACACTTTTAAAGTGTGGCCTCTGTTACCTTATAAGCCACACTTTTGAAGCGTGGCTGTTAGAGCAACACTTGTGAAGCGTAGCTTATCTGCCATTTTACAATCAATAGGCCACAGACTCGACAGTCCATATGGCACACTTTTGAAGCGTGCTCTGAGTTATAAACATTTTTTAAAATAATTTGTACAAGCCATTATTTTGTGGTTGATGCTATAATCAAATTTATTTCAAGAATATACATTATTATCCTATGTTAATGATCTAAAGCATTACAGTAGCTCATAAATAACATATTAGCTAAACTTACAACAGACTTCGAAAAAGACATATCATATATAGTATGCGTTCTAATAACACAATGCTTCAAGATGTGCATTAGTAATAAACTCTACAAAAAAAGAATGTGTTCATATAGTATCATGAAGGCATGAATAATAAACATCACAATTGTTCAAAAAGCCTTGATCATTCACTTTATAATTGTGGTCACCATTCAGTTTGCATCACCCGCATTTTCCTACACAATCAAAATAAAATTAACAATTAAAGAGAATATAAGTATGTAATATCATATTGCAATCTGTAATATGGTTAATATTTAGTATACTATGCTGAATCAACAATATGGCTCCCATCTGGAAATTCAGATGATTAATCCTGTTAGAAAAGAGCTTTAATGAAATATGGTATAAAGTTGCTTGTTAACACCTCGGGTGCTTGAAACACTAACCTATCTTCCTTGTTCAGATAGTGTTAAAATTCTTTGGCGCCTAATCACAAGAAAAAGACTTCTTCAAGAAAAGAAAAAAGTTAAAACAAAAACGAAAGGTAGCACATTGGATGATCAAGCATCCGATCAAATGAAATGAGGGTTGGAAAGAAAAAATAGGAACGATTATATTCCCAAATGTTCTATTAGTCCCATTCCCTTGAGATCTTACTGCGGATTTTGCTTGTGTTTAATCTTTTCCACTTAAAAATCATATAGGAGTTTCTGAAAATTATGCATACTAAGCTTTTTGTATAGGTGCCCCCTGGATAATAATGTATGAACAAGGGAGGGGAAAAGGCAAAACAACTTAAGATCCTAGTCCTCTTAGAAAGGGGAATGGATCGTTTTCCCGATTATTCAGATTTTCACGGAGTTGATACAACCCTTTATTCAAGTACTCTTTCTGCTACTCGAGCCTCGCTAAAGCCTAAACATACCGGTCAAATGAAGAATATATGCTTGTAAAGTTAACACTAATCCACCATTGTGCAAATATTCATAGTTTCAAACCCAAATATATAGTAATACAACTATATGCTACCTTAACATGTTTGCTCCCTAGATACTCAGAGAATAACTTCAAAACAATCAAAATTTACCTTTTCACAAATCAGAACAGAAGTTGACCAGAGAAATGTTGAAGATTGTGGCTTCTCATAACACGTGCACTACTTGAATCAACCGGAGAAGGTAGGATAGATTCGACACACCTTGCTATATCCTAAATGTTCAGTCCAAGGTTGGTTGCACTAATACATTAACAAGATGCCACAATTGTTCCAGTTCCTGCACTTCTTCCTTCATGTCTTGCATTTCTTCCTTCACAGAAAATAACTGAATCTAAGCAAGAGTTCGTTTCATAACAACAAGTGTAGCAAATATGAATTTTCAGAAAAAAAATTATGATCATTTGGGCAATAATAACATTAATTAAGCAAAGAGTTAATGAAAAACAAAAGTTTATGATCATTTGGGCAGTAATAACATTAATTAAGCAATTAAGAGATAATGAATGAAAATAATACTAACGAAGAAATCAAATAATAAACTGAACAAGACTAAAGAAAGGAAAAACATTAGCTTCTAGAAACTTAAAACGGCAGATATATCGTATTCATATGCAATCTCAAGATATAACAGGTACAAGGTAATTTAAGAAGCAACACTTAGAGAACAATCAGTACCTATATGTTTGTGGAAAGAGGCGCCTCCACATATGTGAATAATAAGAACAATCAATATATATATATATATATATATGCCTGGTGAAAAAAGGGGCATCCACATATATGAATAATAAGAACAATCAACATTCATGATATCTATCATCACTCACTACAGTTGATAGTATATTCATATAAGAACAAAAAAGACAATCCTTAACTAATATATATAGTTTATACATTGGAAGGGAACACGAAAAGTATATTCGTAAATGTTGTCAATTATATTTTCACTAAATGAATAATATTTCACTTGAATGAAAGATAATCCTTCAGCAATAATCCTTTTGTTCATCTATTCACCATTCAGAGAAAATCTTATTTAGCAACAACATCGCAAAACTCTACTGAAAAAGAGACTAAATTAAACTTCTAACTGTTTTGACTACACTAATATTAAAGGTGCAAGAGTTATATTTGGATTCAGCCTTAGGCTATAAAAGGATATTCTAATAACATAATTGTAAAAAGGAGATATTTCAACTAAAATAATTAACTTAAAGAATATTGAAATTAGTCAAATCCACGGCTAGCAAGAATTGGATTCACTTATTGTGCAACTGAGCTTCATATTAATTTCTCTAAATAGTTAGAGTAATGTTATAGCTTTGGAAATATACTTTAAAATATTTTTTGGCTAAATATTAGATTAAAATTGTATGCGAGAATCGATATCAAAAGAACAAAACATGAATAAGGTCTAAACTTGGTGAATTGAAAAACCACGTTATGTAGCATACCAGATGATGGCCTAGCAAGAGCTCATTGTGACAAGAAAAGGAAAACTACCAAGAACTAAGCTAATAGACCTTTATACAAATCACTTAGTTTAATCACGAAGGTTGTGAAAGTAGCTAGCTGGGTCACGCTCAAGTCATCCCTATAAATGTAATCACCTGTTGGAGCTTTCATCATTTTGACTTTCTCCTTTCATTTTTGCCACAATAAATGAAGTAAAAATTATTTAAGCAGAATAATTGTCAGAGTTAGGGTTATTCGACAGTGATGGTTATCAATTGTGCCCTTGGAGAGATGATAATCCGATGTACTACCCAAATGCTTATTAACTACTGAAAGGAAAACACCAAAAAGGGATGAAATTTAGTATAGTGGTAAAGAGATACAAGCACATACAAAGATCTATTTCAGTATAGTAGAGGGACTTGCTTTGACATATTTCTCCGCGACACCCATTCTTTCCATCAGCTCCTTCGGCGGCTCAATCTTTCCATACCGTAGAAGTCTGCCGCTGTGTGTAAGAGTTTTGGGATCTATAAATTTCCAAAGGTTTCCACGAAACTAAATCAAGGAATTGAAGAAATTGAAACACTAATGAAAAATGAAAGGGAGATGAAAATATGAAAAAACTTTTCAATAGGGCTAGCCTATTGCCTAATTGATGGAGATTCTTTTTTCTTTTTGTAACCTAATTGATGGACATTTAGCAGAGGGTGAATGGAGAAAGGCAATTTGAAATTGATTTCCCCGGGTACACTTTTCATAATAGGGGGAAAGTTTTGGTGAAATTTTTAAAATTTTATTGAAAAATTTAAGAGCACACTTGCAAAGTATAGTCTCAGCATTAAAAAAAATAGAAAAGCTTCAAAAGCGTTGTAGTATGAGTGAATAAGTGTTGCCAAAAGTTTTATGATTTGACAACGCTTAAATTGTGTAGTCTTTATATTTAAGAGGCACACTTTTTAAGTGTTTCCTAAATTCCGTGGCCAAAAGCTTTCCACAAAGACCACCCCATGAAAAACGTGCCCATACATGGCTTTGGTAACACTCTTTAAGCGTTGTTTATATTAGTGTGGCCTTAGGCCTAAAATGTTGTAGTGTTTCTTTCTCTTCTTTCTCTTTTTTTTTTGAAAAAGATCTTCAGATTTCCCCGTGATGAGTCCCTGACTTTTAGTTGGAAATTCGGAAGAGGTCGAATTTAGCTCGCTGATTCGAGCGAGGTCGGATCTTATCTCGTTAGTTCGAGCGGGGTCGTAACTTAATAACTTGAATGAAAGTCGAGTTTCTCTTTGGCGATGGCCGAGGGCCTATGGGTGTAAATTCGAATGAGGTCGAGTTGTAACCCGCTACGAGTTCGAGCGAGGTCGAATTGGCTTGTTGACTCAAACGAGGTCGAGCTTTACTTTCGCTCGGCGATGGCCGGGGGCCGTAAGAATACAATTTCAAGCGAGATCGAGTTTTGTCCTGCCATTCTGGGCGAAGTTACTTTTGACCTGTAGATTCGAGGAAGGTCGAACTTTGACTTGCCGACTGGGGCGGAGTTAGTTTAGGCTTGTAAATTTTAGCAAGTTCGAATTTTGACTCGCCAACTTGGGCGGAGGCAGTTTTGACTCGTAAGTTTGAGCGAGGTCGAATTCTGACTAGCCGACTGGGTGGAGTGAGTTTTGACTCGTAAGTTCGAGCGAGGTCGAACGTTGACTTGTTAATTTGAGAGAGGTCAAATTTTACATTCGCTTGGCGATGGCTGGGGGCCGCATGGGTTTGAATTCGAACGAGGTCGAATTGTGACCCGTGATGAGTTCGAGCGTGGTCGAATTTTCCTTTCGCTTGGCGATGGCCGATGGCTGTAAGGGTGTAAATTCGAGCGAGGTCGAATTGTAACCCGTTATGAGTTCGAGCGAGGTCGAACTTTCCTTTCGCTTGGCATTAGCCGATGGCCGTAAGGGTGGTAAGAATGTTTCATGCTGCCTTGATTTTTTAGAGAGTTACTCGTTGTTGCACCGTTTATGCATGCGTTGGGGTGAGTCCCAGTTTATCTAATCTCTTTATTGCTTGGCCTGGAGATACTGTTGTTGGGACGGGCGATGAACTTATTGCTTGGGCCTCTGAGAACCTTGGGGCTCGATTGATTTGAACGAAGTTCGGACGCAACTCGTAGTATTTAGTCAGCCGAATTGGCGTAGCGTCGCCATGGCGAGCATACGGGCAAGCTTTCCGTGTTCATGTTCTGCCTGTATTGTGGAGATTGTACGTTCCATGGGCTCATCGCCCAGTCCCTGACTATGGAGATTATTTCTTAATGATGCCGACTTGTTCTGAGCCATTTGTCTGTAGTTTGTAATATAGTACAGAGTGGAGGGTTTTCCCGATTTGCTGTTCGCCGTAGGGAGGAAGTTAGAGACTATGTCGGCTAGCCTTTGTTCGCGAATTTGGGAGGACGTCCCTGTTCTCTGTTCCACTTCTCTTTTTTCTTTTAAAAAAAAAAGAAATAGCGGGTTAGAAGTACATGTAATAATCTGTTACCTTGGTCGGCTATTTAGCTGGCAAATAAGGGGGATTGGTCACGTTTCCCACATCCGCTACGCTCTTTGTACATGGGGAGTTCCCTCGTTCGGCAATGAACTAAGGGTCGAGCCGCAGGGCGGTTCGACTTGTTCTGTATTCTAATACTAATTTTCGGCCTGATGTTGGCTTCGGCTTTGCGCTCGGCTTCGTTGCCGGTTGAGCTTTGGCATTTCGTGGGTGGACGATCCACTTCCCCCATTAGGATCTCGCGTTCGAGTTCCAGTTCGTCAGTCCCGGGCGTGCAAAGATGGCAAAAATGTAAGTCATACCAGAAACATACAGACGAGGAGTATCTTAATCGGTCAATTACACAATAAGCAACGTCTCATATAGTAGGAGGGGAGGCGATACGGCAGGATGTAGGAGGCGTTGGGTACTAACCTGGAAACGGGATTACAGACGCGTTTGGTACACGTAGTTGCAGCCTCTTTATGATGGCTCATGTTCACAAAGCTTCAAGGTTGCTGTTGTGGTGCAGCGCAATTTTCATGTGTAAATCCCTAGGTTGGCTTGGCGGTTTTGGGGGTTTACCGGCTGGTCCGACAAGTCGGCATTCGTAATGAACGGGTGAAACTTCACCGATTGGGAGATAGAGCTAAGACCATGTTTGGATCTAGAGGGAACTAAGGCTTTGGCTAGAAAATCCCCCACAGACGGCGCCAAATTGTTTTACCAAGAAAGTGTTGAACCTTTTTATAAACTAATTAAATAGGAAGATTTGAGGTAAATCCTAGCCAAAGATAATTCGTCCTAGATCTAAGATAGAAGATATGAACGAGCAAACATAACTGAACATTAGATTCAACTATAATAATGATTGAATACAATCATGTAAGAAAAGAATGGTGATTTTTATAATATTGAATGATAATGAAGAAAACGTAGATAAAAGGGGGTCACCGATCTTTAACAAGGTTGACCCCCCATACATTTGATATGATGAAACTAATGATGTGTACTGAAGATTTGAGCTCCCTTGACTCTTCCTCCTTAGCGGAGAGAAAGGAATGCAGATCCCTCTCCTTCCATGAAAACATGTCTGTGTATGAATTTGTTTTCACCCCCCCCCCCCCCCTTTCTTCTTCTTCTCACTTAGTTTATATACTAGGTATTCTCCTTTACCCAACGGTCATTAGCCATAGTACCTAAGTCGTTCGATTGTATTACTGGTCGACCCTCCGAAATGCCTAACATCCAATTCGCCGTTCAAGCATTCTGAATACACGACCTCGACCGTGGCCGAGGTGCATATCGTTATAGTGTTGTATGGATGCAACTTTGGCCCAAATAACTTTTTGCCGTTCTTTTTTACGCGAATTCTCGTCTGGTGAGATTTTGACCTATACAACTATCATGGAGCAGATCTTTCTACTAAAGTTCCACTTGAATTAGGATTCACTTTCTGTTTGGGTTTCTAAAGTTCCAATTGATGAATTAGTTATTTACGATATATGCACTTTCAATTTGAATTTTTTTAGACGACCAACCTATCCCTAAATTATTTTGTTCTTTAAAAACTAATTATTATAAAATCAATTCGGCAACCAAAGTGGCCAAATGGTCAACGATATAATGATCCCATAACTTTCTGTATCCTACTTTCCTCTTCAAAACCATGTGGCTGGCAAGAGTATCCACTATTCAATTTCAATTCATTATCATAACTTACCCTCATAAATACAAGAACTCCTCATCCCCATTTATGTAATTCGTAGATTTTGTTCACCATATATATATGACTAAGTCTTCCCAAAACTTTGCATTAATGGCATTGGCTCCTATGGCTAGCTAGCTATTAGCTAGCATGGCTATTGATAGGGACTGTTCTTCTACTGAAACTCGCGATCTTCTTTATCTTCTGGGCCATTACTCACATGCATGGTTGATTTTTCTTTTGCTGAAAGTGTAAGTCAAACCAAATATTTGAGGCAATTGTAGAAGACTTTGATCATTTCATGGTTTGCTCATGACAGCTGATTAAGACTTTGCAATATGCATTTTGGCACTTTAATGTGCAAAATCAATATATATGCTTGTCTAGTAGTTGGGAGGTTGTGAATTTAATTTTAGCTTGTCGATCGGTTTCTGATTATTAAATATGAAGATAAAATAATGTAAAATTGAATTTATATATGCATGAGGTAACTAGCTACTGTTCTACATATCATCAATGTGTAAGATTTATTCTTACCATACCTTTTTCTTCCCCATGATGCCTCTCCACCCCTTCCCCACCAAATTAAATAGTAAAAAAGATATCCAAAACTGCTTAGAGTATGTTTTTTCCTCTAAACTCAAACTTAATAAGCTAAGTTTGTTTGCTATTCTATATTTGAACTGATTTTAACAACACCAAACTATTCAAGAAAAGAATGCAACGAATCAACTGAATTGCAAGATTCAGAATAAGCTTTATCAAAAAGCACATGCTTATTTTAAAAAAAAAAAAAAAAAAACAGCGATCCGGTGCACTAAGCTTCCATACATAGAGTTTCGGGAAGGGTCGGACCACAAGAGTCTATTATTAATGTATGTACGCAACCTTACCCTGCATTTCTGCAAGGTAATGATTTAAGGTGTTAATGAATAATGACATGGTCCCTGTATCATTAATGTACAATGATCGAGATGATGATGACATTTTTGTAGCTTAGTACCACTGACTAATTGAGACACAGTTCATTAATTCTGCATGCATGAACAAATAGGAATTTTGTTCATAGAGTATATGTAAAGTATACTTAATTAGCTAGCTCCATGCAAAAAGTGAAAATTTAGAGTGGGACATTATTCTAAAAGAGAAAAAGTGAGTGGCCGACTAATCAGTGTGGAAAATCTACTACTAGTACTAATAATATCCGCGTGAATTTAATGCAATCTAACCAACTTCTCATCTGTAAAAGTTACATAAATTTAGATGTATTATCAATAGTTTTCGGTGGTCTATTCCCACTCTTTTGTCTCTCTATGTTTGACTTTCAACATCTATATATTCTCATTCATTTTCCAAACTTTTCATCCCACATCTCATTATTATCACTTCTAGCTAGTTCTAAAGAGCACTAGCTAGATAAAGCTAAGGGTCTGAATTAGAATGGGTACTGAGGAATTGAGGAGATGGATATTGGTGGTGCAATATGTGGTGATTTTAGGGTTGATCAGCTTGGGATATTATGGAGCAAATGCACAACAAGTGCCTTGTTATTTTATATTTGGTGATTCTTTAGTGGATAATGGGAATAACAATAATATTCAGTCATTGGCTAGGGCTAATTACTTGCCTTATGGTATTGATTTTCCTGGTGGTCCTACTGGGAGATTTTCCAATGGAAAAACTACAGTTGATGTCATTGGTAAGATCCCATCTCTTTTTCTTTTGTGTGTTACGAAATCTCTAGTTTGGATTGGTATGAAGTTAATGAAAACACAATTTAAGCTCAGAAAACCTCTTACAAAATGAGTCTATAGGATCCAAATCTATGCAATTATGTTTACTTTACTACATATAATTTTTTTATTTTTACAATTTTTAATGTCGCTGACTCCTTTTACATAATAGAACAAATATTCAAGTGTTGGTCCATTAGGCATCTTCATATACGTAGTCAATAGTTCTCTTTTTATTCTTCAATTAATATAAATCAAAATCAGAATAAATATTGTTTACTTTCTCCCCTTAATAAATTTGGCTACATGCGTGGGGAATAACTCCTAACTCCAACTAAAACTTCCGAAATTCTTTCTTTAAAATCTTTCGGGAAAGAGAGTGTATAATGTAAGAGCAAATTTGCATAACAGTGGTGATTCATGTGATTGTAATTGGGAAAACAAAAAGGGAAAGAAAGAACGGATGGTTACACAAATAGCCGGCCAGATTTAATATTTATTTTTTCTAGCCGGTACACATAAATTATACATAGTTATACATATATATTATACATCCGCTAACTATTTTTAGTTTAAGTAATTAAGTGGGTGTCTATTTGAGTTAATTTTTCAAAAACAAACTATTTTGCGTTTAATTTTTTCCTTTAGAGCTTTTGCTAGGAAAAATTTCTGATTAATTTACTGTGATATGTCTTAAATTTACAGCGGAACAACTGGGCTTCAATGGCTATATTCCACCCTATGCAACTGCCAGGGGTAGAGACATTCTCAGAGGTGTCAATTATGCTTCTGCAGCTGCTGGAATTAGAGATGAAACTGGCAGACAACTGGTACTTCCTCAATTCTTTTTGTTTTTTAAATTTGTGATGCATTTTAATTTTTCTTTTCGTCCAATTTTTTTTTTTTTAGTTTAAAAATTGTTTTTAATGAAATTTTCATAGGGAGGAAGGATAAGCTTTTCTGGACAAGTGAATAATTACAGAAACACAGTGCAACAAGTGGTGCAAATACTAGGAGATGAAAATGCAGCAGCAGATTATTTAAAGAGATGTATTTACTCAGTTGGATTGGGCAGCAATGACTATCTCAACAATTATTTCATGCCTCTTTATTACCCCACTAGCAGACAATTCACTCCTGAACAATATGCTAGTGTTCTTATTCAACAATACACTCAGCAACTAAAGGTAAGTCCTATTTTCATATATATATTTATTTACTCCCCCTTTCTAATATTAATATAGTAAGTATTTGATAATTGTATGTTTTGTGGTCATAGATTTTATACAACAATGGAGCAAGGAAATTTGCGTTGATAGGAGTGGGCCAAATAGGGTGCAGCCCAAATGCATTGGCCCAGAACAGCCCAGATGGGAGAACTTGTGTACAAAGAATAAATGTAGCAAACCAATTATTCAACATCAAACTAAAGGCACTTGTTGATAACTTGAATAGAAATACACCAGATGCAAAATTCATCTACATTGATGCTTATGGGATTTTCCAAGACATAATTGATAATCCCTCTGCCTTTGGTAAGCTTTCTCATCGAATTATAAAAAATTCTTTATGATTAGTTTGTCTAATCTGAGTCTATTAATTAATTATTTCAGGACTTAGTGTGACAAATGCTGGATGTTGTGGGGTAGGAAGAAATAATGGGCAGATTACATGTCTTCCTTTCCAAAGCCCATGCAGAAATAGAAATCAATATTTATTTTGGGATGCATTTCATCCAACTGAAGCTGCAAATATAGTGGTTGGGAGGAGATCATATAGAGCTCAAAAGTCATCTGATGCATACCCTTTTGATATTAGTCGCCTTGCTCAACTTTGAACATAGACATGACAAATTAAGTGTCATGCATCTTCGTTTTCTTGTGGAATTCTCATCATTTACTATATATATAAGATGTAATCGCAAGTGTTTAATCGTCAGTTTTTCTTTTGTTGAAATGTTGTATTTCCATCCTCCACTTTCAATGAGAATTTTATTATAAGTTAATCATGTGTTGAAATTACATAATCAAGTTAGAAAAGTACTTGTTATGCATTGATCGAGCTAGTAGTCTTGTGGCATAAAGGGTAATTAGTAAAGGAATTTTCATAATGAGCCGTCAGCCATATTACAGGGTGTCTGTCTAGTGTAATTGCCCTATAACTTGAAGTCTTTCTTTCAAACCCTTTGCCGAGGTTTGGCAAACAACTATGGTGATAGGTGTGTGGTGTTTAGTCACAGTGGAAGACAGAATTTCAAATTTATGGGTTTGAGATTCTAATCGTATTAAATTATTGGGTTCTAACTTAATAATTTGTACATATTTAATGACTTTTTAAAGACAAATACAGAGTTCGAACTAAAGCTACTGAATTCAGCCGAACTCACTCCTGACACTCTAGCTTCGCCCATTTGTTTAGTATGTATTGATTATCAAATTGGCCTGTCACGAACCTACATTTGAATCGTTCTTTGAGGCAGCGATTAAGGATTTAGTACCTCTTCATTCATAATTTAGGATGTATCAGATGTTCAGTATTAATGGGCTAATTTTTAGTTGAAATTGACCTATATCTGATTGTGATTTGAGATCTTGGTTGCTTCTTCATGCTTATTGCTTAATTTGATTTTTAGTATTATAAATAGGTGAAAATCATTTCTATCCCCCAAGTTTGTTTTAAAAAATCAAACTCATCTTTCAACTTTGAAAGACTATTATTCTCAACTTTTAATCTTGCGCGCAATGTCTATCTTACCCTTGACATTTTCAATTACCCATATATGTAATATTATATCTTTCTATATTATATTATCCAGATATTTTTTGCATGTATTTTATTCATAATTTTAAAAATATTATATCTTATATAATAATGTAATTTAAGTTCATTAATAGAATAATTATATTATGAATTTATCACAATACCGGTACAAATAGGCAACTTTTAGGAATTTATTACAAAATCTACCTCTATTTTCCATGCGCTATTTTTTTATTGCCTGCACTTCATAATTTACAAAAAAAATTACGCACTTGATTCTCAAATTTGTAAATATTCAATTCTGATTGCTATTAATAAAAGTATTGATATGAGCAAATTATTTATCGTAGTTATTTATTTATTTATTTATTTTATTATTTAACGTCAATAATATACTTGATTACTACTTCTCACTTTTTTTTGTTTCGAAATAATATTCTTTTGTTTATAGGCAAGTCCATAACATACATTAAATTATTATATTAAAGAATAAAAACAAGAGATAAAAGTTGTAGAGGGTAAAATAGATATTTTAAAAATCATCAAATTTAAAATTCAGAAAGTGCTGTCTGCAATTGAGTATATATTGAGTCTTGTCCTTTACATATTTTGCAATCACAAGAAAAAATAGGACTTTGCATATTTTTGAGGATCTCAGAAAACAGAAACACAAAAGGAAGAAAGAAAGAAAGAAACATAAAAGTGAACTACAAATGCTCCAAGTGAAGAAAGAAAAATGGGGGAAATATGGAAGAACAAAATGCTCCCGACGAAGATTAGCTAGTCGTATACCATTTTTTATTTTAAAGGAATGTTTTTAGGAAAAAAGGATGTTTATAAAATTAATTAAACAAAAAAGTATATTAGTAGGGACAAATTAGTTAAAATATAATTTCTATATTAATGATAAACACGTTAAATAACTATTACAAAGAAATCAAAATAAGGAGATAAGCGAAATATCGTAAACCATGAGAGAAGTTAGTGTCATAAAGCGAAACCTGACGAGAGGTCTTTGAAAATTTTCCTATATATAAATGTAACTTTTTGCCACATATGATACTTTCCTAACGTTAAATCTTGTCAAGAAGAAAAGTATATGTATTCAACTTCTTAAACCATATGTACCTAAGCATATATAATAAAAAAGGAAAATATCTTTTCAAGAGAAAACGAAAATGTCTTCATAATTCAAAGTATAATGATATCCCTAACAATTACTACGTAATGAACAAGGGAGTCCATGAGGTATTCAGATTTCATCTTAAATCATTAATTATTTCAGGGAGATTAATTAAGTTGCAGACAAATTAGCTACATGAGTGGCTAATTCAGATTTCTATCTTTTGTTTAGCCTGGATACTTCATACATCATGGCTAAATGGGAGTTAATTACTCAAATGGTCACTCAATTATCTCAAATTATCTTCTAAAGTCACTTTTCTTTCGTTTGTAACAACAAAGTCACTGAATTATGTCTATTGCACTCAGAAGGTCACTCAATTAGATTTTCCAAATTTTGGATTGCCAAATACCTATTTTACTCTCTAGATTATAAACATTTGTCTTCTTTTTATTTTTTTAAAAACTTTTTAATATTAACAACAAAAATTCAAAATTTTATTTACACAATTCAGAATGAAAGAAAATAAAGGTTGTAAAATATATATTTCATGCACGTAATATAAAAATAATTATTTAAATAAAGGTTATACATTATATATTCTTGAATTATGCTCAATTATATTATTATGTTTATACCAACTTTCCGACGACACAAAGTTATGTCGCCGGAAAGCAGAGAGACTATCTGTATAGGGTGAAATATGCTATGTTAAGTCGTGCATGGAATATTTCTACTATATAGAAAAGGAAAGATGGTCAACCAAGGGCACATGTGTCATTTCGAAAAAAAATTATTGTATTGTTTGCATTTCTTAAATGCAAATTGTGTCCTTCTTGATATACGTGGATCCCATATTCCCTTGACCACAACACTCCTTTAAAAGTTTAATGTACTGTTGATTAGNTAAATGTACTATTGATTAGACTACTTTTGCAGAGAGTTACTCCATGCAAATACTCATTTTGAATATTTTTTCTCATTTGATAAATATTAATTTTTGTTTTAGTCAACTAAAAGTTTTCACAGAAAAGTAAATTTAAATTTTAAATAATAAAGCAACAAAAAGAAATATAGATAAATATTTACAAGATTTTCATATTTGCCCATACTATTTTAACACAATTTTAAAAAAAAATTAAAAGGTATTCATGTATTCACACTATTTGAAGGCGATTTCAACCTAAAAGTTTTATATTCAAAAGTAATTTTAAAAACTATAGTTTGTTAAACCTTAAAAGTTAATTTAAGTGATGATATTTGTTCGTCTGTTCTAGGAGGTTATCTCTTATGTACTTAATTGATGTTAAAATTTGATTTATATGGTTTGAACTCCATTCTTCCATGATAAGCTTTCAACAATCTATAAATTGTCTTGAAATATTTTTTATTATTTCATGATAAAAATTAACATATGATAAATCTATAGAAAAAGTAAAAACATTTCTCTTATATCCTTAATTAAGAAAAAAATTAAAAAACTCCTATAATTTATATAGACTTCTATAAGATATTTATTATCTTATCACCAGTAACATCATTTTAAACGAGTTATAATAAAATATAATTTGAACTACTATATTGAATTACTACAATTTATATCATGTTAATATTTGTTTAGTGCAGTTGGTTCTCTTTGTTTGAAGTAGTAAATTGTCTCTTTAGGGATGCAAGTCCCTTGGAAGTTATCTTTGTTGACTGTACTAAAAATTTCTCTTGATTTTGTTGTATACAAGACATAAAGTAAAATGATAAGTTTTTTTTCCAACTTTTCTCATATTGTAAAGAATGATGTTATTCGTTTTAATTTTCATCAGGTAGCTGATTGTTTCCACTATTAAAACACTTGCAAGACCAAACTGGATGTATTCAAAATTAGTTTACAAATAGATCGGTAAGTTTTTTATTGTAGAAAAATTTATTAATATAAATTACACTTGTACCTTTAATGTATTATCTTGTTAAAAATTTAAATATAGTGGGGAAATAATACCATTCAATCAATTTTACAATTTGATGTTTATATTTGACATTGATGTTAAAATAAGTATTATAACACGATAGTCTTTTTATGTTAATAATTGGAGCAACTTAAGCAGGTTATAATTAATAGTTTAATTTTTTGTAAATTATTAAGATAAATTAAGTGTAAATTGTGATCCCCAATATCATTCTCTATCAGTTATTAAATGGATATAACAACGATCGATTTATCTATCAAAAAATTAATTGAGCAGCGACAAATAACAATTTTAAGATTACAATGTTGGGCCCGTATACGGGTCTTTCCTCATCTAGTATATAATATAATTGAGCATAATTTTTAAGAATATATAATGTATATTGTAAAAATACCTTTATTTAAATAATTATTTTTATATTACGTGCATGGAATATATATTTTACAATCTTTATTTTCTTTCATCCTACAACAACAACAACAAACCCAGTTTGATCCCATAAATGGGGTATGGGGAGGGTAGTGTGTACGCAGACCTTACCCTACCTCATTTTCTTTCATTTTGAATCGTGTAAATAAATTTTTGAATTTTTATTGTTAATACTAAAATTATTATTATTAACCAATTATTCTAATTAATTTTTTTACTATGCTCATTATTTTGTTATTCCAGCATTATATAAGCTTAAATACTTTTTATTTTTTTAATTTATGAATAATATTATTTATTTATTCTATAGTTAAGTCCATAATGTAAATTAAAAAGGAAAAATCATAATATTAAAAAGTTTTAAAAATTAAAAAGAAGATAAATATTTATAATTTAGAGGGTAAAATAGGTATTTGATAATCCAAAATTTGGAAAATCTAGTTGAGTGACCTTCTGAGTGCAATAGACATAGTTCAGTGACTTTGTTGTTACAAACGAAAGAAAAGTAACTTTAGGTGATAATTTGGGATAGTTGAGTGACCATTTAAGTAATGGACTCGTCTAAATGGCTTATGCATCCACTTACCAATTGCATTTGCTTCATCTCTCTTTGTAAAGATAGTTTTATCTGTCTTTCATGAAAAATGAAGGAAGTTAATATCTATGTACAACTCCTCAGATCATCTGTACACTCTTTCTGGAAGAGTAATAAAATGTTTAGTTGGTTTAAAAAAAAAAATACTTGAATTTTTTTTTTTTTTTTTTTTTTTTTTTTTTTTTTTTTTTTTTTTTTTTTTTTTTTTTTTGTAATTTGAACATGTAAGCTATTTTGTATTTTCTTAAAAAAAATACAATAACAAATGTATAAGAACTTCACAGTGTTTCATTCGAGTTTGACTTCTGAATTACGTAGTTACATGAACGTTTCGTTGTAGTATATGATTTCCATTACGTGTAAAATTCATTTGCAAATAGACATAGTATCGTTATATAATATTTGTGCAAATTTTATAATATAGGAGTGCAAGTGTTATATTTTAAATATCCTAGGTGTATCTTGTCACGACCCGGACACTCGGGAGTCGTGATGGCGCCTACTAATAGGAGCTAGGCAAGCCAATTAATATAATACTTCTCTCAACATCATTAACAGTATAAAGAAGAACGAGGCAATTAATATAAAAGCGGAAGTCTCGAAACATAAATAACTGAAACCAAGTACGGAAATTCAAATACACCTCTACCCAGATCTGGTGTCACTAACTCACGAACTTCTACTGAATGCTAAATACAAAGTCTGAATAAGAATACAGTACTGTCTGATCCGATACAAAGGAAATCAAACAAAAAACAGAGATAAGAGAGACTCCGGGCCATGCGGACGCCAGCAAGGCTACCTCGGGAATCTCCAGACTGAAGTAAGCTCCCAACGCTCCTACTGCTGTCCAAAAGCTCTTGCTCCGGTACTATGATCTGTGCAAAAAAAGATGCACAGAGTGTAGCATCAGCACAACCGACCCCATGTGCTGGTAAGTGCCTGGCCTAACTCCGGCGAAGTAGTGACGAGGCTAGACAGGACTACCAATCAACCTGTGCAGATATTTATATACAAGTACTACAAAAAAAATAACAGCGGAAAGTAATAATTAAGACTGGGAGGGGAGCATACTTTTTGGGGATAACAGATAAAATAGAACGGTAGGAACAAATAAGGAAAACTACAACCAAATCTCTTCTAACACACAATACGTGGTCGGCGTGCTACACGATCCCATTTCATGATATATAAGTGGTCGGCGTGCCACACGATCCCATTTCATAATATATAAGTGGTCGTCGTGCCACACGATCCCATTTCATAATATATAAGTGGTCGTCGTGCCACACGATCCCATTTCATATTATATAAGTGGTCGGCGTGCCACACGATCCCATTTCATAATATATAAGTGGTCGGCGTGCCACACGATCCCATTTCTTATTATATATATAATGATTTCCCGGCAAGGGAACAAGTATCAATTCAACCATCCCGGCAAGGGAGAATACAAATAAACAGTTAATTCCCGGCAAGGGAGCAACAACAATAACTTACACGTCCCGGCAAGGGAGTAATTACATCTCTTCCTCTTTCGCTCATTTCTTACGTCCTAATCATGTCATAACTCGAGCCAACGCTCCAAGGAGTTTACAAATCATATTTTCTCTTCATATTGTTCACATTATATCGAATCCATCAATTAAACAAGGAAGAGTCACCACGGAATCCCAAATAAGCACAAGTAAGGACTCACGGTCATGCTAGACACCGGTGTATAGATACTCGTCACCATGCCTATACACCGTACTCAACATTTAGCAATTAGCAAACAACACTCTAATCCTATTCCCTCAAGCCAAAGTTAGATCAAACACTTACCTCGGTCCAAAGAATAGCAATCAATCCTCAAATACCGCCTTTCCTCTACAATCCGACTCCGAAATAATGATATCTAGGCATAATTAATTCAATAATATCAATAAAGACTCAATGGTAACATCCCATAGCCTAGATATGAATTTCCTAGCATTCTTCCAAAAATACCAAAATTCGACACCGGGCCCACATGGTCCAAACACGAGGCTCGGACCAAAACCTAGTCACCCATAACCCCACGAGTTCAAATATGCAATTTGTTTTAAGATTTGACCCCAAATTGAGGTTAAATCACCCAAAATTCTCAAAACCCTAACTCTACCCAAAACCCCTAATTTCTACTTTGATTTCATGATTTAGGGCTAGGAAATTAGTGATTAGTTGAAGAAATTAAGAGGGAATGAAGTTAGGAACACTTACCTATGAAGTTATGGAGGAAGAGGTTCTTCAAACTTGTCTATGGAGGGTGAATGAGAAGAGCTCGTGTGAAAAAAATGAAGAAATCCCGTGTTAAGTGTTCTGTTTTTAAGAAAAATTCACTGAAGGGTTTTACTCTATGCATTCGCGACACAGAGGTCGCGTTCGCGGAGAAGGATGGTTGTTACTCTATGCGTTCGCGAAGAGTAGTATGCGAACGCGAAGAAGGAAAACTGGGGTCCAAGGAGTTTGGCCTACGCGAACGCGTTGGCCTGTATGCGAACGCGATGGGAAGGGACTGGAGACCTACGCGAAAGCGGTCCAGCCATCGCGAACGCGAAGAAGGAAGGAGGGCTGGGCCCTCAGAACTCGATAACTCTATGCGATCGCGGTGAAGGGATGCGAACGCGAAGGAGAGAGGAACCTGAAGCTTCGCGAACGCGAAGGAGATATCGCGAACGCGATGAAGGAATTTACTGTGCACCTGCTGCAGATTTTTCTGCAATTTCACTAAGTTCAAAACCACCCCGAACACCTCCAAAAAATACTCCCGAGCCCTCGGGGCTCCTAACCAATCACACACACTAACTCAACAACATCCTACGAACTTAACCGTGCGATCAAATTGCCAAGATAACATCAAAAACAATGAATCAAACCTCAAATTCAACAGTATTTCTTCAACTTCATAAACTTTCAAATTTAGAACTTATAGTCCGAAACACGTCATACGACGTCCGATTTCAACCAAATTTCACAGGAAGCGCTTAAACCACATATAAGACCTGTACCGGGCGCCGGAACCGAAATACGGGCCCAATACCAACGCTTTCTAATCCATTTTAATTTCAAATTTCCATATAAATTTCAGAAAACAATTTCACAGAAAAATTCATTTCTCGGGCTCTCGACCTCGGAATTCGACTCCGGGCATATGCCCGAGTCTCATATTTTTCTACGGACCCTCCGGGACTGTCAAATCACAGGTCCGGGTCCGTTTGCACAAAATATTGACCGATGTCAAATTTAATTAATTTAATATCAAAATTTATCAATTTTTACACAGAATTCATATTTAAGCTTTCCGGCTACGCGCCCGGACTGCGCATGCAAATCGAGGCAAGTAAAAATGAGGTTTTAAAGGCCTCGGAAGCACGGAATGAAAGAGAAACAGGTGATGACCCTTTGGGTCGTCACATTCTCCACCTCTAAAATAACCGTTCGTCCTCGAACGGACAAAAGAAAGAAGTACCTGAGTCGGTAAATAGATGAGGATAACGGCTCTGCATATCAGACTCGGACTCCCAGGTCGATGCCTCAGGAGGCTGACACCTCCATGGACACGCACTGAAGGAAAACTCTTCGACCTCAACTGTCGAACCTACCGGTCTAGAATGGCTACCGGCTCCTCCTCATAAGACAGATCCCTGTCCAACTGGACAGTGCTGAAATCTAACACGTGGGCTGGATCGCCGTGATAACTCCGAAGCATGGACACATGAAACACTGGATGCACGGATGACAAGCTGGGCGGCAAGGAAGTCTGTAAGCCACCTCTCCCACACGATCGAGAATCTCAAATGGGCCAATGAACCTAGGGCTAAGCTTGCCCTTCTTCCCAAATCTCATCACGCCCTTCATAGGCCACACTCGGAGCAAGACCCGCTCACCAACCATGAAAGCTACATCTCGAACCTTACGATCCGCATAACTCTTTTGCCGCGACTGAGCTGAACGAAGACTGTCCTGAATGATCTTGACCTTATCCAAGGCCTCCTGAACTAAATCTGTACACACTAACCGAGCCTCTCCCGGCTCAAACCATCCGACTGGAGACCAACATCGCCTACCATACAACGCCTCATATGGAGCCATCTGAATGCTGGACTGGTAGCTGTTGTTGTAGGCGAACTCTGCTAAAGGCAAAAACTGGTCCCACGAGCCTCCAAAATCAATGACACAGGCTCGGACATATCCTCCAATATCTGAATAGTCCTCTCGGACTGGCCGTCCGTCTGAGGATGGAACGCTGTGCTCAACTGAACTTGGGTGCCCAAATCCTGCTGAACTGCTCTCCAGAAGCGCGAGGTAAACTGCGTACCCTGATCCAAAATGATAGATACCGGCACCCCGTGAAGGCGAACAATCTCTCGGATGTAAATCTCAGCTAATCTCTCTGATGAATAAGTGGCTGCAACAGGAATAAAATGCGCTGACTTGGTCAGCCTATCAGACCCAAATAGCATCAAACTTCTTCTGAGTCATCGGAAGTCCAGTAACTAAATCCATGGTAATCCTCTCCCACTTCCACTCGGGAAGCTCAATCCTCTAGAACAAACCACCAGGCCTCTGATGCTCATACTTGACCTGCTGACAGTTCAAACATCGAGCCACATATGCAACGATATCTTTCTTCATCCTACGCCACCAATAATGCTGCCGCAAGTCCTGGTAAATCTTCGCAGCGCCCGGATGAATAGAATACCGAGAACTATGGGCCTCCGCTAAGATCAACTCTCGAATCCCATCGACATTGGGCACACAAACTCGCCCCTGCAACCTCAAAACACCATCATCATCTAAGGTCACCTTCGTGGCACCTCCACGCTGCACCGTGTCTCTCAGGACACACAAATGGGGATCATCAAACTTCCAATCACGGATACTCTCCAACAACAACGAACGAGCGACCGTGCAAGCTAACACCCTACTAGGCTCAGAAATATCCAACCTCACAAATCGATTGGCCAAGGCCTGAACATCTAAAGCAAGCGGCCTCTGGCTGACCGGAATATAAGCAAGACTACCCATGCTGGCGGACTTCCTACTTAATGCATCGGCCACCACATTGGCTCTCCCCGGGTGGTACAAAATGGTAACATCATAATCCTTCAATAGCTCCAACCACCTCCTCTGCCTCAAATTCAACTCCTTCTGCTTGAATAAGTACTGCAGACTCTTGTGATCAGTGTACACCTCACACGTCACACCATATAGGTAATGCCTCCAAATCTTCAAAGCATGAACAATGGCTGCCAACTCTAGATCATGAACCGGATAATTCTTCTCGTGGATCTTCAACTACCTCGAAGCATAAGCAATGACTCTGCCATCCTGCATCAATACCGCACCAAGCCCAATACGGGAAGCATCACAATAAACTGTATAAGGCCCTGAGCCTGTGGGCAAAACCAATATCGGTGTCGTAGTCAGAGCTGTCTTGAGCTTCTGAAAGCTCGCCTCACACTCGTCTGACCATCTGAACTGGGCACCCTTCTGGGTCAATCTGGTCATCGGGGTTGCTATGGATGAAAATCCCTCTACGAACCGGTGGTAATAACCTGCTAACCCCAAGAAACTCCGAATCTCAGTAGCTGATGCTAGTCGAGGCTAGTTCTTGACTGCCTCAATCTTCTTCGGGTCCACCTGAATACCCTCTGCTGATACAACATGACCCAGAAATGCAACCGAACTCAACCAGAACTCGCACTTCGAGAACTTAGCATACAACTGACTATCCTTCAGAGTCTGAAGAACCACTCTGAGGTGCTGCTCGTGCTCCTCCTGGCTGCGGGAGTACACCAAAATATCATCAATAAAGACTATCACGAACATGTCCAAATATGGCCTGAACACTCGGTTCATCAACTCCATGACTGCTGCTGGGGCATTGATCAACCCAAACGACATGACCAGGAACTCATAATGCTCGTACCGAGTGCGGAATGCTGTCTTAGGGACATCGGATGCCCTAATCATCAACTGATGGTATCAAGATCTCAAGTCTATCTTTGAAAACACCTTCGCACCCTGAAGCTGGTCGAACAAATCGTCAATCCTCGGCAGTGGATACTTGTTCTTTATCGTCACTTTGTTCAATTGCCGGTAATCAATGCACATCCTCATCGAACCATCTTTTTTCTTCACAAATAACACCGGCGCACCCTAAGGAAAAACACTGGGTCTAATGAAACCCTTCTCAAGCAAATCCTGCAACTGATCCTTTAACTCGTTCAACTCTGGCGGGGCCATGCGATACGGCGGAATGGAAATGGGCTGAGTGCCCGGAGCCAGGTCAATACAAAAGTCAATATCCCTGTCGGGCGGCATACCTGGCAGGTCTGAAGGGAAAACCTCAGGGAACTCCCGAACAATAGGAACATAATCAATAGAAGGGACCTCTATGCTGGAATCGCGAACATACGCCAGATAAGCTAAACACCCCTTCTCGACCATGCGTCGAGCCTTCACATATGAGATAACACTGTGAGTGGCATGACCTGGGGTCCCTCGCCACTCCAAACGGGGTAAATCTGGTAAAGCCAGGGTCACGGTCTTGGCGTGACAATCCAAGATAGCATGATACGGGGACAACCAATCCATCCCTAATATAACGTCGAAATCCACCATGTCTAAGAGCAATAAATCAACACGGGTCTCAAGACCCTCAAACACTACCACACAGGAATGATGAACTCGGTCTACCACTATAGAATCACCCACCGGTGTAGATACATAAACAGGAATACCCAAAGCATCACTAGGTATAGCCAGGTAGGGTGCAAAATAGGACGACACATATGAATACGTAGACCCAGGGTCAAATAGCACTGAAGCATCCCTATTACAGACCAGAATAGTACCTGTAATAACAGCATCTGACGACTCAGCCTCTGGCCTGGCTGGAAAAGCATAACACCGGGGCTGGGCCCCACCTCCCTGAACCATGTCTCTGGGACGATCTGCTACTGGCTGACCCCTACCTCTGCCGGTCCGAGCTCCACCTCTACGGTCTCTACCTCCACCTCTATGATCCCTACCCCCGCCTCTAGCTGGCTGGGCAAGCTGTGTATCACCTGGTGCCTGAATCATGGGGCGAGGACTCTACTGCTGAGAGCTACCCGAGGCTCGAGGGAAAAATCTGACAATGTGACTCAGGTCACCACAACCATAACAAGCTCTCGGCTGTTGAGACTGCTGGCCCTGTCGACCTGAATGTCCTCCCTGGAAACTCTGAAGTGGCGATGTACTGATGGGCTGCTGATCAGAATAATGCTGTTGAGAACCACCACCGCCTGGAGTACCATGAGAAACCTGGAGTGCTGACTGAAAGGGTCTCGGTGAATGGCCTCTACCATAAGAATCCCTACCTCCAGACGAGGTACCACTGAACCTACTAGAATGACGAGGCCTCTTATCCTACACCTGACCACCTCCTCATTCAAGAGCCACTTCCACTCTATGGGACGCATTGGCCGCCTCCTGAAAGAAATCTCACTACCAGCTCCCATAGCCATCTGGAGACGGATCGGCTGAATCAATCCATCAATAAAGCTCCGCATATTCTCTCGCTCTGTGGGGAATATAACAATAGCATGGCGTGCCCAATCAATGAACCGAGTCTCATACTGCGTGACTGTCATAGTGCCCTGCTGGAGGCGCTCGAACTGCCTGCAGAGAGCCTCTCGCTGAGTAACTGGGAGAAACTTCTCTAAAAACAACTCTGCAAACTGATCCCATGTCAATGCTGGCAACCCTGCTGGTCTGGATAAGCAATAGTCCCTCCACCAAGTCTTGGCGGATCCTGCAAGCCGAAAGGTGGCGAAGTCGACCCCATTGGTCTCCACAATACCCATAGTCCTAAGGATCTCATGGCAGCTGAATAAGAAATCCTATGGATCCTCTAAAGAAGCACCGTTGAATGTGGTGGTGAAGAGCTTGGAGAACCTATCAAGTCTCTACAAAGCATCCGAAGACATAGCCTCTCCATCGCCGGTCGGAGTTACAATACCCGGCTGAACTGCCACAGCTGGCTGAACCACTGGAACCTGAGCCTGGGGAGCTACCTGCTCCGGGGTACGTGTAGCAGGAGTCTGAACCCCTCCTCCAGCCTGAGAAGTGGCTGGTGCTACTGGAAGCAAACCCGCTCTAGTGACGCTCTCCACAAAGCCTACCAGTCTGACCAGAGCGTCCTGAAGAACTGGGGTGGCTATGAACCCCTCTGGGACCTGAGCTGGGCCCACCGGAGCTGCTGGGGCTGGAGCCTCCTCATCATAATCAACATGAGGCTCCACCTCTGGGACTGCTGCTCGGGGCTGAGCTCTGCCCCGGCCTCGGCCTCTGGCACGGCCTCGGCCTCTACCCCTCGCAGGAGCTGCTGTTGGGGGCTCGAGCTGCCCCGCGGTAGAAGAGGAAGCACGTGTTCTCGCCATCTGCGAAAGAACAGAGTAGAAAGACAATCAGTATTTGAGAAACAGAATCGCACGACGGGAAAAGAACAAAAGTGAAACTTTTACTAACTCCGTAGCCTCTGGGGGATCAATACAGACGTCTCCGTACCGATCCCTCAGACTCTACCAAGTTTGTCCGTGAGTAGCGAGACCTATGTAACCTAGAGCTCTGATACCAACTTGTCACGACCCGGATTTCCTACCATCGGGAGTCGTGATGGCGCCTACTGTTGGAGATAGGCAAGCCAAACATTTAAACATTTTTGGATAACAACATAACAATAATAAAATAACGAGTCTTTAAATAGATGCGGAAGTCTTTTAAAACATAAATAACTGAAAACCCAAAATGCGGAAGTCTAATNTTAAACATTTTTGGATAACAACATAACAATAATAAAAAACGAGTCTCTAAACTAGATGCGGAAGTCTTTTAAAACATAAATAACTTGAAAACCCAAAATGCGGAAGTCTAATATTTCCACTAGCCCAGACTGGAGTCGCTATCTCACGAACTTACTAAAGAGTGCCCTACAAAACAAGTCCGAAATAGAAATACATAAATGTTGTTCTCGGTAGCAATGGAAACAAACTAAAAACATTAGAAAGGGACTCCCGGTCTTGCGAACGCCAGCTAGGCTACCTCGTTAAGTCCCTGGACTGAAGGTCAGCTCCCGATCGATATCCTACTGAATGTTGGTTCCAAAAGCTGCTCAGTACCGTGATCTGTGCAAAAGAGCAAGGATGTAGTATCAGCACAACCGACCCCATGTGGGCCTTGGTAAGTGCCTGGCCTAACCCCGCGCGAAGTAGTGACGAGGCTAGACAGGACTACCAAGTCAACCTTGCAGTTCAATGTTTATATGTGGCAATATCAAGGAAGGGTACAGAAATAAACAGTTTTAAGAGGGGCGAGGAAGGCAATACTAAGGGGAGTAACAGTCGAGATTATAAGTTCAAACAAGTTTAAAATAAGAAACAAGGGCATAACAATAATTTAATGGAGAGCAAGGAAAAATTCAAGCAGTTACACGGAATCAACCTTCGTGCTTTAACTTCTCATTCTCACCAAAGCAATCCAAAAAAGTGCACGGGCATTCAACCCTTCGGCTTTCCCTCACGTTAACCCTCAATATCATGGCCACGAATTGATCCTTCGTGCAAATATAATTCAGAACATGGCACGGAATGACCCTTCGTGCCAAATGTTAATCAAACATGGCATGAATAACCCTTCGTGCATATATAATCAAACATGGCCACAAAATGACCCTTCGTGCATATATAATCAAGGCATGGCACGGAATGACCTTCGTGCATTAATCAACTTTCCTCACGAAAACAGTAAACTCATCAACCAACGGGCGAAGGGGATAAACAAAATAATAGAAATCTTTCTGCCGGCAAGGTAGATTAATTCAATTTCAACAACCATCCGCAGGATATTCATATCACTTTCTATCTCTTTCATTTCTTACTCCATAGTCTTCGTTAATTCGAGCCAACGCTCCAAAGAATTTACAATTTCGTAATTAGTTTCTCTATGCTCTTCCACAATTGCATAGAAACATCATTAACATGGGAAGAGTCAATAACAAATATCAGGATAAGTACATACAAGGACCCAAGGTCATGCTAGACACCGGTGTATAGATACTCGTCACCATTACCTATTTAACCGTACTCGATTCATTAGCAATTAGCAAATAATAACACCCTAATCCTATTCCTTTCAGCCAAAAGTTTAGATCAAACCACTTACCCTCAAATGCTCCAAACTCAAACTCAATCCTCTAGTATAGCTTTACCTTCGAATTCACCACCAACCGCTCGAATCTAAGTCACAAATTACTTGAGTGTATCAACAAAGGCTAATCTAATAAATTTGAATGCATGAAAAGTGAATTTCCCAAAGTTTTACTCAAAATTTCCCAAAACGCCCCCGGGCCCACGTGGTCAAAACCCGAGGTTCGAACCAAAACCCGATTACCCATTCCCCCATGAACTCAAATATGTAAGTTATTTTGGAATCGGACCTCGAATTGAGGTCCAAAACCCCCAATTTTAGAAAACCTAGGTTCTACCCTAAATTCCCAATTTCCCCATTAAAATCTTTGTTTTGAAGTTTGAAATTGTGTTTAAGGATGTTAAGGAGTATAGAAAATCAGTTAGAAATCACTTACCAATCGTTTTGAAGAAGTAGAATCGTTTGGAAAATCGCCTCTTATGTTTTGGATTTTGAAAAAGTGAAAAATGACTGAAAATCCCGACTTTATATACTTTACTGAAGACCCGGCGCGGACCGCACAAAAATGCCCCGCGGCCGCGCCGAGGAAGGGAGGAAAATGACTCTCTGAACCTACCCAGCGCGGACCCCACTGATTTGGTGCGCGTCCGCGCTGGTCGACTTACTCCTTGGCCCTCTGAACCTAGCCACGCGGACCGCACAGAAATGCACCGCGGCCACGCGGCTTCCAGCGCGGACTGTGCGGAAATGACCGCGGCCGCGCTGGGGGCCTGCAACACCTGGACCTGCAAATTTCTGATACTTTTAAGTCTAAGACCCTCCCGGGACCCACTCAAAACTCACCCGAGCCCTCGGGGCTCCAAACCAAACATGCACATAACTCCAAAAACATCATACAGACTCATCCGTGCGATCAAATCGCCAAAACAACATCGAATTAGGCCTCAAGACCCATGATTTCCTTCCAATTTCCATGAAACATCAAATTTTACTGCTTCTAGCTCAAAACACGTCAAATGACGTCCAAATCTAACCAAACTTCACAGCAATTGCTTAACTCACATTTAAGACTTATGCCGGGCGTCGGAACCAAAATACGAGCCCAACAGCACAGTCTTCTAAACAAATAACACTTTCCAAATTCTTTAATTATTTTCAGAAAACAATTTCACGTAAAAATTCATTCCTCGGACTCGGGACCTCGGAATTTGATTCTGGGCACACCCCCAAGTCTCATACTGTCGAATCACGAGTCCGGGTCCGTTTGTCCAAAACGTTGACCGAAGTCAAACTTAATCAATTAAAACATCAAAATTTTATTATCTTTCTCACAAATTCATATTTAAACGTTCCGACTACGCGCCCGGACTGCGCACACAAATTCGAGGCAACCCCAAGTGAGGTTTTCACGGCCTCAGAGATACAGAGTGAGTAGGAATAGAGGTGATGACCCTTTGGGTCGTCACACAACTATTCACAAGTTGGAGGCTCAATTGAGTCAAGTGGTTGGAGATTTTAATGCTCAACAAGCCAATATTGAGGATAGCCGCCAAGAAGAGCATGAAATTGAGGTGTTAATTGGGGAGGTCAGAGTAGAACATCAACAACCTAGCCAACTACAATTTGAGGATGTCAATGTTGAAGAAGTGAGACTAAAGCCAACCAAGGACTTTGAAGATATAAATTTTATTGACTCTAGTATCATTGATGTTGAGGATGTTGAAAGTCCTGAAGTTCATGTGTTTGAGCGCATTGGTCCACACTCCAAGCATTTTTCCACATTATGTTTGGATGATGATATGGAAATAGAGTCATCTGAACCAATTGAAGAGTCAAGGAATGAGGAATAAGGTGCATATATTCTGGAATTCTTCTTGCCAGAAAGTCAGGATTACATACCTCATACAAAGGCCAAGGAGTGCAAAATAATACGTTATTTCCTTGGGCCAGTTAGATTCGTTCCACCGCCCCATGACCATAATCATAAGCTTGAATCAAAACTTGGGGTTCAATTCATAAGCTCGAGGTGGAGGCAAAAAAGTGATTCGCGTCGTGTCGCGACGTTAAATCAAGTGCTTGTTGGGAGGCAACCCAGCTTTATTGCTTTCTTTTATTTATTTTTTTATTTTTTTAATTGTATTATTCTTGTAGTGTCGATTTTTTATTTTCTAGGAGAGTGGAAAGCAAAGCTATTGGAAGGATGCAACAACAAATCAAATGGTTGGAACTAAGTATGAGGTACCCGCACAAAGGACCAAGCCTGGGAGAAGTCTGAGTACCCCATGAACTGCTAGTGCTTCGGCCTTTGGCCTACCAGGGAGTTTCTCTTACCCTCTTATGGTTATGTTGTGCATTGGGGACAATGAACAATTTTAAGTGTGGGGTGATGAGATTGTCTGGGTGATTTTTCATGCTACTTTAGCTGTATTAGTTTAATTAAATAGTATTTTTTTTAAAAAAAAGATTGGACTTTTCACGACGATGGATCTATTAGACAATTTTCTTGAGGGATTTAAGTCTAAAAAAAAGATTTTTTTTTGTTAGATAGTGTAGCAATTCCCCCTTGATTTTTCTTTAAACCGCGGTTCTTTTCCAAGGATTTTATTTGAACCGGGTGTAGTTAGTTTTTTTTTTTAGAGTAGGAGCCATTGTGTTGTGTTTTGAATTGAAGCAATATCTCTTAACTTTGTTAGTAAGTACTTTGGTTGTGACGCTTAGGCTCAGTTTTTGACTCTTGTATAAGTACCTTAAATTGTATGATTTTAAATTTGCTTAACTGTTTTGACTAGAGTGTCTTGATGAATCCAATCCTGAGTGAGTTATGTGCCATGTGTGTGTGAGGTTTGGGTGTTATTCTGTGCATTGCATTTGATGCCTAGAACTTGCCCTGTGTGTTTGCAAAGCGAAATAGTAGTTTTGTTCAGTCTAGGAAGTGATATAGGCATTTCTTTGTTGAGCCAGATAAGTATATTTTACCCGCCTAATTGTTATGTATCGTAGTTAACCCATTTGAGCCTCTAATCCTATTTCTTTGGCAACCACATTACAAGTCTTACCCAAATGTTTGAATGGACTATCTATTTGAACCTTTTAACCTCTCATAAGCACTTGAATTGTGATGATTTATGTAAAAGTTAAAGTGTGGGGTGGTTGGTTTGGCTTTTGAGTGGAACTAATGAAATAAGGAGAAAGGTGCATTGTTTTGAAAAAGTAAGAGTCACATGAATGAAAAGAAAAAAAATAGTTGTATTGCTGTGAAAATATTCTGTAATAGTGGCGACTCTTGATATAATTGTGCTTAAAGAAGTGGGGGGCTAATATATATTGATGTGAAGGTGGAGTTATGGTTTGACATAAGTATGGGGTTTTGAATGTTAAAGTGTATGTATTAAAGTGCTTAGGGAGGTGTAGTCACTCTTATATCTAAATGTATCCTACCCATCCCTCAGCCTACATTACAACCAAATAAAGTCCTACTTGATCCTAGACTGAATGAGCTCGATTAGTAGAGTAGTACACTACGGGCAAGCCTATGGTGCATCTTTTGTGGCATATGAATGTTATTTCTGAGAGTGAGTGAATTCTTTCTATCTTGAGTTCCTTGTGTTCTTAAATTTTATTGTGTGGAACTACTCTCTTTTGTGTGTGAGGGCACTTGATTCATGAAGGAAAGGTAATCCTTGACCACTATGTTAGAGTAAGTAGGGTGAGTTGTGAATAATGCGTGGTACTTGTGAGTCAAATCTTGAGGTGAAGATGTTACACTTTTGTGCTTTGTCTATTTTAAATATTCTTGGTGTGATGAGTTAGGAGAATTGTTTAAAAAGGTCGTGTCTATATAAAGTGTAGTTTGATTGCTCGAGGACGAGCAATGGTTTAAGTGTGGGGTGTTGATGTTAGGCTAGAAACCCGTGTTTTAGCCGTAGTATTACATTCCAATGACTGCATTTTTACGTGCGTTTGAGTTCAAATGATAGTGAATTGCACTTAGTACGTGTTTTATGCCTTGCAGGAAGTGATCCTGAGCTTAAAAGTTAATTTGGAGCTAAATGATCAATTTGGAGCTTTGAATTCTGAGTAAAAGTCCAATACATTAAGTCGGGATCGTGTTCGGAGGTCGTGTACCAAGTCCGGATGTTAAAATAGGACGAAATAAGTTCACTCTGAGAAAATTACACTGCCGCGCCGCACGGGGCGCCACAAGGCGCGGCGCAGCAGTGTAAAATTGTGCCTGACTCGAAAATATGAAGCTGCAGATAAAATGCACTACCGCGCCGCATGGTGCGGCGCGGCTGTTCAATTTTTACATAGCGAAGTCCTAGTTCGCGCAGGAAAGGGTGTTTTTGTCTGGGCCCGACCCTACTTGGTATAAATACATGTAAAAATGCTATTTTGAGAGGTGGGACAGATCTTAGACGGAGGAGACACTACTTTAGGTTTAGATAACACCCTTGGAGGCAAGAACACGCTAGGAGCAAGGAGGAAGATTTAACTACGAGTTTTTCCCCTTCCTCTTCCTATTTTTGTTGTTGGTTATGATTTTTAGTATTGTAGTTTTACATACTATTATGAATAGCTAATTTGTTTTCTAGAGTTTTGATGGAACCTTGGGATGAATTGGTTTTTATATTAATATAGTTTTGAGTTAGTTGTTAATCTCTATTTGTTCAACTACGTTTTGATTTTGGTTAATTGAAAGGATCCTCAATTAGCCGTTCCTATTTATTATGTATCTGCTTGAGAGAGAGTGCATATTTAGGTAGTTATTTGAACAGCATCACTCCCGGAGTATAGGCGAGAGTCATACCTGAGGGTTTAGAGGTTGGATTAGAGATAACGATACCTCGGGTGCGATCTAAGTGAACTGTAATGTGAATCTAGCTAGCGTAGCTTGAGAAAGTGCGTCTAGTAAATTATCATAATTGCTTGAGAGAGATTTATGATAGCTGGAGAGTTCATGATTGATAGAGGCAACTAAGTCAAAGCTATAAGAAACATACAACTAATGAAATCAACAATTGGGGAAATCGTAACTCTAGACCTCCTTAATTTAGACTCCAAACATTTGTCTCATTAGTTGATAATTTTACCGTTTTATAGTATTTGTTGGTTAATTAGTTAGATATAAAAAATCTTATATTATAATTTAGAAATTGTTCAAACTTGTCTTCTTTGCGATATTGAACAATTACAGCGAAACCTTAGTTCTCTGTGGGATTCGACTCCGGACTTTTAGACCGGATTATATTTGCAGCGACCGCTTATCCTTTTTAGGACTAGAGTTGGGCTTGATCAGTTATTCATATTGTCTTTCACCAACCCCAAAATTATATGGGTGTTTTATAGAAAGATTCGTCTTCATTGTTACGCAATAATCATCAACCAAACATAATTTACTATACGCGTATCATTAAAAATATCAAAAGGTAAAACGAAATTGAAAAAGAAGGAAGTGGCTACCAGCACGAAGAAGGCATGCATCAAATTAATATAAGGATTCTAAGAAAATTTGTTAATCTATTTTCTTCTTCTTCTCTAAACCCATTAGTTTTCTAGAGTTAACACTTGAATTCGTTTCCATTTCTATTATGGGGTTTAATTCTAAAATGATTTTCTCTTATTGTAGTTTTCTGGGGTTCATCATCAATGGCAATTCACACTTATTTCTCACTAATACCTTTTTCTTTCTCTTCACCCAAACTCGTTTTTGGAGATTTATTGCACAAAAATTCAAATCCACCATTGAAGAACCTTGAAGCTTGAAACTCATAACTTGGTTTGTTTGAGTTTTTAATTATTTTGATCCGATCCTATATGAGTTTGTTTGGAAAGTTGATTGGAGGTTGTAGCTAAGGTTTTAGTCAATTTGGTGGAGATTTTGTAGTAAATTTTAGAAGTTTGGTTGAAATATAGCTGAACAAGAGAAGAAGACGAANNTGGTATATGACTTGTTGGCAAGTTTAGAAATTTGGTTGAAATATAGCTGAACAAGAGTAAGAAGACGTAATTGTATTGTATACTCAAATAGTATACAAATATACCATTTTGGTATACAATTCATTCAAACATGATTCAACTAGCATATGATACCAATATAGTATATAGCTATAGTTGAATATTTTTCGTTGTATTAGCTGCATTTATTAGTACAATATTTGATTTACTTTTAATAATAAAATGGTATATTTGTATATAGTTCAATATCTTGAAATACTTTATTACATTAATATGTGGTATACTATTTTTTTATTTTTCTCTTTATGCATGTGTGTTATGTCATAGTAGTATAGTCATATAGTTGTCGAAAATTAATCAGTAAAACTGTATACCATGTTGGTATAGTTATATGCCATATTGGTATCATATGGTAGTTTGAACATATTTTTTAGTTGTTTTGGCTGCATTTTTAAGTGAATTCTATTCTGAAATTATTTATATGAACGTGATTTGCAGTGCTGGAAATTTTTTGTGCTTATGGATATAGATTATGTGTATTATGTAATAATTTTTATAATTATAGGCAATTGTTTGCACGACCCATACAACTATATACCATGTTAGTATATGGAATGAGCAAGTTGCTTCGCGAATATTTAGTTTGCAATGCGAGCATGTAATTTTCTCATACTTTTATTATATCCTTTAATGTTTTGGTACAGTAGTATAGTCACAGATAGTTGTAGCAATATTCTAGAGCAATCATATACTCTTTTGGTATACATGTATACCATATTGGTATCATGTGGTACTAGAAATCTTTTTTGCTACTTATATTTTTATTGCATTTCCAATATTTTATTATCATTTCTATTCTAACTAGTATATATGGAGATTTAGTGACCATAGATTGTATTGTCTTGCTCCATCACTGGTTGATGTTACTGCTAATGGTAGAGTATGTACTAATATTTGTAGGGAAGGAGATCAAGGTTTGCATGGCAATCACGTGGAATTAAAAAAGGAACAAGAAATAAAGAAAAAAACTAAATATAAAAAAATAAAGAAGGAGTCAAATTTGAGTGTGAAATAAGTTATGGTAAAAATAACAATAATACGATTAAGAGAAAAAAATAAAAAAAAATAGGAAGAAAATGAGAAAAAAGAAAAGGAGAAAAGAAAAGAAAAAAAGGAAAAAAGAAAAGAAGCATAGAAATAAAAAAGAATTGGAGAATAAAGAAAACATTTCCCACAAAAACTACTATGGGTAGGAAATATAATTAGTTTATGGGTAGAAAAACAAATGGATAGACAAGGATAAATAGTTTTGTTTTGTGGGTAACTGTGTCAAAACCTTTTTTTTTTTAAGAAAATGATTTGTTCTCTAATTAAACTGATTCTTTTCGTATTCCCTAATTAAATGGGATAATTAATACGTAGTAACTATCATATCCTATAATAGAGTATATTTTTATGCACTATTTTTAAATCTTTTTTTATAGTTTATGTTGAGAGTTAAGAATTATTATCTTTTGGTTTGTTACCTTTATTATTAGGACGTTGAAGAAAGAAAAAAGATTCTGACATATTTAAAAACAAATGAACGTGTAGAGAAGTAAGAAAGGGGGAGGGGAAAAAAGGAAATAGTTAAAGATAAAAAGGTTAAAAAGGAAAATAAATGAAAATAAAAGACCAAAAATAGGTATTTATATGCACGTAATAAAAGATTTGAAAAAGGTTAAAATTTGAAATATTTGAATTTAGAATTGAAAGAAATTTTTAAAAATTTGGCATTCCTAAAATCTAATATTCCGCGCGAAGCGCGCAGGTGGATTCACTAGTGTCAAATAAAACTAGGATAACTTTCCTTTAAAGTCAGGTAAAATGGCCTCCTGGCTAAGGCTGTATGTGGTCCCGGGCCCGGGCCTAAATGGGCTAAACGGGCCGGGCTAAACGGTCTCGGGCTTAGCGGTCCCGGGCTCTGGCGGTCCCGGGCTTCGCGGTCTCGGGCTTCGTGGGCTCAACGGGTAGGACCAGCCCGTGACGGGCCTAAGCCCATATGGTCCTGGGCTAAATGGGCCGGGCTCGTGGGCGTAGCGGGCCTAACGGGCTTTTTTTATTTCCGGACTTTTTTTTAAATTTTTTTTATTTAGGGCAATTTCTTGTAAACCGTATGTGTATGTATATATATAAATTGCTCTTATGCATGGCTATATAAATATATGTGGTATATATAATATAGAAATCTAATTATTAAAGTGTTTGACGAAAATGTAAAATAACAAATCAATAGTAAAACTAAATTGGCATGCATAATAAATTAATAACAAAGTACAACATGAAGCATAAATACGTCTAATAATTTTAAAATAACACAAATTGTTGAAAAATCTTAAAGACGAATTTGCGGATAAATACCCTCAACACAATACTTTATATGCCTCCTTAAAATGCCTGTGGTACACCCTGAACGAAAATTTAAGACTCTTCCACAGTTCTTGCACTTTAATATTTGGCCTTCTTCATTTTCTTCAAGCACTTCATAGTATTGCGACAACAAATAAGCGCACTCTTTCCGAACGAGGCATGATTTAACTTGAAAATTGAGATTGAGACTTGAAGTCTTGAAAATTGGAGATTGAGAGATTGAGAGAAATTTAGATTGAGAAATGAGTATTGAGTATTGAAATGAAGAAGAGGGAGGGGGTACTTATAGTGTTAGAGAAGGTTAGTTTTGTAAATTTAAAAAAAAAACGGCTATTTGTGCAATTAATATGACCGTTGGTGGTCATTGGGGGTGGGGCCCTCATTTTGAAAAATCTTGTTTTGTAGTATATATAGTACTACTTCTNNNNCGTTGTTCCATCGATTCGAGCTGTGTATTTACTTTGGGACTACTAGGCGGTACTTTGGTAGTTTCTCTTGTTGCATATTTACTTTTGGGACTGTGAGCTACGAATTTTTTGCCCTATATGAATTACTCTCATAAACTCAAAATAAAATAATTTCTTTTAGTATTTACAATTTTGTGGATTTTTGTGGCATTTTATGCATTTTTAGTTGTGCATCTTAATTAATGAAGAAAAAAAAACACAAAAAATATATTGCATTTCTGTGTGCATTTTTAATTTAACATAAAATTCATAAAAAAAATCAAAAAATGCGCATTGCATTCGCATTTAGGGTTAATTTTACATATTTTTAGATTAATTAATAATTAGGATTTTACAAAAATACAAAAATCACAAAATTGAGTTATTTTTGCTTTGTTTAATTTTCAGCTTTGAATTTTGTGAATTTTCTTTAAATTGGTATTTTATTAATAGTGTTGATTGTTAATTAGAGCTTAATATGATTTGGTAGGTTAATTTAGTTTTTAGAATTAATTTAGGGTTTTTAGTTTATTTTGTTCTCTTACTTGAGTAAAAAAATTCCAAACTAATGATGTTTCTAGGCGTTAGAAGGTTGTCTATTAAAAGTAGGGGTTTCTACAGGTGGGTCGGGCGGGGCATCAGTTGGGTTATTAACAGGACTAGTAGGTGAATCATCTAAATCCGGTTGGGTTTCATCTACATCCTCATTTTCCTCATCATTTTCTAAGATAGTTTGATTAGGATAAAGAGCATTCATAACTTCTTCATTTAATTGTTCACCTTGTGCAACATTATGGCAAAATTCACTATCGGAAAATTGAAAACAAGGGTTATCACTATCAAGACTAATAGGAGCAGCAGGACGGGTAATAGGTCTGGGTCGGGGAGCCGGGGGAAGGGTAGTAGGTTGGAGACTACTTTCACCAATTTTAGCTTTAAACATTTTTTTCAAAGAAAATGCCATATTAATTACAATTATGCAAACTAAACACACAAAAATATATTCTTAAAAGTTAAGAGTTGGAACGAGTTTACCGAATTGCCGAACAACTTCTTGAAAATTGAAAATCGTTGAAGACTTGAAGACTTGAATACTTCAATTCACCAACTTCACAATTTTTCACGAAATTGCAATAATAAAATAAGCAATTATAGAAGAGAAATTAGATATAGATTGAGAGAGATTGAGATAGATTGATGAATTGGTGAGTAAAAATGAAAGAATGAGGGGGTATTTATAGTTGAGAATTGGGAAAAAGTGTAATTATATAAAGTTTGGGGTTAAAATAAAGTTTGGGGGCCAAATGGCTATTTTTTAAAGTTCCAAACGGTTGAAAATTAAAGGCCAACGGCTAGATTTTAAAATCTGACCGTTGGCTATTTTTTAAAAAAAAAAAAATTTTTTTTTTTAAAAATTAGCCGTTGGAGCCCGTTAGGACCGCTAGGCCTGGTTGAACCGGCCCAGGACCGCCTGCCGGTCCCGGGCTTAGCGGTCCCGGTCTCGTGGGCCTCGTGTACAAGACCGGCCCGTCACGGGCTTCTTACCCATTAAGGGACCGGCCCACCAGGACCGGCCCGCCGGGACCGTTTAGCCCGTTAGGACCGCGGGCCCGGTCCGGTCCCGATCCCAGACCGGCCCACCAACAGCCTTACTCCTGGCCACTTAAACTTGCACCCAATTGCCAATCCGGTAAATAAACTTACAATTTTTCATTCGAACACCTTAACTTGACGGAATGAATATTAATAAACCACTTTGACCGTTGACTATGCTTATGTGGCAGCAACATGGGTAACATGGACAGAATCGTACCAATAACGCAAAAAAAAATGCGTGAGTACAATATTTGATTTTATAAAATAATACTAAAATCAAAAGAAAAATTAAAAAATGAAAAAGAAAAGGGAAACAACATTTTTCATCTCCTCAAAACTTCATTTTCTTTTTCCTATTATCTCCAAACACCTACACTATCTTTCTTAACTTACCTTAATTTTCCAAACGGCTCGCCTCTCATCTCATCTTCTTTTTACCACTAACCCCTCCTCAGTTATCTCCCATCAGTCCACTTCATTTTTATCCAGTTTTTTTTCATTATCTTTCAAATATTTCTCATCTCGTTTTTTCATTCTTTTTCAAATATAGTGAGTAATTTGAGTAAAGAAATGCTATGGCTTTTGAACTTAAGCGAGGACATAGACTTTTTAAAAAAGAAATGTGGTTATGTGGTTGATCGTCGGCGAACCGGAGGTGACAGTCATTGAGGTTTTCTGGTTGTCTAATATTCTACTTCTAATTGAATTTAACAGAAATAAGAAGAGAAGTAGAATATGGATGAAGGAAGCTGGCTAATAACTTGGATTTGGGGTTTTGTCTGAGACTTTTTCAGTAGTATCTTCTCTTAC
>NC_031991.1:43669751-43690051 GCF_001879085.1 Nicotiana attenuata | reverse complement strand
GAAGGAGGAGGTGAGTGGAGAAGAAAGTATAAAATAAAATAAAATTTTGATAAATTAAATTTTAAAAGTGGGACCCACAAATGAAATATGACGTGTTTGATATGTCAGCACAATTGATATACGTACTCGGTTGGATATGTTTATTAGTATTTATTCCGTCAAGTTAAAGTGTTCAAATAGAAAAATTGTAAATTTGTTTACCGAATTAGCAATTAAGTATAAGTTTAAGTGGCATTTTACCAAATTTTGACTTAGAAGTCCATCCTTCTTTCCATACCCCAGAGTCCTTTACCCAACGCTCACACGCGGTAGTTTAGGAGGCTATTTAGCGGTGCCTACGTAGTCATGTGATTCAACGTGGTGCTTCTACTTTAAATTCTAGGTCACCTACCACCGTCTCTCTTTATTGCTAGCTATTGCTTTTTTTCTTTTTTCTTTTTTCTTTTTCAAGAATAAATATTTAGCTGTTTGATTTCTAAATTCATGGCTTCTTTTCCTCTTTTCTGTGGTTTGGAATGGGAACAGCGAATGTCTTAAACGGTGATGGGGTCGGAGCTACTATAGGATTGATCAGTTGAATGGAAAAATTATACTCCCTCCATTTTAATATATATGAGCTAGTTTGATTTAGAATGAATAATTTTTATTAAATTGGTGATCCTAAAAGCTTAATGGGTAAAAACTTTGTAAGACCACAATATTTATGTGACTGTAAAAATTTTTATTAATGATAAAATGCATAAAATAGAAACTTTATAAGTTATTATTTTTAAATTTATAAATGTCTCATTTTCTTCGAAATGGATAACAAAAAAAGGTATATAAAAGAAGGGGAGTATTGTATGTATAAATCAAATATTATTTCTTATACATATATTTTAAATCTTAAATATTTTTGGCGAAATTTCTTGCTTGTCCACGAAACCTAAATCGTTCTTTAGTTTTCTACCAATATAAAAATGTTGCTTTTACCTATTGGTTTCGGTCTAACTTTATCACCCATAGACAAACCTTTTGATGTTCGGAGTATTGGAAGAGCAAAATGGCTTCAAGCGCCACATCAAAATGGGGATCTTGTGAATTAGTTAGTTGATAAGCGCTTATATATAATTTTTCTCTTTATAAGCAAAATAAATAAAATTACTAAAAAGGAGAAAATTATCCGCTATAACTATAGTTCCACTTTCACATTTTAACTTACGGTTACATAAGACAGTAATTTAAATAAATAAAAACAACAAAGAAGGAACACATATTCGAATTTATTAATCCCCAGAATACCCCTGAAATCTCCACCAATTCAATTCTTCACCTCCTCCTTCTCCACCTCCTCCTCCTCGAAAGCAGACACGGGATAAGCCCTAGAAAGTCCAGCAGGGGTAGCAAAGGTAATTTTCTTAGACTCCGGGTCTTGAATTGAAATATCAGAAAGGGTAACCCAGATGAGAAGCTCCTTGCTTTTAACACCAGTGAGCTTCTTCATCCGACGATCCTCAACGATCGCCGTCACCTCAGTGTCGTACCAGACGAGCTTACCAATCTTCTTAAACTTGTGCTCTTTCGCCTTCTTCTGTTTCAGCCAAACGAACCCGGTTTCTTTGTTGCGGCCAACCTCTAAGATGTCATCTAGAGGGAGTAGACCATTAGGCATGTTGATTTCCTTCAGAAGTTCAAGCGATTTCTGCTTGCATATCACTGGATCGGTGTACACTTCAGCATTTTCCCTTTGGTTTTCGATAACTTGAGTCGCCATGTTTTCTACAGAAAAATGAAAGAGAATTGAATTCTTAGCGCGTGACAGTGTAAGAGAGACTAATCGAGGGGGTCCTGTGAGGAATTGGGGATGGATGGGTGTATATTTATAGCCAGGATATGATGTTAAGTTACTGAATTGCCCTTTAGACTATTTATTTGTTTATTTTTTTGGATCTTGTGACAAGTATTTACGTAATTGAATAATAAACTCTTGAAATTTTATGAAATCAAGAAAGTCTACTAGTATACACTTGGTTAACTACTTTTCTCGAGGAGTCTGTCCCGATTTTTCACATGTTATATATTTATTGGTTTGGTGTAAACACCCGGTGCGAGTAAGTTTTTACCATTTCGCACTTACTTCATCTTCTTTTAATAGCCCATCTGGACATACGTTTTTTTTATTTTTTATTTTTTACTTTTTCTTCGAAATCAGTATTTGACCATGTATTTTTAATTTTCACTTGAGAATTTTAGGTACGATTTGGACATGAATTCCAATTTTCTTTTCAATTTTGGGATTTCACTAAAATTTGAATTGAAGATGACGTTATGTTTGGTTATAATTTTGCAACATATTTGGATGTCTTTTTTTCAATATATTTTGCAGCTAAAAACTAGCAACCTTCCCATTTTCAATTGAGAAACTGGTTTTCACCAGTTTTTCAAATTTAAAATGCATTTTCAATTGAGATTGGAAAAATTGTAAGATTTTGATAACCAAACACTATTTTCAAAACAAAAAAACTTGAAAAAAAGGAAACTTTTCTTATGTCCAAACGAGCTCTAGAATTTGTCGAAAATTTGAAAAACTCAAAAAGACTGTCTTTTATAATTTTCACCCAGATCACTCACGAAAATAAAAAATAAGCCAAACTTATATTCATATCCAAACATATCTCCAATTTTTAAATATTATTTTCACGTTAAAAAAGATTCACTTTTTTATGGAATTTTACCATTCTTACGTCCAAACGCCCACTAAATTTATGACATTAAAGGAAATGAAATTAACCTTTTCGGTCTCGTCGGTGTTGCCTCATATCTGTAGATCGTGATGTGCTTTGAAATGGTCGTCTTATGTCCCCATTCAATGAGAAACCCTGTTATCCAATACGTAGCTCTTTTTTCTCCTATTTTAATCCTCAAGCAGGTGAATTTTCAATTTTCCACAAAAGTATATTTCTTTATATCGACATTGAAATATAAAAATTCGACAAATTAGCCTAACTTTCTTTAGTTTAGCGTCCACGACGAGAAGTGCAACATTTTTTTTTTTTTTTGGTGTCGATACTTGTGCGATTTGTGGAGTAATATATATGGAGTAGTTTTTTCTTTTAGCAATTTCATGGTTAATAAATCATAACTCAAAGTATATTAGACTGTCCGAATCGAATGTGTCCCTAGACATAATGATATGTTTAATGTTCTTGACAACAACCGAAAGTGTTGTAGTGAAGGGAACCAGTTAATGTTATAGCATAACTCTGTTTTAAAAGGCAGAATTGGGACTCGCTCGGGGCTCGACCCGGGGCGGAGCACTCGTAAAACGTCCCTGGGCTTATGTGTGGGGCTTAGTTCCGTGAGACTTACGCCTCGGCCATCGGGGCTTATGCCCCGGACACGCCCAACGCCCAGCGTACTGGGCTCGCCTAATAGAATTTTATGCAATTGTATGTAACTAACCTTGTATATCTTCAAATTTTCTTAATAAATCGTTGACTACTCAAAATTACTTTTTTCCTAAGTATAAATTAGTATGTTGAGAGTATTGTCATAATTAAAATAAAAATTATTGCACGCTATCCACTAAGACTGCTATAATAGTTAATTTTAAATAAATCTTTCATTTAAAAAGTATTTATTTATTAACTATTGTTATGTCTTTACTATATAATAATTCATATATTTTTTTATAATTATTTTTCTAGTTTTTTTTATACGTTTACGAGATACAATACTTATTAATTTAATAGCTCAGTATTAGCTAGTAACTATGTACAAATAATTAGTTATCATGGTATTGTATGGTGAATTATGTGTCACTTTATTAACTTGTTGAAACTTAAAAATGAATGATGCTTGAGAATCATATTTAAATTATGAATTATATTTTTAATTATATAAATTCTCTTTCAAATAGAAAGCATATTAAAAAAAGGAGTATTTTAAGAAAAATATCAAGTTATATTATCGAAATTCTTTCAAGATTCATTACTCCATAAGAGATACATATAAGATTTCGTATCGAATACATTACTTTTGATGTTTGAGTTGTAACGACATTGCAACTATTTGCATATTCATAGTTGAATTATAATTTATTAATATTTTAAATATATTATTTGTTATAGTTTTGTAATTTAATATAATTTTTATATTATTTTTTATTTAATACTATTTTAAAATTCTTGAAATTAGTAAAATTTAAAAATCCGTGGGACATACGCCCCATGTCTCAGGGCTTACGCCTCGCCTCGCCTCACGCCCCGCCTTTTAAAACATTGTAGCATAATATTATTGTCATAAGTATTTACCAATAATTGCATGCTTTAGAATCTGAAATTGCTTTGTGTGCTCTACCCCACTCTCCCCTTCCAAAAAGTAAAAAGAAAAATGAAAACCGTTGGATTTTTGAAGAGGGAGGAGTAGGAGGTTGGGAGCAGGCTGGTGGAGAAGATTGATATTTATGGAACTTGCCCACTTTTATTTGTCAATATTCAATAGTGAGTAAATTACTTTTAGGTCTGCCAACCACTTACCAGTGTACATTTATTTAAGCATGTCACGTGGCCGACACGTTCCCCAACACGATGCAACGAAGATGAAATTTGCTACTACTATTATTATACAAGTAAATAGTTGTAACCTCGGCTGAGATATGTCGCATATCATGATTCAAGACTCATTCTGTCAAGCGCAACTGTGAAAGGAATTAAAAACAGTGGATGAAAGGTTATAAAAAGTAATTATGGTATAACTTTGAAACAACTGTGAAACAATATACCTTTTGAAATTTATGATATTATAGTGTGCTCTGAAAATTTTAAGGTACGTTATTTATAAAAATAATTATTAAATGTATGTAGTATTAAGTGTTGGGCTATAACGGCCCAAAGATACTCTTAATTGTCTGCTTGGGGTTAAACCCGCACGATTTTTCAGAAAGACCTCACATCATTAAGAGTATACAACTCTTTATAAGTAGCTTTTTTTTTATTTCTACTTTCCATGTGAGATTTTGTTCACACACATCCAACAATCTCCCCCTTGAACTAAGTTCTACATGACTCATCATCATTTATGGGCTAATTTGGAGATTAACTGTGTGTCACCCACATGATCTTGAATATTTGCGGTCACCGAAGCCCAAATACTGTGTATGCATCTTCAAAGCTACAGGTAAAGATCGTAAACCCCGTAGACGAGCAAAGGTACTAACCCCGTAGATGGGCAAAGATACGAATCCGGGCCCCACGCCATACTCCGCCATATTCATAGTCCCGCAAAACTATTGGCTCTGATATCAGTTGTTCGGTTATGATGGCTTAAAGATATTCTTAACATGGTGCATGTGATGTGTTCGCTTAGGCAAAGCCTGCACAATTTTCCCCAAAAGGCCTCAAGAATATCCAACTCCTTATAAATAGCTTATTTTTCATTTCTACTTTCACATGGGACTTTTTACACACATCCAACAAGAAGTTCAAAGTTATATTGTTTTTAAATATATAACAAAATAGCAAGGGAATTGTGTAATTGGAAAGGAAGAAGTATTAACATTGTAACATTTTAATCCTTTTTCTAACCCAACAACTACAGAAAGCCACAACATTGTTGGACAGTGGGCATGTTTGCTTCATGTTATGGGTGCGAATGTAAAAATTTTTTAGTTAAAAATAGTTTCAAGATTAATTCTTTTCATGGCAAAATGCTGTAGTTCCACTATCCAAATGTTTCTTCGCATCGATCGAATACTTATTACTCCCATAATTAAATTTATATGAAACTTATTATGCTATTTGCATATATAACTTGATGAAAAACATTTAATAAATTACTCAAATTTCTTCATTTAGAGACAAACACGTCTTATATGTTACCGTTTCGGATGCTGAACCTTTAGAGAAATTCTGGAAAGAACAAAAATACATTTACTTTTGGTTTCGCATAAGTATTCTTTTATACCAAAAATATAAATTCGTTGCTTTATGGTATAGCTTCTTGAAGTAATAGTTATTCTCAAATCTAAAATTTTACTTAAAGTGAAAGTTTATTGCCCATAACTCTATTTTCTTTTAAAGAAAGTGGAGAGTGTATTCTGAAACATTTTTCCGTGTTAAAACGCATTATTTCTTTTTTTTTTTTTTACTTATTACTGTATGGTCAAAATCTGATAAAAGAAATTCTGCTTAAGGAAGAGCAACCAAGCCGAAGTCACGTGTAGGAAGCGATATGCCGGCAAGTGATTTGGCTATGGTCGAGGTCGAGCACTCAATTTGGTCCGAATGGCCAGTTCAACGCTTATATATTCTAGAGGAATATTTTATGGGATATTCCAGTAACTTAGGTACTCCGGTTAAGGACCGCTGAGTAAGGAAAATGTTTGGTATAAATATCATGAGAAAGTGCGACACAAGAAAAAGAAGACATACGTATATAACAAGATTTACATCCCTAAAAGGAGGAGGATGCTCTCAAACCTCAGGCTCCTGACCGAGAAGAAGATGAGAGCTCAGAATCTCGATATGCATCTTTAATTCTATTTTATTAAATGGAAGGAGGGCGGTCTTATTTGAGCATGGTGATTCTTTTCCTTTATGTATTCCTCATTATCATTTGACATTATGAGAGCAATTGTCTGTTTCTTATATTGTGAGAATCAATCGCTGTTATAATCAAAATTTGTATTTAGTTATGCTTGTTCATTCCTATCATTTATCTCAGATCTGGAATTAATTATCTTTGGCTAAAATTTGCCCCAAATCTTTTTATTAAATTGATTTAACTAAGAAGACCTAATACTTTTTAGTCAAACAATTTGGCGCTGTCTGTGGGGATATTTCTAGCCAAAAGTTTAATTTCCTCTAGATCTAATGTTAGTCAAAGTTCCACTTCCCGGTTGTCGTAGCCTCGCCCTCTCATTACAAACACCAACTTGAGAAATCTGTAGGCAAGCTTTTGAAATAACCGAATCAACCAAGGTCAGATCTTTGCCTGAAATCGGAATTATGTTTGATATGTATACGAAAGCCACGTCTTGCTGTGGTGATGGGTTTGGTACGCCGTGAGTATAAGTTGTCAAAGTAGGATTATTGACACTACGCACGTCCACAATCCTACTGGCTATATTTACGTTAGACACTAATCTATACTTTATGCACACCGCCCCCTCTCTTGGGAAGGGACGATAGCCTATTGTGTAATTTTTTGAAATAACAAGTTTGTCCTGCCCGTATATACGGAGTATAACTTAATTTTCCCTCATTCTTGTGCACCTGGGGCCAGATCGGACCGGGACTCGAGCTCGGGATCCCAAAGGGCGAAGTAAGTTGTTAGACCATAAGATGCCCAGACTCGACTAACGGCGAAGCTAAGCGCGAGGCTGAGATCAAATCTAAAGCCGCATTCGAGGACGGGGTGAATTGAGTCGTTCTACAACGCCCCTCTCCCCACGCCAACCAATCAGGTCAAGGTAACAAACGATTCCATTTGGATTTAACTTGTTATTTTTCTTTTTGGATGAGGATAGGAACAGGAACGTTCTCCCAGATGCGCGAACAAGGAATAAACACCATCAAAACAATGCACCAGGAAAACATTCCGTACCATACCATCCTGCAAGCACGACCGAGTAAAACTCCCCAACAAGTTGGTGCTTAACGCCATAAAGGGAAAGAACTGTGTAGATTAGGACTGGGTTACCGGCTCGGAAAATATATGAATCACTCCAACAAGTTAGTGCTTAACGCCATAAAGGGAAAGACCTATGTAGACCGGGACTGGGTCGCCGACCCAGAAAATATATGAATCTCTCCAACAAGTTGGTGCTTAATGCCATAAAGGGAAAGACCTGTGTAGACTGGGACCAGGTCACCGACCCGGAAAACATACAATCTCTCCAGCATGCAGATAGAACACAAATGTGTAAAACTCACCTACGCGCTCGCCAAATCAACTATATAACTAGCTAAAATTTGACCTCGTCCGTACATGTATGGTTGAAATTGATTAATACACGACTCCTACCTTGCAGCCATGACACTCTCATTAGCTGTGAGAGGACTTGTGTGTTAAATTTCTTAATGACGGGCCAAAGGGTGAATGTGGGCCACTTGATCCGTTACCAGATGACCCAAGGGCGAACTAGCAAGAAATTTGACCGAATGCTCATTCCAACCATGCTAACTCAGTACTTGCGGCAAGAAGAGGTGGAGGAGGAGAAAGAGTTTGATCAATATCAGTGCTCCACCCCTAAGACTAACGGACCTCAGAAATGTCCAGGTTGAGGAGGAGAATACCATAACTTCACTGACAGGGGCTGAGCGCAATGTACGCGATGATAGCTTTTTGGCCCATTTATATGGGAAGATGGACTTGCAGCTTCGGATAGAGGGACGACCGACCACTACAGAGGAGAGGGCCATATTGGAGCAGCGATTCCCGCTCAATGCTCATGCTCAACAGCTGGTTGGGATAGGTGATGGATACAAAGTCCCTGAGGATGAGGATGTCAACACACCTGAGCAGTCCGAGGCCGAGCCGGAGCAGTCAGATGATGAGGATGATGATGAGGAGGAGGAAGCACAAGGCGAGGAGTGGGTAGCCTCGGAGGAGGAAGGCGAAGATGCAGTTTGATCAGGGTGTTTTTCATCCACCTTTCTCATTTTTTTTTCTTGTTTTGTCAATTTGTTTATGCACTGTGGACATTGCATGAAATAATTATGGGGTGGTAAATTGCAAATATTAGTGTTATTTTAGTTGTTCCTTTTTTTAGTGAGTGTCGTTTTAGCCTTTATAAAAAAATTGAAAATTTTGGCTTTTCCCGACGTTGGATCTCCTAGACAGCTTTCTTGAGGGAATTAAATCTACAGAAAAGATCAAAAAGATTTTCTTATAGGTAGTGTGGTAATCCCCCCTTGGTTTTTCTTTGGGACGTGCTTCTTTTCCAAGGGTTTTATTTGAACCGGGTGTAGTTAGTTTTAATTTTTAGGAATAGAAACCACTGGGCTATGATTGAATTGCAGCGATATCTCTTAACTTTGTTATGCCTTGAGAATAGTTAGTACTCTGGTTGTGACTCTTAGGCTCAGTTTTTGACTCTAGTATGAGTACCTTAAATCGTAGATTCTTAAATTTGCTTAACTGCTTTGACTGGAGTGTCGTGATAAAACCAATCCTGAGTGAGTTATATGCCATGTCTGTGTGAGGTTTGTATGTACTCTATGCATTGCATTTGATGCCTAGATCTTGCCCCGTGTGTGTGCAAAGCGAAATAGTAGTCTTGTTCAGTCTGGGAAGTGATATAGGCGTTTCTTTGTTGAGCCAGATATATATAGAGTTTACCCGCCTGAATGTCATATAACGTAGTTAACCCCTTTGAGCCTATAATCCTGTTTCTTTGGCAACCACATTATAAGTCTTACCCCTTTGTTTGAATTGACCATATATTTGAACCTTGTCACCTCTCATGAGCACTTGAATTGTGATGATTGATGTAAAAGTTAAAGTGTGAGGTGGTGGTTTGGCTTTTGAGTGGAACTAATAAAATAAGGAGAAAATTGTGGTAGTTGCGAGAGAGAGAGCTACGACACTCAGAGTAAATTAGTGCCAGCTAGCGTAGTTCGAGAGAATACGTCTAGTAAATTGTGGTAGTTGCTCGAGAGAGAGCTGTGACACTCAGAGTAAATTAGTGCCAGCTAGCGTAGTTCGAGAGAATACTTCTAGTAAATTGTGGTAGTTGCTCGAGAGAGAGCTACGACACTCAGAGTACTACACTATGGACTATGCTAAGAAAGTATGCCAAGAAAATACATTCATGATGAGTCGCATATAATACCCATGGATTGTACATTCACTCAGAGTACTACGCTATGGACTATGCTAAGAAAATACTACGCTATGGACTCTGTTCATCCTGTCTTTTATGTATCTATGCTAAGAAAATACATTCATGATGAGTTGCCGACACCGTAGAAATTAATGAAGGATCGACTTATGAGGAGATACCTATATAAATTCTCAATAGGAAAATAAGAAAATTTAGAACGAAAGATATATCATCAGTAAAGGCTTGTGGCGTAATGATGATTCAAAAGAGACTACGTGAGAGGTCGAGGAAGATATGAGAAAGATGTATCCTCATTTATTTGAGGAGAAAGGTATGTGAACTTATGTTTGGCTTGGCATTAATATTTTATTTATTAAATACAAGTTAGCATGTGTTTATGTCCCTGCTAGATTATACTTAGTTAAAGTAATTTAGTTTCTGTCAGAGTATACTTAGTTATTAAATAATTTAGTACCCTTGCCAGAGTTTCATTAAAGTGATTTACTTTTTGCTGAAGTGTTGTGCTTTGATTTTGATTGGTTATTGTGGTACCTCCTTGCCGGAGTGTGAGTAATTAGTTTATGAGTTGTATATGGTGCCTATGAATGGCCTGTTATGGTATATTTGGTTGTTGTTGGTGTAGTTATGGTATTGGTGACAGGAACACTTTTTTTGATAGTCAAATTTACAGAGGAGACTCTGCCGAAACTTTTGAAATTTAGGGAGTTAGCACAAATTTTGAGTCCTTTGGGAAAATGAGTAGTGCCAAGAAAGCCTAACAAGTTAAAGGATTTAAGGACTGACTTTTGACACAAGAATAAGGTCCTAGAAATGTTCGAGGGCGAACCTTTGTAAGGGGGAGATTGTGACGTTCGTATATATATATATATATATATATATATATATACATAAAATCGGGTGCCCCGATTTTGTGGGCTCAAAGGCTCATATCAAGGAACAGAGGGCTCGCGTCGAGGAATAGACTCACTATGGACCGAGTTCGAGCCTGAAGACAGAATATGAGGCTCGAAGAACTAAGTGTTCGAGGAACGTCGGAGCCTAATATGACCAGCCTTGAGATAATGCCGTTATGGATTTGCAACAGAATGAGCAAGATTCCTGCCACGTCCCCAAGATCGTGGCGTAAATCCCGAAATAGATTTGTACGAATCCGTACTAAGCGGTTAGACAACTGTCCCAATAATATTCTTTACTATAAATAGAAATGTACCTTATTTAGGGTTCCCCTATTATATAAAGAGGACCCCAATCATTTGTAACCATCATCAATCATTGGCAAAGAATATACTGTCATACTTTCTCGCTCATTGTTCATCAGAATTGTCCTTTAACTTTATTATTCTTGCTTAACTGTTTGATTCACCTCGAGGTCACCTTAGCTCGAGGTCGAGACTGGCTTACATACTGGTTTGATTTTACTTATTTCTTTCATTAATTAGTATTGAACTAAACCACGTATCTTTAAAACCATAAATAAAGTTTAATTGTTATTCGTATTTTCGAGTTAAACAGTTTGGCGCCCACCGTGGGGCTAAAGATAATTGTGATTATTTCAGTACTGATTTTGATACACACGTTATTTTCACACTTGTTCTTGTCAAGAGTTTTTGTTCCCAGGATTAAACATGTCAAACTCGCAAAACTCACCTGTTTACGACAATGATGGTCTTGGATTTCATGGGGAAAACAACAATGTAGGGGTCGGTGTACCACCGATAAACCCTAGGGAAGTGCCAAATGTGGAACCAATTGATGTTAGTTCACACATTGCTTTGAATGCAGATTTAGGCGCAGACCCCGGAGGAAGTGTACGGAGGGAAGCCCGATCTGGTGGCCAAGGAACACAGGGTATAGGAGATGGGGGAGTCAGCCTCCAAGTAATATTTGAGATGCTACGACCTCAACAAATTGCTATCGCTCAGCTTTAAAGTCAGCACAAAACTCCAAGTGTAGTCGAACCAGAAAACACTCGACGTACTGAGCCGATACCGGAAAGATCAAACGGTAGTGGCTCGGGGACTGACCCCACAATTATGAGGATGCTCGAGGAAATCACCAAGAGAATCGAGTTCGGGGAGAAGAAGATTGAGGATAATGACAAGAAAGTTGAGACTTACAACTCCCATGTTGATCAAATACCGGGGGAATCCCCGTTCTTGAAAGGTTTGAATGCCAAAATGTTCATACAAAAGCCATTCCCTCCGAGTGCGGCTCCGAAGCCCATTCCTAAAAAGTTTCGCATGCCTGATATACCTAAATACAATGGGACAACCGACCCTAATGAACATATTACCTCATACACTTGCGGGATTAAAGGAAATGACTTGAATGATGATGAGATCAAATCAGTATTGTTGAAAAAATTTGGGGAAAGTTTGTCGAAAGCAACCAAGATTTTGTATCACAACTTGCCCCCAAACTCTATCGATTCGTTTGCTATGTAGGCAGATGCCTTTGTGAAAGCGCATGCCGGGGCCATAAAGGTGGCGACAAGGAAATCGGTCATTTTTAATATAAGACAGAGGAACAATGAGATGTTAAGGGAGTTCGTATCCCGGTTTCAAATGGAGCGAACGAAATTACCACCGGTCTAGGATGATTGGGCAGTGCAAGCTTTTATGCAAGGTTTGAACGAGCGGAGTTCGATCGGGTCACGACAATTAAAGAAGAATCTGATCGAGTACCCAGCCGTAACGTGGTCACACGTACATAATCGTTACCAATCGAAGATCAAGGCCGAGGAAGACCAGTTGGGAGCCCCCTCAGGTTCAGTTCATCCTAATAGATTGGTAGTTAAGCCCCGGAGGGATACAGACAGGGAATCAAGATCAAACAAGGAATGATATCAGCCATATGTCAATCAGAGAAACAACGGTTCTGGGCGGAACGCTCCTCGGAACAATCAGAGAAATGATCGAGGTCAAAGCTCTCAGGGACTCATGAGTAAGAATGGTTTTGATAAGCATATCGACCCTGCGGAAGCTCCTCGATTGTCAGAGTATAATTTTAGTGTAGATGCATCGAGGATCGTGTCAGCTATTGGAAGAATCTAAGACACCAGGTGGCCCAGGCCTATACAAACCGATCCTTCTCAAAGGAATCCAAACTTGATGTGTAACTATCATGGCACACATGGCCATAGAACCGAAGACTACAGGCAGCTGATGGAGGAGGTAGCTCGGTAGTTCAACGAGGGTCATCTTCGAGAATTTCTCAGTGATCTAGCTAAGAACCACTTCAGGGAAAGAGATGCAAACAGAAAAAATGAGCAGGAGGAACCGCAACACGTAATTCATATGATCGTTGGCGGTGTCGATGTCCCACAAGGGCCTATATTCAAACGCACCAAGGTGTCGATCACCAGAGAAAAACGGACTCGGAGCTACGTACCTGAGGGTGTCCTGTCATTCAATGACGAGGAAGCGAAAGGCATATCTCAGCCACACAATGACTCCCTGGTAATTTCTATTTTGTTGAATAAAATTCAAGTTAAACGTGTTCTAATGGATCCAGGCAGCTCAGCAAACATAATCAGATCGAGGGTCGTAGAGCAGCTCGGCCTACAGGACCAAATTGTATCTGCATCCCGAGTCCTAAATGGTTTCAACATGGCAAGCAAAACAACAAAAGGGGAGATAATCCTACCAGTGAACGTGGCCGGGACCATCCAAGATACAAAATTCCATGTCATCGAAGGCGATATGCGATATAATGCACTTCTCGGGAGGCCATGGATCCACAACATATGGGCAGTACCTTCAACCCTTCATCAGATGATGAAATTCCCAACAATGGATGGTGTGAAAACGGTCTACGGAGAACAGTGTGAACAATTAATTTTTGACCACACCCAAATTATATATTATTTTAGTGTAAATATTTTTTTTAGGTCAAATCTTAATATTTTAACTTTTTATCTTACTCTTATTAGGTTTTATTTAAGAAAATAAAAAAAAAATACGACAAAAAATATTCACATTCTTAGAGTATAAGATTTGTTCCTATGTTTAAATAGAAGAAAATTTATATATATATATATATATATATATATATATATATATATGTATATATGTATATATATATATATATATATTTGGTTTCTTCTAATTTTAAATGTAAGTTATAGTAGTATTTTTCTTAGTATAATTTAAAGTATAGTGTAAATATTTAATTTTTTTTATGTATATAATATTTAAGTATAAAATAGCTGACTAATATTTTTAGCTATTCATTATAATTTCTCTTTTATTCATTAAAAAAAAAGTAAAAGTTATTTTAAAAAAAAGGGCAACTAATGAGAAGAACAAAAAGTAACAAAATAAAAAATAAAAAAAGATTTCTCCTATTAACTACCTAAACACTTACCCCATGACTCCCACTCTCACGTCTAACACACTCTCACGTTCTCCCTCGCATTTTTCATATGTGCACACACTACATATAATACTATCCCATTATAGAAGAGGGAGCGGGGGAGGGATGCAAGAAAAGAAAAAGATTAAAAAAAAGAGAGAAAGGGAGTAAGAACGAGGAAAGAAGGGAGGGAGTAAGAACGAGAAAGAAAAAAAAAAACAGACTTGTAAAACTGTTTTTATGCATTTGCAAACAAAAGTCACATGCGTGTTCTTATTGAGTTTCTCTTTTCCATACAAGAGCTGTTATTCGGCGTGCGTGTACCTTTGTCATCCATGTGTGCGTAAACAACATACAAGGTAGTTTTTGTTTGAAATTGAAGGATTAATAATCGCGGGGCGAGAACAACATTAGCGTACATGTCAACGCAGCGGAAGAATTGTTGAACTCACCACCGAAACAATTTCCCCAAATCGAACTTTGAATCACTAGGAAACAAAGTTAATCTTCCATCAATTAGATGCCCTTACTTGTGTGTGTTCTTCGTTGGGAGAAGAAGAGAGTCAGAGAAAATTTTTACGGTAGAGAAAAAAACTTACACCTATTTTGTTCTATGTTATCTCCTTCATATAAATAGGGAGAGTAATAGCGGTTAAGGAAGATAACCCCCCACTCACCCACGTTCAGGCGGTTAAGGAAGATAACCCCCACTCACCCACGTTCAGTTTAGTGGGTGTTAGTGCTCTAGTGGTAACTTCCCTGGTAACTTCCCTTTAACCTCTCTCCCTTATCTCTCCTAACCGGGTCGGGTCAGCCCGCATGGAGCGACCCATGACCCATAATCCAACATCTCCCACTTCGCTCATAGTGGGCTAGACCGATGTCTTTGACACACTTTTCATACTGGCAAATAGTTGGTGCGACCTGCGAGCACAAAGAGCTTTAAAATTCCAAAACCAATTAAAGGTTGTACTAAAGCTCTATGTAGAAATCCAATCACATATGGAAAGGATTCACTACTAGCATGAGGATATTATTACTCGCAATACCCCAGACATCATTCGCTATTGCAGTAGCTACTTATTCGATCCCTCATCCTCAAAAGAGGCAAACTCGAGTTCTCATATAACATTGTATCCACAATTACACCCAATACCCTCATGGTAAGTGTAATGGTCGACCTATGAATACAAGTTAAATTACTAATTTTTAGTCGTCTTCCCTTTCCACTCGAATCTTTTCATTCCAAATCAACTGCTTTCCTAGACATGCACTGCATTGCCGAATCACTCATGGCTATTAGTGACATGCTAAAGTAGCAACACTGATTGGCACTTCAAGAAACAGTAAAAGGTCAAAGGGTATTTCAATAAAAGTTACTCTAACTTCTTTGGGATCTCACACAATGAAGAAGCAGGGATTCATTCTTCCATTATCCCATGGTCGATAGCACACGTGGTATGAAACACATGTTACAGTGTTCTCACCTTATATTGGCGCGTGTGACTTATTATTTTAATCATCCAACACCGTACAGATCTTGGTCTAGACACTTTCAAGTGTCTAACCCGAGTTTCTCACTTTAATAATCCTCAAACCATCTACTTTGAGAAACTCGTCTCTGGCTTACAGAACAAGTTATAATCGAATAGAGAAATTCGTAAGCTATCAAGAACGACCTCTACAAGTAAATACAACCTCGCATTATCCAAGGTTCTATAATGTCTCATCTCTTCACGATTCTTAACGTAAGAGGCGATTGCTCGTGTGAGAGAGCCAATCTCGCGACTTGTTCGACACACTTTATCATCAAAACATTCATCACATGCATACGAGATATAGCAAAATTCAAGAGTCAAATATTGATGAGCGTAATGAAATACTAAAGTCATATTACAATACATGAATATGTTCATATCCTTCGCAAACCTAGAGCCATAACATGTTTCTCAAATAGGTCTCTAGATATCGCCTTTGTAAAAGGATCAGCTATCATGCTTTGCGTAAGAATGTACTGTAAATTTATCTCTCCACTTGCTACTATGTCTCTTACAAAGTTATACTTGATGTCAATGTGTTTGGTCTTGCTGTGATACTTTGGATCTTTTGTATATGCAATAGCCACTTGACTATCACAATATAGAGTCATGGGACCCTGAGAGTTCTTTGTAATATCCAAATGCTCAAAGAATCTCTTCAACCAAACAGCTTCTTGTACTGCAAATGCACAAGCCACGAACTCAGCTTCCATCGTTGAAAGGGCCGTACAGGTTTGTTTCTTACTTTTCCATGATATAGCACCACCATTAAGTAAGAAAGCATAACCGGACGTTGATTTTCTATCATTCCGATCACCAGCCCAATCAGCATCTGTNGACAAAATGAGAGAGTCTTATCGGTGAAAACCCTCACGGGCACCATAGGGCAATGTGAGTTGAGGGAAATAAAAATGAGAGAGTCTTATTGGTGAAAACCCTCACGGGCACCGTAAGGCGAGGTGAGTTTGAGAGATATTAAAATGAGAGAGTCTTATTGGTGAAAACCCTCACGGGCACTGTAAGGCGAAAGTGAGATCTTTCAGTTGGGCAAATGAAAGAAGCCTGTGGTTGAAGGTTGTTTGAAACATGGCAAAACAAGCAAGGTTTGAGTTTGGTGAGAGTCGGGCGTGAAAGTATGAGATAACAAATGTGGTAACTGATAATTGAGTGGTTGGACAGACTAGGCTGGAACCAAAATGCATGGCATGATCAACGGAATCAGCCTTTCCATTCAGATAAGTCCTATCCTTTTCTCTTCATTACAACTCATTCGTTTTCAGAGTTTTTCTACCTTCGAGGTCATTGCATTTCATTCTCTTGAAGTCTGTCTACAAGATGCTTTAGTGTCAGTTCTATTCAAAACAAAAGAAGGATGTCAAAGCTAATTACCGGCCTCCCAGTTAGATGGCACAACAAGGTGGGAACATAAAACATAGAGGACCGATGGAAATCAGAGTAATAATCAGATGGTTGTGAGGGAGAAGCAAGGTTCACAAGAAGGGAACAGAAATACCAAACAGTGGTACGAGGTAAAACATGTGGGTCATCAAGATCAGAGGGTTGAAAGTCAATTGGGAAATCGTGACGAGTCAAAGCAAGTCCGAAGAAGCAAGTCAGAGCAAAGTCGGAAGCGGGAGCATGGCCAACAAGAATGCCAGTAGCTAACCACCATTTACATTAACAAATTTTCTTTGATTGGAACAAGGGCAGAAATTTTCTTTATTTTGTCGCAATCAGGCGCCCACCTGAAGAACAAGGGAATACACTTCAAGTGTCAGCAAATCAGGCGCCCGCCTGGAGAACAAGGGAATTCATTTTAAGTTGCAGCAATCAGGCGCCCACCTGGAGAACAAGGGAATAAATTTCAAGTTCAGCAATCAGGCGCCCACCTGGAGAACAAGGGAATACATTTTAAGTTCAGCAATCAGGCGCCCACCTGGAGAACAAGGGAATACATTTCAAGTTCAGCAATCAGGCGCCCACCTGGAGAACAAGGGAATACATTTCAAATTTTAGCAATCAGGCGCCCACCTGGAGAACAAGGGAATACATTTCAAGTTCAGCAATCAGGCGCCCGCCTGGAAAACGGAGGCATTTATTTTCAAGTTTTTAGCAATCAGGAGCCCCGCCTGGAGAATAGAGGCATTTATTTTTCAAATTTTTAGCAATCAGGAGCCCCGCCTGGAGAATAGAGGCATTTATTTTCAAGTTTTTAGCAATCAGGAGCCCGCCTGGAGAACAGAGGCATTCATTTTCAGATTATTAGCAGCCAGGAGCCCACCTGGAAAATGGACACATGTTTGAAGTAATCAAGCATTCATTTGGAGGAATGGCAGCAATATCGCCGATCACCATGCAAAACAACAACAGGAATACTATCGGAAGAGTACAAGATACAAGTTCAGGACAACACAAGAACAAGTTAGAAGACATAAATAGGACTTTTGTAATTCATAGATCGTAGCTTAGTCTAGCTTCTTTTTATTTTGACACGGTGTAATAAGGGGGTTCAGTAGGCGGCAGCAGCAGCAGCAGCAACAGTGAAACCACAGCTTCATGGTAGTCCCAGCTACCAGACCTTCCCGAACTACACTGACCTGATTCCTGTTCAGCCCAGGATATGTAGGCAACCTTTGAAGCAGGGTGCGGTCAAACCTTTCAAAATGCTTCACACGGAATATTCAGACGGGCAAAAATTGCTCGTTTCCGCTCACTTATCTTTGCACGGAAACTCTTCATGTTCCCGAGCAAAGAGGGGCAGCTGTGAGCACGTGATTTTTGCCCTATATGAATTATTCCCATAAATTCAAAATAAAATTACTTCTTTTCATTATTTGCATTTTTGTGAATTTGGTGGCATTTTTGTGTTAATTGTTTGCATTTGTTTATGCATGTTTATTTTATTCATGAAAAATACAAGAAATATGTTGCATTTGCATCTAGGATTTAATTGGGCATTTTTTTTTATTAGTTAGTAATCTATTTGTGTTACAAAAAATAGAAAATCACAAAAAATAACGCATTTTGCATTTAGCTGCGAATCTTGCAATTTTCTTTTAATTTGGTACTTAATTAGTTGTTGTAAATATTATTTTGAACATTAATCTAATTTGGTAGGATAATTTTGGCTTAAAATTAATATAGGTTTTATTTAGAAAAAAAAAGAAAAGATTTTAAATTGAAAAGAAATAGAAATATAAGTCTGTTGGGCCATCTTTAATTTCCAAGCCCCAGGCCCAAACGTTTTCCCCAAACCCACTCCCATACCCGTCCAAACTGGCCCACGACCCGCCCCCACAACCCGGTCTCTTCCCCAGTAATCCAAAACGACCCCGCTTTAACAGACCAAATCAGGACCGTCGATCTCTGTTGATCCAACGGTCCGGAATTGGGGTTTGTTTAATATTTATATGTCCGAACCTCTACCACCCACCCCTTCGTCTCTCTCTCTCACCCCATCCCTCAGAGACCCACCCTAACACCGCCGCCTACCACCGTAACACCGCCGTCTACCACCGTCCCTCCGCCGTCCGCCGCCGGCCGGAAATCGCTCACGGCGGCGGCCAACGTCCAAATCATCCCAAATTTACACCCTAGAACCAGTGTCCTCTCCTCTTTCCAACCCCCGTCTTGGTTTGTCTCGAATCCCACTCCAAAGCGTCGAATATTAGATCGAATATTTTTCCGGCCATGACACAACTTCTCACAAATCGGTCTAAATTAATACCCTAGGTCTCTTTTCCCTTTCCCTATCCAAATCCCCGGTTAGTTTCTCTCGAATATGCCTGGAATTGGTCGAATCTCGATTTGAATATTTTCCGGCCAAGACCCAAAGTATGCCAAATGGTCCCAAATCGATACCCTAGGTTCATTTAAGTCTCCTCTACCCAACCCCCATAGCCACTTGTCTCGAATCTGCCCGGAACGTTACGAATTTTAAGTCCCAAAGTCCGGCAGAACCCTAGCTCAGAGATCTTGGGGATTTTGGACCGTAATTTCCCTAATCACGTGTTTTCTTTTGAAAACACACGATTAGGGATGTTACGTGTCAAGAATCCCGGAGGATTCAAACAACAGATAGCTGGTCAAAATTCGTCTCATGGTCAGTCGAATGCTCAAAATCAGTAAGTCTTGTTCGATTCTGTCTTTGATTATGTGTGTGCTTTTTCGTCTTGTTCTTGTAATTGTTCTTAGCTTGAGCTTAATGTTGTTGGCTTAATTTAATCCTGTTCTGTTAAATCTTAGGTTTTAGTTTTAATTTTTTTCGTTTTGAATCTGTCCTGCTAAATGCTTGTTTTCAGTTTGTGGTTCATCGTTATAATTCTTCATTAGTCGTCTTAGTCAATCCTGTTTAGGGTTTGTTGGTTTTGATTTTTTTTTTCTAATGTTTGAGTTAGTCAGTTAGCCTCGTTTAATCAGTAGTTATCATTAGTAAGGCCTTAATTCAGTGTTTAGCATTGTTTAGCATTGATAGGTTTTAGTTTAGGATGGCCTGGTTTAGCTCAGTAATTTCAGGGGGTGCTAAGGGTAGTTTAGGCATGGGAAAAGGGTAGTTTAATCAGATTTGGTAATTGTTGAAGTAA
>NC_031991.1:43496117-43669631 GCF_001879085.1 Nicotiana attenuata | reverse complement strand
TCCTGATTGCTGATCCTATTTCTGGAGCCATTCGAGTCCATTTGAGTGCATTTCAAGTGATTCGTAGTTGATTGCTTGAGCCTGCTTGGTTTCAAACTTTTCTGGGTTGTTGAACTAACTTCCTGAGCTGTGTATTGTTGCTGCTTGATCATCTCTTGGTCTGCTATTGTACTGCTGCTGCTGACCTCTTCTTCTGTTAAAATTCCATTTCCAGGTACATATTCAAATCACAATTTGGTGTAGCTTTGAGTGAAGTGCTGAAATGAAAGACCTATTCATCTATTTTCTAAATATGTGTATTCATATTGTCATAATAGCTTAGATACTGATAATGAATGTTGTTCAGGATCATCTCCAAAATTACATAGATGCTAGATGATTAAACTGGATACTGGATTGTATAATTTGGACTTTGGACTGTTGAATCTGTTTGTGGGCATGATCAGTCTTAGTATGATTTGATGTTGGATTTAGTTTCACATTTTATGGACAAGTAAAAATCAGGACTAGTTTGGATTCACAATCGCCTGTAAAATCACATGACATCCGTGCTAATCATGAGTTCCAGTTAAGGAGGTTGCTCAAATACTCTCGCATGAAGCAGTCTGTACTAGCAGTTTAAATTTTGCAAGTGATAAGCCTGAACGCTGATTTATTAATATGAGTGGAGTCAATTCAAACATAATTAGTCTATCTTGTGTAGTATTATTGTCGTTTTCAGTTTGTTCTTCACCTAGTGTATCTAATAATCCACTAGCAGTTAAATGAGTGAAATAATACGAGTATTAAATTGGAAGTTGAATGATCAGTGTTTCGTTAACCTGAGGGGCATTTTGAACAACTTAAATATGTTTCAGTAATTATCTAATACAACTGAATTGGAATTTGGCCTGGCTTAACCGTTTGGGCTCAATAGCCCATTATCAAGAAGAGTAAGTCTCAGGGCCTCAATGAACGGCCCAGGCTCAGTTGGATGCTTGTGTACGTTTGGGCCTGGGCCCAGCTCTGCTTGGTCGGTTTATGGTGTGCACATGATTTTAACTTTTCTTTTGTTGGGCTTGTCTTGGAGCCCAGTGGCTGCAATAAAGTACAAAGTCACCATTAGGTTTATTAGAGACGAATAAATATAGAAAATTATAGATTGCTTTAGGATTTGCCCTTTAAAATAAATTACAATGAGATGAGATGAGCCGAATAGAGCAAACAAATTACGGGGCCCTCGATAAATGTACATACAAAAAACTTAGACTTCGGGATGGGCCGTTTAGCGAATTTCACGGCCTTCCCCAAAGATAATAACACGATAGTCCCTTTAGGCGCGTTCTTAATAATCTTACCTTCTTAAATACGGGTGCACATTTATGTGACCCAAATCTAAATCTCAACGGAGTCGAAATGCGTCAAAAGCCACGGGTGCACTGGTGTAACGTGGTTCGAGATACATTTTCACGACGTTGCAATTCTTATGAAAAGACATAAAGTAAAAGTGGTTAAAACAAAAGGCACATAGGTTAGAATATGCACTAAAATCAAATAAATAAGCCAAATATGACAGTTGAGCGACCGTGCTAGAACCACGGAACCCGGGAATGCCTAACACCTTCTCCCGGGTTAACAGAATTCCTTACCCGGATTTCTGGTTCGCGGACTGTTAACAGAGTCATAATTTCCTCGGATCGAGATTCAACCGGTGACTTGGGACACCATTAATCTCCCAAGTGGCGACTCTGAATCTTAATAATAAATCCCGTTCTGATTGTCCTTGAAGTGGAAAAACTCCTTTATGCCCTTGCGGGGTGTAGGTGAAAAGGAGGTGTGACACCTATAGGTCCCGTTTAACACATAGGCAAAAGGTTAAGTAATTAATCAACTATGTCAGTCCTCGACAACTACATCTAAGCAGGACTAATTCGGACTCCCTATGTGGGAAATATGTGGTAAATCAACCTATCCTACGCTTTAATTTAATTCAGACCAAATCAAGTATGCGTAAGACATGATAAATAATTTGTTTCTTAAAATGAGGAGGCCTGTTTGAGCCCTTAATTGCTACTTGTTCCCCTTTTATTGCATTATGTGTTTTGACTGTCGCCCTAGATTTTTATCCTTTTAAATTCTAAAAAGCCAAGCTCCATCCCCTTTAGGATTAGTAGTCCCAAATGCCTCCGGGACTGATAGGTGGGACGGGTAATAGCATGCAGTAGGTAACGATACCATTCCGCACTTAACACCTTAACGGGGTGGGAGGGGTAGACATGGAGATGATGATCACGCGATAACACCATGCATACGATTGGCTACCGGTGTTGTGTGGATGATCCATGTGTTTTACAAACCTAGGACCCCTTTCCTTTATATAACTTTGTTATTATCAATAAAAATCTGTCTTTCCTTTCAGTCACCAAATTCTTTCTCAACTTCCTGCACTATTCTTTAAAAATTTATGTTCACTCACTTCTTTGTTTAATTTTCTGCGCTTGGACATTCCTTTAAACAAGTTGTGGGACCACCTAGATCTTAATGTCAAACATGCTTGTCAACCATTATACACACCTACTTGCAATCTTTATGTGGAATTATTTGTATGCTCGTTTGTATTTAAAGTCATAACATAACATGGCAGGGAACCACACTAGTGGATCTTGAGGGGTGCCTAACACCTTCCCCTCGAGATTATTTCTAGCCCTTACCCGATCTTTGGTTTTCCAACTCAAAACTCGTGGTGTCCTAATGCACTTAATCATTAGGTGCGACTCTTCAAATCCAAAAACCCAATTCCCAAACGGGAATAGAGTTGTCTTCCCAAATGTCGTAAATCTGATTTTGCGAGAAAAAGGGGGTGTCGATAGCGGGTCGCATGGGTTGTGGACCTAGATTGTATTGATGTGTCGTGTCACTAGAGTAATCATGTTGGATGAGATGAGGTCACTGGAATTTAGAATGAATACTATTGGATCCGAGTTCAGCATGTTGGAAGGACAATATCGGGATTCGGCTTAGAAATTTACCATGGCCCTTGCCAAAGGAGAAGGAGTTTCATGAATGGTTGATCTGAGGAATGGTTATGACCTTTTGCGTGTTTCTTTCACCATTGGCAGTATACGAAAGTGTTGAAATGAGGTTTTGGTTTAATAAGAGGTTGGTTACCAGTACTGTGTTGCTGTGAACAGCTGTTGTGGTTAGAAGTTATCGTTATGAGAGTTTGAGTTGTGTGGTATATCATGTGATTTCATCTTGAATTACGGTTATGGATTGATACAGCGTGTTCAGATTTATTTAGTGTATAGATGCAAGGTTCTGATCATATGGATAATTTCGGAAGTGGAAATTTGGGTCCAAGGTTCATGGGCTTGGTTGGATTGCGAAATTTCAGTCATGTTGCATTATCAGACCTATATGAGATAGGGTGACGTGGGATCACCCCCGAGTATGTGCACGGTAAGGTTACACAACGATTCGATGGTTTTCGGAACAACTCTAGGCACGTTCGAGGACGAACGTATGTTTAAGTGGGGGAGGATGTAACGACCCGACTGGTCATTTTGAGCATTTGTACTTCGCTCGCCAGTTCTTGGGCATGACTAGCCCCATATGGTGTATTACAATTTATGTGAACCGTCGGTTTTGGTTTTCAGAATAATCGAAATAGATTTGGAAGAACAATTCTCAGTTTGAAGCTTTAAATTTGAAAGGTTTGACCGAGTTTTGACTTGTTAGTATATGATCTCGGATTTGGATTTTTATGATTTGGCTAGCTCCGTTAGGTGATTTGGGACTTAGGAGCATGATTGGAATGTATTTTGGAGGTCAGTGGAAGGTTTAGGCTTTAATTGGCGAAATTGAAATTTTGGTATTTTACGGTTGGTAGTGGAAATTTTGATATCGGGGTCGAAATGGAATTCCAGAAATTGGAGTAGGTCCGTTGTGTCATTTTTGACGTGTGTGCAAAATTTCAGGTCTTTCGGACAAGGTTTGATAAACTTTTTGATCAAAAGCGGAATTTGGAAGTTTTGGAATTCTTAGGCTTAAATCCGAGGGTGATTTGATGTTTTGATGTTTTTTTGAGCGTTCTGAAGGTCGGAACAAGTTTGAATGACGTTATGGGATGTATTGGCATGTTTGGTTGAGGTCCCGAGGGCCTCGGGTGAGTTTCGGGAGGTTAACGGATCAAATTTTTATTTTTGGAAGTTGCAGATTTCTCCAGGTTTCTGTTGCAGAGTTTTGCTCTTCGTGTTCGCGAAGGTTGAGTCTGGACATATGCCTTGTTCAATGTTTTCAAGAGTACCTTCTGATGTTCATTCGAGCTCCACAATAGAGATAAAAGCGAGACTTGGGAAGGAGTCCTCCGGAGTTGGTCAACTATTGCATATTCTGAAGTTTTCTTTTTCTGGAAAATCTCTTCTGAGCGTTCACAGGCTTCTTGGGTGGAAACCATTTATCCTTGTTCAGTTTTGATTTCTTTAACTCTTCTGGGTTGTGGTACTTCCCAGATTGATTCATTTCGTTCACCTCTCCCCATGACCTCTTTCCCCTTGTAAGTAACTATTGTTTTGTTGTAATTCCAAGGAACTGTGGTGGGATCTCTCATAGGGCTCTGTGGTGCGTGGCTGATAACCATGGGCTCAGTCAGCCTTGGTGGAATTACCGGCCCCGCGCCACATAGGTCTCTTTTGGCACATACAGTTTCAGCACATTCAACGTGGCCTTTCTTTGCTCGAATCTTTTGGAAGTGTTCAAAATGAGCTGTTCTTTTCTTGGGGCCTTAGGGACATAAAGAATCGCATTCTTATCAGGTACTGTCCCAATTTTTGTTTCTACAACTTTTCCTACAGCTTGAGGAATTGGTATGATTTTCTTCTCAATTTTGGTTTGTTCCACCGCCGCTTTGGGTCTTTCTTCTGGATTGGCGATGGCGGTGATGGCTTTCAAGGCTGGATTAAATTCCTTGTCATCACAAATCATTCCAATGACCGGCCCAATGTTGTGAGCCGGTAATGGATTGTTAGTCACATTAGGGACTTTCTCGTCCCTCAGCACCACTCATTTTCGTTCTATCAAATTTTCAACTGCTCTTTCAGGGTCCAACAGCCCTCCGTATCATGACCCTCTGCTGCCAAATGGTAGGCACACCTGGTATCGGGCCGGTATGATGGGGATTCAGGATTTTGTCGGTTTGGGGGTACAAGTTGCAATTGACCCATCTGGATTAGCTGCGGAAACAAGCTGGAGTAGAATTCGCCAATAGGGGTGAAGTTCTTTCTCCTGGGAGGCTCACAAGGGCATGAATTATATTGGTAGTTGTTTTATGGTGGACGGGGGTTATATGGAGCTTGGTGAGGATGGTTATTTCTAGGAGGTGGAGCTCGGGCTTAGTTGTATTGCTGTTGTGGCCGTGCATAGGGTTGGGCATTCATCATTGCATAATGAGGCGAAGCCACGGCATAGGCTGCATCTTGGTGGGGATAGTAGTGTTACGGGCTTCTGGGCGTCATGTAGGAGTGGTCATATGATCGACAGGATCCCTTGAACCTAAAGCCATCATGGCTCCTTCCTCCCTCTTCTTTCGATTGGCCAAACCCCCCGAGCTGTTCTAGAAGGCTTGGGAGGTGGCTCTCAAAGCAGATTGACTTAATATTTGGCCAGTTTTTAAACCGTTTTCTACCATTTCTCCGATTTTTATTCCCTCTACAAAAGGTTTTCCCATGGCGGACATCATATTTTGAAAATAATCGGCCTCCTAGGCCTGTAAGAAGACCGCAACCATTTCGGTTTCATCCATGAGAGGCTTTACTCTAGCAGCCTACTCACACCATTTAATAGCATATTCGTGGAAGCTCTTAGTGGTTTTCTTCTTTAAATTAGACATGGAGTTCCTGTCCGGAGCTATGCCAACATTATACTGAAACTGTCTGACGAAATCGAGGGCCAAATCGTCCCATATGTGCCAGTGGGATATTTCCTGGTCCATGTACCATTCTAAAGCTATTCCAGTCAAGCTTCCCCCGAAATAAGCCATCAATAATTCTTCTTTTACACCAGCACCCCTCAGCTAGTTACCGTACCATTTCAGATGAGCGATCAGGACTCCGTGCCCGTCGTACTTTTCAAATTTCGGTGTTTTGAGGCCAGCAGGCAAATGAACATGGGGAAACATACACAGTCGGAGTGTGAGACACTCTTTTGGCTACTCGGCCTTGCATGCTTTTCATGCTTTCTTCTAGGCTTCTCATCTTTCGAGCCATTTCTTCCTGCTCGGGGTTTCTCACTATTCGTTTCTGTCCCATTGGAGACTCATACTGCGGATGCTGAGGGTAAGAGTTAAGGGTAACATTAGTTGTGTCTAGATGAAATTGCGGGTCTTGAAAAGTATAAGCTAAAGGCTCAAAGCATGGCCTAGGCACTGTTGGTTGTGCCGTAGTAGAGACTGGTGGTGCCGTGAACAATATAGAAGGTACCCCTAAAAATAGTGCCTAGGGGCGGACCTTAGAAGGTATACCGGTAAAGTTGGTTGATATAGTAGGGTACCCAAACGGGACGAATGGGTTGGTCATGGGGATGGGGACGTTGGTGGTTCCACCCGTCCTGGGGAGCAGTTAAGGAAATCCCAGGATTGTACTGGGTGGTTCTTTGCTGTTAGACCAAGCGTCCCACGTCTCCGACATGCAGACACGAACCTTTTATTTTCTTTAGCGGCTACTGATTCTGGCAATGGAATAGCCGATACCGGCCTGCCCTCAGGATCGATAATTGGTAGATGACTTTTAGCGGCGAACATTGCCTTTGGATCTTGTAAAGTAAGGATAGGAAGCCAGATTACCAAGAAAACCAACCACCTAAACAGGACCTGTCTTTTTTGCACACACAACAACCTTGTCAGTTTGAGACATCTAACAGATAGGGAATCACATATTTAGGGATGCAATGCACCTGAACAGTTAAACGTTTCTAAATTTTTTTGAAATGGTTGTGTGTTTTAATCCTGACTTTTGCTATCTCTCTTCTCAAATATCAAATCCTGATTTCTTTTTCCTTTTCTTTTTGTTGTTTTTCGCTCTTTTATTTTTCACTCTTTTCTTTATTTTTTTCACTCAATTTTTCTCTTTTCTTTCTTCTTTTTTTTAAGTTTATTTTTCACTAAAATTGTTTATGGCTATGATCGAATCCTATGGGGATTGCCTACCTATCATGACGCCCTATGAATCAGACCATTACGTAGTTCAGGGAATAAATGCGGAATAAAAGAAAAGAATTTTTTGGGTTTTTCAATATTTCATTAATGAACTTTTGGGTTTTTCTATTACAAAGACTCAGAACTACTGATGACTTAGACAAAGAAAGAAACGTACAGACTAAAAACAGAACAAACAGACTTGAATTGAAACAAACGAACAGGCTCGAGAAAAAGTAGAGCACAAACTCAAAACCTAAAAAGTCAAGATTACATAAGAGCCTCCAATGCTACTCTAGGGGCCTGAGGGACATCAGTCATTCTCGACGCGGGCCTGCATGCAATCTCTTCTTGAAGGTACTCTAAATCAGCCATCACCTGACGGACAAAGGTCATCATAAAAGCAAAAAAACCTAGATCTGGTCATGTCTTCACATTCATGGCATTTTATTGTAACATAATCAGCTATTTCTTTGATTCTCATTCTAATGATACCATTTTCTTGAAGCAAGCGCCCAATTTGATGTGCACGGGACTCCATCACCTGTGTGGCCGTGTTGTCTTGGTCTTGCAACTTCTGCACGCTCTCTTCTAATCGGTAAATCAGGGCATAGCAGTGTTCTCTTTCTATTTTGAAGTCTTTTGTTTGCTGAACCATTTCATTTTCGAGATTAGTCAGCTTTTCCCTTAAGATCGTGACCCCTCTATCATACTTTTGCTCTGACTGTTGAGCAAACCCTGTCCGTTCTTCTGCACTTTTTGCCAACTTTTCCCGAGCTTTTCCCAATTCGTCCTCAACTTTTGTCAAATCAAACCCATACTCATGCACTTATCGCCTCAGATTGCTTATGAGTCCTTCATCTTTTCGCTTCTTATCGGGGTTTCAGCGGCTATTTTCATTTTTTGAATCTGAGCTCGAAGGGCTTCGTTTTCCCGAGCCAACCTCTTCTTTTCTCCTTCATCCTCGGCAGCCTGCAAACTACTATTGAATTTGATGTTTCTGATTTGATCTTCTAGTTTGCTTATGATGGTCTGGTATTCCTTCTCTTTGTCTAACCAAACCCAGTGTTCATGTGCTGCCTCGACAAAGTCTTTGATATGGGGTCTTTTGGTCGACCTTTCAGATTCATCATTAGTTGCGACTCTCTTTCCATACCAAGCAAGATAACCAGGTAGAACCTCGCCCTTGGCAAATCGTGTACTCGGTGTTTGCCCTCAAATACTGGCATTCGCTCTAAATTTGGCGAACCACTTCTTCAGGAAATTGAGCATCGTAGTGGAATTCAACCATATGAGTACTAAGATCTTCATCTTTGGGAACTGTCTGGCATCTTCCAAGTTGTCTCAAAACCCGGTAACGGCATAGGGCTGGATGCTTCGGAGACCCAGTAGAAGATAATAGGGACCAGTGGCAGGCATAAAAATAATCTCATCAATAGGAAGCCAACCCAATGTCCACTCTATCTGATCTGCGGTATAGAACGAAGGCAAGTGATCCAATCTTTGAACCCTTCTGGCATTTCGAATCCTATCACTCGTGTACCAAACTCTTCGATGCAGTTTTTTCCCGTAGAACCATAATTCATGTATCGGGGATGGTGGCAGAGGTGTTCGATCATCCATATTTGTAATAACAGATTGCACCCCTCAAAAAACTTAACTCCAACCATACACGATGTGAGGGCTCGGAATATATCTGATACGATCATGGGTGCGAGAGTACTCTTGGCCTGGGTAGTCAAAACATGAACAACTCCGGCTACATGCAAATCAATACGCCTGTCCTCCCTTAGAAACACTAAAAGGCCTAAAAAAGCCACCATGAAGGCAAACCATCTATGCGTCTCCCATTTTGACCGGTTTCCTTTACTGTAGAGTCCATTTTCTGGGTCTTTGAATCCCCTTAAGTACTTGGTCTGTCTGTTTATTTTCAGTAGGTCTAGAAATTTGTGGGGAGTAACGGTCCTTGGAGATATCAGGTACTTGTGTCTTAATCCCTCTGTACTCCCGGCATAACCCGCCATTTCCTCCATAGTAGGTGTAATATCAAAATATGATAAGTGCAAAACATTGTGAGCGGGAATCCAGAACGACACCAGTGCCTCTATCAGATCACTTCTAGGTTGAATTTTTAATAGTCCAGTGAGTGCCCCCAGGTGTTGGTTGACCTTGTCTCGCCCTTGTTTTTCCAAATCCTCCCACCACATGTGTAGTGCTAGTGGAATCTAATCCATAACCTTCAACGGTAAATTCTGAACAGTGCTCATTCTGCACATTCTTTTAAAATTAAGGTGACTAGGTTAAAACATGTGAGTTTTATTTGAAAATTGACCAGAAAAAGATTATTTTTTGTAAATACAACTTAAAACAAATCACGGCTACTTTTGCAAAAATGACCCTTCAGCACTTCGGAAGGAAAGATTTTAGAGTTGTGTTTGCTAAGTTGCCAAAAATTAGAAGAAGGACCATAGGCGACCTTATTTGGAAATGACTTTTCTTTTTCTACTTTTCCTTCTTTTTTTAAAAACAAAATTTGGGATATTTTGGATAACGGGATTTTTAGAACCGGTGGATAACGGGATTTTCAGAACCGGGTGTTTTTCTCCCCTACCTCACTCTTGATTTTTTATGTTTTATTTTCTTTTCCTATTTTAGAAGCCGATCAACATGCAATCTGAAGCAAATAAATGCACAAGTAGCACGTAAAATGTATCAGGATGGTCTTTTGAACGGGTACACCTGTCCTAGACGGACCCAACCCCTTTGTTGAAATACGCAAAGTCAAATGCACGTAATGCAAACAAGAAAATGCACCTACTAGGGATCCATCATGAGGCTATTTCTTTCTAAGTTTAAAACCTGGGTGGATTGTTCTAGACCTGGCTTACCCCAGCGAACAACTTGAGCCGAGGGGCGCAACGTACCGGTAACCAAAAGGCCATCCGACTTTGTAACTGATCTGACCCTCGTTCTAAATTAGGGTATGACACTAACAGAAAAGAAGTCACGCTAGCGTACACTTCCCAAAAGATATAAAAGACTCAGAGAAAAGAAGGCTTTCGTAATAGTTATATACAGTTCAATCAATATCAAAACGGTAAAACGTAAGGGTGTTAAACGGGTGGGCGGTCCGGTCTAGGTTGGGAATAAATAAAACCGGCCGGGTTCCAATCCGGGGCGGTTACGCATTTGGGTTTACCGGGCTTAATGGGTCCGAGTCCATCCGGGTAAAAAATGAACCATAAGGGTTACAGGTCCAAAGGGTCGGGCCGGGTTAGTGTTATTTTTTTTTTTGTATTTTGTATAACTATTTTGATTTATATTAATATAAAGAATACAGTGAAGATGGGGAAAAAATTACACTTATAAATTGCAAGTGCTACATTTATTTCAAAATTCAAACTTACAAATTGAAAGGTTTACATTTAACAACAAGCAAATTAACGAAAAAATAGTAAATTCAAAGATTTTGCATTGCCTTAGTAAGTTCTTCATAATCAATATGAACTGCTTGGCCTTCTTCTGGAGTGTTAAATTCAGATGGGTTGTCATGTGTTATTATATCTCCAAGTTCCTCGTCTTCTGGGCTATCAACATCTTCACGTCCTTGATTTCTTCGTTCCGATCTAATCCAATCTCTGAAACATACTAAAACTTCCAAAGCATTGCTTCCCAATGAGTGACGGGCATCTCCAAGTTGTTGTCTTGCTTGGCTAAATGCACTCTCTGATACAACAGTTGGAATTGGCACATTCAGCACGTCCCGAGCCATAGCGGAAAGAACAAGAAATTGCTTTCCATTCTCATGCCACCATCCCAACAGTGAAAATTCCTTTGTGCGAGGCTTTTTTTTCTTTTGCTAGTAGAATTGAAGTTCATCAGTGTTCCTGCTACTGGTTTGAGTGTTAGGAAATGTAGAAAAATATTAAAACTATCAAGGCCTTCAACATCATCCATAGTAGTAGAAGTGGTACACTGCATAGTGGGATTAACATTGCCTACATTAAGAGCAGTGTCATCAAATATATTTGCATAATAATTATATAATTGTTGTAAATAATTATTTAGCTTGTTCATACAAACATATATATCTGGGGTTTCAGTTGGTCCAATCTCCATATAAGTATATAAAGCATTGGTTAATTGGTGACAATTAGACATCTTAATAGAAGGATTTAAAACAACACCAATTAAGTAAATCAGAGGAATTGGAAAGAAATATTTTTTGAATTTTTCTTGTATTTTTTCAACAACATCCTTATATTTTTCTTTCTTCATAAATTCAGAGAGTAGAAAAGAAATTTCAGCTATATGTACTAAAGCCATAGTAACAGTAGGGTAATATGCTCTAGAAAACTCAACAGTAGTTGTATAAAGTTTATTGTAAAAATTTAACATCATTAATGGCCTCACAAGTAGTAGTTGTTAACATACGATTTGGATCAGTACAATGCGCATTAGCAACTTCAGTTATTGGGAATCTATATTTGTAGCAACATTTTAAAAATATATATGTATAATTTCATATAGTAACAATTTCGTCTTGCATGAATCTGGGTTTAAGGTTATGCTCGGTACACTTATTCTTAAATTTCTTAATTCTAGATTGTCCATTATTTCCTTGAATAACACCAACTGCTTTTCTAACATGAGTAATCTCAGTTGAAAATAAATCAAGAACACTTTTAACAATTAAATTATAAACATGACATGCACACCTAACATGAAAAATTTCGTCAAGTGGTGATTGCAAATGCAGTTTTAATATTGAAATTGCGACATTATTGTTAGAAGCATTATCAAAAGACATACACAATACTTTTTTCTTAAGATTATAAAATTCAACAACTTCGCAAATAGTAGTACTTATAAATACAACACTATGACTCTGATCTTCATCATATTTAAAAGCGATAATACGTTTTTGCATACAATAATTATCATCTATCCACTGACATGTAATTGTCAAATAATCATTTCATTAACAGCATGGCCAATATCAGAAGTTAGAGAAATTCTACAAGGAAGGTGGCTAAACAAATAACGTATGTATGTTTGATATTGTCCATGAAGTCTAAAGATATCAGATCTACAAGTACTTCTAGGGATACCTTTAAATAAAGGATCATAAATCCTTTGAATATACATAATAAGATATGATGAAGAAGCAAAAGAAAAAGGTAGACAACCCAAAGCAATCATTTTTGCTAACTCCTCACGATCCTTCATTTTATCATATTTCATAAGTCCTCCAGCAGTAGGGTTTAGAGTTGCTTGATTTCCATCTCCACCAAAGCCCCATTCTATAGGATGCTCAATTCTCATATGTCTAATAAGTCTCCTAGTCCCCCCTAATTGTCCTCCGATCTTATGTTTAAAATCATCATTACAAAGTCTGCATTTAACTCTATCAATACCTACTATTTCGTCAAAAAATCTCCAAACCTTACTTCTTTTTCTCCGATTAGTAGTCAGGGCTACAGGTGGTCTACTACTAGCACCACGACCACCACCCCTGCTACCAACTCCAACACTACTAGATGTAAGTGGTGTCTCATCTAAGGCTGTATGGTGGTCCGGGCCCGGGCCTAAATGGGCTAAACGGGCCGGGCTAAACGGGCCTGGGCTTGGCGGTCCCGGGCTCTGGCGGACCCGGACTTCGTGGGCCCAACGGGTGGGACCAGCCCGTGACGGGCCTAAGCCCATATGGTCCTGGGCTAAATGGGTCGGGCTCGTGGGCTTAGCGGGCCTAACGGGCTTTTTTATTTCCGGGTTTTTTTTTTTAAATTTTTTTTGTTTAAGGCAATTTTTTGTAAACCATATATGTATCTATATATATAAATTGCTCTTATACATGGCTATATAAATATATGTAGTATATATAATATAGAAATCTAATTATTAAAGTGCTTGACGAAAAAGTAAAATAACAAAACAATAGTAAAACTAAATTGGCATGCATAATAAATTAATAACAAAGTACAACATGAAGCATAAATACGTCTAATAATTTTAAAATAACACAAATTGTTGAAAAATCTTAAAGACGAATTTGCGGATAAATACCCTCACACAATACTTTATATGCCTCCTTAAAATGCCTGTGGTACACCCTGAACGAAAATTTAAGACTCTTCCACAGTTCTTGCACTTTAATATTTGGCCTTCTTCATTTTCTTCAAGCACTTCATAGTATTGCGAAACAAATAAGCGCACTCTTTCCGAACGAGGCATGATTTAACTTGAAAATTGAGATTGAGACTTGAAGTCTTGAAAATTGGAGATTGAGAGATTGAGAGAAATTTAGATTGAGAAATGAGTATTGAGTATTGAAATGAAGAAGAGGGAGGGGGGTATTTATAGTGTTAGAGAAGGTTAGTTTTGTAAATTAGAAAAAAGAATGGCTATTTGTGCAATTAATATGACCGTTGGTGGTCATTTGGGGTGGGGCCCTCATTTTGAAAAATCTTGTTTTGTAGTATATATAGTACTACTTCTTCATGTATATATAATATATATAGTATACTAGTATAATATACTATATATTGTATGTTATGTATATATATTCCCTTATATAATTTTTTGTAGTATATATTGTATGTTATGTATATATATTTTCTTGTAGTATATATTGTATGTTATGTATATACACTCCCTTATATAATTTGTTGTAGTATATATTGTATGTTATGTATATATATTCCCTTATATGTTTTCTTGTAGTATATATTGTATGTTATGTATATATATTCCATTATATAATTTGTTGTAGTATAAATTGTATGTTATGTATATATATTCCCTTATATATTTTCTTATAGTATATATTGTATATTATGTATATATATTATAGCTTATAAATAATTGCAAGTTAAAGACAAAAAAATATTGCAAAGAGATATTCAAGGGCATGTCTTATAATTTTTATTACCAAAAATGGCATATCTTTCTTAGTCTTCTTCCCCCCAATGGAATGAGCACAACAAGGTACTAATACCACCATTAAAAGGAAAAAAAACTAAAGAAGATATGCCAAAGTACAAGTTACACCATAATCTACATTGTATCTCTAACAAATCTCATAAATCCTTCAAGGTTCGGAGGAGGTTCCGTTGGTGGTGGCGGAAAAGAAGCTTGTTCATCACCGCTTCCGGGCGAAGCAGCATCCTCCGCAAGTTCCGCTATCATTTCTTCATAAGCTTCGTCTATCTCCGGTTGTGATTCTGCAAGTCCAAAGTTTCTTCTTTCCGAGCGGATCCAATCTCTGAATAGTACTGATTTTTCCAAGCTCTCCCTCATAGACGCTCTATGATCACCTATTTGAAGTCTTGCTTGACTGAAAGCGCTCTCTGATGCAACTGTTGAAGCTTGAATAGATAAAATATCCCGAGCCATCCTTGCAAGAACCGGAAAATGTTTTTCCCTTGCCTTCCACCATTCCAAAAGATCAAAGGTGCCGTCTGGATTCTCCTTTTCAAGTCCCTGCGACAAATAAACTTGAAGCTCATTTAGATGTGAAGTCTCATCAAAATTATCACCTTGAGAACCCCTAAACTCCGTCCAAGATTTAAGTGCTTTTAGGCCCGCAGCTCTTTTAGATGATTGTGAACTAGACGAAGTAGGGGTTGGAACATTTGGCCTAGCATGATCTAACGCAAGTTGATAAGCATTATAAATTGTTTGAGCATTTATTTTAATTGAGGCTTTTGCCTCTGCAAGTGTAGAAAATTCCTCAACTGAAAGATCTAAAGCCTTATAAATATTTGAGTACCAAAAGTGAGGACCTCCTAATTTCATTGTAGGATTTAACATTGCAGCAACACCATAAATAGGGGGGATAGGGAAAAAATATTTTTTAAACTTTTCTTTCATTGCATTTATAGCAAGTTTATAAATTTCCCCACCCTCCGAAAATTCAACAAACAAATCACATAGTGCTGCAATATAAACTAAACAGTTTGAAATAGTAGGATAATATTGCCCAGAAAATGCATTTGTAGCAATTTGAAAATATTCTAAAAAATCTATAAGAATTTTAACATTCGTCCAATCTTGATTTGTAAGGATTTCATCATCATCCTCATCACCAACACGAGCATTAAACGTTGCATTAATTGAGTTTCTATATTCATATGCAACTACTAAACTTTCGTACATATAATTCCATCTAGTTGGACAAGGTTTAGGAACCTTTCTTTCTCTAAGGCCAAATTCATCACATTTTTTAAAATACTCTCTAAGTCTACTTCTACGGTTTGAATAAAAAAGCCAATTAAGAGCCATTCTAACTTTTTCAATTTCTAAATTTAAAATTCTCATACCTTCACCGACGATTAAATGGTAAATATGACAAATACATCTCACATGGAAACATTTACTACATGCAGGATTTAGTGTTGTTGTAAGTATGCCTATAGCACTAGTGTTACTAGAAGCATTATCCATAGAAATTGCCATTATTTTATCTCTAATGCAAAAATATCTACAAATATCTGCAACAGTGTTAGCAATAAACTTACCTGTGTGACGTTAATTAATTATTCTATAAGCAATAATGAGTTTTTGCATTATCCACTCCTCGTCTATCCAATGACTTGTAACAGTTAGATAATCACAGTCATTATTACTTCTACCAATATCAGTAGTAATAGAAATCCGATTAGTTATATGAGTAAATAAATACCGCAAATATTGTTCATATTCATGTTTATATTTATAAATATCGCTCTTAACTGTTGCGCGAGGCCAACCTTTATAAGTAGGATTAAAAACTTTTCTAATATAATGCACAAAATTAGGGTTAGAAGGAAAAGTATATGGTAAGCACATAACAGTAACCATCTTTACTAATTCTTCACGATCTTTATTAGGATCGTAATATAAAATACCACCGGTCACAGTGTTAATTCCTGGTTGAACTAGATTTGAACCTGTACTAGGGTTAACCGCAGTATCTACACTTGTCCCCTCTTGCTGCGCTTTCATTTATAAATATTTAACTTTATCTCTAGGGTGTGTTTGTATGTGCCTAGCCAAACTACCCGTACCACTACGGTCTCCAGTATATTTATGCGCCAGCAATTTCCCACAAGTTTTACACTTAGCCTTATTTTGTTCTCTTACTTGAGTAAAAAAATTCCAAACTATTGATGTTTCTAGGCGTTTAGAAGGTTGTCTATTAAAAGTAGGGGTTTCTACAGGTGGGTCGGGCGGGGCATCAGTTGGGTTATTAACAGGACTAGTAGGTGTATCATCTAAATCCGGTTGGGTTTCATCTACATCCTCATTTTCCTCATCATTTTCTAAGATAGTTTGATTAGGATAAAGAACATTCATAACTTCTTCATTTAATTGTTCACCTGGTGCAACATTATGGCAAAATTCACTATCGGAAAATTGAAAACAAGGGATATCACTATCAAGAATAATAGGAGCAGCAGGACGGGTAACAGGTCTGGGTCGGGGAGCCGGGGGAAGGTAGTAGGTTGGAGACTACTTTCACCAATTTTAGCTTTTCCCTTACCACCAAATATTTTTTCAAAGAAAATTCCATATTAATTACAATTATGCAAACTAAAACACACAAAAATATATTCTTAAAACTTAAGAGTTGGAACGAGTTTACCGAATTGCCGAACAACTTCTTGAAATTTGAAAATCGTTGAAGACTTGAAGACTTGAATACTTCAATTCACCAACTTCACAATTTTTCACGAAATTGCAATAATAAAATAAGCAATTATAGAAGAGAAATTAGATATAGATTGAGAGAGATTGATGAATTGGTGAGTAAAAATGAAAGAATGAGGGGGTATTTATAGTTGAGAATTGGAAAAAAGTGTAATTATATAAAGTTTGGGGGCCAAATGGCTATTTTTTAAAGTGGCCAACGGATAAATTATGAAGGCCAACAGCTAGATTTTAAAAATCTGACCGTTGGTCTTTTTTTTAAAATATTTTTTTTTTAAAAATAGCCGTTGGAGCCCGTTAGGCCCGGTTGAACCGGCCCAGGCCCGCCTGCCGGTCCCGGTCTTAGCGGTCCCGGGCTCGTGGGCTTATAGAAGTGAACCGGCCCGCCACGGGCCTCCTGCACCATTGGGGACCGGCCCACCAGGACCGGCCCGCCAGGACCGTTTAGCCCGTTAAGACCGCGGGCCCGGTCCCAGCCCGGCCTACCATACAACATTAGTCTCATCTTCAATTTCTAATTCATTATCTTCTATACCGAAATCTTCTTGTAATTGTTCATAATCCATATTATTATCAGGTAATGTTACAGAAATATGTGAAGAATCATTTAAATTACTACCAGATGTTGAAGTAGTACCTCTTTTTCTATTTCCCCGATTAGTAACCTTATTACAAACTCTTTTTGCAGCATTATACATATTGTGAAAATTTAACTACTAGCAAAAGTTAAAAATGCAAATAAAATGGTAAATAAGAGAAAGAGTTGGGGGGAGTGCACCGAATTCGGCAATAAATTGAACACTTGATGATTTCGCAACTCCAATGTTACCACGAAGAAACGTCAATTGTTCAAACTTCAAACTTCAAATAATAAATAATACGATAAATTAAATTCCAAAAAAAATGAGAGCCAAATACTTGACTGCACTTTAGGTGAAGAATGAGAGAATGATAATGAGAATATGAGTTTGAGAAATGAGAGATGAGTGAAGAAATGAAGAGGGGGAGCGTGTATTAATAGTTTTTCAAAGGGTTAAATTAGTAATTACAAAAAGTGTTAATTTTAAAAAAATGGCCCAAAAAGGGCTATTTGTGCAAAACAGTCGTTGGGCAACGACCCCTTGGCCTAGCTAACCGTTGGCAACAGTCAGAAACATTTTAAAAAAAAATTCAAAGAGTAGCCATTAAACCGGTCCGGGCCGGTTAACCGGTTCTACAGTGATTTAAGTTGATCGGGTTTGACCGGTCCGGTTAACCAGTTGAACTAATGTGAACGGACCAACACCCTTACCCTAGTAACCCAGCCCACCCGGACCCTATGTATCGGTCTGGGCCAGGCCCGATTTCAACCGGTTTGGGCCGGTTCGGAAACGGGTTGACCCAGCCCGTTTAACACCCTTAGTAAAAAGCGGCATTTAGCACATTAAGCTCAAACACGTAAAAATCAGATAATAAATAAAAGCCAAGTATAATAGTTATTCTAATCTCGAATTTTGAACCCTGAACCTGAGATTCTGGGTTTGATCCCCAGCAGAGTCGCCAGAGATGTCAAACCTTTTTTTCTCCGAGGAAGGAAGTTTTTCCAATTAATGTAACATTATTTGAAATGGAATTATTTAATTAATTTAGAGTCGACACATGGGATAATTTATGGTGTCCCAAGTCACCGGTTTATTTGAACTCCCAAATCGAGGAAATTGACTCTATTTTTTTGGTCCGCGAATATAGAAAACCGGATAAGGAATTCTGTTAACCCGGGAGAAGGTGTGAAGCACTCCCAAGTTTCGTATTTTTAGCACGACCCCTCAACTATTAATGATTGGCCTAAATACCTGAATTAGTACATATTTAAAACCTATGTGCATTTTTACTTTCTAACCGCTTTTAGAGAATTTTAATTGCTTTTTAGGATTTATAGAATTTATTTAAATAAGTCGCGATGTTGCGCACTTATTGTTTTTGCACACATTGCGAATCGCGTCACGTGAAATGCACCCGCAATTTAAAATATGTTTATTTAGTTATTGTTTGAAGTTATTGGTCGAGTCATGTGAAACGCACACTCGAGTTAGAATTTATGTATCGTGACCATGCCACGGGAACCGTACCCATTACCACGATGATTTATCAAATGCACCTAGAGCAAACTACGAATGCTTATAAGATGTTCTTCCTATTTGAGATGATTGTAAAGGTCAAAGTTATGGAAATTATTTTAGAAAAGTATAAGGTGTTAATTTTTTCTAAATCGTTGGACCTTTGCCGCATTGGAGTTCACATGAAAGTTAGATTTACGACCCAACTCTGTTAATGAAAGAACTGAACCCCACACAAATCCCTTCTAGGCAAGCTTTTGGGCTTAAATATTTCTAAAGACAGCAGCCCAATAATTCTGTTAACGCCTGTTTTAACAATTTTGCATTTCAACATCAAATGCAAATCAACAACAGCTATACAGAGTTTTAAACATCAATATATGAATAAACAGATTTATATGGCTAGTTCATGAACTCAAACTCAATTTTGCAGAAAGTATTACACTATCAGCCATCGATAGAAGCTACATCTTTCAATTGTTGATAAAGTTCACGTTAAACAGACAACCCATTAATAATAAGTTGCGTGAGTGTTCCTTCCCGATTGCTCAAATCAAGATATGAACTAACATGGATAATATTAAAGCATGACCCACTGCGCCAGGCCTTCATACAAAACCTCCAATCAAATCATGCAAACAAATAGAGAAAAAAAGGTCTATTGGAGTCCGAAAAGTGACTCCTTAAATGGTTAACCCTTCAAATAGGTCACCAAACCTTTGGAGGGCCTTAAAATCGTTAAATCAGGCAACCGTCGAGTCCAAACTCACTCTTATTTCAGACACAACTTACTCATATGTGGTTTTCCCTAAAATGGTTTTAAATTGCATAAACCCATATATATATATATTTACGCTACTACATATTCAATACATTAAAGAACAAACATGGCCACGCCTGCAATTTCTTCTAACAGACCTCAATACCAGTTAAGATTACATTCAAGTTTACTATAATCTAGAGTAAGAAACATATTCTCATGCTTTTGATTCCAAACGACCTTCAAACAAATGACCTACAGCTATCCAAACTTCCTATGTTCTCCACAACTTTACATGCTTCTCATCATCAGCCTTGGAGGGATCACAGAATTATATTAATTCTACTATCATTCCTCCAACAAATGTTCAAGCCTTGCAAACATTATTAATAGGGACATGTTAAAGGAGCAAACATAGTTATTCAATTAAGAGACTAATATTAGTTCAATAACACCAGAGATTCATTTTAAGGTCATAAATCACTAAAGGAAAAACGGTCAAACATGAGCATATTTAAATCTAACGAACAATTTATCTTAACAAAAATAACATAAGTGGAAACTAAGCACCAGAAACACTCTTTATTCAAGGTTTCAACCTATTTTAATCATTCAAGCAAGGCATAATACAAAAAGATTTCTTAACATACCTAACTTAAGTAACAGATATGCTGTAAAGGAGCTAAACAAAGGCAGAATTCCGCCTTTGAATGAATTTTCTAGCGATTCCAGCAATAAAATCAGCAATTTCAGTAGCTAACAGCCCTTTTGAAAACCCAGAGATGTGGAACCAAAGAAAGGAAATATGAATCAACTTGAAACTCTTTTTATTTTTTTTTCTTTTAGCTTGCTCATTTCTAGATTTTGAGAATTTTTGGAAAGAAGCAGAGTTTTTCTTTTGTATCTGTGTGTATTCTTGTCAGTGAATCTGCAGATAATTAATTGTTTGAGTGAAGGAAGGTGAGGTATTATATAGAGTGTGAGTGTGCAAGAGGATAGGGAATAATCTGGAAATGTGCAGTCCTTAAAAATAAGGAAAATGACATCTTCTTTTAATAGATATGGACGGTTGTCCTCTTTTCTAACAGTTGTCCTTTTCTCCATCTTTCAGCGCATTTCCTTCTTCTGAAATTAACCCTTTTATCCCAACTTCTACCCTAATTTTTGGTTTTTATTGCACTTTAACCCCTTTTCTAGAAGCTTCCTAAGTAACCATTCAAAATTTTCAGAATTTCATATTCCCTTAGCCCCGTCCTAGGTTCTTGTTAATTACAAGTCAAAATAAATTCTTACTCTCATAAAGCTATGGGTCTGCCCGTGGCCCATTTGACAAACCTTAGCTTTAACAGCCAAAATTTCCTATAACTTTGACCCTTATGCAAATCCAATTATCAATTAATTGACCTAAACTATGCTATAACAAAAATGACATGCTCTAATCAATCATACTAAAATATAATCAATGACACTCATGGAAAAACAAACAATCAACACAAGAATGTTACTAAATCAAAACTTGAATTTAAAGGACAAGAATGAAAATCTGACCATCTTAAACATGTAGCCATGCATCAAACAAGATTGACAATTCGACTTGACAGTGACAAAATTGCAGAAAAAGTTAAACCTAATTAAATTCTAGTCTACTAAATTCAGAGAAGAAACAGTGAGAGGAAAGAATAGGTTACCTAATGAAATCGAATGCAGGGATAGAAGAACAAAGCTCCACGTGTTTAAATCTTCGAAACACCAGAGACTTTAGACCTACGAGTATTCAATCAAACTTAATCTAATAGATACTTCATAAGCCAAAAATCCTCGAAGAATTGAAGTCTTGGATTTGAGGAAGAAGACTGGTGGACAATTATCAGGGTTTGGGCCGGTGGTCGGAGTTTTGACCAAATTCCGGCAAAGAGGGAAACGGGAAAAAACTAGCATCAATCGATAGCTCTCATCGAGAGTTATCGATTGATGCTAGTTTCAACCAACAACTAGTAAAAATTCAGCAACAATCGACAAAGGAAAACAGATAGTTTTCTTTTCTTTTTTCTGAGATTTCTTAGATCTATATATATGAAATTCTAGGGGATTTGAAGAATGATACAAAAGGATTTGGGAAAATGAGGGTATGGGGATTATTTGGTGGTGATATGAGGCCATTTGGAGTGGTGCCACCGGCCAAAGGCGGGTTAGGGTGTAGTGGCGGCTAGGGTTTGGAGAAGAGGTGAGAGGGAGTGAGGCTAATGAGAAAAGAGCCGAGTTTCGGGGTTTGGGGGGTGGGGTCTCTCAGACAATTATAAGGGGGAAATGTAATCAGCTCACATCCGTTGGATGGACATTAAACGAACGGCCAGGATTAAGGGGATGGAAAACGGGGTTGCTTGGTTTGTAAAGGGGGCTGGACCAGTTTTCTTTTGGGCTGGGGCGGATGGAATTTAAGGGGATTGTGCCACTGAAAGTGGCTATGGGTCCAAATCCGGGTAAGACCAATCCAACTCTTTATTTCCTTTTCTTTGTTTCTTCTTTCTTTTTCTTTGATTTTAAAATTCTAATTAAATTAATTAAAATCCTAACTTAATATAATTTACAAAAATTAAACCAACTTATATATTTTCTAATATTTAAATAATTATATTACTTAATACTAATGAAAGGAAATTATTAATTAAAAACTACAAGCTGAGTAAACACAACTCTTTTATTTTTTGTGATTTTCAATTAATAAACGTAATTAAATCTTACAAATGCAAATAAACCTAAAATTCTATGCAATGAAGATTTGGACCTTTTTGTGGTAATTTTCATGATTTAAAAATATTAAATATCCATAAAATGTGACTAAATGCAAACAATTAAAAGAAATTCCTAAAAAGAATTCTATAAAAGTTAAAAATAATTAGAAAAGTCTAATTTTGCGGATTTTGTAGGAGTATTTTTGTGAGGCAAAAATTACATGCTCACAAAGATGATGAGATCGAGTCGGTGTTACTGAAAAAGTTTGGGGAGACTTTGTCCGAGGGAGCAATGATATGGTATCACAACTTGCCCTCAAATTCCATTGACTCGTTCGCTATGCTTGCAGATGCTTTCGTAAAGGCTCATGCCGGGGCCATCGAGGTTGAGATCAGAAAGTCAGATCTTTCAAGGTCAAAAAAAGGATAACGAGATGCTCAGGGAGTTTGTATTAAGATTCCAGATGGAACGGATGGACCGACCACCGGTTGCGAATGATTAGGCCGTTCAGGCATTCACTCAGGGAATCAATCCCCGAAGTTCCTTGGCCTCTCAACAGCTAAAACAAAATTTGGTGGAGTACTTGGTGGTAACCTGGGCCGACATCCACAATAGGTATTAGTCAAAGATCGGGGTCGTGGATGACCAACTCGGGGCCTCTTCTGGATCTGTTTACCCAATCAGGGCCGATGATAGACCTAAGAGAGCCATTGATCAAGAGCACAGACCGGTCCGAGATCGGTATCAAACATACAACACGGACCGAAGGGGAAATGGATCCGGGCGTCACCCCTCAAGGAACGAGAAGAGAAGCGTTCAAGGGCCCAGTGGCCGAGGTCTGATAAGAAAGAATGGGTTCGACAGGCCGCTCGGGAGTAGGGAAACACTGAGATTATTGGAGTAAAACTTTAACATGGACTCTGCCAGCATCGTGTCAGCAATAGGGCGCATCAAAGAGACCAAGTAGCCTCGACCATTGCAGTTCGGCCCTACCCGGAGAGATCCTAAGTTGATGTATAAGTATCATGGCACTCATGATCGCAGGATCAAAGATTTTCAATAATTAAGAGAAGAAGTTGCTCGATTATTCAAAAACGGGCACCTCTGAGAATTCCTAAGTGAGCGAGCCAAAAACCACTTCAGGAAAAGGTACGCGAAAAAACAGGTCGAACAAGAGGAACTTCAGCATGTGATCAACATGATCATCGGAGGAGTCGATGTTCCCCAAGGGCCAATGATTAAATGCACTAAAGTATCTATCACAATGAAAAATGCACTCAAGCTTATGTTCCGGAGGGAGCCATTTCGTTCAGCGACGAAGATGCTGAGGGCATCGTACGGCCTTACAACAATGCACTGGTAATATCTGTACTTATAAATCCCGTGTAAAGCGTGTACTAATTCATCCAGGTAGACTGACCAACATCGTCAGATCAAGAGTCGTAAAGCAATTGGGGTTATAGGACCAAATCTTACCAGCAGTCTGAGTATTGAACAGATTTAACATGGCGTGTAAGACCACAAAAAGAGAGATAACTTTCCCAGTAAACACTACTGGAACAATCCAAGAAACAAAGTTCTACGTGATCGACGGGAACATGAGGTGCAATGCTCTATTCGGAAGGCAATGGGTCCACAGCATGAGGGCGTTACCCTCGACCTTGCACCAGGCGTTGAAATTTCCCACACCGGGGGGAATCAAAATGGTCTACGGAGAATAGTTGGTCGCAAGAGAGATGCTTGCTGTCGACATGGTCATCTCGATGCACGCAATTTTAACATCTTGAAATATTGAACCGACTAAAAAGGAAGAGATTAAATAGCAATCATTGATATCGGCCTCAGCCGAACCGGAGAAACAGGAAGAACGGGGATCAGACAAGGAGGATGATTATGGCATCCCGAGATCATTCATAGCTCCTGATAACACCGACGTCACCAAATTAATGGTTGAAGAGTTAGAGCAAGTCATATTAATCGAGCATCTGCCAGATCGAAAGGTATACTTGGGAACGGGACTAACCCCTGATCTCAGAAAAAACTAATTGATTTTCTTAAGTCTTACGCTGATTGTTTCGCTTGGTCCCATCTTGGCATGACAGGGATCACATCGGAGGTAACCACTCACAAGAAGAGTTTTGACCCGAAGTTCCATCTGGTTAAGCAGAAGAGGAGACCACAGTCCGTGATCAAACATGTTCATCAAGGAGTTGGTCCTTGACCGATGCCAGCTCCTCTTTTGTGGCCTCTTTCTCCGAAGCCAACAGATCTATCCTGCCATTCCACGCCTCGGTCGTGGTCTTGACCTCGTCAATCTCAGCCCGAAACTGGTCGATCAGGTCTACCTTCTCTTGGACCTATGAGGTTGTATCATTAGTCACCACAAGTAGCTTATTGTTTTTAGCCTCAAAGACCTTTACCTTCTCAACCAGGTCGGCGTGCTCCCGCTTCACGGACATGGCCTCCTTCTGAGCCTTTTCCAGCTCGAGTCGAAGAATTGGGAGGTCCTTGAGGGCCTCGCCTTGTTGTTCACTAAGAGCCTTATACATGTCCTTCTTTCGGACTTGATCTTTGAGCTCGACTCGAGCTGGATGATCTCCAAGCGGGACCGAAGGAAGCTATTATGATGATGCATCAAAGCTTGAAAAAAAAATGAGGCTATTAGAATATGCTGAGCAAAATTGTACGAAGGATGCAAAGGATAAACATCTTACCCGGTTCAGTGCCTGTTGTGCCTCGTTGAAGAGGCTAGACGTGCCTACCTCGTTCATCTTTGCCTGGTCCTTCTTGGTCACCAGACAATGAAGGTAGCTGGCCACACCCATCGGAGAGGATAGTGCCCGAGCGTCTTCTAAGATAGTAAGAAAGACCGTTCTCTTACGGTCAGGGTCCACACTCGGGGCAGGGAACTGCTTCACCAGTTTCGGGCTCGAGCTCAGCTCGCCCGCTCCTGATGGCACATCTTTTTTTGGGATCTCCATGTGACCAAACCTGGAAAAGTCCTCCAATGCGGCCATGTCCATGCCATCGAAGAACGTGTTGAGGGCATCATCTAGGCCCGACGTCATCTCATTTGATATCTCCTTATCAACTTGAGCCTCTTCGAGCATGGACTCAGTATAAGACGCCATCTACGCGATGTCAAAGACGCCGACTTCCTACTTTGGGGCAGGAGCAGCTTCTTGGGAGGCCATAGCCTCAGACTCTTCCCCTGATCCCCGAGCTAGAAGGGGATCGACCTCTTGGCTGCCTTTCTCAATTGCTGCCTGCTCCCCTCATTTAATGTCAACCCGTGAACAATATGATCAAGGTCGTCATCCTCGGGATAATCCTGAGCAGGTAGATGGAATCAGAATCTGGTACCCTGGACTTGGTACTCTTTTTATTTTTCCGGATCGGGATGGCCACCCTTTTCTTCCTCACCTCGACATCTGGGGAGCCCAAAGACTTCCTTTTCTCCTCCTTTGCGGCAACCCTGGGCTACCCTGAAGCAGAGGGTTCGGCGAGCGCGGACAGATCCCCATCCTCATCCAACAGCCTGAACTCGATGGTCTTGGGAAAACATGCTAGAAGGAAGAAAACTTAGTGAAATATAAGTCAAGTGTATGAATGTAATCATTTAGAGAGAACCTCACCATGAGAACAAGGCTTCCCCCTTGCCCTTCGAAAGCTTGCTCCATCCGCGCTCAGAGTAGGGCATCTGTTTGCAGATGTCCTCGATCCATTCCTTAAAGTGGGGGACTACACTAGGAACCTAGACAATCGTTTCACAACGACAAACATAGGAAAATAGGAAAAGAATAAAAGGGAAATACTAATACACGAGAAGGAAAAGACTTACATGATGCGTTCCATTTTTCAGGGAACGGTAGAAATTCGGAGGGGATGAGGTCTTCAGTCTTCACCCGAACGTACCTCCTCTGCCAACCTCGATCTCGATCATCGTCGATGCTCGAGAATGGAGCCTTACCTTCTCGGCGAACGAGCTTGATCAACCCTCCTTGGAAGATTCGGGGACTTTATAGATGAAGCATATGGTCGAGTGTAAACCGAGGTGCTTCGGTATTGTACACTAAGTGTCAGGGGAGGATTACAATCCTTCAAAGGGACGGGTGAATCTGCCCAAGGCAGACCTCATACCTTTTGCAAAAGTTGAGGACTATGGGGTCCACTGGGCGAGCGTGAAAGGGTAAGTGTAAATACTTAAGCACCCCTCCACGTGAGTGGTGATGTCGTCATTGGGCCTGAGGACGACCACTTCATAGCCCTCCCAATTACAGTCTATCGGGAGTATGGATAGTGTTTCCTTAGTAATGGAGCATATGTACCTCCATGCTCCCTTGCCACAGTCTTGTTGACTGGAGGCCTTCTCCACGTTGAAGTTGTTCCTGATAGAGCATCACCCGGGTACTAAGCTCTTGAAGGAAGGCTCCCGGGCCACCTCAGGAATGGTCACCTCGGCGTCTGTGGCGGGGTTGGAAGATCAAGAAGCGGTTTGCTGAGGTACAGATTTGGAAGTTTTTGCCATCGGGATCAGGGAAATATGAAGGTTTGAAGAAAAAATATGAAGATTTGAAGATTGGATGAAAATATGAAGGTCTGGGTTGAAGATTCAAAGAGAATGTATGAAGATTGAGGATGAAGATATGAAGGTCTAGTGTCACGACCCCAAATACCCTGGTCGTGATGGCGCCTATCACAGTACTAGGCCAGCCGAAAGAACACGAACCATATGGAAGATCTTTTGTAAAATTTACTCTTTCTCTAAACAGATTAAGTCTCAATTTTTTCATTTCAAAATATCAAGAGAAATACGCGAAATCAAGTACGAAAATACAATCTACACAGCCCAAATCTGGTGTCACTAGTCATGAGCCACTAAGTACAACTCAACACAGTCTCCTTAATACAAATTAAGTTGAAATATAAAGTATATGGATAGGAAGGAGAAGGGCAGGGCTGCGAACGCCGTGCAGCTACCTTGCTAACTCCGGAAGTACACAGAAGCTGCTAAAAGCTCAGAAATACCTGAATTTGCACACAATGTGCAGAGAGTAATGTGAGTACGCCAACTCAGTAAGTAATAAAAGTAAATAAAGACTGGGCAGTAAGAAATCACGTAATCCACGTCATAGCACCACAGCGGGTACAGTATGATTCCAAAATAGGCTACAAATCAAATCATCTCGTTAAGCTCCAATTTCAGTAAAATCCTTTGAAGAATGTCTTTCTAACAGTTTCAATAAAGGTTCAATGTAGTCTATAGTGAAAGTGTTGAAAATCATAATCGGCCCCTCGGGCAAAATAATTCATAAACATCCCTTTTGGCAAACCCCTCGGTTATTCATGTACATCACATAACATGAAAATCTCAGTGGAAATACAAACCAAATCAGTAATTTAATTCCAAACATCTCGTAAAAATTCTAGTTTCAATGAAAGTTGTTCAAAATATTTGTTTAACAATTTCAATAGAGGCTCAGTATAAAGAGGAGTGAAAACAGGAATTTCATGAAAACAAGCCCCTCGGGCAAAGCATCACTCGTATACATGTATATATATATATATATATATATATATATATATATATATATATATATATATATATATATATATATATATATATATATATATATACATATAGCCCCTCGGGCAAGCCTCTCAGTCACTCATGACTCAACTCTCATCAATCAGCGCTCACACTCAGCACTCACGCTCAATAGGTACCATACAATAACCGCTGCGACGTTTAGCCCGATCCATATATCGCTGCGGCATGCAGCCCAATCCATATATACAGTCGACTGCGCTCACTAGCGGTGTGCAAACTCCGGACGGACTCCTACAGCCCAAGCGCTATATCGCTCAGCGTGCAGCCTAATCCAATATTGTTGCGGCATGCAGCCAGATCCATATATCGCTGCGGCGTGCAGCCCGATCCATATACATATATATATAAGTGTCGCTGCGGTGTGCAGCCCGATCCATAGATATATAATCCTCACAACTAGGCCCTCAGCCTCTCTCTCAGTCATCAATCTCACAATCAGGCCCTCGGCCTCTCTCAGCCATCAACCTCACAAGCCATTCGGACTATCAGTAAGACAGGGCGTTCAGCCCAAAATATCATATATAACATCAAAACTGAGTAAATAAGGCTGAGTTATGAAAACAGTAAAATACAGCATGATTGATACAAATATTAAGTCAAAATGGTGAGGAATAGTAGTAAAAATCCCCTAATGGTCCAAACAGTTGGCACGAGGCCCAAATATGGCATCCAGCTCAAAACATGATAATACTTTCCCAAAACACAATAGTATCAAATAGTTTTCAATCAAATACGCGACTCCTAGTCTTACGGGATTGACCAAGTTACAAATCCCCAATGGTGCACGACCCCACGCTCGTCATCTAGCGTGTGTGTCACCTCAAAGTAGCACAACGATGTGAAATTCGGGTTTTTATACCCTCAGGACAACATTTACAATCATTACTTACCTCAAACTAGATGAAAATCCTACTCCGTAGCGCCCTTGCCTCTCGACTCGGCCTCAACTCGTCTCGAATCTATCCAAAATCTGATCCATAACATCAATATACGCTATGAGAAAAAAGCCCACGCGAAAATAATCAAATTACAATCAAAAATCCCAAAATTGGTCAAACCCGACCCCCGGGCCCACTTCTCGGATTCTGACAAAAATCACAAAACTCTTACTCTGTCACGAGTTCATAAATACCAAATACATCAAAATCCGACCACAAACGACCCCTCAAATCCTTAAATCAAAGTCTCCAATCTCAAGCCCTAATTCCCCAATTTTAGGCTTTAAATCCCATAAATTTCATGTCTAATTAGGTAGAAATCACCATAGAATCGAGTATTGAGTTCAAAAAACTTACCTCCAAGTGTTTCCATTCGATTCCCTCTTCAATTCCTCTCAAAAAGCTTCAAAATCGCTCAACTATGGTGGAAAATAGACCAAAAATCGCGAAGACAACTATTTAAACATTCTTCCCAGGGATAAATTCCTTCTTCGCGAACGCGGTCAAAGCCTCACATTCGCGAAGCACAAAAAGATCACAGCTCAACTTTCCTCTTACGCGAATGCGAACACCACCTCGCGAACACGATGCCTTACTCAGCTTAACCTACGTGAACGCGTTCCTCCAGCCGCGAACACGATGCATTAGGGCCTGATGCCCAAGTCTGCTTCACCCTTCTACGCGAACGCGAACAATACTACACGTTCGCAATGCCCTAGGACGAAGGAGTAAAACAACGTGGGAGGATTGGAATAAAGGGTAATGGAGAGAGACGATTCCTAACAAGAAACCTACAGAATAGCAATCCATCAGATGTGATACCGACTCTAACGACCTTGACATGCACCTGCAGCCTACTCTGTTTAGCAAATCTGATGTTCAGCTCTTATTGTACCTTTTGCCGTGAAACTGGGCTTCAATGCTCCGCTTGCCCGACCCGATTCACAATCCTTATTCGACTTGTAGTGCCCGAAGGGTTTTCACCATCAAGCCTCTCTCATTTTGATTTTTCTCTCAACTCACCGTCGCCTTATGGTGCCCGTGAAGGTTTTCACCAATAAGACTCTCTCATTTTGATCTCTCTCAGCTTTCATCACCTTGGGGGTACCCGTGAGGATTCTCATCAACAAGACTTTCTCATTCTTCATTTCCTTCGTTTGGACCGGAGTGTTGCCCCTGATATGATTCACCTCTGCTCACTTGCCTCGGCATTTCTTGAAGACTGATCGGAAGGTCTTTCTTTGGACCGTAATGTGGGCTTTTGGATAGGGTTAGAAAGGAGGGGTATCAAAGGCTCAAAACAATTCAATCATGGGTTTAAAGTTACAACTTTCGGAATCAGATTTCTCACAGCGACCACAACTTCTGCCCCAGTTTCTTTCTTGGGGGACTTTGGATTTTTGTTTTGGTGTGACTGAACCTCAGAGAAAGGCTGCCTACGTACCCTTTCGGGATCAAGTCAAACGTAGTTCAGGCGACTACTTTGATTGTTGCGATCTTTCTTCCGCTTTTCTTTTCCTTTCTTTTCATTCTTTTTCTTTTCCTTCTCTTCTCTTTACTTATTCCTTTCCTTTCTCTTCATTTCTTTTCTTTCCCCTTTTTTTCTTTTGCTTTTCTTTTCTTTTCTCTTCTTTTGTTTTCTTTCTTTTCTTTTTTTTTTCCTTCTTTTTCTTTTTCACTGTTTTTCTCTTGTTTCTCCATTTACTTCCCCATTCGAACTTGCGAGTCTGATTAATGATTCCGAAAGAGGGGTATGCAAGAAAATAACTGAGGCTCAAAAGGGGTAACAAAGGATAAAGTGTTTGGATAGCAGAACAAAATGTCTTCGTCATCTCAATCTCCAAAATATGCCAAGTACAAACTACACAATTAAACAAGCTGAGGAAAATATACGTAACATTTGATTGCACTAGAATTACTAACCATATCCACACATTTGCCTTCTACATTTGTCAATTACCCAGAACCATTTGGACAACAGTCTCGGTACCATGAGCGGTCCCTGTAGACTTGGGGTAAGCCTGCCTTTGGCTTGAAACCGATGCGGCATGATGCATCTCAACAGTGTTTCTTTATGTTCTATCTGCCCCCAGTTTCGCTTGTCTTGGGCGCGAAGTGATCTCAAAATGCCTTTACCTATTTCCCTTGAACATTGTTTCATTGCTTCATTACTAAACTGACTTTTTTTTTTTAATTTAAATAGGCTGAAAATTATGCGTGCATGTCACGTCACTAGAACTAGCATGAAAAGAATTGCGGAGGGAGAAGGGAATAAAATGACTAGAAATGGCGGGAACTAAATGAAATGACTAAAAATGACTAGAAATGGCGGGAATTGCATTAGACTGACAGTGAAAGGGTTTAAACAACGAAACAAGCAAACTAGATTAGAGTTACAACCCTTGGACAAACCTGAACAAACTACACAAGCTGCTACGATGGGACAAACAAGACAAAATGAAAGGATAGACGGGTTTAAGTCACAAGACAATATCCGGATTACAACCCTGAAATAACCCAGACAATAGAAATGACAACAAAATAAACCACCAAAACTCCAAGAGATGGAGCGTCTTCCCAATTACCAAGTACGGCGTCTTAGCCACTGAATTTCATACCAAGATTGCTAGAATTTTCACAGGACTTCATCACGTTGTTTTGAGCAAACTGCTTCTGGGTTTCTTCTACCGGCTCATTCTCACGACCAATCATACCCACCATATGCGTCTCATTGGGCACAGGAGATGGATTTTGGCCGGTGTTTGTTGCATCTGGATTTTGCACGACGATGTCTCCTACATCAATAAGCTTTTGAATTGCATTCTTCAGGTTCCAACATTTCTCTATGTTGTGCCCCAAGGCACCTGAGCAGTATGCACACTGTTGAGAAGGATTGAACTTCTTTGGAGGAGGGTTCGGCACTTTTGCCTGAATCGGCTTCAACATGTCCAGTGTCCTTAACCGCTGAAACAGACTGGTGTATGATTCTCCCAACGGAGTGAAGGCTTTCTTCTTTCGTAAACTCTCATTCTTAAATGCCGGATTGGGCCGGAAACCTGAGCCGGGGTGTTTTTGGGAAGCTCGCGAGGGTAGATGGGCATTTTGAGGAGCTGGGTACTGAGAGTGTGATGTGCGACTTTGGGATTTCTGTGGAGAGAAGTAGCATCAAGGACGGTCATCTAATGCACAAGGATAACCACAGGGACGATGTCGAGGCCGGAAGTGTTGATCAGGAAAACTTATCGGATCGTCCTTTCTGTTCCTCTTTCTTCCAACCAAGCTTACTGGTACGTTCTGACTGGCTTCCGAACGACTCACGATTTTGCCTGACTTGATTCCTTCTTCCACTAGCTCCCCCATTTTTAACACATCATTGAAAGGCTTACCCAAGGCCGGGATCAAATGACTGTAGTAGGTGGGTCCCTGGGCCTGTAGAAAAAGCTTAACCATTTCTTCTTCGTTGATCGGGGGACTGACTCGAGCAACCTGCTCCCTCCATCTGAGCCCAAGTTCATTAAAGCTTTCCTCCGGCCTCTTTTCCATCTTAGATAGCAAGGTGCGGTCTGGGGTAACACTTGATTTGCGTTGAAAGTATCGGACAAAGTCATGAGCCATGTGGCCCAATGTAAGCCACCCATCGATATTTTGACGACCATGCCAATCCAAAGCTGCCCCAGTTAGGCTTTTACTGAAATATGCCATCATCACGTCATCTTCCTCTCCAACAATCCTCATTTCGTTGCAATAGGTCCTCAGGTGGGCTACCGGATCTCCACGCCCATCGTACAAGTTAAAGTCTGGTACTTTGAATCCTGCGGGCAGGCGGGTGTCATGTGGCACAATCGGTCCTTTGCAAGTCATGCTACCCTGGCCCTCCACTCTTCGCTTGTCCCTTAAGGACAGTTCTGTGCTTGTCGATTTCCTGGGTACCTCTTCTCGCCCTGTTCTTCCCGCAACCCTTTCATTTCTACCATGAATCTGCTCATCCTGGGAGCTCTTCTTGTATGGATCAAGGACCTTGTGGTCAACCTCTGAAGGGTGAAATCGGGCATTACGTGCGTTGAGTGGATGTTCATTTAACGGATATGACAGGAGGGCAATTTTGGGGAAAAGTGATTGAAGGATGAGCGATGGAGCTACTAGGGTAGTTGGGGCGAGCGTGATAAGCGTGTGTATCTGGAGAATATGGAGGATCATCCGGCATTGTGTTGGGAGTCTGGGTAGCGTCTGGGAAAATTGGTGGTGGCGGGGGTGGTGCCTTTCCAGTCATCCAGGCTTGATACATGTTTGTCATGTGTTGTCTCAGCATCCGCACCTCTTCAACCAACCCATTATCCCGTTCCACCAACTGTTGTCGAACATCGGTATCAAGCAACTCAGTTCTGTTGTTCTCTGCCATTGCCTTTTGCCTTTGTGTTGCAGGGAAAAGTTACTTTTAAAACCACAAACCAACCACCTGTTTGGAATGATATGGCAAAATAAAACCATCACGTTAGCGTTAGGGCATTTAACACATTGGTAACAGCTTTTGATCGGGCGCATGCGTCATCCCGGCTGTTCCTTATTTCCAATTGCAAACTTTTCTTCCTTTGTTTTTCTTCTTTTTCCTTCTTTTTTTCTTTACTCCTGCCTTTGTCCTCTCTCGTTCCTATTTCCTTCCTTTCTTGAGTTTTGTTTTTCCGCTCTTTTTTTCTTTTTGCCTTTTGTGGTTTTTCCTCTCTTTTCTCGTTTTTTTTTCTTTTTGTTATGGTCGAATCCTATGGAGATTGCCTACGTATCACGACCCCGCGTGAATCAGACCGAGCGTAGTTCTTGAAAAGTAGGAGCATGATAGTTTTGGCAATTTCAATTTTATTGATAGCAAACTTGTCTACTACAAAGACTCAAAACAACTAACAAACTCTAAGAACTACAAACTCCATCATCCCTATTCTAATTCAAACAAAATTCAGACTCAATCCACTGACTCTGGTAAAAAGAAATACAAACCCAAATGACCTAACTCCAAAAAAAAAAACGAATACAGACTCGGAAGACAAACTTCTTTTTTTTTTAACGTAGAAGAAAGAGTGCAGACGCAAAGACAATTACGAATACATTAAAGCTCCTGGTGCCCGCGGGACATCATTCGGTCTCGCCGCGGGCCTATATGCAAGCCCCCCTTATTTTGAATCGTGCTCATCCTGCACATTTATTAAGGTGATTTAATCACTTATTTTGACATTAAAGAAAAAAAATGACACAATTTTGTTCAAATTTCCAATTTTAAAACAAATGGCCGGTTTTGCAGTTACGGCCTTTCAGCACTTCGGGGAGAAGATTTTAAGGTTGTGTCTGTTAACCGTTGAACTGACTCAGGGTGGCTGTTCTTGCAAAAACAGCCTTCCGGCGCCCTTTTGGGGACATTCGGCTTAGTTTAAACAAGAATGGCGGCACCCGACTTATTCATGACGAAATTAAAAAATTTGGCATTTTTGGCTATTTTTGAAAAAGGGAGGTTGGACCCGATGAGGGTTGCCTACGTATCTCACATCCGGTGAGAATCAAACCAGCGTAGTTCGGGCAAAATAAATCTAACTATTTTTTAAAACAAGACTCTTTTTTCGTTTTTGTTGGCAAATACACTATTTCTGAAAGCAAGATTCTTTTTTTTATATTGTCTTTTCAGTGGCAAAATAAAATAAACTAATATGAAAATAAAACTCTTTTTGTTTTTCTTTCCATTTTTCTTCTTTTTTTTTTCATTTTCTCAAAAATTCGGCATCATTTCGGCACTACTTGGACATTGGGTTTTCTAATATAGGAAATTAACTCTCTACACTCCTATTTTCTCTTTTTCTCTTTTTGTTTTTTTTCAATTTTTTTTTTCAGATATTCAAAGCCGGTCAGCATGCGAGTCCAAAACAAATAAATGCACAAGTAGGATGCATCAGGATGGTCCATTATTCCGGGTACACCTGTCCTAGACGGACCCAACCCCTGTGTTGAGTCCCCTAAGTCAAAATGCACGTGATGCAGATAAGCGTTCCTACTAGGGATCCGGCATGAAGTCAAGTTCTTTTAGGTTCAAAACCTGGGTATGTGTTTTAGACTGTGTACCCGAGCGGACAACTCGAGTCGAGGAGGGGGCTACGTACCGGGAACCAAAAGGCCATCCGGCTTAGTAACTTGTCCGGCCTCTTTCTTATTTCAAGGTATTGACACTAACAGAATAGGGAGTGTCAACCAGTAAGCACATCCCCGGAGGTGAGAAGAGAAGGGTTTCGGCACAATTTATATACAGTTCAGATAATATCAAAGCGGTAAAAAGCAACATTTTGCACATTTAGCATGAAACATGTAGGAAAATCAGATAAAGCCAAATACAACAATATATCTAAGCTCGAATTCTGAACCCTGAACCAGAGATTCTGGGTTCGATCCCCAGCAGAGTCGCCAGAGCTGTCACACCTCCTTTTTCACTACTACACCCCCCGGGAGGGTATAATAAAGGGAGTTATTTCCAACTTGAAGTGACAATCGAAACGGGATTATTTAATTAAAACTCGGAGTCGCCACCTGGGAGATTAATGGTGTCCCAAGTCACCGGTTAAATCCCGATCCGAGGAAATTATGACTCTGTTAACAGTCCGCGAACCAGAACTCCGAGTAAGGAATTCTGTTAACCCAGGAGAAGGTGTTAGGCATTCCCGGATTCCGTGGTTCTAGCACGGTCGCTCAATTGTTGTATTTGCTTTTATCTGATTTTTAAACATATTCTAACCTATGTGCTTTTATTTTAACCGCTTTTATTTTATGTCTTCTTAGTAAGAATTGCAAGGTCGTGAAAATGTGTCTCGAACCACGTCACACCAGTGCGCCTGTGGCTTTTGACGCATTCCAACTTCGTTGAGATTTAGATTTGGGTCACATAAATGTGCACCCGCATTAAGGAAGGTAATATTATTGAAATACGCGCCTAAAGCAACTACGCTTTTATTATCTTTGGGGAAAAATCGCAAAGTTCGCTAAACGGCCCTCCCAAATTCTAATCAGTTTTAACGACCATTTATTGAGGGCCCCGCCTTTGTAGTTTTATTTGGCGAGGCTAGGCTCGTTATTTTATTAAAAGGGCAGCCTAAAAAATGGTCTACGATTCTCTATTTTTGTATTAAAACAAAATTAGGTGTTACCAACTCAATTACAGTTGGCCCAAGAGCCCAATCCAGGTGGTCTGCCACACCTAAACCCATCAGACCTCAAATAGGAGATCCTGGGGTCGATTTCCTGAGTCGAGTGTACCAAGGCCCGTTTAGTTTTACCTTATTCGAGATCGCTGAACACTACTCCATGCTTAACAACTATCATTTCTAACTATCAACCCGTTGGAAACATTTATCGTACGCTTTCAAACTCAGACAAATTCACACTATGATTATACGAAATCAGTAATCCATTGCCAATCAAAAACAACCTGATTTTCCATTTTTCAAAACTATATGAAAGAGCAACCAATGAGAGATTATGCCAAGCTACCATTAACAAACAACATGTTGACAGAATAAAACAGTCTCAATTAACACAATGATAGATTAATGTTTCAGTTATGCTTATTAACTAAATAACTACTACAAACTATCTACAAATTAGCAATCAGCAGAGGCAAACTTCAATGCATAAATTCGACGGAATTTCTTCATTGTACTTCCAATTCAACAGTTACATCAAATCAGTTTCGGATGTGTACCTGGAATTTGCAAAGGAAACAAGAAGGAAAGAGTCAGCAGTAGCACAACAAGGCAGCAGCAATGGAGTTAGCCCAGGAATAACTAAAATAACTAGCCGGATACAGATTCGGACAGCAGAACTATCAAATGACCCTCAGCAATCAATCAGGCAACCAATGCAAGGGTAGATTGAACTCAAAAATACCAGAGATCTCAACAAACACCAACGGCAATAACGAATAACCCACAACAGCTACTTAAGCCTCAAATACTACTTGAAATGCAAACAAACAACCTCAAAAGCAAACTTAATTTCTCCTAGAGCTTTAGTGAAACAGAAGTCGACCAAAATCCAACCCCAGACCAGCTTGAAATAACCAAAACCAACGGCAAACTAACAGTCACACTTCAGAAGAAACTCAGTAAACAGAGGAGAAGAGAACTGGTCAAATTTGGCTAACATCAATGTAACAGTACATAATTTTGATTTTTTGCAGATTTTGTGGTTTTTGGTTTCCTTATTTTTTGAATTTTCTACTTTCAAATCTGGGAACTGAAGAGTACTTTTGGGGAGGGGAATTTTAGGCCTCCAAACTTGTGAATCAAGGCAAATGAATGCCTATTTATAGGTGAACTTAGGGTCCAATTTCAGATTTTCCCTTTACCCATTAGTCCCTATTTTAATTCTATTTTTATCCTTTATTTTCTGACTTGTCACACAAGTAACTACCCTAAGTTTACTGAAATCTGCACTATAGTCCATCCTCGAAGGTTCTATACCCATTACAATTCCTATTCTACCCTTACTTTACTTCAACAATTACCAAATCTGATCAAACTACCCTTTTTCATGCCTAAACTACCCTTAGCATCCCCTGAAATTACTGACCAAGCTAGAATTACCCAGCCCCTTAACCTTAGTAGTAACCATGGTTAATTACCCAAAAGAAAAGAGGAATTCAGCTAAAACCAAACAAATCCTACAGTTGAACTAACTACTCAACCAATTGATCAGAACATGGAACTTTTAACNTTTTAATCACTTATTTTGACCTAAAAGAGGAAAATGGCACAATCTCTGTTCAAATGTCCAATTTAAACAAACAGCCGGTATTGCGGATACGGCCTTTCAGCACTTCATAAGGAAGATTTTAAGGCTGTGCCTGCTAACCGTTTGGAAAATGACTCACGGTGGCTGTTCTTGCAAAAACAGCCTTCCGGCGCCCTTTTGGGGACATTTGGTTTATTTTTGACAAGAATGGCGTCACCCGACTTATTCATAAAAAAAAATTGGCATTTTGGCTAGTTTTGCAAAAAGGGAGGTTGGACCCGACGAGGGTTTCCTACGTATCTCACGTCCGGTGAGAGTCAAACCAGCGTAGTTCGGGCAAATAAATCTAACTATTTTGAAAACAAGACTCTTTTTCGTTTTGGCAAACACACTATTTCTGAAAGTAAGATTCTTTTTTATATTTTCTTTTCAGTGGCAAATAAAATAAACTAATATGAAAATAAAACTCTTTTTGTTTTTCTTTTCCATTTTTCTTTTTATTTTTTTTCATTTTCAAAAATTCGGCAGCATTTCGGCACTACTTGGACATTGGGTTTTCTAATATGGGAAATTAACTCTCTACACTGCTATTTTCTCTCTTTTTTTTTGTTTTTTTTTTTCCAAATATTCAAAGCCGGTCAGCATGCGAGTCCAAAACGGATAAATGCACAAGTAAGATGCATCAGGATGGTCCATTATTTTGGGTACACCTGTCCTAGACGGACCCAACCCCTGTGTTGAGTCCCCTAGGTCATATGCACGTGATGCAAATAAGCGTTCCTACTAGGGATCCGGCATGAAGTCAAGTTATTCTAGGTTCAAAACCTGGGTATGTGTTCTAGACTGTGTACCCGAGCGGACAACTCGAGTCGAGGAGGGGGCTACGTACCGGGAACCAAAAGGCCATCCGGCTTAGTAACTTGTCCGACCTCTTTCTTATTTCAAGGTATTGACACTAACAGAATAGGGAGTCTCAACCAGTGAGCACATCCCCGGAGGTGAGAAGAGAAGGGTTTCGCCACAGTTTATATACAATCCAGATAATATCAAAACGGTAAAAAGCAACATTTGCACATTTAGCATGAAACATGTAGGAAAATCAGATAAAGCCAAATACAACAATATATCTAAGCTCGAATTCTGAACCCTGAACCAAAGTTCTGGGTTCTCGATCCCCAGCAGAGTCGCCAGAGCTGTCACACCTCCTTTTTCTACACCTGTGAGGGTGTAAAGGAGTTTTTCCAATTAAAGGACAGTCGGAACGGGATTTATTATTAATATTCAGAGTCGCCACTTAGGAGATTAATGGTGTCCTAAGTCACCGGTTGAATCCCGATCCGAGGAAATTATGACTCTGTTAACAATCCGAGAACCAGAGCTCCGAGTAAGGAATTCTGTTAACCCGGGAGAAGGTATTAGGCACTCCCGGGTTCCGTGGTTCTAGCACGGTCGCTCAACTGTTGTATTTGCTTTTATCTGATTTTAAAACATATTCTAACCTATGTGCCTTTTATTTTAAGCGCTTTTACTTTATGTCTTTTAATAAGAATTGCAACGATGTGAATATGTATCTCGAACCACGTTACACCAGTGCACCCATGGCTTTTGACACATTTCGACTTCGTTGGGATTTGGATTCGGGTCACATAAATGTGCACCCACTTTTAGGAAGGTAATATTATTAAAATTCGTGCCTAAAGCAACTACGAGTTTATTATATTTGGAGAAGACCGTGAAATTTGTTAAATGGTCCGCCCGAGTTCTAAGCATTTTATATAGCATCTATTGAGGGCCCCGTGATTTTGCATTTTTTATTGGCGAGGCTCATCTCACTTTATTATTTAAAAGGCAAACCTAAAGAAACTATGATTCATCTATTAAGTCTTGTCTCTAAACGGCCCTAATTAATTAGTATTGATGTACTTTCAGTGTCTTGGGCCTCAAAGCCGGCCCTAAACAAATTCAGCCGTACTCATAAGAATAAAGTTGCCCAAACATGGGCCCTGTACAAGCAAATTCCAGGCCCAAGTCTGGTCAGAGTAGGGGCCGTCAGGTTTGGCTCATAAGTGAGTCCAGATCCAATATGAAGCTTCATTGGGCCCTTTGGATTCTAATTTCAATCACAACTTGCTAACAGATAAACAGTTTGGAATTCACAACTCAACGTAAATTTCAAAATTGTTTGCATACCATTAATTCTTGATTTTGGCAGTCATTTAACCCGGGTTAATACTTTTCAACACAAATTAGTCACTGTCTAAACCTGAATGTATTTCCAATGTTCATTTCTGATTTCAATTAATCAATATGACAAGCACACTAAGGTAATCAATCCTTATGGTCACAAATGACACTTTGAATTTCAGTGAGAGACGCACAAGCTGCTTCCAGATTCAAGTCAAGGCAATATGTTCTAATGTTTTTAATAACACTAAACCATCACTATTAAGCCACTGTTACACCCTGAACGTAAATCTCAAATATGGCAATAAACTATAGTTAATCGCATCTAATATTATTCAACAGGGTAACCATAGAATTTGACAGAAAATGCAGCAGTTCAGTATGGTCTGTAAAGTCCTAATTAATACATTTCAATCATTGCTTAAATAGATCAACTAAACCAAAAGGCTAAGCTAAACAACAGCTATCAAATAGTTCTTCATTATGCAACTTCAAATGTGTGCATACATGCTGATATGGCTCCAATATCTTTTGAGTCTAAGGATATACCTGGAATTAGAACAGAAATGAAGAAGAGGTAAGTCAGCTAAGCAGTAGCTAACAGCAGCTCAAACGCAAAGCAGCTAGATCACTTTCAAATCCAAAAAAAACACAGCAGACCCAGGAATGACATTTTTAACCTTCTGTTGCACTGAAACTTGATCTACAAGTGAAATTCAAACTTGATCTAAGAGAGTCCCAAGAGAGCAGTAAATTATTCTTTTTTTTTTTGATCTGTCTACTGTTTTTGTTTTTGGTTTTTTGAACTTTTTTTTTTTGAATTTCAGACTTCAGATCTGTAAACACTTTGGGGGGGGGGGGTGAATTTTAGACCTCAAAACTTGTGAATCAAGGCAAATGAATGCCTATTTATAGGTGAGCTTAGGTCCAATTTCAGATTTTCCTTTTACCCCATTGGTCCCTATTTAATTCTATTTTTTATCCTTTATTTTCTGACTTGTCACACAAGTAACTACCCTAAGTTTACTGAAATATGCACTATAGTCCATCCTAGAAGGTTCTATACCCATTACAATTCCTATTCTACCCTTACTTTACTTCAACAATTACCAATCTTAATGAAACTACCCTTTTCCATGCCTAAACTACCCTTTGAATCCCCTGAAATTACTGACCAAGCTAGAATTACCTGACCCAGCCCCTTAACCTTAGTAGCAATCATGGTTAATTACCCAAAGAACAGAGGAATTCAGCTAAAACCAAACAAACCCTACAGTTGAACTAACTACTCAACCCATTGATCAGAACATGGAATTTCTAACTAAATTGTTAATCCAGACTAAGCTAATTCACCAAACAAGTCAGTGATTCAAACCAAATTGAACTGGAGTCGAATCATTAATGACTTACTCACTCGACCGGCAGAAAATCAAAGCAAAATTGAACCAAAAACTAAAGACTAAAGTCAGCATCAATTATTATTAAGAAGCATTAATTAAATGAAAGAAAAATCTACTGACTTACTCCAACATTAATCCTACGCCCTAGCACACTGATTAACAACAAAGAATTATGATGACAAAGCTTAAACGAACCAAATTCATGTTGTATACTATTAGAATTCAGCCGACATGAACAAAATAGAAACAATAAGGATTACTGGCTCTAAAAGAAACTCGAATCGATTATTCATGAAGCAAAACAATAATGAGAGTGAAGTTAAATCAGATAACTAAGCAACAACCTAAAGACTATAGGAAACTTACTGGTTTTAACTTCTAAAATCTTGCCACTTCTCAGATTCAAAATTCGAACATCTCCGGTGAGATTTGAATGCGACGGACGATGGATTCAACATGAGGGAAGCGAGGGGAGCACATGGCATCGATTTGGTGAGGTTTGGGAAAATTAGGGTTTTGGCCGGAACTTTGATCGGAGATTCGAGGAGTTCGGCGAGGATTCGAGGGACGGGGTTTGGGGGTTTGGAAAGAGGAGACCAAGGCGGTTCAGGGGTGTTAGTTTGGACGAGTTTGGGGTGACCACCGCCGGACACGGCGGAGACGGTGACGGTAATTTTGAAGATTCGAGCAGATTGGCTAACATTCGAGGGAACATATTTTGGGCAATAAAAAGTGGAGGGGGAGAGGAGTCGATGGTGAAAATTTGGGTGGGTTTGGAGCTTGACCGCCACCGTGAGCGATTTCCGATCGGCGGAGGGACGGTGGTAGACGGTGGTGTTACGGTGGGCGACGGTGGAGTGTGGCGGCGTTACAGGGTCTTTGAGGGATGGGGTGAGAGAGAGAGACGAAGGGGTGGGGGGGTAGAGGTTCGAACATATATATATCAAATGCCCACTAGTTAAGAGTCGTTGGATTAAACTACCTCGACGGCCCAGATCAATTACGACCTAAACGGGGTCGTTTCAGTTAAGGGGAAAGACCGGACCGGGCATGGGCTAATTGGGGTGGGGCGTTTTTTTGTTTGGGCCTGGGTAATTTGGCCCAATTCTTGCCATTTCCTTTCCTTATTCCTTTATTTGTTTTCTTGTATTTTAATCACTTTGCTTTTGTATTTTATTTTTTGTATTTTGTATTTATTTATTTATTCTGATTTTATAAAATGATAAAACTAAAATGAAACCTAATTTATTTTCAAAATTAAGCTAATTAATTCCTATTTAAAATAAACTCAAGACAAATTCAACAACTAACAATTAAGAAATGCAAAAATGGACTATTTTTGTTATTTTCTTTAAATTTTGTTCTAAAAACAACTTAACCACTAAATAATCCTTAAATATGAAATTAGATCCTAAATGCAAATGTCAGGCGTATATTTTTTATATTTTTCATATGAAATAAAAATGCACAAACAAAAATGCAAACAATTAACAGAAAATAACACAAAATTCACAAAAGTATAAAATAATGAAAGAGAAATTATTTTGTTTGCATTTTTGGGAATAATTCATATATAGGGCAAAAATCACGTGCTCACATCTGCGAACTAGAAATTCTGAATAAGGAATTCTATTAACCCGGGGAAGGTGTTAGGCACCCCCGGATTCCGTGGTTCTAGCACAGTCGCTTAAACTATTACAATTGGCCCCTTTATCTGATTTTAACACATGTTTTAAACTATGATACAATTTTAAATTATTAAACCATTTTTATTTATTTTTAAGAAGATTTCAACGTTATCTAAAACGTATCTTTGAACCACGCCACATGAAATGCACCCGCAGTCCGAGACACATTTTGTTTAACGTTGTGAGATTTGGATTTGGGTCACATGAAATGCGCACCCGAGTTTAGGAAGGTAAATTATTAAAATAACACGCCTAAAGCAACTACGCGTTGTTAACTTTGCGAGGGCCATGGAAAATTTGCTGAATGGCACACCTCGAGTTCTAAGGATTTTAAAAGAAATAATTAAATGAGGACCACGCATTTGAGACTTTATTTGACGTGGCACACCTCTATTCCAATTTTAAAGGAAGCTCGAACCAAGCTTTTGAGGGCCATAAACTATATCTTACTTAATATGGCATGCCTCAATTTATTTTAAAAGATTTGTACTTAATTAAACAACCTATGGATGATCATGAATTGTTCTTACTTTTTATTATACGCCAAAAAATCACAAAAGAAAACAACCTGCTTCAGTCATCAAATTTAGCCTTCTTTAAGCTATTTCAGTCACCAAATATAGCCTTATTCCCACTCAATTATGATGGAAGCTATGACGTAATAAGCAGAAGAACTTGATTTACCACTAACACTATTGAGATCTTTCTTAATATATGGTCAAAGAGTCAAAGATCTTGAAATCAAAGTAGTACTGGTCTGCAGTCATTCCACCTTGACTTGTAATTGCTCTAAATGCAACAACATGGGAATGTGTTCTAACAATAAACTCCCAAAGCTTGAGGCAAGCAATAATTTTTGACTGAAATAATTTGAGATGAAGGGCAAGTGTCGAACAGACCAAGCAAGGAGGAGGCAGTACTAAGATCATAGAGCAAATCAAAGAAAGAGAAGTCCATGAAGCCAAAACAAAATCAGAGAGAAAAACTTCAAACATGAGCTCATTTCATTTGAAATAATTTACCTACAAACCAGAACAACTGAAGCACGCTAGTGTCGGAGATTCCCACATCAACTATCATTTCCGGTAAATTCGAAAATCAACATAATTTCTAATTGGCAAACTTTGACAGAATATAAATTGAATTAACCCAAACCAAGGAGATTATCACACAAGCAAAATAGCGTAGAGCAACATTTCGGATTTAATCTTAAAGTAAGCATTGCAACTGTTAATCAAATCGACACACAGTAAATTTAAAAAGCTCAAATTAACATCTGTGAGTTATGGCTTCAAAGCATAATCAAATTCAGCACTAAGGAGAGTTTTAACACAAAATATGAGCAAAACAAACGTCATACGGATCTCAAGTAGATCGACAGCTCATTTTTCATTGAAGAACATTCAAATACATCCGGAGTTTTATGTGTTTACCTTTTCGCTAGCAGAAACGAACAACAAACGCCATATGAAGGCTGATATTGAAGGTCAGCGTTCATCTACGAATTCAGCATAGCAAACCGCAAAACAAGCACTTATCACAGCTCCAAAATCACTCGGATTTCTAGAAATTGCAGCAGAAGAAACGGGAAAGAACTGGACCAGATTTGAAACTCTTTTGTCATTTAAATTTTTTTACCTTTTCTTTGCTTTTTAAAACTCTTGAATTTCCTAGATTCCCGAATTTTGTAGGCACATTTTATCGTGTGTGAATGTGAAGGTCTTCTTCGTCTGTGTCGAGAAGTGAAGGAATCAAAATAGAATAAGGGAGCTCAGATTTGCGCCGTTCTCTGTTCTGTGAGCAATAGAACGATGAAGAAGAAAGAGGGGAACGGACGCTTCGGAAGGGGATTAGGAAGGTCCTCTCATGGCTGAAACTTGAGGTCCTCCTTGAAGTCGATGTTCACTGTATTTTTTGGGGAAAGGGTCTCTCAGAGCCGCCGCCTTTAAATTTCTCTCTGGCTCTTAGGGGTCTAATGATCTGATCCCTTAGGTTATTAGAAAGGGGTTTTAAGTAGAGGGGATTTGGGCCGGGTTATTTTAGCTTTTGGGCTTGGGTTGGACAGATTTTGGTGCCATTTATTTGGGCTGGTTTGGGTATTAAGACTAACCCAAATGAAAGACCCCTCTTTTACTCCTTTTTCTTTTCTTTTTCTCTTTTTTTTAATTAAAATCCTACATTAAAAAAAACTCCTAAATTATCCAAAAGCGTGAAATTAACNTTTTTCATTGAAGAACATTCAAATACATCCGGAGTTTTATGTGTTTACCTTTTCGCTAGCAGAAACGAACAACAAACGCCATATGAAGGCTGATATTGAAGGTCAGCGTTCATCTACGAATTCAGCATAGCAAACCGCAAAACAAGCACTTATCACAGCTCCAAAATCACTCGGATTTCTAGAAATTGCAGCAGAAGAAACGGGAAAGAACTGGACCAGATTTGAAACTCTTTTGTCATTTAAATTTTTTTACCTTTTCTTTGCTTTTAGTTGAACAAATGGAGAATGGCTGAACAATTCTTCAAGGTAAATAGGATTTCTTTCAGCCGCGATGATTTTCCCCTAGAGGGAGCCACCCACCACAAAGCCCTTCACATGACTTTCAAATGTGAGGACTATTATGTAAAGAGAGTCATTCTAGATGGTGGTTCCGAGGTCGACATTTGCCCTCTCTCAGCGCTCTAAAGGATGGAGATTAGAACAGAAAGAATTCGACCAAACAATGTTTGTATGCGCGCTTTTGATGGTGTCAAGCGAGACATAATAGGGAAAATTGATTTGATTTTGACTATTGGCCCCGTGGATTTTGAAGTGACTTTCCAGGTTCTGGACATGGACACCTCATACAATTTTCTCCTAGGAAGACCATGGATTCATGCTGCAGGAGTTGTGCCCTCCACTCTCCATCAAATGGTCAAATTTGTATATGAAAACCAGGAAATTGTTGTCCATGGGGAGGATGAACACTCCATTTACAGGGACCTTTCAGTCTCGTGTCTTGAAGCTAGGGAAGGAAGCGAGCACATTGTATACCAAGACTTCGAAATTGTGGTAGTTGACCGATGCGAAGAAGGGGCCACGTTCCCTCAACCTTGCTTATCTAATGCCTCGGTCATGGTCACCACTAAAATGATTAGATATGGGTACAAGCCCAGAAAGCGGCTCGGGGTATCTCTACAAGGTATCACAAATCCCATCACTTCGACCGCCAATGAGAAGTTCTTCGGCATAGGTTTGCAAGCTACAAATGCCGACGGAAAATGGGCTGATGAGCGCAAAGAAAATGGGTGGGTCCTTCCCCAGCCCATTCCACATCTCGCCCGGTCATTTGTCAAACCTAAATATACGGAAGAAGAAGAAGAAGCGGCCTTCACGGCCGAAGAGTTTGATGATATTTTTGAAGCCATGAAACAAATGTTGTATGAGTCTCACATGGTTCAGCTTGGGGAAGGCACGAGCAATGCCGAGGTGATGTACATGGGACCAGATGCCAGGCTTCGAAATTGGAAAGCTACCCTATTCCCTATTAGACGGGAGTCCCGGTAGTCCCGTCTTTCCATCTCTTCTACATTACGACTTATTCCAGGGTGTAACTCAAATGTTTTTATTTTATTGTCTTTGATTTTGATGCAAACCCTCATATATTCAATTCATGAAATGGAATGAATATTTCATCGTAAATGGATGTCTCCATTTTCTTTATTCTGATTTGTGTTATTTTTCTTATCTTTTTTCTTTTTAATTCTAATAATGCGGACTTAAATAACATGACATGCTTGCGGACTTCATGCCCAGATCCTAAAATATTGTCTAATTGTGAAATAATGAATCAAGAATCACAATATGATGAAGATGAGGCTTATAGGAAATAAATCGAGAATTGGAACAATTTGAGAATAAGCCTAAGCCAAACTTAACAGAAAATGAGCCAATTAATTTGAGCAGTTCAGAAGAGGTCCGGGAAACCATGATAAGCATTTACGCCGATGAAAGAACTGGAGATGCATTGATCCAACTTTTGTTTGAATTCAAAGACGTGTTTGCATGGTCCTATGATAATATGTCAGGGCTGAGTGTTAATTTGTTGGTACTTAAATTGCCAACTTATCCTGGTTATCCACCCGTCCAACAAAAGCAGAGAAAGTTTAAAACGGACATTAGTGATAAGATCAAAGAAGAAGTCACCAAATAATCAAAAGCTGGGGTGATCCGAGTGGTCCGATACACCACATGGTTGGCTAATGTGGTCCCGGTGCCGAAAAAAGATGGGAAAACTCGAGTGTGTGTTGATTATCGGGACTTGAACAAAGCAAGCCCCAAGGACAACTTTCCATTGCCAAACATTCATATTCTTGTTGACAACTGTGCCAAACATGAGATACAGTCTTTCGTGGATTGTTATGCTGGGTATCACCAGGTTCTGATGGATGAAGAAGACGTAGAAAAGACGGTTTTCACCACACCGTGGGGCACTTACTATTACAGAGTCATGCCATTTGGTTTGAAAAATGTCGGAGAAACTTACATGAGAGCTATGACTGCCATCTTCCATGACATGTTGCACCAGGAAATTGAGGTGTATGTGGATGATGTAATCATTAAATTCAGAATGCAAGAAGGTCGTGTGCGAGATCAGAGGATATTCTTTGAGTGTCTGCGCAAGTATGATTTGAAATTGAACCCGACTAAATGTGCATTCGGAGTTCCATCTGGGAAAATCCTCGGATTTATAGTCAGCGGAGGTATATTGAGCTAGATCCAACAAAGATAAAGTCTATTCGGGATTTGCCACCTCCCAGAACCAAGAAAGAGGTCATGAGTCTGCTACGAAGATTGAATTACATCAACAGATTCATCGCTCATCTCACCACCACTTGTGATCCCATATTCAAACTATTATAGAAAGACGCGGCAATCAGATGGATAGATGAGTGTCAAGAAGCTTTTGATAAACTCAAAGAATATCTGTCAAATCCGCTAGTGTTGGTTCCGCCTGAGCCAAGAAGACCTTTGTTCTTGTACCTGACAGTCTTGGAAAATTCTTTCGGCTATGTCCCGGGGCAACATGATGTGACCTGGAAGAGAGATCAAGCCATATATTATATGATCAAGAAGTTCACCAGTCATAAAGCCAAGTACACAGAAAGAACTTGTTGCGCCCTAACTTGGGTCGCCCAGAAGCTCAGACATTATCTTTTGGCCTACACCACATATCTCATAACCAGAATGGATCCTCTGAAGTACATATTCCAGAAACCAATGCCCACGGGAAGGTTAGCAAAATGGCAAGTCCTGCTTACTGAGTTCGACATTGTCTATGTCACCCGCACAGCGTTAAAAGCTCAAGCCTTGGTGGATCATCTAGCGGAAAACTCGGTCGATGATGAATACCAACCTCTAAGCATCTATTTCCCAGACGAGGAAGTGAACTCAATTGAAGTAATTCCAGAGGACACCAATGCTTGAAAAATGTTCTTTGATGGAGCTATAAATGAAAAAGGTGTCAGGATTGGAGCAATTCTGATTTCGCCCACAGGTCAATATTATCCGGCCACAGCCCGGCTTCGGTTTTTCTGTACAAACAACACCGCTGAGTATGAAGCCTGCATTATGGGCATAAATATCGCAGTTGATCTGAATATGGATGAATTGTTAATCATGGGAGATTCTGATTTGATCAATCGGCAAGCCCAAGGTGAAAGGGAAACTCGAGACATCAAACTCATCCCATACAGGCAACATGTGGAAGATCTTAGCAAACGGTTCAAGTCGATCGAGTTCAGGTATATTCCTCGATTCCACAATGAGCTAGCAGATTCACTAGCTACTTTGGCCTCAATGCTGCCGTATCCGCTCAATATCCGCATTGACCCGCTGGAAATCCAAATCCGAGAAAGGCGTGGTTATTGTAATGCAATTGAAATAGAACTAGATGTTCAGCCATGGTATCATGACATCAAAAGGTTCTTGAAAACAAAGGAATAACCCGAGCAGGCAAGTGCAGATCAAAAGAGAACTATTAGAAGGCTTGCCAGCAGTTTCTTTTTAAGCGGAGAGGTCTTGTACAAAAGAACTCCGGATCTGAATCTTTTGAGGTGCGTAGATACCCGAGAAGCTGAAAAGATCATGAACAAAGTGCACTCGGGAGTATGTGGGCCCCATATGAACGGATATATCCTTGCAAAGAAAACCCTCGGGCAGGTTATTACTAGATGACCATGGAAAAGGATTGCTTCAGTTTCGTCCGGAAGTGCCATCAGTGCCAGATACACGGTGACATGATCCATGCACCACCTTAAGAGTTACATCCTATGTCACCACCTTGGCTGTTTGTTGCCTGGGGTATGGATGTTATTAGGCCGATTGAGCCGAAAGCTTCAAATGGGTACAGATTCATCCTGGTTTCCATTGATTATTTCACAAAGTGGGTTGAAGCACTCACTTTCAAAGCCGTCACTAAGAAAGTAGTGGTGGACTTTGTGCATTCTAACATTATTTGTCGTTTTGGTATTCCTAAAACTATCATTACAGACAATGCTACAAATCTGAACAGGCACTTGATGAGGGAGGTATGCGAATAGTTTAAAAATATGCATCGTAACTCTACCCCTTATCGGCCCAAAGCTAATGGCGTTGTTGAAGCTGCAAACAAGAATATCAAGAAGATCCTCAGGAAAATGATTCAAAGTTCTAGGTAATTGCATGAAAAGTTGCCATTTGCACTACTGGGATATCGTGCAACTGTGCGCACATCAGTTGGTGCCACGCCCTATTTATTGGTTTATGGCACTGAAGCCGTAATACTTGCAGAAGTTGAGATTCCATCTCTTCGAATCATTGTTGAAGTCGTGATCGAGTACGATGAATGGGTCAAAACCCGATTGGAACAATTAACCATGATTGATTAAAAGTGGATGGTCGCAGTCTACCACGGGCAGTTGTACCAACAAAGCATGACCCGTGCCTACAACAATAAGGTGCGGCCTAGAAAATTCGAAGTGAGGAAACTCGTTGTGAGACACATTCTCCCGCATCATGAAGAAACAAAAGGAAAATGTTCTCAAAATTGTAAAGGTCCATACATTATAAAAAGAGTGTTGCCGAAGTGAGTGCTGCATTTGGTAGACATCAAAGGAAATGACCCCGAAGCAACTGTCAATGCAGATGCGGTCAAAAAGTATTATGTTTGACCCTTTTATGCAACTTTAATACTCTCCATTGGGATGACGAAGGCTTTCATTCTCGCTACCCAAACACTACTAACCCTTGCAAACCCTTTGAGTCAGTTCCTTTTCTTTGATTACCCTCTTTGGAACTTGAAAATGTTCTAAAAAGATTATGGAAAAAAACAAACAAAAGAAAAGAAAATCAAAAGAAATCAAAAATAAAGTTGCTTGAACTACGTTCGACTTGATTCCGAAAGAATACGTAGGCAGCCTCTCTTTGGGGTTCAGTCAGACCAAAACAAAAAATCCAAATCCCCCCAAAAGTGAAACTGGGGCAGATGTTATAATAGTTCGGTGATGGTTTCGCCTAAAAGGTTCCAAAGTTGTAATTCAATCCAAATGCTTTTCACCCCAAAATCCTTTTCAATTCCTTCTGATCAATCGACAAAGATGTTCAAAATGGGAGGATATAGTTACTTGGACCTGATGCATTAAAATGAGAGAAATAAAATGAGAGAGTCTTGTTGGTGAAAACCCTCACGGGCACCGTAAGGCGATATATCAGAGAAATTGAAAATGAGAGAGTTATGTTAGTGAAAACTCGCAAAGAGCACTATAAGATGATGCTGAGAAGAGAAATAAGAGAGGTCAAGTGGTGAAAACCCGCAAAGGGCGCCACTGATCAAAAAGAGGATCCTCACAGTCACTAGCATCGACACAGTCCTAGGCAATGTTTCTCAATTTTGAGACAAAAATTGTGATGAATTTCTAAGAATTGGACGGTTTACATAGATCAGGCATCCAGTCCAAAAGGCATGTCATGATCATTGAAGTCTGCATGTACTCCAGATAAGTCCTTCTTTCCTTTCCGCGAAAGGGACACCTCTTGCTTAATTCATTATCCATTCCATTGTCTAATTTTCCTTGAATCTCTTTCGGTCTAACTTTGTTTCAAAACTGAGGCGAAGAAGGGATGGCAAGAGTGATTTACAGGACTCTTGTCTGATACAAGCTAATATTCAAGAAAGCACCCGGCCTCGGCAGGTGCATTGAGTCGACCCCGACCGGATATGATGGCCGATGTTTCAAAATCAAAAACTCTTGAAAGAAGAAAATCAAAGTCAAATGTCCACAAAGCCAAAATAAAGTTGAAAAAGGTTAAGTCCCATGCGACTAACATCATGGTAAAATTTTTGGAAAGGCCAAAGGTTCTTGAGGCCGGAAATGAAGTCTGTCTCTAGGAAACAACCAGTTGCAGTTTAAAGCATCATCAAAGAAGCCAACCAAGATCAAGTGACTGAAAAACTCAAGGCCGCAAAACCAACCACCATTTCAAACTGAAAAATTGTTCTTTTTTTTGAAAAATAGGAAAACATGTTCAATTCAAGGAAACCTTGCAAAAAACAGGTGCAACCAAAAGAAACTGCGCGGAGACTAAAAAGCTCTGCTGCAACAAGCACTCCAAAAAGGGAAGTGTTCTCCCCAAATTCCTTCCCGCATTGTACTCATTTTCTTAATAAAAGGAAAAGAGAAAAGAAAAGAAATTCAAAATCATGGTAGTATAGGGTCTCCAATCCCCAACTGCATTTTCCAACATAGGGTCTCCACTCCCTAGTTGATTTTATTTTAGACATAGGGTCTCCACTCCCTAGTTGAAGTTATTTTAGACATAGGGTCCACTCCCTAGTCGCCTTTCCAACATAGGGTCTACACTCCCTAGTTGAAGTTTATTTTAGACATAGGGTCTCCACTCCCTAGTCGCTTTTCCAGCATAGGGTCTCTACTCCCTAGTTGATTTTGTTTTAGACATAGGGTCTCAACTCTCTAGTCATTTTTCCAGCATAGGGTCTCCACTCCCTACTTGATTTTATTTTAGACATAGGGTCTCAACTCCCTAGTCGCTTTTCCAGCATAGGGTCTCCACTTCCTAGTTGAAGTTATTTTAGACATAGGGTCTCCACTCCCTAGTCGCCTTTCCAACATAGGGTCTCCACTCCCTAGTTGAAGTTTATTTAGACATAGGGTCTCCACTCCCTAGTCGCCTTTCCAACATAGGGTCTCCACTCCCTAGTTGAAGTTATTTTAGACATAGGATCTCCACTCCCTTGTCACTTTTCCCTAGTCACTCCCCATTTTATTTTGTTTCAGACACAGGGTCTCCACTCCCTAATCACTTCTCTAACATAGGGTCTCCACTCCCTAGTTGATTTTATTTTAGATATAGGGTCTCCACTCTCTAGTCGTTTTTCTAACATAGGGTCTTCACTCCCTAGTTGCTTTCATTTTTAGATATAGGGTCTACACTACCCAATCTCTTTTTCCCAAGGGTACACCAATCCTAACCTTTTATTTACTTTCAAAAATAAAAGAGCATAGAGTTTTGTTACAAATAACTCACGAAATTTTCCTAGTGAAAACTGGGGCAGAAAAATTCCGTTCGTTCGTTCGTTTGTTTTGGTGTCTGAGCATGTTTTTACCTCGAGGCACATGGTTTGAGATAACCAAAAGAAAAAATCTCAATCTAGAATATAGAAAAAAAAACGAAAAGAAGTGAATCGAAAATATAGAAGCGGATGAAAAGATGTGGACTGATCAAGGCATGACTGAAGTCATGAGAATTGCATGTCCCGTTTTGATCAAAAAAAGCCATAGAAGAATGAACTAGCACCTGCAGCTAGCAAGCATCAAGATTCAGGTTATAGTCTGCGTGAAGAACCCGCCAAGGTTCAAGATCAAGCTTCGGAAAATTTATAGATAGGAATCTTGTAACTCATAGCTGATAGGCTTGTTTAGTTTCTTTTTATTTTTGATTTTGGTATAATAAGGAGCTCAGCAAGCAGCAACAGCAGTGAAATCACAGCTTTTCCGGTAGTCCCACTACCAAAATTCCCAATACTACACTGACCTGGTTCATTTATAGCCAAGAATATGTAGGCAACCTCCGAAGCCATGTTTGGTCAAACTTTTTCAAAATGCTTCCCATGGAGTATCAAACGAGCAAATATTGCTCATAATTGCTCACTTTATCTGTGCCCGAAAACTCTTCGTGTTTTCGAGCAAAGAGGGGCAGATGCGAGCACATAATTTCTGCCTCATAAAAAATACTCCTACAAAATCCACAAAAATAGACTTTTTTTGTTAATTATTTTTAACTTTTATAGAATTTTTTTCCAGGAATTTCTTTTAATTGTTTGCATTTAGTAACATTTTGTGCATATTTAATATTTTTAAATCATAAAAAATACCACAAAAAGTTCAAAAACTTCATTGCATAGCATTTTAGGTTTATTTGCATTTTTAGGATTTAATTACGTTTATTAGTTGCATTATTAATTGAAAATCACAAAAAATACAAGAGTTGTGTTTATATTTTTAGCTTGTAGTTTTTAATTAACAATTTCCTTTCATTAGTTTTAAGTAATTCAATTATTTAAGTATTAGAAAATAGATAAGCATGTTTAATTTTTTGCAAATTAGATTAAGTTAGGATTTTAATTAATTTAATTAGAATTTTAAAATCAAAAGAAAAAGAAAGAAGAAACAAAGAAAAGGAAATAAAGAGTTGGATTGGTCTTACCCGGATATGGACCCAAAGCCACTTTCAGTGGCCCAATCCCCTTAAATTCCATCCGCCCCAGGCAAAAAAAAAAAACCGGTCCAGCCCCCTTTGCAAACAAAACGACCATGTTTTCCATACCCTTAATCCTGGCCATTCGTTTAATGTCCATCCAACGGATGAGAACTGATTACATCTCTCCCTTATAACTGTCTGAAACCCCCCCCCCCCTACCCCCCCCCTCCCGCCAAAACCCCAAGACTCGGCTCATTTCTCATTAGCCTCACTCCCTCTCACCTCTCCTCCAAACCCTAGCTGCCACTATGCCCTAACCCGCCTTTGGCCAACGACACCACTCCAGATGGCCTCATATCACCACCAAGTAATCCCCATACCCTCATTTTCTCAAATCCTTTTGTATCATTCTTCAAATCCCTCTAGAATTTCATCTATAATAGATCTAAGAAATTCTAGAAAAAGAGAAAATAAAACTATCCGTTTTCCTTTGTCGATTGTAGCTGAATTTTTACCCGTTTTTAGTTAAAACTAGTATCAATCGACCACTCTCAATGAGAGCTATCGATTGATGGTAGTTTTGTCCCATTTCCCTCCTTGCCGGAATTTGGTCAAAACTTCGATATCCGGCCCAAACCCCAATAATTGTCCATCAGTCTTCTTCCTCATATTCAATACTTCAATTCTTCGGGGATTTTCAGCTTATGAAGTATCTACCAGTTTAAGTTTAACTGAATACTCGTAGGTCTAAAGTCTCCGGTGTTTCGAAGATTTGAACACGTGGAGCTTTGTTCTTCTATCCTTGCATTTCGATTTCATTAGGTAACCTTTTCTTTCCTCTCATTGTTTCTTCTTTGTATTTAGTTGGTTAGAATTTAATTAGGTTTAACTTTATGCAATTTCGTCACTGTCAAGTTCAAGTCAATTTGTCAATCTTGTTTGATGCATGGCTACATGTTTAAGATGGTCAGATTTTCATTCTTGTCCTTTAAATTCAAGTTTTGATTTAGTAACATTCTTGTGTTGATTGTTTGTTTTTCCATGAGTGTCGTTGATTATATTTTAGTATGATTGATTAGAGCATGTCATGTTTGTTCTAGCATAGTTTAGGTCAATTAATTGATAATTGAATTTGCTTAAGGGTCAATGGGATAGGAAATTTGGGTTGTTAAAGCTAAGGTTTGTCAAATGGTCCACGGGCAGGCCCATAGTTTTATGAGAGTAAGAATTTGTTTTGACTTGTAATTAACAAGAACCTAAGGGGGGCTAAGGGAATATGAAATTCTGGAAATTTTAAATGATTACTTAGGAAGCTTCTAGAAAAGGGGTTAAAGTGCAATAAAACCAGAAATTAGGGTAGAAATAGAGATAAAAGGGTTAATTTCAGAAGAAGAAAATGTGCTGAAAGATAGAGAAAAGGACAACTGTTAGAAAAGAGGCAGCTGTCCAAATCTATTAAAAGAAGGTGCCCTTTTTCTTATTTTTAAGGACTACACATTTCCAGATTATTTCCTATCCTCTTGCACACTCACACTCTATATAAGAACTCACCTTCTTCACTAAAACAATTAATTCTCTACATATTCACTCACAAAAATACACACATATACAAAAGAAAAACTCTGATTCTTTTCAAAAATTCTCAAAATATGGAACTGAGCAAGCTAAAAGAAAACAAAAACAAAAAGAGTTTCAAGTTGATTCATATTTCCTTTCTTTGGTTCCACATCTCTAGGTTTTCAAAAGGGCTGTTAGCTACTGAAATTGCTGATTTTATTGCTAGAATCGCCAAAAAATTCATTCAACCTGGAATTCTGCCTTTGTTTAGCTCCTTTACAACATATCTGTTACTTAAGTTAGGTAAGTTCAGAACTCTTTTTCTATTATGCCTTGCTTGAATGATTGAAATGGGTTGAAATCTTGAATAAAGAGTGTTTCTAGTGCTTAGTTTCCACTTATGTGATTTTTATTAAGATAATTGCTCGTTAGATTTAAATATGCTCATGTTTGACCTTTTTTCTTTTAGTGATTTGTGACCCTAAAATGAATGTCTAATGTTATTGATCTAATATTAATCTCTTAATTGAATAACTATGTTTGCACCTTTAACAAAGCAAACCGCTAAACTATGTGCGCGTGATTTCTCGCCTATCATGAGTTTGACTTGCGCATCTCCCTATTAATAATGTTTGCAAGGCTTGAACATTTGTTGGAGGATTGACAATAGAATTAATGTGATTCTGTGATCCCTCCAAGGCTAAATCTGATGAGAAGCATGTAAAGTTATGAAGAACATATGAAGTTTGGATAGCTATAGGTCATCCGTTTGAAGGACAGTTGGAATCAAAAGCATGAGAATCTTTTCTTTGCTCTAGATTTTAGTAACCTTGAATGTAATCATAACTGGTATTGAGATCTGTTAGAAGAAATTGAAGGCGTGTCCATGTTTCTTCTCCAATTTTGTTCTTTAATGTATTGAATATGTTGTAGCGTAAATATGTATATTTATGGGTTTATGCAATTTAAACCATTTTAGGGAAAACCACATATGAGTAAGTTGTGTCTGAAATAAGAGTCAGTTTGGACTCGACAGTTGCCTGATTTAACGATTTTAAGGCCCTCCAAAGGATTGGTGACCTATTTGAAGGGTTAACCATTTAAGGAGTCACTTTTCGGACTCCACTAGATCTAATTTTTTTCTATTTGTTTGCATGATTTGATTGGAGGTTTGGTATGAAAGCCTGGCACAATGGGTCATACTTTAATATTATGCATGTAAGTTCATATCTTGATTTGAGCAATCAAGAAAGAACACTCACGCAGCTTATTATAAATGGGTTGTCTAGTTTAACGTAAATTTTATCAACAATTGAAAGAAGTAGCTTCCATCGATGGCTGATAGTGTAATACTTTCTGCAAAATTGAGTTTGAGTTCATGAACTAGCGATATAAATCTGTTTATTCATATATTGATGATTAAAACTCTGTATAACTGTTGTTGATTTGCATTTGATGTTGAAATGCAAAAATGTTAAAATAGGCGTTAACAAAATTATTGGGCTGCTATCTTTAGAAATATTTAAGCCCAAAAGCTTGCCTAGAAGGGATTTGTGTGGGGTTCAGTTCTTTCATTAACAGAGTTTGGTCATAAATTTAACTTTCATGTGAACTCCAATGCGGCAAAGGTCCAATGATTAGAAAAAAATTAACACCTTATACTTTTCTACAATAATTTCCATAACTTTGACCTTCACAATCATCTCAAAATAGGAAGAACAACTTATACGCATTCGTAGTGTAACGACCCGACCGGTTGTTTTGAGCTTTTGCACTTTGATCGCCAGTTCTCGGGCATGACTTGCCCCGTATGATACATTATGACTGATGTAAATCGTTGGTTTTCGTTTTCTCGGAAATCGGTATGAATTTGGAAGAACAGTCTTAGTTGAAAGCATTGAATTTGAAAGGTTTGACCAAGAGTTGACCTATTTGTATATGAGCTCGGATCGGAATTTTTATGATTTGGTTAGCTTCGTGGGGTGATTTATGACTTAGGAGTGTGATCGGAAGGGGTCTTGGAGGTCAGGTGTAGAATTAGGCTTGAATTGGCGAAGTTAGTATTTTGGTGAATTCCGGTTGATGGGTGAGATTTTGATCCGAAGATCGGAATGGAATTCCGAGATTTCCTGTACCTTCATTATATGATTTGGGATGTGTGTGTAAAATTTCAGGTCATTGGAGGTGATTTGGTTGGATTTTTGATCAAATGCGTGTTTAGGAAGTTTTAGAAGAACTTAGGCTTGAATTCGATGTAATTTGATGGTTTTGGTGTTGTTTGAGGTGTTTTGATGATTGGAACAAGTTTGAATGATGTTTGAGGATGTATTGGTACTTTTGGTTGAGGTTCCGGGAGCCTCGGGGTGATTTCGGATGGCTAAGCGGGAAGAATTTGGACTTGTGTTGTAGCAGAAATTTCTACTGTTGCTGGTATTTCCGCACCTGCGGAAAGGGGACCGCAGGTGCGGTCTCGCAGGTGCGAAGGTGAGGCCGCAGGTGCGAGTTTTGGTCCGGGCAGCTGTTTCCACAAAAGCGGATGAGGAGCGGCATCTGCGAAGCCGCAGATGCGGAGTTTTTGTCGCAGATGCGGGTTTAGGGGTGTAAGGCTGGAAGCGCACGTGCGGGTGAGAACCGCATCTGCGGAGTCGCAGATGCGACAGTTGGACCGCAGATGCGGATGCTGGGATTTTAAGTGTTTTTCGCAGATGCGGAGGTTGGGCCGCAGAAGCGGTTGGTGAGTCGCAGATGCGAAAAATGTCTGGCAGAACATATAAGTTATTCCATTTCGCGAAAATTGAGTTATTTCACCATTTTTGGACTTCGGCTTGAGAGCTTTTGGACGATTTGGAAGAGGGATTTCAAAGGAACTTCGATAAGGTAAGAATTTTGGACCTAAAACATATTTCTATGGTAATATTGTATGGATTAAGACTGAAATTAAAAGAATTTAAGGGCTAAAAATGAAGGATTAGGGCTTGAGAATAAGAGGCCTTAAATTGAGGATTTGAGGGGTCATTTGAACTCCGATTTTGGTATTCTTGATATGCATAGACTCGTGGCGACATAAGGAATCCGTTGATGTAAAAATTTCTGAGTTTCGAGAAGTGGGCCCGGGGCTCGAGTTTTGCCAATTTCGGGATTTTTGATATTTTTCAATTGTTTTCGATTGGGTTTTGTCCCCTTAGCATATTGTGACGTATTCGTTCTGGTTTTAGTCAGATTCGACGAGTGAAGAGGCCGATTTGAGGGGCACAGGCGTCGCGAGCTAGAGAATTCGCCTGTTCGAGGTGAGTAATGATTGTAAATGATATTCTGAGGGTTTGAAACCCCGTATTTGCACATCGTAGTGCTATATTGAGGTGACTTGCACGTCGGATAGCGAGCGTGGGGTAGAGCACCGTTGGGGATTGTGACTTGGTCCGTCCCGATTGATGAATTTATTGCGTATTTGACTGAAATTTACTTGTTATCATCATAATTTAGGCTGATTGCCATACTTGGGCTTCGTGCCAGCTAATTGAACCCTTCGGGGATTGTTGTTGATATTTCCTCACTGTTTTGATTTTACACTTGAACTCAGTCATGTATTTTCCACTGTTTTTAAGACTCGGCCAAGTTTATTTTGCTTTAACACTTGAAATGATATTTCCAATAGTATTTGGGTTGAGCATCATGTTTTACTGTTGCCCTAGTGGCTTATGTGATTTTTGACTGAGTAAGGCCGAGGGCTTGTATTGTGAGGATACTTTTGGATCGGGCTGCATGCCGCAGCAGTGAGATACTGATTTGATTATTAGGCCGAGAGCCTGAGAGTGTACGCCGCGACATGGCTTGATATTGCGCTTGGGCCGTAAGGGGCCCCTCCCGGACTCTGCACACCCCCAGTGAGCGTCGTCGACGATAAATAGATCGGGCTGCACGCCGCAGCGATATATGGATCGGGCTGCACGCCACAGCGGTACTGGTATTGTTCTATGTGTTTACTTTATTTCATTTGCCTGCCATTATCTGTTGTCTGTGCTACTTCATGCAATACCTACCTGATTGCCTAGCATCATTTGATAAATGAGTGTTGTGCCCGAGGGGCGGATTTCTGTGCTACTCTGCACTATTGTTTTGCATTCATTTGCGTAACCGCTGAAAAAGTTATTTCCAAAAGAGGTTTAAACTGAGCTAAGATGTTTTTTTCTAAAGATCTCACAGCTTCACTGTTTTTCTAAAAAGGGTTTTACACTGCTCTATACAGCATGACGGTTTGTTTTACGTGATTTCGTACTGCTCAGTTATTATTTACCTTTATTACTCACTGAGTTGGAGTACTCACTTTACTCCCTGCACCTCGTGTGCAGATGCAGGTATTTATCCACCCGATTGCGGGTTTTGGCTGATCGGAGGCAGAGTTATAGGAGTTTAGCGAGGTGACTGCCAGCGTTCGCAGCACCGCTTCTCTCCCTTTTGTTCAATATTCCTGTTTCGTGTATTTTTAGACCTTGTAGTTGCATTTACACTCTAATAAATGCTCATGACTTGTGACACCCCGATTTGGGCTGTGTTGGGTTGTACTTCCGCTAATTAATATCAGTAAATCATATTTAAACTGTTTATTCATGTTTAACTATTTTGAAAAGGCGATATGAGTTAGTTGGATGGCCTTGTCTTCACGAGAGGCGCCATCACGACCAGAGCGGGGTTTGGGTCGTGACAAGTTGGTATCAGAGCCAGGTTACATAGGTCTCACGAGTCATGAGCAGGTTTAGTAGAGTCTCGCGGATCGGTACGGAGACGTCTGTATTTATCCTTGAGAGGCTGCAGAACCTTTAGGAAAATTTCGTATTCTTGAATTCTTATCGTGCGTCCTTGATTCAGCTTGGAAAGTAACTCTTGAAATTCCTTCCACGCGTTCGTATGCGCGCATGAGCGCTCAGTATCAGATGTGCCTTGATGGCTTGTGATTCCCTAACCGAGGGGCGAGACGTGATCTCTGTGAGTTTGATGTTTGGTCTAGTCTGAAGGACTTGAGGCCGGATCTTTGCCTATGGCTTGAGCACCGAGGTGCTGATTGTCTGAGCAAGTGTTTTGAACTTATATGTTCGGTATTGTCCCTATTAGTGGAAGTGACGGCTGGATAGCTATGTGTTGAGCATGTTAGTACTGCGAGATGTATCTATATGACTTGGAAGTGACGAGGGAGGTCTGCTGGATGATAGAAGAACTATTAGGTACTGGAATTCCATCTTGATTCGAGATATAGCCCCAAGTTATAGGCGTATGAAGGATCTCCAGTTGAGAGTGAAGTAAATTTCATGTTGCGGTATGAGTCTAGACTCAGGAAGATCAAGTGACTACGTAATGCTCGTGACGGTGGAAGGTATACAAAAATGTTAGTTGGAGGCAAAGCAGGTGGGTCATCTCCTGCGAAGTGTTCTAGGGTTGTGTGATCCTTATGTTGTCTATTAGAAGATCTCATTTGCGAGTGAAGAATATGTGTTGAAATATAAATTGGGTCGCCTAAAGAGTGGGCTTAACTGTTGTGTGAGTGAATGCGAGATTCGCAGAAGAGTTAAAAAATTCTAGATGATTTGTGTTTCCACGAGCTTGTGAAGGATTGAGTTTAATCTCACTATGATATTATGGCGGCAATAGAGTATATACGTTATGAGTTATTGGGTGTATTTTGATCTATGGCTTCGAGCCAAGTGGGGGAGTTTGCTATTGATTAAGTTGATTGCACGGGTATATGCTATGTTGGTTCCAGTATGAGACGTGTCGGTGAGTCAGTTATGGCTTACGGAGGTTGAGGTCGAGGATGGCTCGATGAAGGAAAACTTCGACAAAGGTTATATGGTGCTTCATAGGTGTGTGAGAATCACAGGATGTCTTAAGTTGTTGTTGGCGAAGAATGATCGGTGCATAGAGCAGGGAGATGCTTGTTTGTATTGGGATGGGGTCACATCCTGTGGTATCAGAGTGCTAATGAGGCACGGGTGGTTCTATTCGTTTGATCGGGCTAATTGCATTTTAAATAGAGTAAATGACTCACGAGAATGATTCTAGTGTGTTCAAGATTCTGCATGTAACAATCAGGTATCTTAAAGTTGTATACGTGGTTAGAAACTGAGTTTATATTGGAAGAGGTCAAGACTTGTGGTATTTCTATGTTGGTTATGGGATTCTATGTATCAGTATCAGGAAGGTAAAGGTAACGGATTTAGATTCGCAGGAAGTTCTTCAGAGTAAAGCATTATGGGATGTGGTGTTTCTGGGAATGTTTAAGAAAGTATTCAGCGACGTATGAGCCTTAGACGGTGTGGTTTTATGCTTGGTTCCGTGTGGTAAGTCTTAGTTGAGGATTGGGGTGCTACAGCAAAAAGGAAATATCAAGTTGAGGATGAATCAGAAGGAAATTTAGATAGATGGGGTAATGTGGTAGTAGACCAGACCGGTATGGTAAGGATATGATTTGTTCCTTGGGTGTGTTCGAGGTAATGAGTTCTTACAGGTATTTTGCGGCAATGCTCGTAGGTTTTGACGTCTTGCTTAGCTTGGTCGAGTTAGAAGGATTCAGTCCTGGCAGGTCAGATTTGTGCAAAGGGAACTCGGAGAGTTCTTGATGGCTTTTATCGCGGTTTGGAGATGTATACTTTCTATGGGAATGCGGAGCATGGGATGTATAGTAATTTTCTTCTAGGTGGGACCAATGGAAAGTTCTTGGCTAGTTGAGTGCATAGATGTCTGTGGCTCGGAAGGGAGATAAAGTTTTCATGTTATCCTTGGATGGTATGGTATATGCGGTATGTTGCGGAGGACCGAGACTTGAGGGTGTTAGGTTACAGTTCAGTTCTGAAAGGGAGTTCATGAAACTCCTAAGCAGCTGGTAGCCTCAGATAGTTAAGGGAATGATATTTCTAACTGGAAGTGATTTGACGATAGTATATGATAAAAAAAAGGGTAATGTGATTAAGTTGATGGCACTTCGGTAGTATTGCGGCACTTTCTTGTTAGATCAACTGGTGATATTCGCGTTTGCTTGGTGGCACGGGGAAATCTTAGAGTATCTATCATGGAATGATGGGGTATTTAAGGTGTGGTATGCTTTCGGACGGCGAAATTGGGATCAGGTATGATGATTCGTGTGATATATGGAGTTGGAGATTGGGAGTTCTCATGTTCAGGCTATGCCGTGGTTGTGGATCGCGTGTATCAGCACTGTTTAGTGACTACCGAGATTTTGGAGGCCCGAGTGATTCTTTCTTTTCTTGGTATGTTAGATTTTGGATGTGATGTTGGGGATTTAGACTGATCATCTCAGTGTTGGGTTATTCTGGACTATTGCGCTATGGGCTATGTCGGAAATGCCAAAGATTGAGTGGCGAGGTGCTTTGGATTATATTCTAGTAGAGTGGTTTATATTTCGAAGACCCAGCGGACGGCTGGGAAGGATTGCTTTTCTTAATTGGGCCTTCGTGATCGATGTCAGTGCAGAGGTTTCTACCATTGATTCAGTTCCGGTGTTGAGGGACTTTTCGGATGCGCTTTTTGTGGCCGGGCATGTCGCCGTGTTGTGGATTTCGGTATTGATTTAGTGCCGGGCACCGTATCGTATGGCTCCGGCAGGAGTTATAGTAGTGGAAGGAGCAGCTTCAGGCTTCCTTGATAATGAGTTCGTTGGGAGGCCAATGTGGATGTGTGTTCTAGCTTGAGTCGGCTTGGTTGGCCCCGAATTGTATTGTTGAGGGATAGGTTGATTCGATCGTTATTGAGCTTGTTAGTGATCTGGGGAGATCTAGGAGTTGCTTTTCTGTGTTGTGAGACGTTATGATTTGTTGGTTATGGGCACGTGTGGTGCGGTTCTATTGGGAATTCATAGTGGAAGTCGAGCCGGAAGAGTAACTGGGTGTTGCTCGGTGAATGGCGTGTCGGCTATGTCCTATCGGGTTTGCGTGGTATATGTTACTTATTTCACCGAGGGTGTAATGTTTTGCTTTGGTTCCAGACATCAAATTGTACGTGGTTGTCAATTTCGGGCATAGTGACTTGAGGTGTCTCATGTGGAGCAGTGTTTGGATAGGATCGTGCATTGCAACGAGGCTATGTAGAGATATAACCTTGCGGGTTAGATTCGTGTGTTCTATTCTATGATGTGAGACGGGTTCTCAACCTTGCGTATGGTGGTACTGGTGAGCTTGTGGTAGAGCTCTTTCATTTGAACCATTTTTCATGATTTGAGTGTGTTCGGACCGTTGCATATTGGTGCGTGTATTATGCTAGTCGTGGCTTAGGCCTCTATTGACGTGACATGTCACCAGAGTGGTGTGTTGGATTAGAGGAGATCGTTGGGATCATTAATGAATACGAACGGATTCAATTTCAGCATGTCGGAAGGGTAAGATCGAGGTTCAGCTCGAAAATTTGCTATGGTATTGCCAGAGGAGAAGCGGCTTCATGAATGGTTGATCTGAGAAATGGTTATGGTTTATTGCGTGTTTCATTGATCGTTGGCAGAATATGAAAGTGTTGGAATGAGACTTAGTTGATAAGAGTTTTTCTATCGGTATTAGGGTGTTGTGTACAGTTGCTGTGAATAGAAGTTATTGCTACGAGCGTTAAAGTTATGTGGTTTATCATGTAATTGCACCTGAGGTTGCAGGTATGGGTTATTACAGCTGGTTCGGGCTTATTCAGAGAATAGATGTGAGATTTTTGTCTTGTGGATGATATCAGTAATGGAAATGTGGTTCTATGGCTTATTGGCCAGATTGGATTGTGCAATTTCAGCTGCAATGTGTTATCGGACCTATATGAGATAGGGTGACGTAGGATCACCCCCGGGTATATGCATGGTAAGGTTATTCAGCTATTGGTTGGCTTCTAGAACAACTCTGGGTACATTCGAGGACGAACGCGTGTTTAAGTGGGGGAGGATATAATGATCCGACCGGTCGTTTTGAGATTTTGCACTTTGATCGCCAGTTCTCGGGCATGACTTGCCCCGTATAATGCATTATGACTGATGTAAATCGTTGGTTTTGGTTTTCTCGAAAATCGGTATGAAAGAACAGTCTTAGTTGAAAGCTTTGAATTTGAAAGGTTTGACCAAGAGTTGACCTATTTGTATATGAGCTCGGATCGGAAATTTTATGATTTGGTTAGCTTCGTGAGGTGATTTATGACTTAGGAGTGTGATCGGAAGGGGTTTTGGAGGTCCGGTGTAGAATTAGGCTTGAATTGGCGAAGTTAGTATTTTAGCGAATTCCGGTTGATGGGTGAGATTTTGATCCGAGGGTCGGAATGGAATTCCGAGAGTTGATGTAGCTTCGTTATATGATTTGGGATGTGTGTGTAAAATTTCAGGTCATTTGGAGGTGATTTGGTTGGGTTTTTGATCAAATGCGTGTTTCGGAAGTTTTAGAAGAACTTAGGCTTGAATTCGATGTAATTTGATGGTTTTGGTGTTGTTTGAGGTGTTTTGATGATTGGAACAAGTTTGAATGATGTTTTAGGATGTATTGGTACTTTTGGTTGAGGTCCCGGGGGCCTCGGGGTGATTTCGGATGGCTAAGCGGGAAGAATTTGGACTTGTGTTGTTGCAGAAATTTCTGCTGTTGCTGGTATATCCGCACCTGCGGAAAGGGGACCGCAGGTGCAGTCTCGCAGGTGCGAAGGTGAGGCCGCAGGTGCGAGTTTTGGTCCGGGCAGCTGTTTCCGCAAAAGCGGACGAGGAGCCGCATCTGCGAAGCCGCAGATGCGGAGTTTTTGTCGCAGATGCAGGTTTAGGGGAGTAAGGCTGGAAGCGCAGGTGCGGGTGAGAACCGCATCTGCGGAGTCGCAGATGCGACAGTTGGACCGCAGATGCGGATGCTGGGATTTTAAGTGTTTTCCGCAGATGCGGAGGTTGGGCCACAGAAGCGGTACCGCAGAAGCGGTTAGTGAGCCGCGATGCGAAAATGTCTGGCAGAACATATAAGTTATTCCATTTCGCGAAAATTGAGTTATTTCACCATTTTTGGACTTTGGCTATAGTGCTTTTGGACGATTTGGAAGAGGTATTTCAAGGGAACTTCGTTAAGGTAAGAATTTTGGACCTAAAACACATTTCTATGGTAATATTTTATGGATTAAGACTGAAATTAAAAGAATTTAAGGGCTAAAAATGAAGGATTAGGGCTTGAGAATAAAAGGCCTTAAATTGAGGATTTGAGGGGTCATTTGAACTCCAATTTTGGTATTCTTGATATGCATAGACTCGTGGCGAGATAAGGAATCCGTTGATGTGAAAATTTCTGAGTTTCGAGAAGTGGGCCCGGGGCTCGAGTTTTTGCCAATTTCGGGATTTTTGATATTTTTCGATTGTTTTCTATTGGGTTTTGTGCCCTTAGCATACTGTGACGTATTCGTTCTGGTTTTGGTCAAATTCGACACGCGAAGAGGCCGATTTGAGGGGCACAGGCGTCGCGAGCTAGAGAATTCGCCGGTTCGAGGTGAGTAATGATTGTAAATGATATTCTGAGGGTTTGAAACCCCGTATTTGCACATCGTAGTGCTATATTGAGGTGACTTGCACGCCGGATAGTGAGCGTGGGGTAGAGCACCGTTGGGGATTGTGACTTGATCCGTCCCGATTGATGAATTTATTGCGTATTTGACTAAAATTTACTTGTTATCATCATAATTTGGGCTGATTGCCATACTTGGGCTTCATGCCAGCTAATTGAACCCTTCGGGGATTGTTGTTGATATTTCCTCACTGTTTTGATTTTACACTTGAACTCAGTCATGTATTTTCCACTGTTTTTAAGACTCGGCCAAGTTTATTTTGCTTTAACACTTGAAATGATATTTCCAATAGTATTTGGGCTGAGCATCATGTTTTACTGTTTCCCTAGTGGCTTATGTGATTTTTGACTGAGTAAGGTGGAGGGCCTGTATCGTGAAGATACTTTTGGATCGGGCTGCACGCCGCAGTAGTGAGATACTGATTTGATTATGAGGCCGAAAAACTGAGATATGTACACCACGAGATGGCTTGATATTGCGCTTGGGCCGTAAGGGGCCCCTCCCGGAGTCTGCACACCCCTAGTGAGCGCCGTCGACGATAAATGGATCGGGCTGCACGCTGCAGCGATATATGGATCGGGCTGCACGTCGCAGCGGTACTGGTTACTGCTCTATGTGTTTACTTTATTTCATTTGCCTGCCATTATCTGTTGTCTGTGCTACTTCATGCAATACCTACCTGATTGCCTGGCATCATCTGATAACTGAGTGTTGTGCCCGAGGGGCGGATTTCTGTGCTTCTCTACACTATTGTTTTGCATTCATTTGCGTAACCGCTGAAAAAGTTATTTCCAAAAGAGGCTTAAACTGAGCTAAGATGTTTTTTCCTAAAGATCTCACAGCTTCACAGTTTTTCTAAAAAGGGTTTTACACTGCTCTATACAGCATGACGGTTTGTTTTACGTGATTTCTTACTGCTCAGTTATTATTTACCTTTATTACTCACTGAGTTGGAGTACTCACTTTACTCCCTGCACCTCATGTGCAGATGCAGGTATTTATCCACCCGATAGCGGGTTTTGGCTGATCGGAAGCAGAGTTATAGGAGTTTAGCGAGATGACTGCCAGCGTTCGCAGCACCGCTCTCTCCCTTTTGTTCAATATTCCTGTTTCGTGTATTTTTAGACCTTGTAGTTGCATTTACACTCTAATAGATGCTCGTGACTTGTGACACCCCGATTTGGGCTGTGTTGGGTTGTACTTCCGCTAATTAATATCAGTAAATCATATTTAAACTGTTTATTCTTGTTTAACTATTTTGAAAAGGCGATATGAGTTAGTTGGCTGGCCTTGTCTTCACGAGAGGCGCCATTACGACCAGAGCGGGGTTTGGGTCGTGACACGTAGTTTGCTCTAGGCGCGTTTAATAAATCATTGTGGTCATGGGTACGGTTGTCGTGTGTCACGACCCCAAATACCTCGGTCGTGATGGCGCATATCAAAGTACTAGGCAAGCCAACCAAACATTTACCACAACAAAATCTCTTATCAAAATCATTTTTGCTAATATCGAATAAGTCTCAGATTCGCCATACGAAATAGATGAACAAAACAGAACATGCGGAAAGCCAGTACAAAATACCAACACAGCCCAATAAATCCGGTGTCACTGGTCAAGAGCCTCTAAATACAACCCAAACACTAACTGAATAATACATCATAAGTCTGAAATAATAGAATACTAAGATAGGAAGGGGAAAGCAGGGCTGCGAACGCCGTGCAGCTACCTTGCGATCTCCGGAAATACTCTGAGAGTGCTGGAAGCTCTCACTCTGAAGTACGAGCACTTGGATCTGCGCACAAGGTGCAGGGAGTAACGTGAGTACGCCAACTCAGTAAATAACTAAAGTACATAAAGTCTGAGTGCAGCGACGAGCATTTCAAATCATATATCAGGAAATCTCAACAGAAACATCAAGTCAAAGATCTGCAGTTAAATAGTCAATTCACTCGTAAAATCTCCAGTTTAAATCAAGTCTTTGAAATCATTTATTCAATATTTTCAGTAGAGGCTTAGTATAAAAGAAGAGTGAAAACAGTAAATATCATAAACAGGCCCCTCGGGCAAAATATCACTCATAAGTATAGCCCCTAGGGCAAGACTCTCAGTCACTCGTGACTCAGCTCTCGTCACACAGTAGCCACTCTCAGCACTCTGGCTCAATAATTAGCTCATAGTAATAATAATAATAATAATAATCACTGCGGCGTGCAGCCCGCTCCAATATATATAATAATCACTGCGGCGTGCAGCCCGATCCAATATATATAGTTAACTACGCTCACTAGGGGTGTACAGACTCCGGAGGGGCTCCTACAGCCCAAGCGTCATATCTCTGCGGCGCAGCCCGATCCAATACATATCGCTGCGGCGTGCAGCCCGATCCATATAAGTATCGCTGCGGCGTGCAGCCTGATCCAATATATATATATATATATATATATATATATATGTATATAATATCACTGCGGCGTGCAACTCGATCCATAATGTATATATAATCCTCACCATAGGGTCCTCAACCTCTCTCAGTCATTAACCTCACGGCCACTCGGGCATATCGGTGAAATCAGGGAACTCAGCCCAAACAGTTTTCATATATTAAGAAGTATAGTAATGAAACCGGTTTTAAACAATAGACAGGCAAAACATGACTGAGGATATGCTTTTCAATCAAATAGAGTGTGGAAAGTAATAAGAATAACCCTAAGGGTTTAAACAGGTCGGCACAAAGGCCCCAAACATGGCATTCAGCCCAAAATATAGCATAAGTCTCTAAAATACGAAATATCAAAAGGTTTCAAATCAAATACGCGGCTTAATATCCACTATGGGACGGACCAAGGCACAATCCCTACTGGTGCACGCCCACACGCACGTCACCTAGCCTGTGCGTCACCTCATTTATCAAATAGTACTAAATACCGGGGTTTCATACCCTCAGGTCCAGATGTACAATGGTTACTTACCTCAAACCGGATAAAATACTACTTTGCGATGCCCTTGCCTCTTGACTCGGCCTAAACTCGCTTTGAATCTACCCAAAATCAGATTCACAATATTAGAATATGCTAAGGGAACGAAGCCCGCGCGAAAATAATCGAAGTACAACACGAATCCCGAAATTTGCCAAACCCGACCCCCGGGCCCACATCTCGAAATCCGATAAAAATCATATCAATGAAATCCTTATCCTCCCACGAGTCCATGCATACCAAGAATACCAAAATCCGACTACAAATGACCCCTCCAATCCCTAAATTTAGGCCTCCAATTTCCAAGCCCTAAACCCCCAATTTTAACCACTAATTACCACAAATTTCAAGCTTAAACAGTTAAAAACTATCATAGAAACAAGTTTAGGGTCCAAAAACCTTACCTCCACGAAATCCCCTTGAAATCCCTCCTCAAAATGCTCCCTCAAGCTCAAACCCATATGAAAATGGTGAAAAACCACTCAAAAATCGCGAAGGGTTAAATTTATATGTTCTGCCCCAGCTAAGCTGCTTCTGCGGACAAAAAACTCGCACCTGCGGTCCCAGGTGCGCATCTGCGAAATTCACTTAAGTTCCAGGAACACGCACCTGCGCCTTACCTTCCGCACCTGTGACTACTGGACTTCTTGCTCTTGGCTGCATCTGCGGCTTCCCAAACGCTTCTGCGGGCCCACACCTGCGGTCCCCAATCCGCAGGTGCGGTTATGACAGGATTAGCAGCTTCAGCTGCAACTTCTAGTTTCCAAACTTTTCGATAACCATCCGAAACCATCCCGAGGCTCCCGGGACCTCAACCAAAAGTACGAACAAGTAATATACTACCATTCAAAGTTATACCAATCTTCGAAACATTGAATTAACCACGGATTCAAGCCTAAGAACTCCAAAAACTTCCGAATTCCGCTTTTGATCAAAAAGTCTATCAAACCCCGTCCGAATGACCTGAAATTTTGAACACACGTCATAATGACACAACGGACCTACTGCAACTTCCAAAATTCCATTCCGACCCCTATATCAAAATCTCCGCTACCAACCGAAAAAGGCCAAAATTCCAATTTCACCAATTCATGCCTAAATCTACCCCGGACCTCCAAAACACATTCTGATCACGCTCCTAAGACCCAAATCACCTCACGAAGCTATTTGAACTATCGAAATTCACATCCGAGACCTATTTCACGTAAGTCAACATCCGGTTGACTTTTCCAACTTAAGCTTACTCAAAAGAAACTAAGTGTCTAAAACCTTTCCAAAACCTTTGCGAATTCGAACCAACCAACCCGATACCATATAACACAGATGAACAAAGCATAAAGAAGCAGAAAAGGGGAAAACAGAGTGGTAACTCATGAAACCGGGTCGTTACGTCCTCCCCCTCTTAATCAAACGTTCGTCCTCGAACGAGTCAAGAAACATACCTGAAGCCTCAAATAGTTGAGGATATCTGCTCCGCATCTCCCGCTCAGTCTCCCAGGTAGCCTCCTCCACGGGCCGACCTCTCCACTGCACTTTCACTGAAGCTATATCCTTTGATCTCAACTTTCGAACCTGACGCTCCAAAATGGCTGCTGGCTCCACATCATAAGTCAAATCACCCTCTAACTGAACCGTGCTGAAATCCAGAACATAAGACGGATCCCCAATATACTTCCGGAACATAGAAACATGAAATACCGAATGCACGCTCGACAAGCTGGGTGGCAAAGCAAGCTCATAAGCCACCTCCCCAATCCTCCGAAGCACCTCAAAAGGCTCAATGAACCGAGGACTTAATTTACCCTTCTTCCCAAATCTCATAACACCCTTCATGGGCGAAACCTTCAGTAGAACCTTCTCCCCAACCATATAGGACACATCACGAACCTTCCTGTCAGCATAACTCTTTTGTCTCGACTCTGCTGTACGAAGCCTCTCCTGAATCACCTTCACATTGTCCAAAGCATCCTACACTAAGTCCGTACACAAAAGCGTGGCCTCTCCCGGCTTGAACCATCCAACCGGAGATCTACACCGCCTCCCATATAGAGCCTCATATGGAGCCATCTAAATACTCGACTGGTAGCTGTTGTTATAAGCAAACTCCCCGAGTGGTAGAAACTGATCCCATGAACCACCGAAGTCAATCACACAAGCGCGCAACATGTCCTCCAATATCTGAATAATGCGCTTGGACTACCCGTCCGTCTGAGGGTGAAAAGTTGTGCTCAACTCGACCTGAGTACCCAACTCTCTCTGTACGGCCCTCAAAAACTGCAAAGTAAACTGAGTACATCTATCTGAAATAATGGAAACTGGAACCCCATGCAGGAGAACAACCTCTCGGATATAAATCTCTGCTAACCGCTCTGAGGAATAGGTAGTACAAATAGGAATGAAGTGCGCGGACTTGGTCAGCCGATCCACAATCACCCAAATAGCATCGAACTTCTTCAAAGTCCGTGGGAGCCCAACTACAAAGTCCATGGTGATCCGCTCCCACTTCCACTCTGGAATATCCATCTGCTGAAGCAAGCCACCCGGTCTCTGATGCTCATATTTCACCTGCTGACAATTGAGACACCGAGCTACAAATCCCACAATATCTTTCTTCATCCTCCTCCACCAATAATGTTGTCTCAGATCCTGATACATCTTCGTGGCACCCGGATGAACGAAGTACCGCGAGCTATGGGCCTCCTCCAGAATCAACTCCCGAAGCCCATCCACATTAGGCACACAAATCCGGTCCTACATCCTCAACACCCCATCATCACCATGGTCACATCTCTGGCATCGTCGTGCTGAACTCTGTCCTTAAGGACAAGCAAGTGAAGATCATTATACTGGCACTCTCTGATGTGATCAAACAACAAAGACCGAGAAACCACACAAGCTAAGACTCGACTGGGCTCCGAAATATCCAACCTCACGAACCGATTGGCCAAGGCCTGAACATCAACTATAAGAGGTCTCTCCCCAACAGGAATGTATGCCAAACTGCCCATACTCACCGCCTTCCTGCTCAAGGCATCGCCCACTACATTGGCCTTCCCCGGATGGTACATGATAGTAATATCATAATCCTTTAGCAGCTCCAACCATCTCCGCTGCCTCAAATTGAGATCCTTCTGCTTGAACAAGTGCTGGAGGCTACGATGATCAGTAAACACCTCACAAGGCACACCATACAAGTAATGCCTCCAAATCTTGAACGCGTAAACAATGGCAGCCAACTCTAAATCATGAACAAGGTAGTTCTTCTCGTGGAGCTTCAACTGACGAGAAGCATAAGCAATAACCCTACCCTCCTGCATCAACACACATCCAATACCCACTCTCGAAGCATCACAATATACTGTATATGAACCTGAAGCTGATGGCAAAACTAACACTGGAGCCGTGGTCAATGCATTCTTGAGCTTCTAAAAGATCGCCTCACACTCATCCGACCACTGGAATGGAGCACCCTTCTGAGTCAACTTGGTCAAGGGTGATGCAATAGATGAAAATCCCTGAACGAACCGACGGTAATAACCTGCCAAACCAAGAAAACTGTGAATCTCTGTGGCTAAGGACGGCCTAGCAAACTCTGAACCGCCTCTATCTTCTTCGGATCAATCTGAATACCCTCACTAGACACCACGTGCCCCAAGAAAGCTACTGAACTGAGCCAAAACTCACACTTGGAGAACTTTGCATAAAGCTTCTCCTCCCTCAACCGCTGCAATACCACTCTCAAATGCTCCGCGTGCTCCTCCTAACTACGCGAATACACCAGAATATCATCAATGAAAACTTTGACAAATGAGTCGAGATACGGCCTGAACACGCTGTTCATCAAATGCATGAACGCTGCTGGGGCATTGGTCAGCCCAAAAGACATCACAAGGAACTCATAGTGACCATATCGGGTCCTGAAAGCTGTCTTAGAATATTCGAGTCCCTGATCTTCAACTGGTGATACCCTGAACGCAGATTAATCTTGGAGAACACCCTCGCTCCCTGAAGTTGGTCGAACAAATCATCAATGCAAGGCAGGGGATACTTGTTCTTAATTGTAACTTTGTTCAACTGCCTGTAATCAATGCACATCTTCATAGTGCTATCCTTCTTTTTCAAGAATTGAACAGGCGCACCCCACGTCAAAACACTAGGCCGAATGAACCCCTTATCGAGAAGTTCTTGAAGCTGCTCCTTCAACTCCGCTGGTGCCATACCATACAGTGGAATAGAAATGGGCTGAGTGCCCGGCACCAGGTCTATACCAAAATCAATATCCATGTCCGGTGGCATGCCCGACAGGTCTACAGGAAACACATTGGGAAAATCAATGCTGGGAGTCTCTACACTAACATCCCTCACAAATGCTACGTATGAAAGATAACCTTTCCCAATCATCCGGTGGGCCTTCAAAAATGATATCACCCTACTGGGAACAAAGTCGGTTGAACCTCGCCACTCTATCCGTGGCACACCCGGTATAGGCAACGTTACTGTCTTAGAGTGACAGTCCAGAATAGCACGGCACGGGGATAACCAATCCATGCCCAAAATCACATCGAAATCCACCATACAGAGTAACAAAAGATCTGCTCGGATCTCCAGACCCCCAATAGTCACCACACACGACCAGTACATACGGTCCACAATAATAGTATCGCCTACCAGAGTAGATACACGAACAGATGAAACAAGAGACTCACGGGGCGTATCTAAATAATGGGAAAAATATGATGACACATATGAAAAAGTGGAACCAGGATCAAATAATACAGAGGCATCTCTGTGGCAGACTGAGACAATTACCNTTAGTTGAGTTTGTCTGATTTTTTAGTGCTATGATTTATCTTATATCAAAAAAAGTTCTTATTCGTCATTCTACAATTGACTTGCTTTGCTCAAATTTATTTTCTTTATAACCTTAGCTAATTTGATAAAACTAACATTTTGAGGTTTTATTCAATTCTTAAAGTTAGTACTTAGTACTTATAGCAAATACCATTCACATTTGTATTTATGATGGTGTATTTTAGTGTCTTACAAATTCTTGTTTGTAACCAAACATGGGTAGGAATGATATTCGGAAAAGAACTAATCGTATAGTTGAAGAACTTGTTTATCCGGGTAATTGCAATATGACTATTTTGCAATATTGAATTTATTATTTAATCTTCTTTAATTAAACAAATTTGTATCTTTCTTTAATCCTATCTAGCTAACTCATGAATGTTCAATAATTTTCTAGGAAGCGTGGACGTGATAAGGGAGAAATAAATTAGCTATCATTATGATGGCCATTTTATATTTTCCCCTACTAAAAAATATGTAGGTGGACATTTGAAGAAAAGAAATATTGATGTTAATTTCATATCTTTGATTTGTAGGATGACTTAAAAGACTATTGTAATTTTAATATTTGTGAGGGAGACAAGTTCTTTTATTTGAGAGGTGACAGAATTATTAGTGATTATGATGGGCTTGTTGAATATCATGACGATCAAGATATTAAGAACATGCTTGTGAGTTATAAAATGCATAAAGAAAGGCCTATTGAATTTTATACAATGCTGAAAAATGATATTTTTATGAGTTCTTCTCTTGGAGAAAATAGTTCTAGGGGTAATGGGTCCGAAGAGGTGACATAAACAGTTGTAGAAGAACATGAATCAGCAAATTCTGTAACGACCTGATCGGTCGTTTTGAGCTCTAGCGCGTCGTTCAGTAGTTTGAGGCCATGAGCAGCTTCAGTTCATGTATTATGACTTGTACGCGTGGTTGGAATTGAATTCTGGGAAGTTCGGAGTTGATTTGGAAAGAGAATTCCCATTTCGAAAGCTTTAAGTTGGAAGAATTGACTAAGATTGGATGTTTGAGTAAACGGCCTCGGAATCGGGATTCGAAGGTTCCAACAGGTTTGTATGATGATTTCGGACTTGGGCGTACGTCCGGATCGGGTTTTGGAAGACCTGGAAACGTTTCGGCACCTATTGTGGAAGTTGGCATTTTTGAAAGAATTTCGTAAGTTTGGGTTGAAGTGCATATCAGTGTTACCGATATCCGTTTGGGATTTCAAGTCTGCGAATAGCTGCGTATGGTGATTTTGGTGTTGGGAGCGCAATCGGAAGTGAATTCGGAGGTCCGCGGGTCATTTTGGAATCTTTTGGCAAAAGATAGAAATTTTAAGGTTTTGAGGAGTTTGACCGGAAGTGGACTTTTTGATATCGGGGTCGGATTTCGATTCCGGAAATTGGAGTAGGTCGTAATGTCGAATATGACTTGTGTACAAAAATTGAGGTCAATCGGACGTGATTTGATAGGTTTCGGCATCGAATATAGAAGTTTGAAATTCTAAAGTACATTAAGCTTGGATTGGAATGCGATTCATGGTTTTAGCGTTGTTTGACGTGATTTGAGCTTCGAGCAGGTCCGTGTTATGTTAGGGGACTGAGTTGTGTGATTGGACGGGGTCCCGGGGGCCTCGGGTGTGTTTCGGGGTGGTTTCGGAGCATTTTGGGCTGTGTTGGAACTGCTGATGCTGGTGTCTGGTGTTGTTCTTCGCGTTCGCGAGGGTCCTCTCGCGTTCGCGAAGAAGGATTTGGCTTCTGCGATTTTTTTCTTCGCGTTCGCAGAGAGAGTCTCGCGTTCGCGAACCAGAAGAATTTCTGTTGCGCAGGTCTTACTTCGGAGGCTCATATCCCTCAATCTACAAGCAATTTGGAGATGATCTAAAAATGAAAGTTGTAGCCCTTTGTGTCTAGTGTTTAGACCATATAGCATTTAGAGTTGTTTACGAAAAATTATGGCTGGTACACTATAGGCTGTCCGGGACGATGAAGAAGAAATTTGTGTTGCACAGGGATGACTTTGGCAGCTTATATCTTAAAATCTATAAGGAATTGGGAAATTCCCAAAATAATGAAAGTTGTAGATCTTGGTGTCTAGTTTTTAAAACATTAAACCATTTCTCATTTGGAGTTTTGTACAAAAAGTTATGGCCATTATACTAGAGGTTGTTTGAGAAGAGTTTGAAAAATGGTTTTTGGGAATTTTCTTCTTCGCGAACGCGACGGAGGTCTCGCGAACGTGAAGAAGAGTCGTCTGGGCGGTGTATAAGTGTAAAGAAATGGGTTTGGCTCATTTCATCTCATTTCCTCCATGGGAGCCGACCTAGGAGCGATTTTGGAGCTCCATTTTCATCATCCATGTCATGGTAAGTGATTCCCAACTATTGCAAGTTAATTACTTGGTCTATATCTAGATTTTAACATGGAAAATCATGGGAAATTAGTAAAAATTGGGGTTTTGAAGAAAAACCTAAAAATTTGGTATTCTTGGATTTTGACCACGATTTGGGCACGAAATTGGGAGTAAATTATATATTTGAGTTAGTGAGGTTATGGGTAGACTTTATCTTCGAAAAATTTCGGAATCCGCGCACGTGGGCCCAAGGGCAATTTTGTCAACTTTTCGATCAGGGTTAGGAATTGTTATAAATTGGATTGTAATGAGTAATTGATCATATATTAATGAGTTTACATAATTATTGGCTAGTTTTGGAGCAATGTGCATCGATTTGAGTTTTCAGAAGGGCATGGAATAACGGTTATGGAACTTCGGAGCGAGGTGAGTCTCCTTTCTAACCTTGTAAGAGGGAATTGTCTCTATAGGTGAATTAATTGGATATGTGCTGCTATTTGCGGGGGCTACGTACGCACGAGATGACGAGAGTCCGTGCGTAGCTACTATTATGCTTATGTCCGGGTAGTCTAGGACCCAAAAGCATGCTTTACTTGTAATACTTGTAACCTTATTGTTAGTTTAAATTGCTTAAATCATATCGAAGTGGCAAATGACTTTCTAAAAGAGTTAAACTTTATTTTCTTGACTTGTAAAAGTAAAATTTACACCTCCTTCAATAATTGTTTCCCTGATGAAGTCTTGATTGACTGTTAAAATGTGTGTTTCTATGTGCACCTGCGTCGCATGTATGATTCGCGAGTAGGGTGATTGTTTATTTATATTTGACCGCGTCGCATGTATGATTCGCGAGCGGGGTAATAGATGCATCTATGGTTCGCGCCATTCGACCCTCTGGCAGTGCACAATTTAAATATTGTTGGATCGGCCATACGACCTCAGCATGATTTCCGGATGCTTGTAATGTTTTCCTTGAGATTTATAAATGTTGATATTCGTTCTCCCCGGCCTGAGATAAATGTATAGATGATGAAAAGGAATCTGGAAATTTCCTTTGAAAGAATGAATTGTTTATTTGCTTTATTCTACTGAGTTGCAACCATGTTTATAAAATCTTTGATTTATTATATTATTGGCATATTATGATTGGACCATTAGTAAGTGTCGAAGTCGACCTCTCGTCTCTGCTTCTACGAGATTAGACGGGATACTTACTGAGTACACGTTGTTTTCGTACTCATGCTACACTTGCTGTGCATTTTTGTTGCACAGGCACATGTATCTCTAGTGGCCTAGTGGGCGTAGCAGCATGGATGATACGGAGACTAGGTGAGCTGCATTCCTCGAGGCGACCCGCAGCTAGTATAGTCTCTTTCAGTATATTGTAATTACTTTCTGTCCAATTTGTATTCCGGACGGTTATTGTACTTTATGTGATTTCTTAGTGATTTCTCGTGCATTTGTGACACCAGGTTCTGGGATGATTATAGGATTATTTAATATTAAGTTTGTTAAAGACATCAATATCTATTCAGTGAAATTCTTTACTCATTGTTTAATATATAAAGGAAACGATTTCAAAAATATTAAAACAAGAAATTACTAGTAAATTAGTGTTGGCTTGCCTGACAATGGTGTCCGGCGCCATCACGACCATTAGTGGATTTTGGATCGTGACAAAAATAGAACATGCGGAAAGCCAGTACAAAATACCAACACAGCCCAACAAATCCGGTGTCACTGGTCAAGAGCCTCTAAATACAACCCAAACACTAACTGAATAATACATCATAAGTCTGAAATAACATAATACTAAGATAGGAAGGGGAAAGCAGGGCTGCGAACGCCGTGCAAATACCTTGCGATCTCCGGAAATACTCTGAGAGTGCTGGAAGCTCTCACTCTGAAGCACGAGCACCTGGATCTGCACACAAGGTGCAGGGAGTAACGTGAGTACGCCAACTCAGTAAGTAACTAAAGTACATAAAGTCTGAGTGCAGTGACGAGCATTTAAAATCATATATCAGGAAATCTCAACAGAAACGTCAAGTCAAAGATCTGCAGTTAAATAGTCAATTCACTCGTAAAATCTCCAATTTAAATCAAGTCTTTGAAATTATTTATTCAACATTTTCAGTAGAGGCTTAGTATAAAAGAAGAGTGAAAACAGTAAATATCATAAACAGGCCCCTCAGGCAAAATATCACTCATAAGTATAGCCCCTAGGGCAAGACTCTCAGTCACTCGTGACTCAGCTCTCGTCACACAGTACCCACTCTCAGCACTCCGGCTCAATAATTAGCTCATAGTATTAATAATAATAATAATCGCTGCAGCGTGCAGCCCGCTCCAATATATATAATAGTCGTTGCGGCGTGCAGCCCGATCCAATATATATAGTCGACTACGCTCACTGGGGGTGTACAGACTCCGGAGGGGCTCCTATAGCCCAAGCGTCATATCGCTGCGGCGCGCATCCCGATCTAATACATATCGCTGCGGCATGCAGCCTGATCCATATAAGTATCGCTGCAGCGTGCAGCCCGATCCATATATATATATATATGTATATATTATATCGTTGCAGCGTGCAGCCCGATCCATAATGTATATATAATCCTCACCATATGGTCCTCAACCTCTCTCAGTTATTAACCTCACGGCCACTCGGGCATATCGGTGAAAATCAGGGAACTCAGCCCAAACAGTTTTCACATATTAAGAAGAATAGTAATGAAACCGGTTTTAAACAATAAACAGGCAAAACATGACTGAGGATATGCTTTTCAATCAAATAGAGTGAGGAAAGTAATAAAAATAACCCTAAGGGTTTAAACAGGTCAGCACAAAGGCCCGAAACATGGCATTCAACCCAAAATATAGCATAAGTCTCTAAAATATGGAATATCAGAAGGTTTCAAATCAAATACGCGGCTTAATAGCCGCTACGGGACGGACCAAGTCACAATCCCTACCGGTGCACGCCCACACGCTCGTCACCTAGCATGTGTGTCACCTCATTTATCAAACAGTACGAAATACAGGGGTTTCATACCCTCAGGTCCAGATGTACAACGGTTACTTACCTCAAACCGGATGAAATACTACTCCGCGACGCCCTTGCCTCTTGACTCGGCCTCAACTCGCGTCGAATCTACTCAAAATCAGATTCACAACATTAGAATATGCTAAGGGAACGAAGCCCGCGCGAAAATAATCAAAGTACAACACGAATCCTGAAATTTACCAAACCCGACCCCCGGGCCCACGTCTCGGAATCCGATAAAAATCATATCAATAAAATCCTTATCCTCCCACGAGTCCATGCATACCAAGAATACCAAAATCCGACCACAAATGACCCTACAAATCCCTAAATTTACGTCCCCAATTTTCAAGCCCTAAACCCCCAATTTTAACCACTTATTACCACAAATTTCAAGCTTAAACAGTTAAAAACTATCATAAAAACAAGTTTAAGGTCCAAAAACCTTACCTCCACGAAATCCCCTTGAAATCCCTCTTCAAAATGCTCCCTCAAGCTCAAACCCGCATGAAAATGGTGAAAAACCACTCAAAAATCGCGAAGGGTTAAATTTATATGTTCTGCCCCAGCTAAACCGCTTCTGTGGTCCAAAACCTCGCACCTGTGGACCTGCACCTGCGGTCCCAGGTGCGCATCTGCGAAATTCACTTAAGTTCCAGGAACCGCACCTGCGCCTTACCTTCCGCACCTGCGATCTCGCAGGTGCGCTAAGCCTTCCGCACCTGCGACTTCTGGACTTCTTGCTCTTGGCCGCATCTGCGGCTTCCCAAACGCTTCTGCGGGCCCGCACCTACGGTCCACAATCCGCAGGTGCGTTTATGACAGGTTCAGCAGCTTCAGCTACAACTTCAAGTTTCCAAACATTCCGCTAACCATCCGAAACCATCCCGAGGTCCCCGGGACCTCAACCGAAAGTACAAACAAGTCATATACCACCATTCAAACTTAGACCAATCTTCGAAACACCTAAAACAACATCGAAATATCAAATTAACCACGGATTCAAGCCTAAGAACTCCAAAAACTTCCGAATTCCGCTTTTGATCAAAAAGCTTATCAAACCTCGTCCGAATGACCTGAAATTTTGCACACACGTCACAAATGATACAACGGACCTACTGCAACTTCCAGAATTCCATTCCGACCCCTATATCAAAATCTCCGCTACCAACCGGAAAACACCAAAATTCCAATTTCGCCAATTCAAGCCTAAATCTACCCCGGACCTCCAAAACACATTCCGATCACGCTCCTAAGTCCCAAATCACCTCACAAAGCTATTTGAACCATCGGAATTCACATCCAAGACCTATTTCACATAAGTCAACATCTGGTTGACTTTTCCAACTTAAGCTTACTCAGAAGAGACTAAGTGTCTCAAACCTTTCCAAAACCTTTTTGAATTCGAACCAACCAACCCGATACCATAAAACACAGATGAACAAAGCATAAAGAAGCAGAAAAGGGGACAACGGAGCGGTAACTCATGAAACGACCGGTCGGGTCGTTACACTGTGGCATGATCGCGATACATATATCCCAATTCGAGTATGCATTTCACGTGACTCGACCAATAACTTCAAACTATAAGTAAAATAAATATGTTGTAAATCGCAGGTGCATTTCACGTGACGCGATTCACAATTTTCAATAAATTCTATAAATCCTAAAGAGCAATTAAAATTGTTAGAAAGTAAAAATGCACATAGGTTTTAAATATGTACTAATTCAAGTAATTATGCCAACCATTAATAGTTGAGTGACTGTGCTAAAATCACGGAACTCGGGAGTGCCTCACACCTTCTCCCGGATTAACAGAATTCCTTACCCGGTTTTTTGTGTTCGCGGAACAAAAAATAGAGTCAATTTCCTCGATTTGGAATTTAAAAATAAACCGGTGACTTGGGACACCATAAATTATCCCATGTGGAAATTCTAAATTAATTAAATAATCCCATTTCGAATAATATCACTTTAATTGGAAAAACTCCCTACTCCTCGGGAAAAAAGAGGTGTGACAATCTTCCAAATGGTTCCCCTTGATTGCGCATGTATAGGAGGTCACATGCTCATTTGGATCCGTGATTCCATTATATTTGGGGATGTCGGGCATACGAAATCACTTCTGGATCGGCTTTGGTGCCGCGCTCGGAGGAAAGGGCTTCTGGATAAATTTTTTGGAGTCTGGTCCCTTCAATATCGGGGGTGCTCCTGGGATCTGATCAACCCTGGAGTTGTATGTTTCCACCTTCTTGTCATTAGCCTCTATCTTTTTCTCACTTGACTCCACCCATTTTGTCAATGCTTCGAGCATTTTCAGTACCTCGGGATTTACCCCAGGCTCGGCTTCACTCTCTCGATAATTTGTTCGTTTCTTCGAGTGCTTTCCCGGGATTGTTCGGGCTCAACCCTGTTTGGGGGCGTGGCTTTAATTCTGCAAATGCACTATTGTCCCTTGTTGAGCCTCCAGCATTTCAAAAATCAGATGCAGGCTCACCCCATCACCTTCGCCTTCGGGCCCTTCTCAAGCCGTTGGTCGGGGTCCCCCGCGAACACTGTTTTCGGGGTCAGTTGGCAAATTGATATTGATGTCCACCTGCGAGTTAGCATCGACCGAGTCGGCAACTGGGACACTGTTGGGATCGGCAAGAAGCACATCGTTGTTAGGCACCAAATTATTATTTTCGTCATGATGGCCAGACTCCGCGTCAACATTCAAGTGAGCGGACTAAGAGTTTGGCACTCTTAGGCTGGCCTGAAATTAAGATAAATAGGGTGTGTTTACCCGTAGCCCCATGGCGGACGCCAAACTGTTTACCCCAAAATTGGGTAATAATTAAGTTGATACGCGATTTAAAGGATGCGTGGTTTAATTCAACACGAATAACTAAGAATGGCAGATAAATGAGCTAATGACGAAATAAGCGATCAAATCAATCGCAATGTTATGACCAAGCCTCATCTTAGATTGAACAGTGACCTCGTCCTTGATTGAACCCTTGGTTCGAGCCCAGTCATGAATGAAGAGCAGAACAAATGAGCAAAGTTCTTAACCGTAGCTAGAAGGTAAAAATCAACTTTTATTGCTTTAAATTGTGTGTTACAATGTGTTTGATAAAAGAGAAACTTTCCCTTTATATAGTAGGAGAATTTAAGTCCTAGTATAACTCTAAAAGAGGTAAAAATCTTCTTTCATCGGTAATTGTTGATCCATAGTTGATTCTAAACGAGATTCTTGCCATAATGGCCGGTCGAAGGCGATTATTACGTCCCCTTATCATTCATGCATAACCGTTCACCGCGTCTCTCGAAGTCTAGAAATTATCCTCGGCCCGGGGTGCGTCACTTTACGGTGTCCGATGTCGGATATATCATTCATCCTTTTCGGGTCTCGATACGATGGGTCTCTGGCCCTGATTACAATCTCGCGAATCCGTGTTCCCCTTCGTTCTTTCATTGGGGAATCAGGGTAGGCATTGCTCCCGATTTTAGCCGTACACAACATTTCTTAAAGATAATGACAGTGTAAAGCTTTTGCACTGTCAATACATTTTAGCGTATTGTAGTAGGTTAATCTATTTTATTTTATAGGTTACTAATTCCACCTTTTTATGGATAGTTTCTTGTGGTTATTCTTTCAGTGATTGATAGTATAGCAAATTCTTTTAAGCTGTCAATGCATATTAGTGAAACTCTTAGTAAAAATATCATATGTATATTAGCAATACATTGCGTTTAATAACACAATAGCACCTCGAATTATTCAACTCGGAATCTGATCTATTCTGCAGACGAACGGAACGACCCTTCGTAATTTTCTAATATGAATTTGACTCTAATACATGGAATAAGATTATTAAATTGATTGGTCAAAAACATAGAAATTTGACTTTAATACATGAAAGATTAAAAAATGGATGGTTGAAATTGTTACGCAATATGAGGTGTAATATCATGAAAAGAAGCTCCAGGTTGAATAAAGAAAGAAAGCTTACAAGCGGTTTAAGGAGTCTTCTTTATAGCCAGTGGCGGTCACATATTGCTTAAGTGGCCGAGTCTCCTTACATCAGCTTGAAATAACAGTAATAAAAGCATTATCAAAACTCCACAATTTGAATGTGAACCTACATAATGACACGGTTGTGACAGTAAGGCGACACTAGTACAACAACAATCACCCAATAAAATTCTATTAGTAGGTCTGGGAGACATTACTTAGATTAAATTATGGGCATGCCTCAAGTATTAACCAAACATCAATAACTAGGTTAGATAAATTGACGCTAACAAAATTTGTCACTCCCATATTGTATGGGCTAAAAATGGTCTTAATAAAGGCGATCCTAATCAATAGTAAAAATGTTTTCGAAAGTCGTCACATGTCAACAATTTGATGTCAAGAAAATAAAGGATGAATGCGAGGTCGAGGAGTCAACGGAGGTCGAGTACGAAGACAGGCAATCCCTTTGGCAGAGTAGTAACGCTAGTTTTAGGAATGAAACTTTAAAGAGAATATTCTAGTGAATATTCCTCCGATCGGTACTATTAGGGCTTTTGTGGCTCATGTGCCCGTATAAATAGAAAGATATGTAGCTATAGAGGGGATTGGACACTCATTGTAAAAAATATCACATTGACATTCTCTGAAGATTCTTGCTTTATTGCATACATACAAAATATATATACCTTTTCTTCAGATATGTGTCTAACTTTTCTCTCACGCGATCCAAGGAGAATCCGAATATTCAAAGGCTCATCAATCATTTTCAGAAGGAATATCAAAGAATCTCATCCTCTTCGGTTAACTCACTTGCATTTATTTACATAAATGCCATTATATATCATTTATTACTATTTAATGCTATTCTCTTTGTTCTTGGGCCATTGAATATTGTTTACTGTTGCACATTTAATGCTATTTGAACAGTACTCGTGATATTTTGCTACGAATTCAGTTAAACAATCATTTGGATATTAATATTGGCTAAGACTAACTCTACTCTATTAGAAAATCTAATTGTTTAAATCTAGATCTAAATTTTGGGTCAAACACATATGGTTAAAAGATAAGAGTTAATTGAGGTGTATATGTTGACTAGCATTATTTAATTAAAATAGTTCCGGGGTATATATAAGCTGTGCAAATGTATCTATATCTATACTATATTAAAAGCATGAAGACCTTAGTGGAATGTGTTCACCTTTTTTACCCTTTAAAAATAGATTTTACACTGGATAAAATTATCATTTACAATTTAGGATTTAAAAGCAACTCAAATTGTGGCCATTAAATATTTTCTATTTGAACTGTGTGGGAATTCTTAATATTTAGAAGTTTAAAAGGGATTACATTTGTCTTTATATAAATTCTTCCTTACTTGAACTATATAACACAACTATATTTTTCTAATGTATAAAAATTTGACATCAAATAAACTTTCACTTCTTAAGAAAGATACATTTATGAAATTACATAAGTATGAAGTTGGTAATGCAATTTCCTGTTAGAACACAAGTCCTTCAATATATTCTGTTATCATAGAATACATTTAGTTGGGGGCGTGGAAAAATTTATTTAGATTTTTGGTTAATTTGAATGCTCTTCTTTTAATTTTATATTATTTGTAGTAGAATATTATAATCAAAATGGTTTAAAAAAATCAAGGTATTAAAAAAGTATATGCAAAAGACTTGGTATGAAAAAATCATTTGACTACTCTTCAAATAATAGATGTGTCACAAAAGTGGAACAAAGTACAATTGACATTTTCTCTTTTAGATGTCGGAAGACATTTTCTCGGCGCTATTCAGACAAATTCTCAGCCGCAGTTTCTATTCACGCGGCTATTCTATACCCTGTTAATTTTTGTTGTTTCTTTTTAAATATTCAAATATTTATCTCAACCAAAAATATAATTGAATATTTTTAATGTTTTCGAATATTTGGTCTTAAAACTTTTCTTTTGAGACCTTTAATTTGTCAATCTATTATTGACGTTTTCATTTTGTTTTGGTGAGAGAATTACAAAAACATTTTTTCCTTTTGTTTCTATTTTATTCTTTATTTTCCCCTTAATATAAGTGTAATAAGTGTGTACATATATTTATATATGATATTCTTTGATATTAGTATGTACTAATTTGATTTTATTTCCTTGAAAAGTTAATAATTCGTACCTATATAACTGTATCCTATATAAAACATCATAAAACTCAAAAAAATGAAATAAAACTTTAAACAGATCAAAGGCCGCTAGGACTTCATCTCTACACATTGTTCCACCATGTAGGATGCATCGGATTATTGGATCTTTTTGAAGTGATATTATTCTCTTCTCCTTTCCTTTTTTGTTTCATTTTTTTAATTCGAAAATATATCTATATGCCGTCAATTTAATTACAAACGTAGTGTAAATGCACCAAAAAGTACGGTAACTGCATTTCTATGATATTTCTCGGAAAGAAATATCAAACGTGATTTGGGATTCATATGCAATTTTTAGCATTTGTTGTCATGGAATATTAAATCAAAAGGCTTACTATCAAATGTCTTTAACATGTTTCCACATCGTTGGAATGATTAAAATTCCCAAGAAGTCTAAATAAATATAATGGATTTTATACAATTGCTGGCCACTGTTTTACCACTTCATTATGTCAAATTTTACACATACCGCACGTTTGATAATGCCGGATATAGAATAGAATATCCACATATATATACACACACATGAAAAAAACTAACAAAGAGAATACCGGTGAAAACAGATTTCTCAGTTGCTCTAGAATAAGAGAATCATGAGTATCGCAATGAAAATTTTAACATTTGTGACAAATTTCATACTTGTGGGAGAATTACGATAGGTGAAGCATATAAATACATAATCATGCTGAATCATTTGATAAAATAACGAATCTTTAGCGGAAAGAGCAAAGTAAAAGCAAAGCATTTTACATTTAAATTCGAGCATTAACTGCAACCCTACAACAACTTAAAAGAATAACATAATATTCGAATCCCATACTGCCACAAATAACATCATATGCTCTTTTCTTCCCCACTCTTCCACTCCACTCCCTAAACAATAAAAATTATGCACAAATATTAGATATGAAATAATAATTGGAGCAAAATATAGAAGTTGGAAAAGAGGTAAAAAAAAATATTCTATATAGAGAGTTTGAATGAAAGGAGAGGAAGGATTGATGAAGAATAATAGGCCAAAGTTATGTGGATCATGAGAAGATTTACTTTAGTATTTATAGTAGCCAATTCAATTAGTAACTTACATTGAGTATAATAGAAATAGATTGTAACGTATAATTGTAATAAAATTAGTATTAGTGTATTAATTAGTAATTAATGTACATAAAATTATAATAACCAATTTGAAACGGCAATTGAAACGGCACTCTTTATACCNTTTTTGAATGCAATAATTGGTTATTGTATCAAAATGAGAGGAAAAAAGCCAAAAATTTGAGATAATAGATAAATAGAATCCTTGGTCATAGAGATGTGCCATGTCAGCATTACTTTTCCCTTTTTCCCTCCTTTATATATATATATATATGGATTTCCCTTTTTGGTTTTATGTCGACATCAAAGTCACACCATTTTTTCTTCCTTTTAACAATCCGATATCCCCAAATGTTATATAGCAGTAATTCTTAAGTATGGAATATTGATATAGTATGAATTCAAATAGAGCATTTAAAATATTGAGGATTTACATGTAACTATCGATCACAACTAACTTGGGATTTAGGCGAGTATAATGTTGTTGTAATCATTCAGCGTCTAAAGCTCACTAGCCCCAACTATTTGGATTTGCAACCTCCAAAAAGCTCATTGAGGAAAGAAAAATGCTTCCTATCAAGAAATTCTTCCTTTGTAAGGCTCAAACTCGAGATTTCTAATTAAGAACGAAGGATCCTAATCATCTCATCATACATGGTACATCAGTTATCATTCCTCATCCATCGCTTGTTTGCTATCCATGTATGTGTCGGCTAACAATGTTCATGAAGTATCAATTTGAAAAATGAAGTAACAGAATGAGAGAAAAGAAGTCAGGAAAAATGATTAATTAAAATTTTAAAGGTCGGGTGAAAGAAACTTAAATCAGTTGGCCTGACGTTGGTGTATACATCAGTAACTATCACCAAAATCCACCGCAAATTAAACCTCATTTTTGGCCTATTGCCTTTTAGTTTCTTTCCAAACCATTGCCTTAAGCTAACTGGTTTCAAGCTGAGAACATCAATATCACAACTTATTTTTATCAAAAAGATAACAAAAGGCCTGATGTTTTAACTTCAATACCACACAAGAAGAGGGTAATTTGTGTGGTGTCCAATTTTTCGCTTAAACTGATTATGGAAGGACTTGGTTCTTCTATGTATTCCTTATACTACTGTTGTGGAATAATAAATGCAGAAAGTAAAGAACACAAGTATTTTTGCGTGGAAAACACCCGGCTCGAAAGGTGAAAAAACCACGATCTACTACCCAGTAGGATTTTCTCCAAACACTTCACTACAACTCTGAGCCAATAACAAAGTTTACAAACTCTTGCAAACCTAAGGATTAACTCTAAACCCTTATAGCAACCAGCCACAGGCTGTTGCGACTGCTTCAAGTTAACTCTAACTTGAACACTACAACTGGAGTTTACAACCTCTTGCAAACCTAAGGATTAACTCTAACCCTTATAGCAACACGCCATAGGCTGTTGCGACTACTTCAAGTTAACTCTAACTTGAAAATTACAACTTAAGTACCTAATATAATTTGCTTCTTAGAAAGCTAAAAGGTACAACTCAAAACGCCAACTACACTTTGAACTAGAAATAAAGAAAGACACATGAAACTCTTTATGGAGCTGGTTCTTCAATCTGGTTCGTGTAGCTTCAGGATCGCACTCTTAAATCTTGCAGGAATTGCTCACAAAATGCCTTGCTATTTTGCTCTCAATTCGTGCTTAACTTCAGTATGTGTCCATCACCTGTAAAAGAGAACACAACCGATATATATAGAGTTAGTAAATAAAGATAAACTAGAGTTTTAATGCTTTACTATTCCTTGGTGGAATAGTTCTAGTCAACTTCAACTTCTAACTCTTCCCTTATCTTGGATAGAATTCTCTTCAAGTAAGGAGTCCTGCTCCTTATCAAATATGCACCCTTTTCGTTAACGAAATATCAGATATAACCACTTATACTTATCTCTTTCACGTGCAAGCCTTTTGCTTGATTCTGTCCGTCACCTATGTACACTGTCTATAGACCTGGTTCATGCATGTGTTCCTTTGTCAATCATCAAAACAAACTTACTCAGGCCAATAAATTCTCCCTTTTTGATGATGACAAACTTTGTTCTTTTCATAAGCATGAAACCTGTTTCAACTCAGCTCAACATCAACACACTATTAGAACACTTTCCATTTTAAAGACACAAATCTATGGGTGTTCAAAACCGAACCGAAATCGAAAACCGAACCGAAACCGAAGCTTAATGCCTTATTGGTATCGGGTTAACAGTTCAACAGACGGGGAACGGATTGAATTTTTTTTATTAATGGCTTATCGGTTTGGATTATTCAATTTTCTTAACGGATAATCCGTTAACTCGTTATCAAAAACCCTTCCACTTCCAGTACTCTATCTCTGACGCCTAATTCCTAAATACGTATACTACAGTCTTTAATACCATGTGACTGAAGAGTTGAATTCTTGAATTCTCCCCAGTTCGTAACTTCCTAGGATGTGGCATAACTATACAGTAATACAAATGACAACTCCATTTTTCTTGCTTGTCCTTTTGTTCGGGAATTTTGCACTGCAAAAATCGTTCTTTTCCTCTCTGTTTACTTTAATGTCCACAATAAATGAAAATCATCGACCAACGTAGATTAAAGTCAATATTGATGGGCTCAAGAAACCAGAAATACCATGATAAACAAGAATCAATATTAATAAGGTCTAACCTCACAAGGGAGATACAAATTCAAATGCGTTAACATACATGTATGTCTGGACTCATATGTAGTCTGCTTTGGGATGTAATGTAGCCTACAATGTGTTTTGCTTTTTTCACTCTACAACACATGACGCACTACATCATTATTATGTAGGCGTTAATAGACATGTATGTTTGGACTCAATGTGTAATTTCATATTCTGAATTTGTATGCTAAGCTGTTAGCAAACAATTAATGCACGCAATATAGATTGAATTAGGCCTATAAACCGCCCGATAAGAGCTAAACCGATACCAATCCGTCCGATATCTTATCGGGTGGCTAGCGGATTAATACATTTAAAAGCCGACAACCGATAAGCCAAACCGTTAAGAGTAAATAACCGCCCAATTTGCCCGATAAGCAGCCCTACACCAATTATCAAGGACCAGGTTTATTAGGTTAAAAACATCACAGTCCAAAGCAAAAGCACAACCTAATTCCCCCTTTTGGCATTATCGAAAAGTTGCATAATTATGTGAGATAACCAGATTTTAATAGAAATTACTCATGGCCACGGGGCTACTTCAAATGCAATCATGGATTTAAGAATCATCTACCAATCTAAGGATATTAGCCATCTAAGAAATATCAACAAACAGTTAGAGCAAAGACAGTGAATTTCATTGATTGATAAGATCCTACCACAAAGCATAAAAAAAATAAGAACACTGAGCAAAAGAAATAAAAAAAATTCCGAACTGGGTCACTGGTTGATCTACACTAGGCTAGGAGGCTTAAAGCTAGGAAGGACCAGATTCTTGGTTTTTGGCTTGGAGCAGTTTCAGCATATCCTGAAGAATGCCATCATTCTTCTCTTTCTCTTTTTCTAGCTCAGCTCTGAGAGCATCTCTCTCAGTCTCCACTTTAGCCAACCTCTTCTTCAGCTTATCAATCTCAGCATCCTTAGTCCCACTTTCTTGCACCAAAGCTCGCACCTTGTTATTCACTGGTACCTTTTTGGATGAACCAGGTTCTTTGGGAGTGGTTTGAACTTCATAGTCACGAGCAGTTAAAGTGTTTGCCCAAAAATGATCCTTGCTTGTACCAACTTCCCATTTTATGATGGGTACCTTGAAATGTGCAAGTACAGCCGTGAGAATAAAACCATTGGGTATGACATGAGTCTTGTTTCCATTTAAAACTCTGTCAAGAAGCTGGATGATAAATCCAGGCCAATTGATTTGCCTCCAACTGTCCAAACATTCCATAAGGACCAGTTCCATGAATGTAGTAATGTGCCTCCATTCCTGCCTTGGCAGCACACATTTATTAACAAATTTGAACAGCACTTTGTGTGGTGGCCTCATCTCACTTTTGTAAATAGCCTTGGGCTCAAGTTCCTCTTCATTGTTACCAAATTTTCTAGTAATGGCAAGGGCAGTAGGGAGATTCTCTAGACTTGGCCATTTAAGATTCTTATAATCATTGTACCCTTCAGCAGGTACACCTAAGATTTCTCCAGTTCTTTATCATCAAAAGTCACATCATCAAAAGTCAAAGTTACCCCCTTGACCATACTGGTGACCCTACCATCTTTGATCTCACGGTTAGCCATGAACTCCATAATTTCAGTTCTGGCCAGCCTTCTATCCATATGAAAGACCATGTCTTTCCAACCTTGCAACTATAACTTCTCCAGTAGCAATAGCATTCCTTCCTCATCCAAGTCCCTGAGGAGTCTACCTTTCAAGATGGTTCTCTTCCCAAACTTAACCATCTTGTCCTTCTCAACATCAGTTTGCTCTTCTTCTTCTTCCTCCACAATTTTCACTTTTCTTGATTTCAATGCAGGCCTGGTTCTATTAGCCAAAGTAGATGGCTCAGCAGACTTTGTTTTTGAAATAGACTTCTTTGAGGAAGTCTTGACTTTCTTAGCTTTTGGAGTCACAACCTCCACATTTTCTGTCTCCTCTTCATCCCTAAGGACCAGGTTCATCTCATCAATTGCAACTGCCTCAATAGGCTTAACCACCTTCTTCTTTCCTTTACCAGCAGCTTTTCTCTTACTTTCTTCTAAGGCATTTTCCAGTTCAGCCTCACTCTACTTCTTCTGACTCCTTATAGCTCTTCCTCTTGTGGGAGAAGTCTCTACAGGGATAGAAGAGGTAGCCTTTCTCTTCTTGTTTGCCCTAGCAGTACCAGGAATTTTCACTCCTGAACTTCCTTTATTCTTGGGATTGTAACTGTCAGTCACCCTTTTCAGTAGGTCTGCGAGGGTTTCCTGTTCAGATGGAACATGTTCTTCAATATCTTTCCCTAATCGACCTAACCCCTCAGCAGCTTCTCCAGACCCACTTCCCCCTATTTCTCTCACACTCTCTTCTTCTCCAGTATATTCCTCACTCCAAACTACCATAGCACCTGATTCTTTAGTTAAACCAATAAGAGTGGGTGAAGATTCAACAACTTCTTTTCCCATTCCCCTCACAGCACTTCGAGCACCCTCTTTCTCTTTTTCTTTTCTCTTTGTATTTTTACCACCCACCATTCCAGACTCAGTAGTTTCAAACACCCGCCATAGACCTTACCAGAACAAACCTAGTCTCCAAATTCATAGTAACCTTAGAAATAATTTCAGGAGTAACTTTAGGGCCAGACGTTACCTGCTCTGTCTCAGAAGAAATAGTTTCTTCCCCCTCGGTTGCAGACTTGAATGATTCATCAGATTTCTGGGGTTCTTCTTCTCTACTTGCTTTCAATTTTTAATTTATTTTCTTAATTTGCTCTCCACCATCAACAACCTTGAGAACCATTATTTTTTACCCCCTCCTTTTCTTAGAGATAGGAGTAATTCAAGGTGTATCAGATGGTGTGGGTGAGGTTTCCTTGGGTGGTGATGAGGGATTCTCATAGGTATTAGCTATTTCTGTTCTTGGAGTAAGAAAAGAAAGTTTGAGTGTGTTTGGAAGATGAGAGAAGTTGAAGAGAATTCAGACGGCTTGAAGATTTAGAAGTGAAGAAACAAGTAAAGCCTAATCAATATAAAGTGGAGGAGTTCAATTGAGTAACAACAGCCTTTTCAAAGGTCTAATCAAACTGCATTTCTATTTTGAAAAGACACTGGAGAGGTTCCCTAGGATCTAGGCTCTTAATGCGGTTTGGACTCCTCTTTTGAACGAAACTGGTCCATTTTTGTAACGAATAAGTACAATGGGGTTTGATATTGAATGGGACTCTTCTCTTAATCATGATCCAAATATAATTATTTCAAACTATGCAGAGTGGAGAATACGTACCAAATAATCTTGATGAACCAGGTTCTTCACTGAAAAATCTCTTGTGTAAGTCTGAATTTTCCAAGAAAATAGAGATAAAATCATTAGATATTAATGAGTCATATTAGCACATGGCACAAGAGTTTACTTATGAAATTATGAGATTGAGGAAAATCTAATCTAATTATGTACAAAAATTCACAATTTTCTAACCAAATTTTTGAGTTAGAGCTGGTTCCTTTTATGTGATCTTAATCATCCCTAATTCTAACATTTTCCTTTCAAAGTTATATCTACTTAGAGCTTTTGTGAAGATGTCAGTTATTTGCTTGTCAGTAGCACAACATTCCACAGTGATCAAACCCTTCTCATAGTTGTCCCTCAAAAAATGATGCCTAACATCTATGTTCTTAGTTCTCTTATGATGAAATGGGTTCTTGGTCATAATAATAGCACTAGTATTATCACAGAATATAGGGATACAACCTATATCTATTCCAAAATCCATTAATTATTGTTTGATCCACAACAATTGAGCACAACATGAGGAAGCAACAACATACTCAGCTTCAGCAGTAGATAGGGCCACAAAATTTTGCTTTTTGGAAGCCTAAAACACAAGACATGAACCAAGAAAGTGTGCCATACCGGAGGTTCTCTTTCTATCCACAAGAACACCTGCATAATCAACATCAGCATATCGCACTAGGTTGAAATTACTACCTTTTGGATACCAAAGACAAAGGTTAGTGGGCCTTTCAAGTATCTCAAGATTCTCTTGACAATAGTCAAGTGAGACTCCTTTGGATTTGCCTGAAATCGAGCATAAAGGCCTACACTGAAAACAATTTCAGGTCTGCTGGCAGTGAGATATAAAAGAGAACCAATCATTCCCCTATACAACTTCTAATCAATAGATGAACCAAGTTCATCCATATCCAATTTTGTGGATGTTGCTATATGAGTGTCAATTTCTTTGGATGTTCCTTTCTTATTTTGTTGTTGAGGAATATATTCATGGACAGGTTCCCTCGTGGTTTGAGGATCAATTCTTCTCTGTTCAGTTCCCCTTGTCAAGTTGCCCTGGGTGGAAGGACCTGTTCTGATCCATCACCTGTTCCTTCCTTTGGTGCAGCTTCAGTTTGGGTTGTGGTTTCATTTGAGTTTCTTACCAGCCCAATTGCTTCATCATCCTGTTCCTGCCTCTCAGAAAGAATGTTAGTTTCATCAAAAATCATATGTACACTTTTTCTACACACATAGTACTTTTGTTATAAATCTTATAATCTTTGCTATGTGAAGATTATCCCAAGAATACTCCCTCATCACTTTTGGGATCAAATTTACCTAGGGAGTCTTTACCATTATTGTGCACAAAGCACTTGCATCCAAATTCCATAAGATGAGATATATTTGGCTTTCTCTCTTTAAGTAACTCATAGGGAGTCTTCTCAACAAGAAGTATCATATTTATGATGTAGCATGTAATATTCACATTTTTTGCCCAAAAGCTATGTGGCGGTTTACTAGAAAGAAGCATAGTCCTAGCCATATCTTCAAGTGTCCTATTCTTTCTTTCAACTACTCCATATTGTTGTGGAGTCCTAGGAGCGGAAAAATTATGGGCTATGCCATGCACATCACAAAATTCAGCAAACCTAGCATTTTCAAATTCAGTTCCATGATCATACCTAATTGATGCAAGTTGATTACCTAGTTGTTTCTGAGTTTTTCTAACAAAAGAAGTAAACATGTCAAATGCTTCATCTTTAGATGTTAAAAACAATGTCCAAGTAAACCTAGAGTAATCATCAACAAGCACCATAACATATCTTTTAGCATCTCTGCTTTATGTTCTCATTGGACCGCAGAGATCCATATGGACCAGTTCCATCGTTCTGGTGTGCTTACCACTTTCTTGCAATTAAAAGAGGATCTTACCTGCTTCCCCCTTGCACAAGCCTCACAAACTTTGTCTTTCTTGAATTTGATGTTAGGCAGCCCTATCACCAGGTCCTTGCAGACTAATTTGTTGAGTTGACTCAGACTTGCATGTCCAAGTTTCTTGTGCCAAAGGAGGGGATCATTCACTTACTCAGGCCAACAAGGCCGGTAATTTAACATGACCAATATATATTGGAATTTTTACCTCCTATAGCAAAGGTTAACACCTTATTTATTTTAAATAAATACCATTTAAAAAAATTATATTCTATAAATACCTTTTAATGTTTATAGCAAAATATCTAATTTTGGTTACCTCCTACCCCTAAGCCACTAATACGCTATTCAGTTACACTATTTTCTTTCTCTCTCTACTTTGATACATGCCATTCTTTTCCCCCATTCCCTGAAAACACGATGCTCAATCTCAAAATTCCTCTCACCCACATCACCTACCATTAGTCACAAACGGTGATTTTGCCGGGTATACCACGAAGACTTCTATGACTTTTCCCCTCAATTTTGTGCAACCCAAATGGAATCCAAAGGAGATGAAGCCTCCGATCGGCGCACACAACACAGCAAACCCACGAACCTTTCTCAACTTCCGTCATCTTCAATACAAGATTCAAGCTTTAACAGAGTCCTTATTCTGCCACCAGAACTCATTACTGTCTTGCCATGATTTTTGCTCGGCTACTGTACAGGATGCGTGGGAACAATGAGATTCAGGGTTTTTGCTCGACGGCGAATTCGCCGGAAATTAGGGTTTGTTCTTGAACAAAGACGACGGAGTTTGGGGCTGAGCAACTTGATCTGTTAATATATTTCAATGTATTTTCAACGTATCACGCTATATTTTCATGTATTTCATTGTAATCATTGTCTTTTTTTTCATTTTAATTCAATGTATCTCGCTGTATTTCACTGTCTTTTTTTTCATTATATTTAAATTATCCCGCTGTATTCTATGTATTTCATTGTATTCACTGTCTCGCTATATGCCATGAATGTATTCATATATTTTTTTAATTAATATAACTTATGTATTCAGATGTATTATATAATTTCTCTGAAGATTGCTATGTTTTTGGTGTATTTTTCGGTTGAGAATCTTTTTTATAATTAGAAATACAAAATTTGTGTGTTATAATTGAGTTTATTGAGTTATATTAGGAGTCTATTATGTTAATTGATTCACTTTCCGTTTAAAAACAGTGTAATCCCCCGTTTCACGCCGTGAATACAGTCGAATACAATAATCTGTCCAACTGTAATCCCATGTTTCACGCCATGAATACAGTCGAATACACTCGAATACAACAACTGATTAGCTGGACTTCCTTGATTCACGCCTATTTTTGCTACTGTATTCATGAATACAGTAGCTTAAATACATCTAATACATCTTATAACAACAGAAAACATATCTACAATCCGTAATATAGCAAATGCTATCTATAGATAGCTAATTACCACTAAAAGATAGTGTTTTATGAAAATTTCTCATATATATTATTGCTACCGACCGAGCATTTGTCCAAGTGGTCCATTTATTAGGATATCCAATTAAAACCTTTTTTTTTTTTTTAATAATTCCATTGCCTAGAAAAATATAAGAAACAAAGTGTGAGGCGAGCAACAATCATGCTTCCTAAGTAAAAATGATCTGGGACTAATCTTGAGTTTAAAAATGATTAAAGACGATATATGCATAATATGGTGCATCCAAATTTAATTTACGACAAATTTCATCAATCACTTTTGCAGTTACATCTTCAAGCCGAATACTCTTACTGAAACAATCCACAATTAAATACTAGTATACATTATGTTGGTCAATAACCTTATTTAATTTGTCATTTGTTAAATCCATTTACACCTTTTCTTTTCAGACTCTACTTCATTCTTATGTACATGACTATATTCCTTTACAATTAAACTCTTTGATTTTTGTTTACCTCCTTTCATGCCGATTCAGTAAATTACAGCCATTTCATTTTTGGAAGCTTGTTATTCCGCAATTTGAAAACGTCGCGCCGCATTTGGTTCACTATTTATTTCCCTTTTTATTTTTTTGTTGCGTAATGATAAGTTCAATTTAGAGACTCCACTACAGTCCGACTAGCAATATCAATCGTACTTAAAAAAGCACGTGATTCATATTTTGTACTAGTAATCATTAGATCACAGGTCATTTAATTTGCTGCTCAAAAGCCGTTATCCAAATTAATTTCGGCGCTTTCCTCTTAGATTTATATACCACTCGTTGTTTAAGGATAAGTCCTACCACGACAGTACTTGTAATGTGTCATCTACTGGAACGCATGCATAAAGAAAGAAAAAAAAAAGAACAGAAAATAGAGTGGACATTAATTTGGATTTGTATTAAGTTTTTTTCCTGGAGTCTACCGTCCAATGTCAAGAGAAAATTCTGCTGAAATTACGACTTGTCACATATTATGCTATCATGTTGATGGAACTTGTGTATGTTTGTGATAAGCTTTAATTTATCACGAGCTCATAGTTTGAAAATGATGCTTCTGTCGACTACTCAATTGCATGCCCGAGAAAATCGCTCCGTCAATTGTAGGCTAATTTCTCCATATTTTTATTAGGATCGTGAAAAGCTTTATTTTGGTGACTTTCTGAATCTTCAATCTAATTTAATAAACGCATCATAAAATTAACTTATGGATAGTGGCGGTGTAAAAATTTTGCACGGTTGATATATTTTAACATGTTGTAATAGGTAATCTATTTATTTTTCAGGTTACTTATTTCACTTTTTTATAAACAGTTTCCTACGATTATTCTTTGGGTGATTGATCTCATAGCATAAATAGATTTTTATACTGTCAATGCATATTAATTAGTTAAACTCTTAGTGAATAATACATTTGTGGTGTATTAGCAATACAGTACATTTATTAACAATAGCACCTCGAATTATTCAACTCAAAATCTGATCTATTCTGAAGACGAGCAAACGACCCTTAGTAATTTTCTGATGTGAATTTGACTCTATTACATGGAATAAGATCATTAAATTGATTGGTCAAAAATATTGAAATTTAACTTTAATACAGAAAGATTACAAAAATGGATGGTCAAAGGTATTGAAAATGTTACTACATAATATGAGGTGTATTATCATGAAAAGAAGCTTCAGGTTGAATAAAAGAAAGAAGCTTAGAATCGGTTTAAGGTCTTAGTCTTCCTTATAGCCAGTGGCGGTCACATATTGCTTAAGTGGCCGGGTCTTCTAACATCACTCTGACATAATAAGGCGCCACTACTTAAATTAAATTATGGGTTTGCCTGGTCAAATTTTAACCAGAAATCAATAACCAGGTTAGATAAATTGACGCTAGCACAGTCTGTTACCCCTATACTGTTAAAAGATAGAGTTAATTGAGGTACATCTGTTGACTAGTACTTCCTCTGTTCCAATTTATGTGAACCTGTATGACTGGGCACGAAGTTTAAGAATAAACGAAGGTTTTTGGAATTTGTGATCCTAAACAACTCAAAAAGGGGTCCACAGTATTTGTGTGGTTATAAAAGCTTCTCACTAAGGGTAGAATTGAGAATTTAAGCTAAATTGTTTCCAAATTTAGAAAGGGTTCATTCTTTTTGGAACAAACCAAAACAGAAATAGGTTCACATAAACTGGAACGGAGGGAGTACTGTTTTATAAAAAATAGTTTTAGGATATACGGTAAGACCTCTATAGCAACATCCCTATATAACAGTCATTCGCTATGCCAAGTTTTCCTCAGACCGATTTTTTAAGTTATATTTTACCTTTCTATAATATCTTTTTACCTATAACAGCAACAACCATATTTATAACAGAACGCTCTTTATAAAATTACCCATCTATAACAGTTATATAGAATCTTTAGGATTACTATAATAACTCTAAAATATGCACACAATCTTTTCCATTAAACAAAGTTTCTATCTTGCATAAGATATAGGATTTGAAGATTTGCACATGATATCTTTTCCATTGGACAAATTCCAAAAATTATTTAGATAGAAAATTTAACTGTTAAGCTCTTAGATTGTCTTCGAGGGAAAACTATTAAATACCTTTTTGCTGAAAATTTAGACACGGACCTTCGCCAATTCAAGCATTATATTGCTAGTAAGAGAATGAAATCTATGAAACAAGCTACAGTTATAATGTTCTTCCGCCGATCTTGAAAGAATTTATTTTTCTAGGTAGCTTTAAAATGTCTGTCTTAGAGTTTAAATCTTTATACGTTTTATGAACTTATCAATAATGTATTAGCTTTCTTCAACATTTAACTTGTGAAATATGCTTATCTTTTGAGATTTTAAATTTAAATAATTCCTTTATCTTTTGTATGTAACATTAATAAAGAAAAAATAATCGATTTTTGGATAATAATTATCTTTAACAGCCAAAAAATATTTAAACGTCAAATGCTATTATAGGTGTATAACAGCCATTCATTATAAAAGCAAAAATATATCGGAATAAACGAGGCTATTATAGAAAAGGTTGATTGTATATACGCTTTGCACATGTATTTATATTTATGAGTATAAAATCCTAAGGAATCACATAGGTATTACTCCCTTTGTTTCACTTTATATAACATAGTCGAAAGTAGGAGTATTACACTGACTAATATATATATATATATATATATATATATATATATATATATATATATATATATATATATATATATATATATATAAAAGCCAAAATGATAAAAAAATTCAAATATTTAAAAGGTATATGCAAAAATCTTGGTAAAAAAATCAGTGACTCTCCAAAACAATATGTGTCACAAAAGTGGAACAAAGTACTGCTAAAAAATGAATAATTGACTAGTACTGTTTAATTAAAATCTTCAAAATAAAAAGAACACCTCTTAACATATCTATAGTGTTAGATGTCGGAAGACATTTTCTCGGCGCTATTCTGACAAATTATCAGCCGCAGCCTACTTTCTAGTTTCAATTTCCGCATAAGAAGCATGTGATGAAATTAATAATGAAGTGAAGCAAATTTCCTCCCTCGTGTCATTTTCATTCCACAGATATAAATAGAGGCTTTATCCCTCAAAATCAATCAAACCTCATTCACACTCTTACTTTTGAGCACACTCATCACCTGCCAACAAAGATGTTTCTTTCCGTCTTACTTTCCTTCATTTTAGGGTTTCTTTCCTTCTCCTTTTTGTCTTTCTCCAAAAAACTTCATCTCAAATTCAGAAGAATCACTCCCATCTATGGCCCTTCCTCTTACCCTATCCTTGGCTGTCTTATTTCCTTTTACAAAAATCGCCATCGTCTATTAGATTGGTACACTGAACTTTTGTCCGAATCGCCCACACAAACCATTCTAGTTCAACGCATTGGCGCACCTCGAACTATAATCACAGCCAATGCGAATAATGTTGAGCACATTCTCAAAACGAACTTTACTAATTATCCAAAAGGCCAGCCATTTACAGAGATATTAGGCGATTTTCTCGGTATGGGGATCTTCAACGTAGACGGCGAGCGATGGAACACGCAGCGCAAATTGGCTAGTCACGAGTTCAGCACAAAGTCATTGAGGGAATTCGTGGTCAAAACTCTAGAAGAAGTAGTTGAGAGGAGACTGATTCCATTGCTTGACCAAACTGCAAAATCTAACCAAGTGGTGGACTTGCAGGACGTGCTTAGGCGTTTTGCATTCGACACTATTTGCAAGGTGTCACTCGGCACTGACCCACATTGCTTGGACGATCATTCGCACGTGCCAGTTCTGGTTGAAGCGTTTGACAACGCTTCGCAAGCGTGTGCCATGCGTGGCATGGCGCCTATATACGCAGTCTGGAAAAGCAAGAGAGCACTCAATTTAGGATCCGAGAAGAAGCTGAAAGAAAACGTGAAACGCGTTCACTGTTGTATTAACGAGATCATAGAGCAAAAGAAACAAAAGATCAATGAAAATAGGGATCACAAAAACATGGATCTTCTCTCTAGATTATTGATTGCAGGGCATGAGGATGAAGTGGTGAGAGATATGGTCATAAGCTTTCTCATGGCAGGAAGAGATACAACTTCCTCAGCCTTGACTTGGCTTTTTTGGCTAACTACCAAACATCACGAAGTCAAAAACGAAATGATCAATGAAATAACGTCGATCAACAATGGCGATAAGACACTCGAATTCGACGACTTGAAAGAGATGAAGTATTTACAAGCATGCTTGAATGAATCAATGAGGCTTTATCCGCCAGTGGCTTGGGACTCAAAGCATGCGGCTAAAGATGATATTTTACCCGACGGCACAAGAGTTCAAAAAGGGAATAGAGTTACTTATTTTCAGTACGGAATGGGTAGAATGGAGGAGATATGGGGAAAAGACCGGCTTGAATTTAAACCGGATCGTTGGTTGGATGAAAATGGAGAGTCGAAAAGTGTGTGTCCATATAAGTTTCCAGTGTTTCAAGCAGGTCCAAGGGTGTGTTTGGGAAAAGAAATGGCATTCACACAGATGAAGTATGTGTTGGCTTCAGTATTAAGGCGGTTCGAGATTAAACCGGTGAATGTAGATAACCCGGTTTTTGTGCCTCTTTTAACCGCACACATGGCTGGTGGATTCAATGTGAGAATATCACCGAGGTAGCTAGCTGGTGAAATGTAAAATATTGTACTGATGATCAAATACTTTCATACTTGTTGGAAGAAAGGAAAAAGTTAATTCATGTTTAATATGTGTATAACCGTGTTTAATTAATATATAATTTATGTATACTAACTAGAAAAGGTAAATACTGAATTTGGCCGGCTATTTGGGTAACAATCCCGACTTGGATCTACATGAAAACACTTTGATCTTTATTTACCTCTTTTCTTGACAATTCGCCAATTTGAAAACGTGGCTGGATTTGGTTATATATAGGTAAATATTCGAACCATTGTTGGTCATACTGCTCTTTATCGAGAAATCGAAGAAGCTACACCGGGGTTTTCTCGCCCCCCCCCCCCCACACCTTATATAAGGAAGTCACTTTTTCTTTATGAATGTGTAAATTTTAGCTATAAATTAAAAATGATGTAACATTTTTATATATCTCTATTCATAAAAATATTACTCCTATTCTTTATATCTAATTGAAACCGAAACTAATCAATACTTTCATACTTTTTGGAAGAAAGAAAAAAGTAAATGCCAGAATCCAAAAGTGGTTTCTGATTAATAGCTGGTCCAGTTATTAATCCAAAAGTGGTTCACAATAAGTGTCCAATTTGCTTTTAGCACGCCCATTAAGAAAATACTAAATTTTATACAAAAATACCTACTATGACTAAACTACCCATAATTAAACATTTAATGTGAGGAGTAAGAAAACTTTTTAGGGATATGTACATAGGGATTATTTTGTAAAAACAAATTGAATTCTTTCTTGATTACATAACTGGACACTTATTTTGAACTAAAATGAAAAAGCAAATTGGACACTTATTGTGAACCGGAGGGAGTAATGGTTAAGAATATCACGAAAAATATCTCTTTCCATATGTTGGTGCATAAAAAGTAGAGCCTTCAGTCTAATCTAATTAATAAGAAAGGAAAATAATCCTCTTACCTAAATATATAAATTAACTATAAATGCTCTAGTAGAGTTTTAAAAAGGTGAAAAGATATCATAATATCGTGATAATTACTTATTTATACCTGATAATTATATCAAATTATATCAATTAATCATAACTAAGTGATTTAATCATATTCCTTAGATCTACATGAAAACTCTGACTTTTGTTTACCTCTTTTCGTGCCAATTCGCCAATTTGAAAACGTGGCTGGATTTGGTTCACTAATTGCAGCATTATAACAAATGAACGATACTCCTAAATCCTATCACTACTTTCATATCAGTATAGTGCCAACTAAATTATGATGCTATAGTTATAGGCATGTGATTATTGGTAGTGTTAAACTTGTGAACTTTTATAGAAAGCCCTGACCTCGCACTTCCAAAATACTTCTTTAATATCAGTGTAGTGCCAACTACACAATTCTCAATCCTTTATAGTCAAAAACTAATTAAAACTTTAGCAGTATTAATCTTCATTAGTTTCTTCTTTCCTTTTATTAAATGTAATGTAAGTTCAGTTTTGATCTTTGTGCTACAGTCCACTTCTATTTTCAGGCAATCTCTCACCAATACTTAAGTGCTAAAAATAGCAATTGAAATTGAAACAAGCACTGACTCATCAAAAGTATAAGGGATGCAGTAGAACGAATATAATTTCGCCCTTCATCTTTAACTAAAGATTTTACGTTCGGAACTTCTGAATAAAAATTTCCTAAATCACTTCACCTTAAAATGGACCCTACACCCTATGCAAGGCGAATATGAATTAGACGTCGGGTCAGAAAGTTCTGGACACAAGATAGTTAAAGCAGCCTCATGTATAAAATATTTTGTGTCTACGCATGATATGAAAAAAGACCGCACTCTAAGGGGATGCGATATGCTAGATGACTTCATTGATGTCGACGGACACAAGATAGTTAACCAATAAAATTTAGAGGCCAACTAGTAATGACGTTAAAAGGCACATGATTCACATTTTCTATATTCCTAATTAGATCAGGGGTTAGCTGATCGGCTGCTATCCAAATTTCGGCGCTATTCTCTTCGAAAACCAACGACAAACGTAGAAACTCGCACTCGTCGTTTGAGGATATATGTCCTGTCACTCATGACAATACTTGTTATCTGTCATCTACTGAAATTCATCATAAAAGAAAAATGAATCATGACAATACTTGTTATCTGTCATCTACTGAAATTCATCATAAAAGAAAAATGAATAGAAACTAATCGTGTGTTTCAATTAACGTATCCGTGTAAGATTTTTCTATTATGCATATGTATAGGGTAAAATCGGCTCATATTAAATACCCGTATAATAGAGCGATACGTAAAACCAAAGACAAATGAAAAGCGAAACAGGTGAAAATCAAGACCGAAGGCAGCAGTTTTGGTTGGCACCGGAAAGCCCCAAAGGGAATGTTGCTCATGAAGACAAATGAATGCCTGTCACCCGATAGCATACAATGAAGAATATTTTGCAGTATTAAATACATAGTCCGTTATAAGGAATATGATATTCATAGCCTGCCGTTACACATTCTTCAATGGCCCCCATAATTGTCATTTAAGAGGAGCTTGATCCTAGGACCTTGTTCCCTAGGTGCCACTATAAATAGGGATTTCAACAACCATTGTAAAGATACGAATTTTCTGACAAACTTATGCTACATATTATTCTAAGTTCAATAACACTTTAATTCTTGTTATTGGTATAACTATTGCCTACGGAAGCTATGCTCCCGGAACCAAGCTATCTACAATCATATCTCGACTTCAACGCTACATCTTTTATTTTTATTTAATTTATTTATTATTTTGGGATCAAATCGATTCGCTTGTCTATAAACCACGTATAAATTCAACTGTACCGTTTTACGGGTAAACAGTTTGGCGCCCACCGTGGGGCTTAGACAGTTGCGTAATTGGGTTGATCCTTGCATCTATTACTAAACTGTGTAAATTCTTTGTTTCTTAGCAAAAAATCATAAACATGGCAGATAACGGTGTCAACATCACGCACAATGTTGAGGCCCAAGAAAATAAGCCTCAACACGAAGATTCAATCAGCGATACTCGCAACGAGGAGGGCGTACTCACGCCGATCCACGACAGACAGTTTCCACAACACATTCGAGAGGCAACTCCTAATGATGCTGAAGCGAGCACGTTATGGAAACAGTGAGAATCATAAGGGAGCAACAAAGGGTTATTATGGGCCATCTCTCACGACAAGATCAACTCATGACGGAGTGGAAGAAGGCGTAGTCGGGTACTTCCAACAATGCAAATGGAAGAGGTCCAGTTCCACCAGGTACTCCCGCAAACCAAACAGCACAACAACAACAACAACAACAACAACAACAATATAATCCCATAGGTGGGGTCTGGGGAGGGTAGTGTATACGCAGACCTTACCCCTACCTGGAGAGGTAGAGAGGCTATTTTCGATAGACCCTCGGCTCAAGAAAATATGGCAAGGAAGAAGAAGAAGAAGAAGAAGAAGAAGAAGAAGAAGAAGAAGAAGAAGAAGAAGAAGAAAGAGAAGAAAAAAGTTGGGGAAGAAAGAAAGAAGAGGGAGACAAAAGACAATAAGGAAAAAAGGGGAAAAAACAGCATCAAATAGTAACAATCAGGGAACGACAATTTTCAGTAAAAGGGGAGAAAAAGTAGCATCAAATAGTAACAATCATGGATCAACAATTTCCAATAGCAATTTTCAAAAAATGTACTTGGTAGCTAAGTACCAGATATATATACTAACAAACTAGAAGAAAGCATCTTTTAACCAACAACAAGAGTATTACTAGTACTACTAGTAAACCTAGGAGAAAGTTACAACTACCTGTCAACCCACCACCTTAATCCTCGACCTTCACACCTTCCTATCGCTAGTCATGTCCTCGGTTAAGTGAAGCACCGACATGTCCTGCCTAATCACCTCTCCCCAATATTTCTTTGGCCTACCCCTGCCTTTCCTCAAGCCTGCCATGGCCAACCTCTCACACCTCCTGACCGAGGCATCTATGTTTCTCCTCATCACATGCCCAAACCATCGTAGCCTCGATTCCCGCAACTTGTCTTCCACATATGCCACTCCCACCTTGTACCTAATAACTTTGTTGCTAATCTTGTCTTTCCTGGTATGTCCACACATCCATCTCAACATTCTCATTCAGCTACACTTATCTTATGGACATGGTACTTCTTGATGGGCCAACACTTAGTTCCATACAACATAGTCGGTCTAACCACCACCCTGTAGAATATGCCCTTAAGTCTAGGAGGCATATTCTTGTGGCATAAAACCCCCGAAACTAGCCTCCATCTCATTGAACCTGCAAACCAAATAGCACAAAGGGTTGATAACAACACCCTGAGGGGTGAGGTCGTCTTGGTCAGGGCCGGGGGGAACGACAACAGATCCGGTAAAAATAACGATAATGATCCCTTCAAAAGCAAACTAATGCAGTTTATGAGGGAAATAAATGCCCGAATGGATCATATCCCGGACACACCGCCGGTGTTGAAAGGACCGCACTCAAAGAAGTACACCCAGTTGGCGTTCAAACCAAGCGTGGAAATGGAGTTGATCCCGAAGCGGTTCCAAATGCCAGACGTGCCAAAATATGATGGGAATTCAGATCCTCAGGAGCACATTACCACCTATACATTGGCGGTGAAAGGAAATGATTTAACACCACACGAGATCGAATCGGCCTTGTTAAAAATGTTCGGGGAGACCCTCACGAAAGGGGCCTTGACATGGTACTCATTGTTACCCGAGCACTCAATAGATTCCTTTGAGATGCTCGCGGACTCTTTTATTAAGGCCCATGCCGGGGCCAGGAAGGTACATGCCCGAAAGGCCAACATATTCAGAATTGCACAAGGGAGTCCAAATTGCTACGAGAGTTCGTGACCAGATTTCAGAAGAAAAGGATGCTACTACCGGCCGTGTCGGATGAGTGGGCAGCTAAGGAATTTACTAAAGGGCTGAATCTGAGATGTTCTGACGTTTCCCGGAAATTTAAAGAAAGCCTACTCAAGTTCCAGGTAACAACATGGGCGGATGTCCACAACCGCTACGAGTCATAGATACGAATAAGGGATGACCAGCTCGGATTCCCGGCATTAACCAAGGGTCAAGATCGAGAAAATAATGAGGAAAAGTTGAAGGATGATCTCGACGTAGATCGACCGTCTTCTAGAGGTCGGTTTTTGCTCTACTAAAGGGCCGAAGGACATAGCGCGTTTCTGGTCAGCGGATAGATTTGCTACCGATAGAAGAGCTAATCGCTACCGGAATAATCGATCGTTTCAAGACAAAGAGGTTTCGGGATCTCGGGACTCCACCTACCCCAGGTTGTCCGAGTATAATTTTAACGTTAGCATAGTGTAACTGGTATCAACAATGAGAAACATTAAATAAGCTCGGTTCCCATTGTCGATGAGATTCGACCCCAGTAAGAGGGATCCCAATCTATGGTACGAGTATCAGGGACTAACGGCCATTGGACCGGGGAATGCTGTCGTTTGTGCGAGGAGGTGGCGATATTGCTGAAAAGGGCAATCTCAGAGAATTCTTAAGCGACCGGGCTAAGAATAACTATGGCCGCAATCGGGTTAACATGGAACCCTCAAAAGCAGGAGAATATCCCTCGCGTCTAACAATCAACATGATTTTCTAGGGGGAACGAGATTAATGATGTAACCTTTTCGGCAACAAAAAAGACAAAGGTATCGGTGACCCATAGCAAGAGAATCCGGGAAGCCGCCAAGGAAGACATCACTTTCACAGAAGAAGATGCAGATGGACTCCTACTACCGCACAACGATGCCCTGGTAATTTCTCTTAAAGTTTTAGATTTTAAAATTAAACGTGTTTTGGTGGACCCAGGAAGTCCAGCCAATATTATCTAATAGAGAGTGCTGGAACAAGCCAAGCTGACCGGAAGTATCATTCCAGCCACAAAGTTCCTCTCCGGTTTTAATTTAGTAAGCGTGACAACCCAAGGGGAGATTCTGTTGCCTACGAATGCCGAAGGGGTAATGAAGATGACCCTTTTTGAAGTAGTAGATGGCGATATGGGCTACAATATTATTCTTGGGAGACCATGGCTACACGAGATAAAGGTTGTGCCATTAACATACCATCAATTTCTAAAATTCCCAACTCCGGAGGGAATTAAACAAATAAGAGTAGACCAACCGGCAATAAGGGAGATGAACACGATCTTAGTTTCTAATAGCAAAGGGAAGGAGCATGCGACATAGCAATTACAGGAATCGACGCATGCTCCCGATCCAAACAAATACAACAAGGGGGAGGAGTTGTCGGACTCTTATCAGGTACCAAGATATTTCCAGGTACTAGAAAAAACGGACGCAACCAAATCCATATCGAAAGAGCTTAAGCAATTTGCATAGTTCGAAAAGGTCTTGGAGAGGAAATTCCACTTGGGACAGGATTAAACCCCGAGCTCAGGTCAGTATTTATAGAATTTCTTAAATTTAATGTTGACTGTTTTGCATGGTCGCATGTGGATATGACAGGTATCCCACCAGTGGTGGCCATGCATAAGTTAAGCCCGGATCCTAACATCTCTCCGGTAAGGCAGAAGAAACGCTCTGTTGCCGAGGTCAGGAACAAATTTGTCAAAGAAGAGGTAACTCGATTGCTTGATATCGGTTCAATCCGGGAGGTAAAATATCCTGACTTTCTAGCTAATGTAGTAGTAGTTCCAGAAAAAGAATAATAAATTTTGCATATGCGCAGATTATAAGGATATGAATAAGGGTTTTGATATAATCAACGTGTTTTTTACTTTTTTTTGAAAACGAAAGACTCGTTCTCATTGCCAAATATTGATCAAATGATTGATCTGACGGGCATGGGTTGATGACTTTCCTCGATGCCTATTCCGCGTACAATCAAATCAAAATAAACCCGGAGGATCAGGAAAAAACTTCGTTCATAATAAACTTTGGAACATATTGCTATAATGTGATGCCTTTCGAGCTTAAGAATGACAGAGCCACTTATTAGAGGCTCGTGAACAAAATGTTTGAAAAAAAAGGGAAAACGATGGAAGTTAACATAGATGATATGCTAGTTAAGTCTTTGAACGCAGGTGATCATCTGAAACACCTCCAAGAAACCTTTGACATCCTAAGGAAGCACAACATGAAGCTTAACCCCGAAAAATGTGCATTCAGTGTTAGCTCCGGTAAGTTCTTAGGGTTTATGGTGTCACAAAGGGGGAACGAAGTCAATCCCGATAAAATTAAAGACATTGAAGACATTCCCAACCAGTTATCAAATGCGAAAGAGGTTCAGAGGTTGATAGGAAGACTGGATGCTTTAAACAGGTTCATTTCCCGGTCTTCAGAAAAGTGCCATCACTTTTCTCACCTATTAAGAAGAAGAACACCTTCGAGTGGACTCAAGAATGACAGCAGGCTTTGAAAGATTTGAAAAGGTATCTATCGAGCCCTCCATTACTATCGAAACTAGAGGAAGGCGAGCAGTTGCTAATTTACTTAGCACTCTCGGAGGTAGCGGTAAGTGTCATTTTAGTCCGTGAAGACGAAGGTACGAAATCTGATATTTATTATGTTCGTAAATTTTTGGGAGAGGAAACTTGCTACCACACCTCAAAAAATTGGTCCTAGCTCTCGTAGTTGCCGCTCGAAAGCTTAGGCCTTATTTCCAATATCACCCGATAGTCGTGGTGAGAACCTCTCCCCTGCGCAATATCCCTCACGAACCTGAACTTTCAATTCGACTGGCCAAGTGGGCAGTCGAAATGTGTGAATTTGACATAGAGTATAAACCTAGAACTGCGATCAAGTCACAAGTTTTGGTCGAATGGCCGATTTCAGTTCTAGATTGCTGCCTTTGGCCACCAAAGAAGCAGTGATGGTGTCGAAATAGACGTCGGGTATCTGGACCTTGTTCACAGACAGAGATTCCAACGTGAAAGGGTCTGGGCTCGGTGTAGTATTAATCACGCCTTTGGGAGAAACCCTGAGGCAGGCCATATGAACTGTTCCCTTGACTAACAATGAAGCAGAGTTAGAGGAAGGCATGTAACAATATGTAGTGAAAGTCTAGGCTCAGCTTGCACGGTTCAGGAAATGGTTAATAACCCATATTCCGAGGGAGAAAAACACAAAAGCAGACGCACTAGACAATTTGGGCTCGTCCACAGAAATGAAAGGGTTAGACTCCGGTATGCTCGTGCAGCATATGCATTCGGTATTATGAAGTAAACGCGACCAATTTGGTCTGGGACTGGAGGAATAAGATCATTGACTATCTCGAGCACGGAAAACTACCCGAAGATCCCAAGGTATCCCGGGCGCTGTTCACTAAAGCAACCCGATACTGCTTTAGGAGAGGTCAAGTGTATAGAAAATCTTTCTAAGGACCGTCGGCCCGATGTTTTGGAGCCTCCGAAGCTAATTACGTCATGCGAGAAGTTCACGAAGGATTCTGTGGAACTAACTCGGGCACGAATTCATTGGTATACGACTGGCGCGGAAGGAACAAGACGCTAAGGCTTATGCTAAAAAATACGATAAATGTCAACGCCACACACTGTTGGCGCATCAATTGGCGGAGCTATTGCACTCTGTTTTGTCACCCTGGCCATTCATGACAGGGGGATGGACATAGTCAGTCCGCTACCGCCAGCTCCCGGTAAGGTAAGATTTCTTTTGATTTTAACTGACTATTTTCAAAGGGGTTAAAGTAGGTCCGTACCAGAAAATTGGTGAGCGCAATATAGTCGATTTCTTGTGGGAGAACATAATTTGAAGGTTCGGGATACCAAAAGAGATAGCTTGCGACAACAAGCCACAATTTATAAGTGCAAAGGTCACAAGATTCCTTGAAGACCTGAAAATCAAAAGAATCACATCATCGTCGTACCACCCGAGCGCAAATGGACAGGCGAAATCAATGAACAAAGTAATAATTCAAAATCTCAAAAAGAGATGGAAGCAGCCAAAGGCAAATGGCCCGAAAAGCTATCGGGGGTGCTATGGGCATACCGAACAACGACCTTGATCCCGGTGGAAGTAGGAGAACCTACCATGAGATACTTTCGGGCGGACGAAGAAGCAAACAACGAAGCATTACTGATCAGATAGGAGCTGCTCGGCGAACGCAGGTACTTGGCGCATATAAGGATGGCGGCCCAAGAATAAAGAATGGAAAGATTTTATAACCGAAGAGCCAATCTCCATTTTTTCAATGTGGGAGACTTGGTTCTAAGGAAAGTTACTCAAAATACCAAAGAGCTCAATGCAGGAAAGCTGGGTCCAGCATGGGAAGGTGATCTCACCAAAATCCACACCACAATTAAGTAGCGAGGCGATTGATGCAATAATAACCCAACAAAGGTCGGGATCGAATCCACAGGGAGTTAGAATGTGGGATTAGGTATATATCTAAGTTAATTGCAATTTTTGGCTTAAATTATACTTCCCCAAAGTTGATTGGTGTATTGCTTCTACATTACTCTATTGATTGCAGAGATAAAGCTAAAGGATGGTATTTTTGGTTTTGAGATGTTTTTCAATTGATAAAGGAATCTACAGTTGTGACTTTCACCTAGGTGGCTACCTAACGGGTTGTAAACTATATGGAAAGTTTGATTTATCAGGTTCGTGGTATAGCAAATACATGCAATTACTCACTCTATATCTCTAGGTAGTTTGAGTGATTTTGCCCGAATTGGCTTTCTCAAGCTCATATGGGTATCTGCACAAATCAAGTGATATATGCTCAAGTCAGGTCTTACTATCTCTAGATTTGACCCTTTAATTGGAACTATCAATTTCTTGAATTCACCCCAATTCCTTGCTAGCCAAGTTTCCCTAAAGCTAGTCTCTCTTTCTCAAGCAAAGACTAGGTCAAAAAGGCATGAATCAATGCGTGCAACCATTAATTCTATAATTTAAGCACAAACAAGGCTAGATATCACTAACCCAATCACAGATAAGCCCTAAAATTAAATACCCATTAAATATCCACACTAGGGTTGGGTCACAACCCTAGCTAAAGATCTATCTACTCATAAAAATGAAGAAATACAAGAAGAAATAAGTAGAATGCATAATCATAAATGAAACAAAGAAAATCTAGTGTTAAGAAGTCAATATATTACAAAATTACTTAAAGAAGCAAGGAATACGTTCAGGTGCACCTCTGCCTACTAAACTTAACCTAAAATAACAAAAAGGTTTATTTATACTAAGTTGAAAATATCTGACAAAAATTACCCTACGGAGGTTATGCGGCCGCATAATTCTGATGTGGACCGCAAAAAGGCCTACTGCGGCTGCACAATTCTAGTGCAGTCCGCACACTTGGGATTTTGGGGCTAGAACTTGAAGTCATCTGTGGTCCGCATAAACTAGGATGTAACACTCTAAACTAGGATTGTGAAAAGTTTGCTCATCTCTCTCAAAAGAACGTCTCAAGATCGGCTTTAAGTACCATAAGCTTGCCCCTTATGTAAATCACCACTAACTTAAGCTCACTCAACTTGAAATCATGTAGGGCTTTTGCGGGATGTAATGAAGGATTTTGGATCAAAGTAGGACTTGTTGGACTAGAATGGTTTCATCTTTCTTTACGCACTCCAATATTCTCTTTTTGGCTCATAATTTTCTCGACTTTTTGAGCCATTTTCTTCTTCCTCGGGGGAACTAGAGAGACGTAACATCACTCTTTCTTGAGCATGATATTCATTTTTCTCCTTTTCTATTCACTTCAGCTTTTCCTCCTTATTTTCTTTTGGGTTCCCTTCAACACTTCACTTTCTTCACTTTCTTTTTGACAGTTTACTTCTTCGTTCTTTCTTTCTCTTCTTTGCCTTCCCTTTTCCTTATTTCTTTCTCTTCTTTGTACCTTTCATCACTTTCAAACTCCTCTTCTCTCCCTCAAACTTATGTTTTTGCCAATTGTTTCTCAAGAATGCTAAGGAAAGATCGGGTGCCAAGAGAGGGTCATTCTTTGGCTCAAAAGGGGTTGACTAGGGATATCACATTGGTGGGCCATGGAAGATTTCAAATTTCAAATTGGATCAAGAAGAGCCTACGATCATTTCTCAAGCCAGCTACACTTAGAATTTTACCTAGACAAACATTTGGGGCAAGTTCTAGACCATTAGCACGGGTACTTGGACTTGTAACTAAGACATCTCACCTCTCACGCTTCTGGATTGCTAAAGAGAACAGAGTCGAGGGACCACAACAACCCTAGCTAAGATTGAGAATCTCAAATGGCTCGATTTGAACCACCCGATGACTGCTTAAGTCAACACAAGAGTCAAAAGAGTCACAACTAGAGCTATTTTCTGCCAACAACTTGTTTTTAACCATACGATCATAGGTAAATGTGTTCGTACCAAGTGAAGCATGCTTGAAACCCCTTTATTCATTACTACTATATTTACCCAAACATAAAAGAAAACGGACTCGATTCCTTAAGAAGGTTGTCGCGCCTATGGGAAGAGCCACCCGATTCACACATAATTCACCTTTGGAAAGAACCGTGGCATTAAGAAAATCAAAGGCTTATTGTTCACTCAAAATGTAAAAAGAAGCTAGCAAATAAAAGAAAGAAGCTACTAAAGTAAATAAGAAGCTATGCTATTAAGGAAAAGCAAACTAAGGAAGCTATGAAATAAACTACAGAAAGCGAGATAAAAGAATATACAAACCGAAATCGAATGAATATATATGTAAGGGAGAAGAATATATACATAAGGGAATGAATATTTACATCAAATGAGAATATATATACATACCAAATGAAAATCAAGATGAAATAACAAAAAATAGTATCAGAGTTGTTACAACCCAAATGTCAAATCGTCAGAATAGACCACCCCCCAAATGAAAATCAAGCATTGTCCCTAATGCTTAACAAAAATAAGAACAGGGAAAGGGTAGAGAGTTAATAGCACTCCCTATGTGGTCTCTGTCTGTATAGGATCCTAAGCAACTTCAGGCTCAAGCTGTATCTTATCATCACCAGGCTAAGGTCCAACTGAGTTGCTTAGCATCCGGATCATATCCTCAGCAGTGTGGGAAGTGGCAACCGGCTCATCAGACTGGCCAACTGCTGCCTCTGGTGCTATCTGTGCTGCTGGGATAGTAGACTCCATGAGTAGGTCCATTGGCAAATCCCCTGCTTGTGCAATCTTCTCAACCTCCTTAGCCAACTTCTCCATGGACTTCTTTGAGGCTTGAGACTTCTTCATCTTCCTAACCTGCTTGGTCAAGTCTGCAATGACCTTTTCATGAGCCTCCAGAGTATCGGTAATAGTCTTTTGGTTTTCCAGAATCTTCTTCAATGCTTCCTCCACTAATAGAGGTACCTGCGGATGTGCTGGAGCTGCTGGGCCTGAGGATTGTGCTGCAACAGCACTGGAAATAACAGTCAGCTTTGTAGTAGCTGCCTGCATCCAGTTGTTGAGACTCGCCAATGTCTGGGAGACTCGCAGCGCCGTCTGAGGATAGGTCGATGAAGCTGGCACTGGCAATGGTGCTGAAAGTCTAGCTGAAGCTGGTGGACCGGAGGATGAAGATGGTGGCATGGCTGCTGTCCCAGTAGAAGTACCTCCTGCAGTGGAAGGCTCGGCAGCTGAATCAGTAACCACTGCCACTGGCTCCTCAGATTGGCCAGTAGATGTAGTGGCTTTACCCTTGAACTTAGGGTTGTCAGCTCCCTGAAGGTGGTACCAGGAGAAAGGCTTTTTGGCCTTCACATTTGTATCATAGTTCTTAGACTCCACCCCTTGATCCTTGAAGTACTCGGTGAGGAAGTTTGGGTACGGGTAGGATCTCTCACCCTTCTAAACAGCAAGAGTGCTGTTGGTGGACATGATGGCACCAATATTTATCGGGTACCCAGCCATAATAGAGGCCATCAGAACTACACGGGGGATTGGGAGCATGTTTTCATTGAGGCATGGGTCAAGGAGGCTACACACAAACATTTTCCATCCTTTTGCTTCAAAGTTTAGGGTAGCCCGAAGAATTGGAACTCCAGTTATGAGCCACGGAGGAGTAGACCATGGAATTGCTAAAATCTCAGCCAACCACGGACGAGCTGCATCACCCATGGCTAGCTTTTCTAAATACTGCACTGTCTCAACTTCTTTAAACCTCACATACTGGTTCAGTGCACAGGAGTCAAAGCGGATCTTTAGATTCTGCACTTCTGTAACCTTCGTACCCTGCTTGATATGTGCAACATTTGCGTAGAACTCCTTGACCAGGTACTCATTGGCATCTAGCACTTTGTTGGTAAACCAGCTCCTATCTTTCCGCTCTTGGAATTGCCTGAGGACATTGGGATTGTGTTTGCTCAAGTCTTTTATTATGAACTGTTGCTCAAGAGTGAGCGACCTCTATGGCTATAGTTCCCGGGACTTGGCAAAAGCATTTGAACTGACAAACCGGTCCTCCCAAATCTCTGGTCGCCTTGACCTCTCTAACCCTGCCACTGCAGTGTCTCCCCCTCTCCCATCATTTGGGACATCATCATCGTCATCAACATTTATTGGAGCAGTGGGAGAATGTGAGGAAGAGGGTTTAGAATCTTGACTACCCTCTTCCGAACCCTCGGATGAACTGGTAGCAGATGAGGACTCATCAGAAAAATGAAGTCTCCCAGGGAATTGTTGTCTTAGTTGTGACTGGGCTTCCGGTCGTGCTTGCACGGAGTTACCCTCTGAAGCTTCCCGGATGGGACATACTCACTGGTCTCAGAAGTGTCCGGTGCTCTATTGGAGGTTGCCTTCTTGCTGATAGCTTTATGAATTGCAAGAGGTAGATTGCTCTTTCCTTTATCTCGGCTTCGGGAGGGTACTGCCCTCCCTTATGGTGTATCTCCTCTACCGCGTGAGCGAACCATTATTTGCGGCACATAAGCATTAGAGATAAGTCACAATTGAAGCTCAAAGTGTATACAAAAGCATGATGAAAACTGCAGGATTGTTGTCTCAAAAGGGCAGTGCGGACCGTATAAAAATGTGTGCGGTCGCAAATATCTCATTACGGACCGCACAAAAAATGAGTGCGGATGCAGGATACCCTTTGCAGAATGCACAAAAATGAGTGTGGCCCTAGAGCCCCAGGTTTAGACTACTGGGGTCTCTGGACTTCTATCACTGCGGACCGTACAAAAATGAGTGCGGCCGCATAAGTCCATTGCGGACGACACAAAAATGTGTGCGGCCGCATAATTGAAGTTCACCTGTTTCCTAACTTAGAGGACTGCGGACAACACAAAAATGAGTGTGGCCACACAACCTCCACTGTGGACCGCAGAAAAATGTGTGCGGCCACATAATTCAAAATTCACCGGCAGTTGCTTAGGGTTCATGCAATATTTGGTCTCAAATGGTCATGGTATTAGCAATCAAACCTCATTCACTATTTACCCAGAACCCAAGTAGCATACAAAAACTACCCACATGATTTCTACACAGAAACAACGAAATATTGACTATAGAGGGCAAAAGCAAATAAAATATAAAAAATCTATTGAGGAATTGAACATACCAATTATGAAGATGCAGGTGATGAATTTGAAGGAACAATTTGAATGCAAATGGGAATTCACTGTGCAAGCTTTTCTTTAAGTCCAAGATGAGCGAAAAGTGTAAACAGGAGAGAGAGGTTCTATTTATACTTTTTACCCGTGGGACCCAGTCTTACACATGAGTGCGGCCGCATAATTTTGATGCAGACCGCACTCTTTACCTGGCCTCTGAGGTGACTGGCTGCGGACCGCACAAAAAATGAGTGCGGCTGCAGCATCATTGCGGACCGCACAAAAATGTGTGCGACCGCAAACCCTTAAGCAATTTTGATAGGCCAACTTCAGAGACTATGCATTTTGACACTTAGTCAAATTTTTCATACACAGTCCCTGCAATGCACACCCATTCTTGCATACACTTCAAGACTTGTTAGCACAAAACCAAGCCTATCTAAAAGAAGAAAAATAAAATAAAGAAAAAGACATGGGTTGCCTCCCAAAAAGCACCTGATTTAACATCGCGGCACGACACAGATTACCATCATTCATTTGAAATGGATCAATGCCACAACGTGGCCATCATCAACCTTACCAAGGTAGTGCTTCAACTGGTGCCCATTGACTCTAAAGATCTCCCCATTCTTGTTTTTCAAATCTAGAGCACCAAAAGGAGTCACATGTACCACTTCAAAGGGAGCAGTCCACATTGACTTTAGCTTTCCCGAAAACATCCGAAACCGAGAGTTGAATAAGAGAACAAGGTTACCTTCTTTGAATTCTTTGTTCCGAATATGCTTATCATGTAGGTACTTCATCTTGTACTTATACAAGGACGAACTGGAGTAAGCATGGAACCGAAACTCATCAAGTTCATTCAGTTGCTCCACCTGAAGATTGGCAGCTACATCCCAGTCCAGGTTCAATTTCTTCAACGCCCACAAGGCCTTATGCTCTAATTCCACCGGAAGATGACATGCTTTCCGGAATCAACCGATAAGGAGACATACCAATTTGAGTCTTGTAAGTTGTTCTATAGGCCCATAGAGCATCATCAAGTTTCCTTGACCAATTAGTTCGATTTGCATTGACAGTCTTGGATAGAATACTCTTGATCTCCCTGTTAGAGACTTCAACTTTCCACTTACCTGGGGGTGATAAGGGGTTGACACCTTGTGAGTGACACCATACTTGGATAGTAAAGTGTCAAAAGATTTGCTGAAAAAATGAGAACCCCCATCACTAATGATGGCCCTTGGGGTGCCGAACCTTGTGAATATGTTTTTCTTCAAGAAAGCCACCACACTCTGTGCTTCATTGTTGGGCAAAGCCACAACTTCAACCTATTTGGAAACGTAATGTACAACAACAAGAATATCGGTGTTCCCAGACGAACTCACAAATGGACCCATAAAGTCGATGCCCCACACATCAAAAATATCAATCTCAAGGATGGTGGTGAGAGGCATCTCATTCTTCTTGGAAATCCTACCGGCCCTTTGGCAATCATCGCAATGTTTAACAAACTCGCTAGCGTCTTTGTATAAGGTAGGCCAATGGAATCCACAGCTTAAGACCTTTGTGGCAATTCTCACCCCACCATGGTGACCACCATAGGGTGAAGAATGGCAAGCTTCAAGAATACCCAATTTCTCTTCTTCTGGAACACATCTCCGGATAACACCATCAGTACAAATTTTGAAAGATATGGCTCATCCCAATAATAACCTCTCTGTCTCTCTCTCTCTCTCTCTCTCTCTCTCTCTCTATATATATATATATATATATATATATATATATAGATATATATAGATATATATATATATATGCATAATTACATTATTTACACAAAAATTAACTTTTTATATTTTTATAATGTTAAGTAATTATTTTAAATCATTTTCATGCACAAGTGATATTTTTGTTATTTATTAATTATTTTTTATAAATTATTTATTTGCTAAATTGGGTATTTGAAATATAGCCCCCTAAAACACCAATTTCGTACTTAGACCAATTACCTACACTACCCAATTACCCCAGCCCAATACACCAGCCCATATCAAACACCCAATACCCAGACCCACACCCGTTTAAAACCCTAACCCAATTCCCTTTTTAAATCATAGCCGTTTATCTCTGAAGATCAACGGCTCATATCACCTCACCCCTTTTAATTATACCCATCTGCCCAAACCCTAATCATTTTACCCTAACCCGCCGTCTCTATACACTCCCTCTCCTTCATCTTCTTCCTCTCAAAACCCTAGCGCCTTCAGGCGAACCTCCCTGATTCTAAACCCAAAATGGAATCAATCTATGATTCCTTACCTTATTTGGCCCCTTCTCCTTACTAGCTACCCGATTTTGGTATTTCCTAATGGCTTGCCTAAAATGGCAAGCAGATCTTAAGAGATTCGAACCAAATCTAGTTCAAATCTTTAACCTCTTTCCATCCGTGTTCGTTCTCGTTTCTTTATGGTATGAATCTATGAGATTCTTTGCGATTTTCTGCTTACCCTAAAACTAGGGTTCAGATCTTTCTAGATTTACTCTGGTTCTTGATTCTTTGATTATTTTTCCCTTAATCTTTCCATCTATATGTCTCTGTGCATCTTATTATGAGTAATACCCCGAATAGGAATCGAACTAGAATCAATTAGAGCGCTTGAGGTAACAACTTAAAGATAGTAATCGGGTAGCAGGAAATGATAGTCTGTGCCCGCTGAATAATATGAGTAATACCCCGACTCGAGCGAGTTACGAAGTATTATTTATGTTGCACGGGGTGATACTTTAGGCAAAAAAAATAGGACCCCCCATCCCTATTAAATAACTCTCTCGATCCTTTATTAGACTAATTCACAATTGAGTTCGGCCGGGACCCACCGTTGTGGACCTCGAGGGGTGCCTAACACCTTCCCCTCAAGGTAATTTCGAGCCCTTACCCGATCTCTGGTGATGCAAACTGGTATGATATGAGTTATCCGCTCTAGGTGCCCTAACGCACCTTAATCCGTTAGGTGGCGACTCTAACCAATTCCTTTTCCCTACACTCTCTCAAAGGAGTCATCAAATGTCGAAACCCGATTTCGCGAGAAAAAGGGGGCGCGACAGCATGAAAACTCTGCTGGGGATTATCTTTAGGTTCTTACCATTACGAACTTGATCTACATGAATTAGTCTTTCCCGATAAGCGTATTTTTGTTATTTTGCTCTTGTTTTCCTTTTTATTGCTAGATGCACATCCTTTTCCCTATTTCCCCTTTTATATGAACTCACATGCAATTCTTCGTTTAATTCAATTACAACGTGTGTTTCCCCTTACTTCCTAATCATGTTCCCGACTCTCAATTTTGCTGTATCGTGTCTCTTCCCAATCCTTACCCCCTTTATTTGCTTTATTAATTCCTTCATTTCACAAACTACTTATGCCCTGTTTTTCTTTCCTTTACGTCTTTATGTTCATTCAATATTGCATTTATTTTCAAATATGTGACAATACTTGACAATGTGTTATTTCTTGCATAATGCATGCTCAACATCATATTCCACTCGTGCGTACTAATACCATAGCGACACTTGTTGAGTGTCCGTGCTCTTCCTAAAATCATCCTTTAAATTTGGAAAGTCTTATTTGCGGTAAAACTAGTCGATCAGCGGTGCGGTCGACGATTCCGTGCCTTTCCCTCTCAAGTTGTTTGCTTGAGGGTACCGGTCTAGACTTCTATAGAAACCTTACTCTAATAATGACTGTACATGCATTGTGATCAAACCTAGCCTAGGTTAATATGCTTTCCGCATAATAACCCTCTAAGAAAAAGCTTGTCCAAAGTCCACCGGGAATTCAAAAAAATCCCAACAGGCGCAACCACAATATGTGCATTATTTGGAGAGATAAATGCCGACATGCTAATCGTTAATGTGTAAGTAGTCGAATACAGAGGGGGGCAAGGGTCTAACTCTGTTTATTTTGAAGAAAATGAGGCACGAAGTCCCCAGGTTCGGCATGGTTCAAAGTATACCCCCGTTATTGTTGGATTGGTGGGAAAACCTTTCGCCAAGCGACAAAAATCACGTGAAAAGGGTTCTTGGAAATTTATCCTCCTTATTGGACATCCAACCAAACAACATGCTGATCGAGGCTGCTACTATGTTCTGGGACGGAGAAAGGGCTATATTTCTTTTTGGCAACATAGAAATCACTCCTCTTTTGGAGTAAATAGGAGGATTCGCTGGATTACCGTGGGATAGTCCCAGTTTACTAAGATCGAAAAACTGCACGACCAGGGGGTTTCTGAAGATGATGGGTCTGAGAAAGAATGATGACTTGGCGTGCCTGATGAAGTCCTACATACCCTTCGACTTCCTCTATGAACGGTACGGACACAACAAATCTTACCGTATCTTTCATGATGAATTCTCCATCACCTCCCTGGGTTGGACTCATCGTAGGGTTTTTGTATTCATCGTTTTCTTTCTGGGTATGATAGTGTTTCCAAGCCAAGGGGACAGAATTCACACCTGGTTGTCCATGGTAACCAAATCTTTAATGTAGGGAATTGAGGGACAAACATACACTATTTTTCCGATGATTGTCGCAGAAATATACCGGGCTCTGGATCGTTGCAAGAAAGGGTTCAAACATTTTGAGGGTTTTAACTTGCTGCTGCAGATTTGGTTGTTAGAACATCTTTATAGGGGCCAATACTGCCAAGAGTTTCCCCGAAGACCATGGAATGATCACATAGCTTTCCACCATCCGCAAAGAATGACCTTTATCCCAGACAGGTTTGCACAACCAAAGAACGCTACAGAATAGGCACAATTTTTAAGCAATTTCACCGAGGACAAGGTTCATTGGATGTTCGAGTGGTTCCCTACTAATGAATTCATCATCAGATCCAGGGATGTTCCACATTTGGTGTTGACTTGGTTAAGGGGAATACATCCCTATGTTCCTATCAGGGTCATGAGACAAGCTGGTAGAAAACAAGTCATACCACGAGTCTCCAAAATGAGTCATTACAGAGCCGATTTTCAGGATGATGCCATTCCATACAAATGTGAGGCCTAGCACATGTGGCATTTGAAGATTATTGTGGAAAAGGATACCATCGAGCCACATCGATATCACGCAGGTCATGTGTACTTCTACCCATCATGGTTAGAAGATAACATAGCAGGAATAGTCGAGCCAGGGGCTGGTCAAGGAAACAGGGTCATAGATGAAGCTGCTGAAGCACAAGTGAAGTATGAGAGGCTGTGCAAAAGAGTCCTTGAATCCGAAGCCCGGCATTTGGAACAACACAAGTTCGACATGGAATCAATTAATGAGTGGAAGGAAATGGCTACAAGGTCGACAGAAAGGCTGGAATATTTGGAGCAGGGTCTAATGGAACTGGAAGGAAAGATGAGGAAAAGGGTCGTAGACTGTCAGAATGCAGAGGGCAATGAGAGAGGACACATAGCGAGGGCGTACTTGCTGTTGGACATGCACGACATGGGGAATCTGATTGACGGAGCCAAGAAGATCAAATACGGAGAAGGTCCCTCCGGGACTAAGTAGATTAGATTTAGCTGTTTTTTGAATCGTTTTGGAATTCGAATGTAATAAGGAAAATGCCATTAGTAACACATATATTTATGGTCGTTTTTAGGTTCATTACATTAATGAAATGAGGCATTTATCAGCATTAAATCTCTCCAAACCTACTTGTCGCTAGGCTTACCTCGGGCACAACGAGGTTCCCATTAGGACGCGAATTCATATTCCTGCAATACGTGTTTAAATACTGCAAATACTTTTCAGAATCCTTACTGTCTTCTTTACCTTTTTTGCATTTTTTCTTTATTTTGATTATTCCCATCCCCGGAGGTTGGTTCGCACATACTGGCATCGTCAGCATATCACACCAGATCCAGAGGCCCTCCACCTCCTCCAAGCAATCCGAAAAGGCTAAGATGGATGATATGAGTGGTGTCAGGAAAGACAATGCTACACATGCTGAGAATATTAAAACTTTAGACGGTCGGATTACTTTGGCACAGAATGATTTGGTCCTACGATTGGAACAGAAGATACTAGAATTGCAAGGGGAACTTGAGCAGGTCCGCAACTTGGCAAACCTCTCCCTCACCCTAAACGTCCCAGATATTAACCAGCAAAATGCTCAAAACCCAGCACCTCCTCAAAACACACCAAACCAACGTCCGCAAAATCCTCCCGCACCCCATCAATACGCAACACCTCCCCAAAATCCTAGTCCTCCACCAGTACCTACACCTCCTCAGCACCAACACCTCCCGACTCAGTACCCACAAACCACTTACCATACTCCTCAAAATACCCCACAACCTATCCCTGACCCACAAAATTCCACTAATGATCACCACTACACTCAAACACCCGGCACCCACCAAAATAATCCCATATACGTAGAAACCTTACCCTACTCCGCTCAACCAATCTCATACACACCAGAATCTGCCGAAAAGGACCTGCTCATTAAGAACATGGCGGAGGAGCTCAAGAAGCTCACAAGCCGAGTCCAGGGTGTTGAAGGAGGCAAAGGAATTGAGGGTTGAATTATGAAGACCTATGCATTCAGCCAAACGTAGAACTGCCAAAGGATTACAAACCTCCCAAGTTCGAGATGTTCGACGGAACAGGTGACCCATAGGTACATTTGAGGACGTACTGTGACAAGCTCGTGGGAGTTGGGAAAGATGAAAGAATTCGCATGAAGCTATTCATGAGGAGTCTCACTGGAGACTTCATGGACTTCATGGACCGATTCAGGTTTAATATAGAGAATGCACCAGACGTCTTCTACATATAGAACCTCAAGAAGAAACCAACGGAAACTTTCCGCGAGTATGCTACTCGATGGAGGTCAGAAGCTGCAAAGGTTAGGCCGGCTTTGGAAGAAGAGCAGATGAACAAATTCTTCGTCAGGGCCGAGGATCCACAAAACTATGAAAGGTTAATGGTCATCGAAAATCACAAATTTTCCGACATCATCAAACTGGGGGAAAGGATTGAAGAAGGGATCAAGAGCGGGATGGTAACTAATTTTGAGGCATTGCAGGCTACGAACAAAGCATTACAATCAGGGGGTATATCAAAGAAAAAAGAAGTAGGGGCAGTGATGGTAGCCCACGGTCCAAAATCTCCACTCACAAACCAAACACCTCCACCCACATACCAACCTTCACCTCCCAGATATCCTCAATCCGCTACCGCCTACCACATTTATAACACCCAGCCAGCCTATTACCTTTCACCTCCAACCCGTCAAAACTATCAAAAACCCATACCCAATTTTGATCGCAGACCGCCCAAACAATACACCCCTATTGTTGAGCCCATCGACCAGCTATATGAAAGACTGAAGGCTGCCGGATATATCACCCCTATTCCCGCTATCGCCATGGATAACTCCTCCCAATGGGTCAACCCGAACAAAATATGTGCGTACCATTCCAGCATGAAGGGGCATACTATTGATGAATGCCGCACTCTGAAAGACAAGGTTCAAACCCTGATTGATACCAAAGTCATACAAGCAAAGGAAGTCGCACCAAATATCCGCAACAATCCCCTCCCAGATCACAGGGGTGAAGGAGTAAATGTGATAGAAACTGATGAATCCTGAAGGATCAATCGGGCTTATTCGGGGAGGTGACGACCCTCAGAAGTCTGCAGTCACACTCACTCCTATTGTGGTACAGATACAACCACAGGTCGAAGTCGAAATAGTCGCATCAGTTTCGTTTGAAATTGAAGTGACAACACCTTCGACTACACCTACTCCGATTGAAGTAGAAGTAGCCACACCCTTTAATGTGACGGTAACCTCCACGCCACCCTTCAATTCCAACACCATACCTTGGGATTATGTTGCCGAAGCTAGGAGAAAAGGAAAAGCAAAAATAGAAGAGTCTGGTGCTGCACAGGAGATGACCAGAACTGGAAGAATCTATACACCTAAAAACTTAGGAGGAACAAGCAAAGAAGCTGCTGTGAAACAACCCATCATTGAAACTAGTCCAGATGATCTTTGAAGGAAAGTACATGCAAGAAAATACTCTGTTGTTGATCATCTGAACAAAACCCCTGCTCAGATTTCCATTTTGTCGCTGCTACAGAATTCTGAGATGCATAGGAATGCGTTAATGAAAGTGTTGAATGAAGCTTATGTGCTCAACAACATCACCAGTGGAGAAATGGCCAACATGGTAGGGCAAGTATTGGAAAGCCACAAGATCACCTTTCCCGAAGATCAATTACCACCTGAAGGACTAAGTCACAACAGAGCACTGCACATCATGGTACAGTTTGAGGACAAATTCATCGCCAGAGTCCTAATAGATGGGGGTTCAAGCCTCAACATTTGTCCGTTGACTACGCTGAAAAGGTTGGGTAAAGATTTCCATGAGATACAAGCAGGGAGTATGAATGTGAAGGCATTTGATGGGTCTTAAAGGGTCACAATTGGGGAAATTAACCTTTGTTTGCAGATGGGACCGACTTGGTTTGATGTTGAGTTTCAGGTATTGGACATATCTGCTACGTACAATTTTTTACTGGGAAGACCTTGGATACATGCCGCTGGAGCTGTGGCTTCTACGCTACACCAGGCTTTGAAGTTCGAATGGAACCATCAGGAGGTAATCATTTATGGAGATGGAAGTAATCCCATTTACACCAGTCAAACCGTCCCGGTTATCGAGAATAGAAGAAAGTTGGGTGGAGAAACTTATCACTGCATCGAGCGTGTCAATGCAATTGAAAAAATAAATGGTGGAGCAGCAAAATAGAAAGCATACTGGCATGGTCAAGATACGAACCCGGCAAAGGTCTCGGTAAGAATCTCCAGGGTATCACTAAGCCAATACAACCAAAACGTCACGGTACCACCTTTAGACTTGGGTATCAGTACACCTGGTAGGAGTACGATGATTTGTCGCCGCCATGGTGTGGCCTCTATTACCCTCTTGAACAGCCGATACCACATCTGCATCAGACATTTTAGCAGACTAATGTGATATGGGGATCTGAAGAAGATGAGGTTTTAGCTGGCCTGAGGAATCTATTTCTGGTTGATGAACACATGGACTGCAATGCAATAGTTGAGGAGGAGGAGGAGGAAGAAGACCTCACCATTCAGACCATGGAGATAGGAGTTGTTCTCAAGAATTGGACTGCCGTACCATCCCGGGCCCGTCGAGTTCCTGGCCTGGCAATTAGCATGATCTTTTTATAAAAGCCATTTTAAGCATTTAAGATATTTCTAGTATTTTGTTTTAAGACGCATTTTGTTTTGAAATAATTGCTCGAGTCATCGAGCCGTACCTATTTTGGTGTTTTCGAGATTTAATTAATGCATTGTTATGTTAGTATTTATTATTATCTTTTACATTTTCCTCTACAACATTACTATTTCTTACCTTGATAAACCAACGACTGTGATATGTAATGAGACAACACAACATAAACATAGTGACTCGGAAGAAGAAGATGAGATACCTGAGGAAGTTATCAGAGAAGTTGAGAATTTTGAGAATAAGCCTAAGTCCAACCTGGACGAAACCGAGACGGTCAATTTGGGAGATTCTGAAACTAACAAAGAAACTCGCATAAGTATTCATCTGTCACTGTCAGAGAAGAAAGAATACACTCATTTCCTGACAGAATATATGGATATTTTTGCATGGTCATATGATGACATGACCGGTTTGAGCACATCCATAGTGACTCATAAGTTGCCTACCAACCCAATGTGTCCGCCGGTGAAGCAGAAACTCAGAAAGTTCAAACCAGAACTGAACTACGCTTGACCTGATTCCCGTTTAAGAGGGGATACGTAGGCAGCCCTGTGGGTTCGGTCACATCTTAGTAAAATCTTCATTTTCCCAGAAACAGAAACTGGGGCAGAATTTTAAGGAGGACCCTCAAAATTCCGGAGCAAGTCCAGCCGACGTCATCATATGTAAGACAATTAGAGAATCGGTGAAGTAACTGGGCCAGAATTTTGAGAAGGATTCTCAAAATTCCGGAGCAGGTCCAATAAACTTCGTTACATGCAGAACGGCCGAAGGATCACTTACTAAACTGGGGCAAAATTTTGAGGAGGACCCTCAACATTCTAACGCAAAGAAGCCACAATGTCTCTAAAAGTGTCGCAGTCATTAGTTCATCTAATTTACTTGATATTATATACCACTATGTTTTCTAAAATAACTCTATTTCATCAAATAAGTGCATATTTTTCGAAAACTTTATTTCTATGGCAGCCAGGTGTTACCGAGGGTAACTCGAACAAGATCTCCAGAGCAAAGCAAAGCAAAACAAGCAGACAAAGACATGAACCAACCTCCCCCGCAAAACTCATATTTTTTCTTTGAATGCAGGAACAAGGAATAACCACAAGTACGTGCGCCTTAAAATCATTACTTTCATAACAACCAGACCGCCAAGCGCAAATATATCTCTAGCTAAGAAATATTCTGCTCCTATTTGCTATTTTCCCATTACGTGAGACTAAGCCCTATCTCAAATCTTGCATGAGGCTAAGCCCTGCTTCCCTATTTGCATAAGGCTAAGCATTGCCTTCTATTTGCATGAGACTAGCCCTGTCTCAATTCTTGCATGAGGTTAAGCCTTGCCTCCTCAAGTACATGAGGCCAAGCTCTGCCTTCCCATTGCATGAGACTAAGCCCTGTCTCAAATCTTACATGAGGCTAAGCCCTGCCTCCCTATTTGCATAAGACTAAGCATTGCCTTCTATTTGCATGAGACTACGCCCTGTCTCAATTTTTGCATTAGGCTAAACCCTGCCTCCTCAATTGCATAAGGCCAAGCTCCGCCTTCTCATTGCACGAGACTAAGCATTGTCTCCTCTATTTGCATGAGGCTAAACCTTGCCTCCCTATTTGCATAAGGCTAAGCATTGCCTTCTATTTGCATGAGACTAAGCCCTGTCTCAATTCTTGCATGAGGATAAGCCTTGCCTCCTCAATTGCATAAGGTCAAGCTCTGCCTTCCCATTACATGAGACTAAGCATTGTCTCCTCTATTTGCACGAGGCTAAGCCCTGCCTCCCTATTTGCATAAGGCTAAGCATTGCCTTCTCTTTGCATGAGACTAAGCCCTGTCTCAAATCTTGAATGAGGCTAAGCCTGTTTCCCTATTTGCATAAGACTAAGCTCTGCCTTTCCTTGCATGAGACTAAGCACTGTCTCCCCTTTCTCGCATGAGGCTAAGCATTTCCTTCCCATCTGCATAAGGCTAAGCTCTACCTTTCCTTGTCTAATGAATGAACGTTATCCTATCTAAAACCTAGCACTATTTTATCTTTTCCGAGGCTAAGCTCTATCCCGATCCTGTACAAGACTAAGCTCTGTCTTACTCATATGCGTCACCATGTCTCTGTCCGAAGGCGTCATAGTCCGAAGGCATCATCCTCATAGCCTGAAGACACCATTTCATGGCCGGAGGATCTCTTAAATATCACACATCATCATTCAAAGGCGTCATGATTTGGAGGCACCATTCTCATGGCCCGAGAACATCATTTCATGGCCTACGAATCCCTTATCTCATGATTCATGGCCCGGGATGTCATGGTCTAAGGACATCATCCTCACCGTCCAAAGACAACCTTCATGGTCCAAAAGGAATTTGCATCATGTTTAAATTCTCGAAATAATCCATATATATTTGCACGCATTGTGTTTTAAGTTTTGCAGGTAATTCAGAAGTGAGCCGTTCTTTAAAAAGGAGCAACCTTCGCTCCAGTTTCCGCTCATACCATTCACACCCTGCCACTATTTCAAACGTAACCGACTCCCATCAATTACTCGCCTTTATTCCATGACCGTTCGAATATCTGCCTTGTGATACATCCGTTACGTTTTAGATCCACATTCATAACTCCGCATAAATCCATCCGACACTATCCTTCCCAAAAGAACCTTTCCGAAACATACGACTATTCTTATAACAATTCCATCGGTTTCATTCACCCTTGGGTCCAGAACTATACATGGCCCGATTCCTGTAAAACCAGGGATATGTAGAAAGCTCAGAGACCAGGGTGCGGCCTATATTTTTCAAAACGCCCCATTCGGTCAAAATCGGTCATCATTTCTTTATCCGACAACTCTTTCATCCTTCTCGGGTAAGAGGGGCAGCTGTTGATATCCAATTTTTCCCTCATATCTCTTAAATACACATATATACCTTCAAAGTAGTGCACAAGCATCACCAAAGTATTTCTCCATAATTTTCTAAATTATTAAAGGCTTTTAATCAATTTATTCCTGCATTTTTATATAAATAATTATTAATTGCATCACAAATAATTTTATAATGATTCATTATTTAATTTTTCATCATTTATGTCCCTATTAAGCTTTAAATATTTTTATATATACTTATTTTGCATCCTTAGGCTAAAATAGCATATTTTTGCAACAATAGCCCATATATATGCATAATTACATTATTTACACGAAAATTGACTTTTTATATTTTTATTATATTAAGTAATTATTATAATTCATTTTCATGCACAAGTGATATTTTTATTATTTATTAATTATTTTTTATAAATTATTTATTTGTTAAATTGGGTATTTAAAATATAGCCCCCTAAAATCCCAATTTCGGACCTAGCCCAATTACCTACACTACCCAATTATCCAGGCCAATACACCAGCCCATATCAAACACCCAATACCTAGACCCACACTCATTTAAAACCCCGACCCAATTCCCTTTTTAAATCACAATCGTTGATCTCTGAAGATCAACGACTCATATCACCTCACCCCTTTTAATTATACCCATCCGCCCAAACCCCAATCATTTTACCCCAACCCGCCGTCTCTATACACCCCCTCCCCTTCATCTTCTTCCTCTCAAATCCTAGCGCCTTCAGGTGAACCTCCCTGATTCTAAACCCAAAAATGGAATCAATCCATGATTCCTTACCTTATTTGGCCCCTTCTCCTTACTGGCTACCCGATTTTGGTATTTCCTAATGGCTTGCCTAAAATGGCAAGCAGATCTTAAGATATTCGAACCAAATCTGGTCCAAATCTTTAACCTCTTTCCATCGGTGTTCGTTCTCGTTTCTTTATGGTATAAATCTATGAGATTCTTCGCAATTTTCTACTTACCCTAAAACTAGGGTTTAGATCTTTCTAGATATCTGGTTCTTGATTTTTTGATTATTTTTCCCTTAATCTTTCCGTCTATATATCTCTGTGCATCTTATTATAACTCTCTTCGTTAATTTCTGATTGATTTTTACTTACCCAAAATTAGGGATTTTCGATTCTGCAAAATCAAACCAAATCTGTTTCATTCTTTAATTATTGTGTTAAAATCTCTGTCTATATGCCTATATGCATCTCTTTGCTTGTTATTACTACCAATTTTGTATATTTTACCAATTTTGTATATTTTACCTAAAACTAGGGTTGTATATTACTACCAATTTTGTATATGCCTATATGCATCTCTTTGCATGGTACAGATATTTTCCTTATTTCGTTCAATCTACCACGTTTCCTTTATCCCTTTACCTTATTTTTCCTTGAAACTGATTGTTAATTGATTCCATATTATATCTTACTTATTCTAAGTGTTACTCGCCTGATTACACACTATTATGCTATGTTAACTTACTGAACTGTATACAATTGATTCTGGGTTTAATTTCTTTCCTTATTTGTGTATGTTTGATTTCTTCCCTTATTTGTTCGCCTAACTGAATACTATTTAAACCTTTCCCCTCTCCCCCTTTGAACAAGACTCGAACTCTATAGACTCCCACTAAAACTTAAAGTTTCTGGTTCTATACTCTCTATGTTCTCTCGCTTACTACTGTTCTTGGCCGGTTGAAAGCCAAGGACAAACATTCTGGACTCTCAACTTCGTGGTATTATTCTGGTTTCGCTCGCTTAACTGGTGAGTGACTATCCTTCGTCATACCATTTTTATGTGTTCCTTATCTGTGTTTATAATCTAGCATGTCTAAAATCCCTCTCTAAGCATGATTCTGCCTATCTACATGCTTTTCTTTTAATCCTATAGCTAACACAGTTAATTTAGATTAGTTGTTTTGAATAATATGAATCCTCTTAAGAAAATATGCTGAATCAGCCTCCTGTATGTTCTGAACCTATTCTGAATTTGAGCACCTTTAGGACAATGTTAGAAGGTTAAGTAGTCAATCAGTCTTAAGCCTTTGAACTTGTATTGTCACTAGGCTTTTTGTTCTGTCGTTTATATGTTTGATAATTTGCTTTCTAACATGTCTGAAATTCATGTTCGCGTTCTAATTGTGTGGCTGTCCTAAATACTAGCATTGAATACCCAGCTTAACTAGAACTTTAACGAGACTTCAACTCATTTGAATTGTGTGTTTGAGCATGAACCTTGCTTATTTCCTGGTGCAATTCTGCCTACAAGTTCCATGTCTTAGACTTTGTTTTCTTCTGAAATCAAAACTGTTTAACACTGTCTCTCTTTATATGTTGCGCTCTTTTAAAATTTTCCAATCTTAGTCCCATAGGTTCTATCCTCAACCACCCCAGTGTGAGCACTGCTCAGGGTCCATGTGAGACTCCTGTGAACTCTGACACACTGGGAACTGGTTCCTAATCTCTTTAAAACATTTCTGACTGTGTGGTTCTGGTGTGAGCATTGCCCCGGGTCTCTGAGGCCCTTGGGGACTTTGACACATTGGAAACCTGGTTCTACATGTGTTATGGATGAGACATTCGTATTTGGCTATGTCGTACCTATGAATTGAGCCTCGAAGTTGATTGGTTTGAAGGCCTGGTTCCCAAGTTTATTTAGGCCTAATGAAGTCTCCCTATAGTGTATCTTATTACTATTATGTAATTCATTCGTTATCTGGCATGTAATAACCTTGTAATAAATAGATTCTGGGGTATTTAGTAAAATCGAGGGGATTTCTTATTTCCTTTTGTCAAACTGGGTAGAAATCCTGCCTATAGGGATTCATCTATGCTACTAATTCTGCTCATTTGTCAAAACTGTTAAGTTCTGCGATGTGTTTAGAAACCCTGCCTATAGGATTTTCATTGGTGATGTCAATTCTGCTTAAACTCGTACGAGTTTTATATGGTGTGTACATTAGAAATCTTGCCTATAGGATGCATCGATATGTGCTAGCAATCATGCCTATAGGACCCTAATGTTTGATTCAATTGTCTGCCGGTAATGTGTACAATTTCTACCCTTGTGTTGCTTGATAGATATCATGCCTATAGGATTTAAATCAATTCAGTAATAGATATCATGCCTATAGGATTTAAATCAATTCAGTAATAGATATCATGCCTATAGTATTTAAATCAATTCAGTAATAGATATCATGCCTATTGGAGTAAAATCAGTTTCAAACCTAGAGATCATGCCCATAGGATTTAAGTCGGGTCAGTAATTAGAAAGCATGCCTATAGGATTAAAGGGAAATGCAAGGCTATGAAACATGTCTATGAAGCTAAAATCAGTGTGCATCTAGAAATCATGCTCATAGGGTTAAAACTATTTCAACATTAGATATCATGCCTATAGGATTTTACTAATTGGTTGTGAATACAACCGCCGCTGTCAATCACTTAGACAATATGCCTATTAAGACTTAATAATAACTCTGGATTTTGTAAGCATGATGCATTATTGTTTGAAGTACCCAGACGATATTCGATAAAATCAGTAGGCAAAATAATAGGCCTTAACACTCGCATTAATGAAACTGATTCTGTATAACACTGCTCGCCTATTTCTCGCATAGATATCCTGCCTATAGCATTTTAAGATGGACAAAGATTTTCAATTAATTGTGTGAATTTGCTATTTATGTGCGGAGGTTAACATGAGCCCCTATTGCTTTGTATTTGCAAGTCCTAACATGTTTTTTTGTCACCTAGTCTTTTACATTTTGAGCAACCTAGGCATAGTCTAGAACTATCCCAATAGAGGTCCTAATACCTGCAGGTCCATAGGTAAGGGATGGGTAATGCACGCATAGGAATCAAACTAGAATCAATTAGAGCGCTTTAGGTAACGACTTAATGATATTAATCAATTAGAGCGCTTTAGGTAACAACTTTATGTTGCACCGGGTGATCCTTTAGGCTAAAAAATTAGGACCCCCATCCCTATTAAATAACCCTCTCGCTTCTTTACTAGACTAATTCATAATTGAGTTCGGCCGGTACCCACCGTTGTGGACCTCGAGGGGTGCCTAACACCTTCCCCTCAAGGTAATTTCGAGCCCTTACCCGATGCAAACTGGTATGATATGAGTTATCCGCTCTAGGTGCCTTAACGCACCTTAATCCGTTAGGTGGCGACTCTAACCAATTCCTTTTTCCCTACACTCTCTCAAAGGAGTCATCAAATGTCGAAACCCAATTTCGCGAGAAAAAGGGGGCGCGACAAGTGGTAGTCAACTTATACTTGAGTAGCTCAAATGCCTTCATACAATCATCATTGAACACAAATTTGGCATCTTTTTCCAACAACTTGCACAAGTGGTTCACCACTTTTGAGAAATCTTTGATGAACCGACGGTAAAACCCCGCGTGACCTAGAAAGCTCCTCACCCCTTTGATGGTAGTAGGAAGAGGGAGTTTTGATATCACTTCAATTTTTGCTTTATCCACTTCAATACCATTCTTGGAGATCTTGTGGCCGAGGACAATGCCCTTCTCAACCATAAAGTGGCACTTCTCCTAATTAAGCACCAAGTTGTTCTCTTCACAACGTGCCAATACCTTATCAAGATTATCCAAACACGCTTCTAAAGAATCCCCCACAACAGAGAAATCTTCCATGAATACCTCGAGGAAGTCCTCCACCATATCCGTGAATATTGCCATCACACACCGCTAAAAAGTTGCTGGTGCATTACATAAACCAAACGGCATCCTTGAGAATGCAAATGTGCCATACGGACAAGTGAAGGTGGTCTTCTCTTGGTCTTCAGGTGCAATAAGAATCTGGTTATATTCGGAATACCCATCCAAGAAGCAATAATAAGCACGTCCGGCTAGCCTATCCAACATCTGATCAAGAAATGGAAGTGGAAAATGGTCTTTCCAAGTCACTTTGTTGAGCTTCCTATAATCCACGCATACTCTCCAACCAGTGATAGTTCTTGTGGGGATCAACTCATTTTTTTCATATGCAATCACAGCCATGCCCCCTTCTTTGGGACACATTGCACCGGCGAGGTCCATGAACTATCAAAAATAGGGTAGACAACCCCAGCATCCAACCATTTGATGATATCTTTCTTGACTACCTCTTGCATGGCCTCATTCAACCTTCTTTGATGTTCCACGGAGGGTTTGGCATCCTCCTCCAATATTATTTTGTGCACGCAAAAGGCGGGGCTTATACCCCGAATATCCGCCAATGTCCAACCTATTGCCTTCTTCCTCCTTTTGAGCACCGCAAGGATGGAAGCTACCTACACGTTAGTTAAGCACGAGCAAAGAATAACAGGTAAAGTGGAACAAGGGCCTAATAACTCATACCTGAGGTGTGAAGGCAAGGGCTTCAACTCCAATGTGGGAGGCTCCTCGATTGAGGATTTTGTTGGTGGAGTCTTCCGGTTCTCAAGGTCCAAGGAAAGTTTTCGGGGTTCATATGTGTATGATCCCATTCCTTGCAAAGCATTGACATATTCCACCAAACCTTCCTTCTCATCCACATCATGATTCAGTTACACCACTTCCAATGGGTCTTCAACATTAATCACAACACTTGTGTCATCAACAATTACTTCGGTCACAAGATCCACAAACGAACACACTTCGTTGCTATTAGGCTACCTCATTGACTTGCAAACATAGAACACAACTTTTTCATAAACCACCCGGAAGGTGAGCTCCCAAGCTTCCACATCAACTAAGGCCTTCCCTGTAGCTAGGAAAGGTCTCCCCAATACGATTGGCACCTCGTAGTCAACCTCACAGTCAAGTTTCACAAAATCTGCGGGAAGTATGAACTTGTCGACCCGAACTAGCACATCATCAATTATCCCCAATTGCCTCTTCATTGTCCGGTCCTCCATTTGCAACCTCATGGATGTGGGTCTTGGTTGACCAATCCCCAAGTTCTTGAACACAGAATAGGGCATCAAGTTAATGCTTTCCCCCAAGTCACACAAAGCTTTGGCGAAATCAGCATTACCAATAGTGCATGGGATTGTAAAGGCACCGGGGTCTTCTAACTTTGGAGCCATGGAGTGCACAATGGCACTCACTTGATGTGTCATTTTGATCGTTTCACAGGTCATTGATCTATTCTTTGTTACCAAGTCCTTCATGAACTTGGCATATCCCTGCATTTGTTCTAAGGCTTCAACCAATGACACATTTATGGACAAACTTTTCATCATATCAATGAATTTCTTGAATTGATTCTCATTGTTTTGCTTTGCAAGCCTCTAAGGATATGGTGGAGGAGGCCTTGGCAAAGGAGCCTTGGCTTTGGGCACTACCGGATTCCGTATGTCCATCACATGTTCCCTAGACGGGTTCACATCATCTTGTGTCTCCTCCACATTTTCATCAATATCTATTCTTACTTCATCATTTACTTGAACATCATTGCTTGTCTCATCATCATCTTGCATCACAACATCATCATTCACAATCTTTCTTAAGTTTGAGGTACTAGCAACTCCACCTTTCCCAGTTCTTGTATCACCGTCATAGCATGCCCCGTATTGTTCCCACCCTTCGGGTTTACGACCGTATCACTTGGTAGTGCCCCCTTAGGGAGAGTATTCAAAGCTTGAGAAATTTGGCCAAGTTGGACTTCCAAGTTGCGTATAGAAGTGTTGTGGGAGGCTAATTGGGCATCGGAGTCTGCATTTTTCTCCATCATCTGCTTGAACATGTTTTCAATCCGTCCCAACTCACTGTTGGAAGAACTAGGACCTTGTGAAGGATATGGAGGTGGATTGTTCGGCTGTTCATACATCGGGGGCCTTTGAAAGCCCGACCCCCGATTTTCTTGATTATTGTTGTTCCAACCCCCTTGATTGTTATTGCCTCCCCAATTACCATTACTGTTGCCACCCCAAGTGCCTTGATTTCCTTGATTACCCCAATTTTGATTGTTGTTGTTCCCCCAATTGTCTTGGTTGTTGTTGTTGCCACTATTACTATTTCCTTGTTGAGCTTGATTGCCCTAATTTCCTTAGTTTCCATGTGATCTCCACTGTTGTTGATTCGGAGCATTGCTCCGTTGACCTTGATAATTATTGACGTATTGAACCTCTTCACTTTGATCATCATATGAATCATCTTGATTGTACCCACTATCATCTTGCATGAATTGTTCCGGACGATTTTTCATTTGTTGACCTTGTTGCCGCCTCTTGTTTACCATCATATTCACACCTTCCATTGCATTCACTTGTTTCGGCCCTTGAGCTTGTTCAAGCTGAGCTTTTGCCAATTGGTTCATGGTAGTTGTCAACTCGGCTATAGCTTGCCCGTGGTCATGTAGCTCCTTGTGTAGGTGAATAACATTAGGGTCACCTTGTGGCACATTGGCTCTACTTTGCCATGCCGAAGAGGTGTCCGCCATCTCATCAAGGATTTCACAAGCTTCAGCATATGGTGTTCATGAAGTTCCCCCCGACGAGTTGGTTAACCACACATTGGTTTGTTGTGTTGGTTCCCCTGTAGAAGGTCTGTTGGATCATGGCCTCAGTCATATCGTTGTTAGGGCACTCTTTAACCATGGTACGATATCTCTCCCAAATCTCATGCAATGGCTCATTGGGTTCTTGCTTGAAGGCAAGAATCTCATCCCTAAGCGTCACCATATGTCTCGGAGAGAAGAATTTGGAAATGAACTTTTCTGCTAACTCATTCCAAGTGGTGATGGAATGGTTGGGCAACCTCTCTAACCAGTCCAATGCTTTTCCCCGTAGAGAAAAGGGAAATAGCCTCAACCTCAGTGCGTCCTCAGAGATGTTGGTTTGTTTCCTCCCCCTACGAGTATCGACGAACCCCTTGAGATGTTTGTAGGAATTTTGCTGTGGAGCTCCGGTGAAGAAACCCCTCTGCTCAAGCAATGTAAGCATCACATTGGTTATTTGGAAATTGCCCGCCCTAATCCAGGGCGAGACTATAGCACTTGCATAACCCTCATTTGGAAACACCCGGTGCGCTGCTCTTGGTGGAGGTGGGAGAGGGACGGGCACATTATCGTGAGGCGGGCGGCCTCGTCTATTAGCTTGAGGTTCAATAGGGACCTCATCTATGACATCATCATCCACGTCCTCCCCCAAGTGCACATTTTCGATGGGCTCGTTGTTGAGAGCCATTTTTGTACCTAGAATCAATTCAAACACAAATTAGTAACTCGGAATGAGTGAATTTGACCTAGAGTATAAACCTAGAACTGCGATCAAGTCACAAGTTTTGGCCGACTTTGTGGCCGATTTTAGTTCTAGACCGCTGCCTTTAGCCACCAAAGAAGCAGTGATGGTGTCGGAATAGACGTCGGGTGTCTGGACCTTGTTCACGGACAGATCTTCCAACGTGAAAGGTTCTGGGCTCGGTCTAGTATTAATCACGCATTTGGGAGAAACCCTGAGGTAGGCCAGATGAACTATTCCCTTGACTAACAATGAAGCAGAGTAAGAGGAACGCATGCACAATATGTAGTGAAAGTCTAGGCTCTACTTGCACAGTTTAGGAAATGGTCAATAACCCATATTTCGAGGGAGAAAAACACGGAAGCAGATGCACGATACAATCTGGGCTCGTCCACAGAAATGAAGGGGTCAGACTCCGGTATGGTTGTGCAGCTTATGCATTCGGTATTGGATGTGGACGTCTATTATGAAGTAAACGCGACCAATTTGGTATGGGACTAGAGGAATGAGATCATTGACTATCTTGAGCACGGAAAACTACCCGAAGATCCCAAGGCAACCCGGGCGCTGCGTACTAAAGCAACCCGATACTGCTTCAGGAGAGGTCAATTGTATAGAAAATATTTCTACGGACCGTTGGCCCCATCATTTCGAGCCTCCGAAGCTAATTACATCATGAGAGAAGTTCACGAAGGAATATGTGGAACTAACTCGGGCACGGATTCATTGGTATTAAAGCTAATTAGAGTAGGATACGACTGGCCCCGAAGGAACAAGACGCTAAGGCTTATGCTAAAAAATGCGATAAATGTCAACACCACACACCGTTGGTGCATCAATTGGCGGAGCTATTGCATTCCGTTTTGTCGCCCTGGCCATTCATGAAATGGGGGATGGACATAGTCAGTCTGCTGCCACCAGCTCCCGGTAAGGTAAGATTTCTTTTGATTTTAACTGACTACTTTCTAAGTGGGTTGAAGCAAGTCCATACCAGAAAATCAGTGAGCAAGATGTAGTCGATTTCTTGTGGGAGAACATAATTTGAAGGTTCGGGATACCAAAAGAGATAACTTGCGACAACGGGCCACAATTTATAAGTGCAAAGGTCACAAAATTCCTTGAAGACCTAAAAATAAAAAGAATCACATCATCGTCGTACCACCCGAGCGCCAACAGACAGGAGCAATCAATGAACAAAGTAATTATTCAAAATCTCAAAAAGAGATGGAAGCAGCCAAAGGCAAATGGCCCGAAGAGCCATCGGGAGTGCTATGGGCATACCGAACAAAGGCCCTGATCCCGATGGAAGTAGGAGAACCTACCATGAGATACTTTCGGGCGGAGGAAGAAGAAAACAATGAAGCATTACTGGTCAGATAGGAGTTGCTCGACGAACGCAGGTACTTGGCGCATATAAGGATGGCGGCCCAAAAACAAAGAATGGAAAGATTTTACAACCGAAGAGCCAATATCCATTTTTTCAAAGTGGGAGACTTGGTTTTAAGGAAAGTTACTCAAAATACTGGAGAGCTCAATGCAGGAAAGCTGGGTCCAGCGTGGGAAGGTGATCTCGTCAAATCCACACCCCAATTAAGAAGCGAGGCACTCGATGCAATAATAACCCAACAAAGGTCGGGATCAAACCCATAGAGGGTTATAATGTAGGATTAGGTGTATATCTAAGTTGATTGCAAGTTTTGGCTTAAATTGTACTTCCACGAAGTTGTGTGATTTTGCCCGATTTGGCATTCTCAAGCTCAAATGGGTATTTTCACAAATCAAGTGATATATGCTCAAGTCGGGTCTTACAATCTCTAGATTTGACCCTTTAATTGGGACTATCAATTTCTTGAATTCACCCCAATTCCTTGCTAGCCAAGTTTCCCTAAACCTAGTCTCTCTTTGTCAAGCAAAGACTAGGTTAAAAAGGCATGAATCAATGTTTGCAACCATTAATTCTATTATTTAAGCACAAACAAGGCTAGACTAGGTCAAAAAAGTAAACATACAACTCAATCAATATAAATAACAGTTTCAACAGGAATTCTACAGTTTAGATTAAATTCATATCAAAGAAGACAGGCAACCCTTACTCTAAACATACTGCACAGAGTCCAGGTAGGCAGTTAAGGCAGTTAAGACAGTTAAGGCACGTAAGCATGCTTCCCTAAGCTAAACAGGATGGCTATATATACTAGTATTGCTCAATTAAAGGAAAACATAGATATCTACTTAATGAAAACGGGGGGTTTTCAACAATTAGCACGTGTACGCACTCGTCACCTCACGTACACGGCATTCATATAACAACAGTACCAAATCCTAAGAGGGGTTCCCCTACACAAGGTTAGACAATCCACTTACCTCAAACCAAGCTCAAATCAATCCAAAATCACGCTCTTGCCACGAGTATCCAATTCCGAGCGGCCCAAATCTAATCAAATCAATTACATAACGTAAATATAGCTACAAGTAACTAATTTAGCTAATGAATTTAAAGCAGGCAAGAAAATAGGAAAAAGCCCAAAAATACTCCCCGGGCCCACGTCTCGAAATCGGGTAAAAGTCACAAATAATGAACACCCATTCACTCACGAGTTCACTCGTACAAAAACCATCCAAATCCGACGTCTAATTCCCATTTAAACCTCAGATTTTCAATTGGGGAACTTTTCCCCCATTTCCAAACTTCCACCCTCAAATTCCTTAATTAGATGAGGGATAAAACAATAGATTAATGTAATATGATAAAATAGAGTTAGGATTAGTTACCCAATAGCTCTCCTTCAAAATCCCTCGAAAAATCGCCTCCCACCGAGCTCCAAATCGAATTTTGTGTTATGAAATCTCAAACCCTCGAACTCCCCTTTTCTGCCCAGTGATTCCACTTCTGCGCTCATGGGGCCGCATCTGCGGTCCCACACTTGCGGAAAAATCATCGCATGTGCGAAAGCCACTTAAGTTGGCTGGGCCGCATCTGCGGGCACTGGGCCGCATCTGCGAGCCCGCTTTTGCAGTCCCCCAACTGCACCTGCGGTTTCAGCTGCCAAGGCCCAATTCCGCTTCTGCGGCTGCTTAGCCGCACCTGCCATGCAAAATCCGCAGGTGCGAAAACATCAGGTGCAACAAACTTCAGCAAAATGCCTAAGTCCCAAACCAATCTGTTAAGCATCCGAAACTCACTCGAGGCCCCCGGGACCTCAACCAAACGTACCAACCAATCATAAAACATCATACAAACTTAGTCGAGCCCTCAAATCACATCAAACAACGCTAAAACAGCGAATCACCCTCCAATCCAATCTAAATGAACTTGAAATCTCAAAATTCTACAACCGATGCCGAAGCCAACCAAACCATGTCCGATTGACCCCAAATTTTGCACACAAATTATATTCAATACTACGAACCTAATCCAATTTCCGGAATCGGATTCCGAGCCCGATATCAAAAATTCCACTATCGGCCCGAAACTCCAAAAAGTCGACTTTCGCCATTTCAAGCCTAAATGAGCTACAGACCTCAAAAACACAATCTAGACACGCCCCTAAGCCCAAAATCACCAAACGAAGCTAACGAAATTTTTGATGGAGTTCCATTCCGGAGCCGTTTTCACACTGTTCTGACTACGGTCCAAATTCTAAGACTTAGGCTCTCATTTAGGGACTAAATGTCCCAAAACACTCTGAAACTCAAAATAAATCATCCCGGCAAATCATAATAGCAAAAAAAAAAAAAGGGGAAAGAAGTTAACAGGGGATCGGGGCGTTAATTCTCAAAATGACTGGCCGGGTCGTTACATCCTCCCCCTCTTAAAATATTCGTTCATCCTCGAACGAGCATAAAGACATACCTGAAGTGGTGAAAAGATGATGATAACGGCTGCGCATATCCTGCTTGGTCTCCCAAGTTTCCTCCTCGACCGGCTGACCCCGCCAGTGAACCTTTACTGATGCAATACTCTTTGGCCTCAGCTTTCGAACCTGCCTGTCCAATATAGCCATTGGCTCCTCAACATATATAAGATAGATCCTTGTCCAGCTGGACTGAAATGAAATCCAACACGTGAGACAAATCGCCGTGATACCTATGGAGCATCGAAACATGAAATATCGGAGAACTCCTGCCAAGCTGGGAGGTAAGGCAAGCTCATAAGCAACCTCCCCAACATGCTGCAACACCTCAAAGGGGCCAATAAACCTTGGGCTCAACTTTCCCCTCTTTCCAAATCTCATAACGCCCTTCATAAGCGAAACCCAAAGCAAGACCCGTTCTCCCACCATAAACGAAACATCCCGAACCTTGCAGTTCGTATAACTCTTCTGTCTGGATTGGGCTGTGCGAAGTCTATCCTAAATCACCTTAACCTTCTCCAAAGCTTCCTGAACCAAGTCTGTGCCCAATAATCTAGCCTCGCCCGCCTCGAACCAGCCCACCGGGGACCTACACTGCCTACCATACAGAGCCTCATACTGTTCCAGCTGAATGCTGGACTGATAACTGTTGTTGTAGGCAAACTCTACAAGTTGCAAGAACTGATCCCAAGAACCTCCAAACTCTATCACGCACGCACAGAGCATATCCTTAAGAATCTAAATAGTGCACTCGGACTGTCCGTCCGTATAAGGGTGAAATGCTGTGCTCAACTCTACCCGAGTATCCAACCCATGCTGTACAGCTCCCCAGAACCGTGATGTAAACTGAGTACCTCTATCTGAAATGATGGAAACTGGAATACCATGTAGGCGAAAAATCTCTCGGATATAAATCTCAGCCGATCCACAATTACCCAAATGGTATCGAACTTCCTCAAAGTCCATGGGCGTCCGACTACGAAATCCATGGTGATCCTCTCCCACTTCCAATTCGGAATCTCTATCGGCTGAAGCAAGCCACCCAGTCTCTGATGCTCATATTTCACCTGCTGACAATTGAGGTACCAAGCTACAATTGTGCTGCGTCAAATCTTGGTACATCTTTGCAGCACCCGGATGGATGGAGTACCGCGAACTATGGGCCTCCTCTAGAATCAGCTCCCGAAGCCCATCAACATTAGGCACACATATCCGGCCCTGCATCCTCAATACCCCGTCATCGCCAATGGTTACCTCTCTGGAATCATCATGCAGGACCTTATCCTTAAAGACAAGCAAATGAGGGTCATCATACTGACGCTCTCTGATACGATCAAACAAGGAAGACCGAGAAACCACACAGGCTAGGACCCGACTAGGCTCCGAAATATCCAATCTCGCAAACTGGCTGGCTAAGGCTTGAACATCCATTGCCATGGGCCTACCTGCTGCTGGTAGATAAGCCAAACTCCAAAAACTCTCTGCCCGACGACTCAAAGCGTCGGCCACCACATTGGCCTTCCCCGGGTGGTACAAAATAGTGATATCATAATCCTTAAGCAGCTCTAACCACCTCCTCTGACGCAAATGAAGATTCTTCTGCTTGAACAGATGCTGCAAACTCCGGTGATCAGTGTAGATCTCACAAGGGACACCGTACAAATAGTGCCTCCAAATCTTCAAGGCATGAACAATAGCAGCTAACTCAAGGTCGTGGACAGGATAGTTCTTTTCATGCACCTTCAACTGTCTGGACGTGTAGGCAATCACCCTACAGTCCTACATCAACATCGCGCAAAGGCCAGCCCACGACGCATCACAATAGACTGTATAAGACCCCGAACCTGTAGGCAATATCAATACTGGGGCTATAGTCAAAGCTGTCTTGAGCTTCTGAAAGCTCTCCTCACACTCTTCCGTCCACCTGAACGGAGCACCCTTCTGGGTCACCCTGGTCATAGGTGCTGCAATAGATGAGAATCCCTCAACAAATAGACGGTAATAACCCGCCAACCCAAGAAAACTACGGATCTTTGTAGATGAGGATGGTTTGAGCCAACTCTGCACTACTTCCACTTTCTTCAGAGCCACCTTGATCCCTTCACTCGATACCACATGACCTAGGAATGCCACAGAATCTAACCAAAACTCACATTTTTAGAACTTCGCATATAATTTCTTTTCTCTCAAAGTCTGAAGCACTGTCTTCAGGTGTTGCTCATGATCTTCCTGACTCCAGGAGTACACCAGAATGTCATCAACTTAGTCTAGCCCTTAAATCACATCAAACAACGCTTAAACCAAGAGTCCCCTCCAATCCAAACTAAATGATCTTGAAATCTCAAAATTCTACAACCGATGCCGAAACCAACAAAACCATGTCCGATTGACCCCAAATTTTGCACAAAAATCATATTCAACACTACGAACCTACTCCAACTTCCGGAATCAGATTCCGACCCCGATATCAAAAATTCCACCATCGGCCCGAAACTCCAAAAATTTGACTTTGCCATTTTAAGCCTAAATGAGCTACAGACCTCAAAAATACAATTCGGACACGCCCCTAAGCCGAAAATCACCCAACGGAGCTAACGGAATCGACGGAATTCCATTCCAGAGCCGTCTTCACACTGTTCCGACTGCGGTCCAAATTCTAAGACTTAGGCTCTCATTTAGGGACTAAATGTCCCAAAGCACTCCGAAACTAAAAATGAATCATCCCGGCAAATCACAATAGCAGAAAAAGACAGGGGAAAGAAGTTGACAGGGGATTGAGGCGTTAATTCTCAAAACGACCAGCCGGGTCGTTACCAAAGTTGTATTTATACTAAATTGAAAGTATCTGACAAAAATGCCCCTACGGAGGTTATGCGGCCACATAATTCTGATGCGCACAGCAAAAGGGCCTACTGCTGCCGCACAATTCATGTGCGGTCCGCACACTTGGGATTTTGGGGCTGGAACTTGAAGTCTTCTGCGATCTGCATAAAACAGCTTGCGGCCGCACTTAGGATTCTTTGCGGCCGCACAAAAGTGTTGCGGTCCGCACTCTTCAGCATCTGGGCTTTGATCAACTCTCTGAATCTTCAATCTTGTGGACCGTATAATAATGATTGCGGCCGCAATCGTCCTTCTGCTGCCACATATTTTTGGTACGGTTCGCACTATCTAAGTTGTCTAAAAGCTTCCTCTCTGAACCTCATTCTGCGGCCTCATTAGAATTGTGCGGTCCGCACTACTGGCCTCTTTGCCTAGTTTTGGCCCTTGTTCACTTTTGACTCCTTTATGAGTTGATTTTGACTTATTTGTCTCTTTTCCCAATGTTCCTGCGAGTAAGCGCATTTCGTTAGTTTCCAAGAATACCTTTAAGCATTTATGAGCTAAAATGCAAGTAAAAGAGAGCAAATAAGCTGTCAAAATCCCTACTTATCAGAAGGCCCCTATCGGGTTTCAGCTGTCATCGGGAAATGAACATACGAATTAGAAAATCAAGACGAAGTAAAATTGCCGAGCAACTGGAATATGGCACACCTCAAAAGATACTATTGCTGATGAGCACCACCTATACTTTATTTTTTAAAATAAATCCACTAGGCGATGTTCCTAGGGCTAGTTTTTTTATATATCTAAAAGTAATCAAAACATAATGTCAAAGTACCTAAGAGATGTGGCTGTCTATATAATGTAATTACATGATCCCTATTATCATTCTTGAGTATATTGCTCAAAATTGATATCACATAATGTACTAAAAGGTGGCTACTGCAAAAAAAAATTACATTGTAAAACTGGCCACAATTCCAATTCCTGCTCGTGAGTATGCCATGTTGGCTTTTTTTCCTGAAAATTCTAAGCCCTGTGGAGGTTGTGTCTTTTGGATGAAGATAATCCTTGTCATGTGTTGACAATCTGCACTTCGCTGAACTATGCAGATATATAGTGAAGCATTGCATGATTAGCCACTTCTGTACTGACCATCGATTTAAACTCCTGGCGAGTAAGTTTTCTTGCGCCCAGAATTTGGTCTCAATTCTTGCCTTTGAATGCCATTCCTTCCCCATTATGTCTTCCTTGAGTGTTTTAGATGTTGTTAATGATAAGCAGCTCCTTGTTTCCCAACTGATAGATCCTGTAGAGTTCATTGAATCATAGTACCTCGTCCATGTGAATCTGGGCAGTGTTGCAGCCATGGCTTTTGTGTCCAGAATTTCCTATTGATTTTCATTTCGGACTGTGAATCCTTTACCAGAAAACATTCCCTGTAGATCAGTAGTGTTATTGATGTAGAGTAGCTCCTTATATCCAGCTAGAATAGCCCGTGCAAACGAATGAACTACCCTGCCTCGGCCATATGAATCTGGGCAATGATCTACCTGTGGTCTCTTGTGCCCAGAATTGCAGCTCAATCCTTGACCCCATGTGTGACTTCTCCTCAAGAATATGTCCTTTGCATATCAGTAGTGTTGTTGGTATGAAGGAGCTACATTTTGTCCCGCTTCTACATCTTGTAGATTCCTTTGAATAGCCCTGCCTTATGCATGAAAATCCAGGCATTGACTGTGCCCTGTGTCTTCTTGAATCCTTGATAAGTTGTATCTTGTAAACAATAGCCGAGTTAATTACATTCCTGGTTAACAAGGAACCATGAACATGGGAATTTTCATGACAAAGTTCCTTCAGAAGCACGTAATAACTCAGTGTCTTGATGGAAATCTCCATTGTCATGCTTGTGCCTACCCCTGCTTCCCTCCCATTGGAATGAGTACATAGTACTGATACCACCAGATGGGAGTTGCTCAAAGGATAGGGCATGACCACAATTGTCACGACCCAAACCGATGGGCCGCGACTGGCACCCGGTACCTTGCTCAATCGATTACCAACGTAACGTATCTTTCTTATTACATCATCATATACACTGAAATCCGAGCCTAATAGGCCAACATGACCATTTATAAACTCAAAACATAGGCCGGCAAGGCCGTACAATCTTTTACGTACATGACATTTATCTACAAACCTCTAAGGATACATAATTGTCATAAAGGTCAGGACAAAGCCCCGCCATACCAAATAATACACATCTAAATCATACTAACCAAACAAGCAACTCTGGAGCAAATGGAGTGCACCAACATCTTCCGCTGAGCTGTTCGCCTCCTTGGAGGACTCTCGACCCATCTATCGAGTCCTGCGGGCATGAAACGCAGTATCCCTAGGCAAAAGGGACGTCAATACACATAATGTACCGAGTATGTAAGGAATGAAAATCAGTAAATAATAGACATGAGAGAAACATGGAGTAAAAGACTCGACATGTAAGTCTGAATAGCTCTGTGAATCCTTTAATATTTAAAATGTCATGCATATGCGTATAAATGTCGTACTATGCATGGGTATACGCGTTCATAACATCATCAAGCCTCTGAGGGCATCCCATCGTATCATCTCGGCCACTGTGGGCAAATCATCAACGTATACCAGCTGATCAGGCGGTGGTGCGTATATAACGCCATAACCTTTCCCATATCCCATATAAATATATATATATATATATATATATATATATATATATATATATATATATATACACGTATATAACGTCATCAGGTCATGGGTCAATGTGCATGTATAAATGCATGAAATGCATATGAAATACGTCAATAAAATCTCTCGGTACGTCATAAGACCATTATACCTCTGATTAAAATCATGAAGTAAACTTTTTCAACTTATGTATTTTCTGAGACCCATGAACAGGCGATAGAACAATAATACATATGTGAATTCAAGAACATGGGCATCTCTAATACTTCTATGAATAGAGTCATTTATGGAAGTTGTGCATTCGCTCGTTTNACAAGTAACTACACCTATTTTATTAAAATCTATACTAAAGCCCACTCTAGAATGGTCTATACCCATTACAATTCCTGTTCTATCCTTGCCTTGGTTTTGATTTTACCAATCTTAATGAAACTACCCTTTTTTATTGCCTAAACTACCCTTTGAACCCTCTTGGAATTACTGAGCTAAACCAGACCATTCCCCTTTTACCCTAGCAACTGGTCAAAAACTAACCGTGGTTAAACAATATCCTATCCTATTCAACTATAACCAGAAAAATCCTAAAATTAAACTAGTTAAACAATCAAGCAATTAAACTTAAGAATCAGTGAACTGGTAATTAGACAATTGAAACTAGATCAGATTATCAAAAGTGCTCATGAATCAACACAAAATCAAACTAGAAAAGATCGAGGCAGGACAGTATTAACAAGATTAATCAAAACCTAACACTCTAAATCATACAATCATAGGTAATTAAAATGTAAAGGTGAAATAAACTTTATCAACTTACGTATCTTCTGAGACCCATGAACAAACGATAGAATAATAAGACATATGGGGAAGTCAAGAACATAAGCATCTCTAGCATTTCAATGAATAGAGTCATTTATGGAAGTTGTGCATTTGCTCGTTTCGTTTGTATCGTATGGATCATGCCAAAGGAAAGAAAGGATAGCCTTAACATACCTGAACCGATTCTCTTTTGCGAAAATACATAACGGCAGATCGAAGTAGAGAAAAATCCGTATGATATTCTTGAGAAATATTATACCGTGCTTCCTTAGAATTGCATCTTTAGCATAATCGGATCTTGTATGAATTTTCCGAAGCAAATTTCACGTTCCAGCCCTTGCGTTCTTGGTCACTACTGGATGTGGTCTTGATTACGAGATATCATATTTTGGCTTGGAAGAATCATTAATTTGGAGTGCTTTTTGATGCATAACTCACCCATCCAACTTTCATGGTTGGAAAATACACTTATTTCCAATAGTTGGTCCAGCAAGAGTCTTATCTTCAAGTTTGGATTATGTTATTCCACCACCTACTTAGGCTATGAATTGGTGGCAATGTGCTGCCATGTTTACATAACCCCCACGTGGATATTGCCCCCTCAATAATTATCCAACAATTTCACTTAAATATTTATCTACAAATCCAATAATTAATCAATTACCCACATAATTAAGAATTATTCCACTTTAGTTAAAATACTACTCGCTTTTAATTCACTCTATACACCTTACTATCATAGCCATATGGTACCTTGTACGGTACTAGTCCATAAATATCGGGCATTATAGCTCGGACCATATTTTATCCCAAAATGTCTAACTTTGACGAAATTCATTTCTTCGATTTTCTTACCCTCTCACTTTCACGAATTTACTTATCACTTCTTTGAAATAACATAATACTTATAACCTCAAAAATAATCTCATTCCCGAGCTTACGTCGATTAACTTACGACGAAACTTTAACGTTTGAAAAAATGGGATGCAACATTCATTTTTGATCTTCAATTAATTTATTAATGGCGCACTTTCACGTACGAAAACACGAGGTGTAACAACAATAGCATTCCCTGCAAAAAAAAAAAAAGAAAACTAGGTTAGTAGAAAAAATGATCACCATACTCTCCCCCATATGAACTTGAGCATGATGATCGAGTGTGCTCCTAGCCTTCCATCTGTTCTTGCTACTGCCTATCTCCTCTCCTCCTAACTTCCTGCAACCTTCACTCTTAAATATTGGCATTGTAATTTATCACAATTCACAATTTTCCTCCCCTTCACATCCAAATCCCAGAAAGAGTGGCATTCCATTGGTCCTGTATATAAGGCATAATTAGCAATGTGATCTGCTAGTTGGTTGCCTTCTCTGAGTGTGTGTGAGAGTTTCAAATTGCACCTTTCCATTAGTTCCTTTATCTCCTCCACTTCTGTTGCAATTGTCCATGGTATATACCACACCCCTTGTAACACATTCTTGATCATCATCAATTCTGTATGCAGGTCGATGAGTATGTACTCATTGTCCACAGAATACTTCAAAGCTTTTAAAATGACCCTCACTTCAGCTTTTGTATTTGTTCCTTCTTGGATCTCTTTGCCACATGCATATACAATATCCCCTTCCTCATTTCTCAGAACATAACCAAATAAACTCCTCCCTGGGTTGCCTCTCGATGCACCATCTGTATTTACTTTTATCCAGCCCTGCTCAGAAAATTCCCATAGCACTTTAGTGTATTTTAACTTAGGAGTATACTGCTCCATCATGCTTACTAAATCTGGCCATTTGTGTGGGATATTCTGCATGCTTGGTTTCCTATATTTCACCAGTGATTGAAGCATTGTTGAGATCTGGTATATCACCCTATTGACAGAAACTAGATCCCCATACTTATAACCATTTCTCCTTTTCCATAATTCCCAAAAAATGATCAAAGGCAACACTTGAAGTATTGGTTGCAACCTTGGAATAGCTTGTACAATCCAACATTTCACAATAGCTAATGGAAAGTCAATCCTTCCACAGCAATTCCTGCAGCTGCTAGAAAATTATGTCACACTTTTCTGGCAGCATATGAAGTGAAAAATAAGTGTGACATTGTTTCTTCTTGGGGCAGCACACAACACCAACACTTTGATGCCATTAGATATCTCAACCTTTTGAAGAAATCATCCAAAGGCAATTTATTCTTCCAAACCTTCCACATAAAGAATGATACTCTGAGTGGTAGCCCCTTTGTCCATATATTCCTATATGCAGTGCTTGGATCTCTTCTTCTCCTCACATAGTCCCATGCAGACTTAGCACTAAATTCACCTCTTGGTTCAAGCTTCCACACAGGTATATCCAACACCCCATCATGAACTGGTGGCTTTATATTATGTTGAATATACTCAGCCAAATCTGCAGGCAATAGTCGATTCAAGAGCTTTGAATTCCACCTATTCCCCTGTACTACTTGATACACATTCTGTATTGTTTCATCACAAGAAAAGTCTGGTGGAGTCACAAAGTATAAAGCATCTAATCCTTTCTAATTCTCGAACCAGAAAATAAATGAACCCATATTTGGTTGCCATGCTATTTGATGCTCTATATAGTCTCTACACTCAATCATCTTCCTCCACACATGCGACCCATTTCTCCTCCAAGGAACTACAATAGCATTCAACTTTTTGCAGTATTTTTGACTCATGAAAGAACTCCACAAAGAAGTCTTAGTTCTAAAATTCCACCAAAGTTTGCAAAACATTGCTTTAGATACATCGTGTAAAGATCTAAGACCTATTCCTCCTTCTTCATATGGTAAGCAAAGATTATCCCACGAAGCTCAATGTCTGCTCCTTCCATCTACTGAATTGCTCCAAAAAAATCTTGCCAAAAGCTTATGAATCCTATTGATCAGAGATGCTGGAGAATTGATAGCAGGCAATAAATGTATGGGCATACTTTGTAGGACATGAGAAATAAGTACTGCTTGACCTCCTATAGACAATAGTTTCCCCTTCCATGATTGTATCTTTTCTAGAATTTTGTTGATTAAGCCTTGATAATATTCCAGTTTTCTTCTAGCATAAAAGATTGGGCATCCCAAATAGGTGAAACGAAAGTGTTGTCTCCCTATTTCAGTTACTCTTTCTACTTTCCTTATCACAGATTCATCAGTGAGATGGTGCAAGTATACACCTGATTTAGCTTAGTTAATCAGTTGTCCAGATGCTACTTCATAAGATGCCAAGACTTCCATTATCAAGCGTAATGAAGTTTCATCAGAGGAAGAAAACATGATCGTATCATTTGCATAAGATAAATGATTGATCTTTGGGATCCATTTAGGTAAATCATAACCACAAAAGTATAGATTCAAATGAAGAGCATTCAATCCTCTTGAGAATGCCTCTGCTGCAATGATGAATAATGCAGGTGATAGTGGATCACCCTGCTAAACTCCCCTTGTCAACTTGAAAAACCCATAAGGTTGCCCATTTAAAAGTACAGAATACCAGTTATTTGATATTGTCCCAAATACTAAACCAATAAATCTCTCATCAAAGCCCATCCTTCTCAGTACTATTGTCAAGAATAGCCATGATAGTTGTTTATATGCCTTTGTCATATCCAACTTGATAATTATATTAGGACCTGCCTTAGTTCTCAACTTAATGTCTGTGACTATTTCTTGTGTTAGCAGGACAGTATCTACTATACTTTGACCTTTGACAAATCCTCCTTGTTCATCTGAAATGAGGTTGGGAAGCAAACTAACCAGTCTTTCATGAATGACTCGAGAGAAAACCTTATTTATGAAATTGCTGAGGCTTACTGGTCTCATATCTGAGAAAGTTTTAATCTCCTTCTTCTTAGGTAACAATACTAGGTTAGTACGTATAATGAACCTAGGAAGTTCCTGCCTAGAAAAGAATTCCTTCACAATTTCAACCACATCTGCACCAACTATATCCCTACATGTATGAAAGAAATGGCCATTGAATCCATCCGGACCACCAGCACTGTCAGCATTAGGTCCAAACACTACTTGCTTTACTTTTTCATCTGTAGGTAGTTTTGTTAAGCTCTAGTTCTGCTGTGTGCTTATCATGTGAGGTACATGATTAATTATTCCAAAATCAGTAGGAACCTTGTCTTCATGGAATTGATTTTGAAAAAATTTCACTGCTTCCTCTGACATTCCTGCAGTATCTTCAATCCAGCTTCCCTCACTATTTTGAATTCTTTTCAATTGTAATCTCTTCCTTTTCCCATTGACATATACATGGAAAAATTTGGTTTCCATGTCAGCCTCCTTAAACCAAGTCACGCCAGATTTTTGTTTCCAAAATTGCTCTTCCAAGGCTAAATATCTGAACAGTTCTGCTTGCACTCTCTACAGTCTTTCTCTATTTTGCAAGGTAGGACTGAGCTCAAATTGTGCCTCATGAACTCTTACCACCTCTTCTAGACTTAAAATCTTTTGGAATATGTCTCCATATGTTGTCCAACTCCATGTTGTCAAAGCCTTCTTCAAGTTCTAAAGTTTGTTATTGAAAAGAACAAAAGGATTAGCAATGAAATTTGCTTGCCAATTCCTCTTTACCACAGTCTTGAATGATTCATGCCAAAAAGATAGAAATCTGAAGCTCTTTTTAATTTGGATATCATCTGGAATACATGTTACCAGTAAAGGACAGTGATCAGACCCAATCTTTGATAGGTGTTCAACTTCTACTCCTGGCCATATCAGTTGCAGTTCAAAATTGGCAAATCGCCTGTCCAATCTCTCGAAAATACAGTCTTCTTCAGCTCTTTCATTCCACCAGGTATAGATACTCCCTTTAAACTCCAGATCAGTTAGGTTGCAGGTGTTCATACAATGTCTAAAGTCATCCACCTCATTCAGTGAAACTGGTAGTCCTCCAAATTTTTCTTCTTCGTCCCATATAACATTGAAATCCTCCCCTACCATCCATGGTATAGTCATGTTAGTAGCTAGATAATACAAAGAATCCCATAGCTCGATTCTCTCTATTGCATCACACTTAGCATAAACAAGTGTAAGCATGAATTCATTCTGCTCTTCTGTATCAAATAGCCTTAGAGTTAGTTGCTTCACTGAATTTATCTCCACTATTACATCATATTTTCAATCAATGAAAGCCCGGATCTTATTAGAAGTGTTCACAAATGCTTGTTCAAATCCAATCTGCCTCCTATATCTCTCTAGTTTTCTTGATTGTTGCATTGGCTTCATTACTCCAATAAACTCAAAATGGTATTTTCTATGCGTTGTGATGAGCATTTCAAAGGATCTTTGTGTATTAACTGATCTAATGTTCCATATTAGAGCATGCATCTCTAACTAATGGATTTAGACACAGTCCTCCTTGTTTGGACCCCAGCTGACTGGTACTAGGAACTTCTTTCACTTGTTTTTCCTGCCTCTACCAGCTGATTTACCCTTCTCCATAAACCTAGGAGATATGTCCCCTTGTCTAGCAACATTTCTGAAGTTTTGACAGGTAAATTCTACATCCAAATCCGTTCCTTTTCCTGCTGTATCATCCTCCATTTCCTTCTGCTGGTCAGGTGCTACAATCTGATTTTTAGCTGGCTTAGGGATCACATTTTTGTCTGCAGTTACCTCAATCATTTGTTCAACATTCTTTGTAGTTGCAATGCCTTCAGTATTTTTCATTATTTCCAAACTATCATGAGCTGGATTTTCAATCACCTTAGCTGCACTTTGTTGTTTCTCTCCTCCACTAGGATCAATTGGTTCACCAACAGTTGATTCAACAGCAATTGTTTTGGGAATAGAAGAAGTATTTGGAGTAATGGTGGGACTAGGGGTAGGATCATTGATTGACTTGGGGCTAGTGACTAGATTTTCGATTTTAGTATTTGAACCTCCAATCTCAACTAAAGCATCAGTTTATTTTGTTGCCTTCTCACTTGTCTGCACATCATCTTTCTTAGTCCTCCCTTTAACACTAATTTCACCTTGTGCCTCATCATCGAATTTAATTGTTGCATTATCTTCCTCCTCATACCCTTCAGATAGATCACCTTCATCTGAATCTTCCTCTGTCTGATCACACCATAACCTTCCACCTGACCAATTTATTTTTTATTTCAAAAGTTCCTGCTCAGCAACTGCTTCTGGATCAATTGCCTGTGATGGTATTTCTTGACATGACTGATTCATAGTAACATTGTTCCCTGCAAAAGCTCTGGATACCCATTGAGTTGTGGTTTCTCTCCTTGTTTCCTTTTCCTTCCCTACATCAGGATTTCCTTCCTTTGTAACATTAGCCTCTTGTGCTGCATTAGTAACCGGTGAACTGGGAGTGAATATAGATGTTGCAGGGTTTAAACCTCTCACATTGCCATTAGTAGTAGGATTTGGACTTTTCTGAACACTGTATTAATGCTAGTTGATTATTCTCAGCGTCTCCCCTTCATCATTCTCCAGAGCAGCAAACTTATTGGTAGTTTGAATTTGTTGAACAGAAGCAACTGGAATAATCTCCCTCCCAACTGGTACAATTTCTTTACAAGCAACAGCTTGATTTTGTTGAACATTACCATAATCAGCTGGTACTATTTCTTTATCAGTTGGACCTTGCACCTTAGATTGTTTTGTGCCATTCCTCACACGATTATCCCTTACTTCTTTCCAAAAAATGTTAGGTAACAAATTTGGAAAAGAGATCCATGCCATTACTTTAGGAGTTTCTTCACCAAGTTTAAACTTAGTATTATAGATTAGAGGTCGCATATGATATTCATATCCATCCTTAGCCTTCAAATAATACACACCTTTAGAAGTAAGATTAGAATACTCCTCCAATAGTGTTAGCCTGATTAACACATGACGATATCTAAGTAGACAAATATTACACTCTCCTTTTATTCCACATTGAGCTGGAAGAATACGACGAATCTCCTACAAATCTGGCCAGCCATATGAAAATTTCCCAAGTACTGCATATTGAAGTCCTCGATAATATTCATTCTTTCCACTTCTACTTCAGTCCACTTGATTAGAGGTTGTCCATTAAGGTATTCAACTAGTTTCATGGGAATTGGATCGACATATTTTGGAGTTGACGTAGCCACATGCATGGCAGTGTTTAATGCAGCAGGTTTTAATATGTTTGAGTAATCCAAAGGCTGGGAATTGTTGTTTGTTGCGTGGGAGGTTGGGCGATGGTGGGGGAGGGCTGACCAGCCGGAAAAGATGGCTGGCCGCCGGCCAAATTGGCCATGGCAGCGATCAACGTAGGAATCGCCTGGGAATCGCCTCCTAATTGCCAGAGCTCTCTAGGGTTTTAGGTCTGAAATAGACTTATAAGTGCTGCACTCTTTTTTTCTTTGTCCAGTTTTTGTCCTAATTGGTTTTTTCTGGCAAGGGTTTAATGAGGCAGTAACGGAAAGCATACTACAGAGAAAGCACCGTCAGCAGAAGTAAGACCTTTAAATTACAAGGCATGGAAGCAATGAACCACTACGAGACAGTTAGATAATCTTTTGCTTGGTAGCAAAGTTATTACTAGGAAGTAAAGTTTGCTACCGGGCCAAATGTTACCCGACCAATCACGAGTGCAGGCCACTAGGGGTAAGTTAGATAGTCTTTGTCTCTATAGAAAAGTTCCTAACGGGAAGTGAAGCTTGCCATCAACAAAAGTTTATCCAGCCATTCACTAGTATTTCGTCAAAGGAGAAAGACTTCTAGTTTTCAAATTCGCATACTTCATATTCGAACACTGGGGGGAATGATATGAGAATACGGCAATACGACTACCACATACACCGGGACTACAAAATCTGGAAACAAAAATGTATCATCGGGACCGGGGACTGCGTGGCTAGCTCCGTAGAAACAAGTTGTACAAATTAGCCACAAGTAATGGCAATTTCTTTTTCAACACAACGAATACTTATGTACTTTTGAAAATGGAAGGAATAAAGTGAAGTCCTTTTATTTTTTTATTGTTTCTTGTCTGAACGATGAATTAATTTTATCATTTGAAAGTTAATCAAGTACTTCAAATGCTAGTGCCGGAATGAATATGAGACGTCCTCTTCAAGAACATCGTAAGCATACCCAAAATACATCTTTGTTTCCTCTTATGAAATCCTCACAATAAAGGGTTGGTTCCGGGAGAATTCATGCCCGGATCCAAATACTATCGGGGAAAAACACATCCGAAATCTTGCATAAATCGATGCAAAGAGAAAAATTTGCACAATACGTGAACGAAAAAGCATTTTTATATAACAAACTTGCCAAGTAGCACGAGTGCAAAAGTATGAAGTGGAAAACAAAAAGGAAAAAAAGCAAAAAGCTAAACTACTACATCGCTAGAACCCGGGGGAAGAGATCATCAGAGCCCCCAGGAGAAGTAGATGGATCTACCACCGGCTCAAGATCTTGACCTTCATCATCATCCCCTTCAAGATCCTCCTCAGTTCCCGAGAACTCGAAACCGAAACTAGAAGAGTCAGTCGTATCAGGTTAGACTAGGAGACCCCTTCGGGCACTTGACTCCAGCTCGCGGGCCTTGGCAATCTTGGCATCAAAAACAATAACGCCCGTTTTTGCCTCTCCTAAGGTTTTTCTCCTCATGTTATACATAGAATATATTTTTTCAACAACGAGGGAAGTCGTTCGGCGCTGAAGCTCTTCCTTAAGGCTGACGTCAAGGTTACGGACAGCGGAGTTATAAACATTATTATGCTTCATGACCTTCCTATACTTCTCTTTCATTCGGGCATGCTTCTCCTCAGTAGTAGCAGCCTCTTCAGCTTTGGAGTTCAAGGCTGCCTCCAAATTATTTTGTCTTTCAGTAGAGGCAGCGTCGTGATCGGCAGCAGCAAGAACAAAATTTTGGAACTCTGTCCATTTTGCCTTGGCCTATTGAAATTATATCCTTAACAGGGAGGCCTCTTGGCTGAGGGTCACCACCTCTTGCCCGCTCTACTACAACCGAGCCTCCAACTCAACAGCCTCGGTAGCTTGTGTTCCCAGTACAGGGAGGAGAGCAGCAACTTGATCCCGCTCGGATGTTAGTTTCTCTTTATCGAGGTTCAATTTTCGAAGGCCCTCGGAAGTAAGAAAGTTAGCCTGCAAAATCAAAAGTTCAAATAAAAAATCTTGTCATAACAAAGCTAGAAGAAACAGTAGAGGAAACAAATATCGTACCGTTGCTGAGTTGTGCATGGAATTATTTATCATACACTCCCCCGAGAGACAATGTATTTTATTCTTATCTTTCTCTGAAGCTGGAGCCTTCAGGTAATTAGCAAGTTCCACCAGTCGGGATCGCAGATGGCACCCGATAAAGACCGAGATGGAAAGGTTCCTCCTCCTCTGAAGAACTTCGAAAGGGGGAAAATAGTTATGCCCCAAATTCCCATAGACTGGGACTGGGGACTGGGGAGCAGGGACTTCCTCCTCTCCGGTGTCCGCGTTCGGTAGAGATGATGTAGCAGTTGCTGGTGGAGAATTCATGATTGGCGAGGAAGGAGATGAAGCTGATGGCGATGTAGGTTGAGAAGAAGCTGCGGAAAAAGCAGTGCTAATTATTGGTTGCTCGTCAATCAGAGGAAAAGGCCCAATACCCAGCCTTACGGTACTGGGAGCAACGACCGGGGCCCGGAAGCGAGAGTTAGCATCTTCCACTATATCACACTCTTCCCATAGTTCTTGGAAGTCGTCCGCGGTTTGCCAAACTAGCTCAACAGATTGAGCATTCTGTTGAGCTAATGAAGGTCGCCGTCTTCTATGTAGAGAAGCCCCTTCATCACTAGCTCCCTCACCATCATCGATCACCATGTTGTTTGCGGCTGGCTCGGGCGCGACGCTCTTCTCCTTTTTATTTTTACCTTCGGCCGTAGAGGAATGTTGCCTTTTTTGTTGCTTGTTCTCTGACGGGGTACTTCGAGAGGAAGCACCTACACCGGAAGCAGGTCCGACAACACTCGTTCAGGTGAAGGCCTCCTGCAACAACCTCACCGTATCTGCGGCATCAGCCAAAGTGGTCCTCCTCGGGGAAGGTAACAAAGCCTTACGGAAAATCTGAATTCAACAAAAGGAAAAGTCACCCATTTTTCTTATATGTGAGATAAAAAATAAGATAAGTTCGAGAATCAACTTACCATGATTTTTGGCCTTCCACCCATATTTGAGGGCCAGTTCTTTCCACCGACGGGTCTCTTGGGTGGTGACGTCCAAAATCTTGTGGACCCACTGGTCCAAACCTTTAACCCTAGGTGGTGTCCCCGAGTTGCTAAAATAATGAAAAGAGAAGGATTCGTAATAGCATGGAACAACCTTTAATTAAAAAAAAGATGGACGTTGAACTTACATGTACGATTCCATGACTCGGAAAAGGATGGAGTTGTTGCCGGGATGATGTTTCTGGTGGCAATTACAATGTACCGCTCTATCCACCCACAGTCGTTGTCATCATCTATGTTGGTAAGCAAAGCATGGTGACCATGTTTGCTGAAGTTTATCATTCTCCCATGGAAAAACTTGGGGAATAAAGGTTCATCAGTCGAGCTAGGGAGAGCTCTTCCCCCGTCTCCTGGCATAGCCGTCGAAGACAGGCTACCGTCTGCTGCACAGAAGGGCTCACCTGTGCCAAGCAGACTTGGTAACAGAAGCAAAACTATAAAATTACGGAGTCAAGTCCCCCGCTCAATGAGAATGGGCCCAAAGTGAAGAGGGACATGTAAACGTACGTAGATCCTTCTTGGGGAAGGTTCCCCGCTTCGCTAGATTGGGAGTGATGATGTTCAAATCATGACAACCACAATCTTCCTTCACAGCAGGGATGCTAGAATGACGGATAGAAGAAGTGTATACACTAATAGCCCATGTGCGGGAGTAAGCAGAAGAGAACTTCTCTTCAAAGCAGGGGTGCTTATCGGGCAGATAATTACGCTTAACAGTAAGGCTTAACGGTTATCGCATTATAAATGTAGTAATCCGCTAGTCGTCCAATAAGACAACGGGCGGATTGGTATCGAATTAACAATTATCGGGCGGTTATCGGACAACTTATCAGCTAAACCAAATAGAAATTTTTTTGAACAATAATTCAATCAACACCAAATAGTTTCAAATCAATACCAAATTTTTAATACCATCCAAGATCTAACCAAACGGTATTTTTTAATTAAAGAGTCTTCAAGACTACTCATACTGTCATACAAGTATTAACAAAATTTTTAATACCATCAAGACTACTCATACAGACATACAAGTATTAATCATTCAGATTTCGATTTTTTGACTTCTCAGTTCTCAGTTCAAGAGAGAGATGAGACTGACGACTTATCTGCCAATGGTGGCTGTAGACAATTGAGAATTAGAAAATAGAAATTAGGGATTTAGCCATTTAGGGTTTCAATAGTACTTTATATACATAGAGGTAAAAGTGTAAATACAAACTTCATAACGGGTTAACGGTTTACCCGATAAGAAAATTGAGTAATCCTCCCCCAAATCGTTAAGCTATTAATTATAAAATCTCAATTCGTTTACCATCAATTACCCCAATAATCCGATACTAATAAGCCAATAAGCCATCGGATACGTTTGATTAACGGTTTTACTTCGATTTTGAATAGCCCTACTTCAAAGTCCTTGGTTGTACTAAGCTTTGTCGCGCCCCCTTTTTCCTCCGCGAAAATTGGGTTTATGACTTTTGGGAGGACAAATCATTCCTTTTGTGAATTGGGTTTGATTTAAAGAGTCGCCACCTGATGATTAGGGTGCATTAGGACGCCAAGGAGGTTTGATTTGAGTAACTAGAGATTGGGTAAGGGCTTGAAATTATTCTAAGGGGAAGGTGTTAGGCACCCCTCAGAATCCACTAGTGTGGTTCCCGCCCAGACTATTATTGTGAATTTGGGTACAATTAACATATAGACAAATAAGGCTCAAATAAGAGGGAATTTTTATCACGTAAAGGTTTGAAAGTAAACAAGGTTTGAAAGAACAATTAGAAAGGCTGATTTTAAAAAAAATAGTTTAAAATATTGGAAAGAAAGAATAAAGGGGGGGGGGGGGTCCTAGGTTTATTAATAATATGGATCACCCCACACAATGCCCGGTAATCACTCCTCAATGAGGGGCTACACGTGACATTATCGCGTGGTCATCATATCCATATCTACCCTTCCCACCCCGTTAAGGTATTAAGCGCGGAATGGTCTCGCTTACCTATTGCATGCTACTACCCGTCCCAATCCTATCAGTCCCGGGGCATTTAGGACTACTAACCCTGAGGGAGGTAGGGATGTTAGGCTTCTTTGTGGTTTTAAAGGCAAAAATTCTAAGGTGACATACAAAACATGTATAGCAAGTTGGGGAAAAGCACATAACACGCAAAGGCTCAGATATATCCCCTTTAACAAAGAAACACATATTTAGCATGACTTACACATACTAGTTAAGGTCTTATTAAGCATTAAACATGCGAGAACTTAAAGGTTGAGGCAGACTGATTTGTTACATAATTCAGATAAGAAGCCCGAATCAGGCCTGCCTGTTGGTTATAGCTATTAACAGAAACGGATTTAATTTTACCCTAAGGCTTGCCTAAGTGTTGGACAAGGATCCTATAGGCATGGTATCTACTGAATTACGAACGCAATAACAATAAACTGAATACGTACTGGTTAAAAGATAGTCAGATTATTAAAGAAAGGCAAGTTTTTACGAAGGTTTTAAGTTCTGCAAATGATGATACATCGTTATTACTGGTATTAGCTCTATGCGCGAATGAAGCGATTCAGATTCAATTAATAGTTCCTATAGACATACTTTCTATGCGTAGCTGGTTTTAAGCCTTTTGTGGATATGGTATAAAAATGCAGAAGACTCGTTTTGAACCTATGAAAATGATATCTAAGCGCGGAAATTGTTAAAACCTATGGACATGATATCTAAATGTTGATGTTGTTATACAAACTTATGAGCATGATTTCTAGATGAAAAGATGAATATACAGGATTTGAAAGGTCCTATAGGCATATTTTCTATATGCATATGAAGAATTCAGATTTCCAGATACTTATAGACATAATTTCTAGACGATAATGAATACACAGGATCTAGAAGGGCCTATAGGCATGATTTCTATATGCGTGAATTGTTTGAAACCCTATGAACATGATTTCTAAATGCAGAAATTACTTTAAGAACCCTATGAACGTGATTTCTATATGCAGAAATTATTCAAGGGTACCTATAGGCATGATTTCTATATGCATTTGAATATGCAGAATTCAAAATAACTATAGACATGGTATCTACCCTTTGCATGCATAGTTACCCGCCCTTTTCACTAGCCGTCCCCAAGAGTTTATTACAAGTTATTAAAGCCCAGATTAAAGTAAAAAAAAATACATCAGAAAAAATACAAATACAAGTACAACCAAGGAGAGCCTGATTCAGACTTCATGTATGAAATATGAGGTAAACCAACTCCATAAGATCATGATCCAAAGTCTTTCTCCCATTTGAGTGTGTCAAAGTTCCCTAAGAGCCTCAAAGGGACTCCGGCCAATGCTTACACCCAAATGTATTACCAGATTAACACAAGTGCAGTGTGGAAAGGCCAGCCCTCAAGTGTCCAAGTTCAGAGGGAACTCAAGGTCCCAAGGCAAGGCTCACAAGAAGGGGGCAGAACTTAAAGACTAAGGGAGAGTGCAAGTGCGGAAGTAGAATTCTGACATGGGAAAGGGGAAAAGGAGAGGGAAATAAGTACACATAAGGGGTTCAGGGGAATAGGGAAATTGAAAGAGGCAAGGTCAGGCTGTGGGCATGCCCAGCAATGGAGAATGCTAGCATATCATAAGCTTGTCCAAACACACATTAATAGAGGCTAGGATCCCAAGGGATCAGGTTTGATTCATGGGCAACAATTTACATATTGCCATGCTCCAAACCATAGCTTAAACACACAAGGGGGTGGGGAATAGGGATTCATAACAGAACAGGCAGGAAAAGAAATCAGTAATGCTGAACTATACAAAAAGCAGTAAGTAGACAGGGATAGACACATTGTTGTGGTGCTGAAACTTAAATCAGAACATACCAGTTTCAAAGAAACAAGTAGAGAAAAGCAGTAAGTCTTGCAAATAGGCCACGATGCAGACAATAAGAGAAAATACTATTGCGTGTAAGTGTGAGTTCAGAAAGACTATGAGGGAGTGTCGTGTGTTAATGAAAGAGTCGTCCATTTATAGTGTGAAAATTAGTCAGAAATAAGGTAAGAAAACAGTTAAGGAACTGAATATCAATTAAGAATCAATCACACAAGACTTTATTTAATTAAGGAATTCAGATTCAAACGGTAAAAGTTATTTAAGGAAAGAAATCAAACAAGCATTTTGTGCAAAGTAGGCAATTAGGGGTAAATACATAGAAGTTTAGTTTAGGGGCAAAGCTTTTGATATACACGGTTGCATAAATAAGGTAAGAGAAATTAATTAGTAGCCAGTAAATCAAGGATCAGAGATTTTGTAATCACTGGTCCATGAATGAACCAAGTCAGAAAAGTTAAGGAAAGTCAAATAACTTAAATCGAGTCATAGGGAAATCAGCAAACAAGGAAAGAAATCAATCAAATCTATACAGAAGGAAGTCTGAAACTAATCAAAATTTGAAAGCCATTTTATAAGGGAAGTTCAGCGCATATAAAGAGCATACAAACATGTTAAGAAGATGTCGTGTCAATGCAAAATCAGTAGATAATAGACTAATAGGAGCATGGTAGTCACATAGGTTAGCAATGTAGAAGAGAAGTAGCATCTAGTAGCATACAAAAGATCCAGTGTAAAAGACCTTAGAAAAGTTTTAGTGGAAAATTAGTTTTCAGAGGAACCCAAACGGTGAGAAAGGCTTGGATCTAAGCAGGAGGAGTTGAGGCCAGGCTCTAACAGACACGGCTTGCCGGAGCAAGGCCGGAGATGGCCGTGGAACTTGAATCGACAGAGGTCTGGACCCAACTCTTCATGGTCAAGTCATGAAAATTCAGTAACCAAACGTGAGGGGCCATAGGTGGCTTGGTGGGTGGTGAAACCACCATGGATTCAGGTCAGAAGGTGGCCGGAGAAGATGAAGGGAACTCATCGAAGAGGAGGGGAAGGGGGGAAGGTTCTAGAGAGAACCAGAGGTTAGAGAGATAGAGACGAGTGAGGCCAATGAGGGGTTTGGGGGGGTCGATTGGCTCTAAATGGTAAGAACGGATGAGGGCCGTTGATCTTTTAGGTCAACGGCTAGGATTTAATATGGTTTTGGGTCGGGTAGAGTTAATTGGGGCCTGGGTCAGGTTTTAATTGAAATTCAGCTGGAAATTGGGGTCCAATTTGGGGTCAGATTTTAGGCTAAAATTGAAACGAATTGGGCTATTATTTAAATAGCCAATTTTCCCTTTTAAAATTATAAAAAAGAGTAAATTGATTTCTGAAAATAAATTGAAAGCACCAAAATGATCTATAATACATAATTATCCATTTAAAAATATGAAATCTCATTTTATGAATATGAGACGAATTTAAACCTAAAAATGGCTAATATTGCAATTATGCAATTCTATCCTTAAAAATACCAAATAAATTTGTAAAAAATGTGTAAAAAATACCTTAGCCATATTTTAATATAAATATAAAATTCCAATAAATGAATTACCAAAATAATAATTTTGGAAATAATCATTGGGTTTTTATGGATGAAAAAGGGAAATAAATCAGTTTAAAAACCTTAAAAATTATGGGAAAAATAGTAAGATGCTTGGACATACTTATATATGCATATATATGCTATTTTTAAAGATATTTTGCATATAAAAATATACAGGGAAAAATTGGGTATCAACAACTGCCCCTCTTTACCCGGGAAGGATGAAAGAGTTGTCGGGTAAAGATATGATGACCAATTTTGACCGAACGAAGTGTTTTGAAGAAATTTGGCCGCGCTTTGGTTTCTGAGTTGCCTACATATCCCTGGTCTCACAGGAATCAGGCCATATGTAGTTCGGGATCCGTCGGCGGAATATGCCGACGGAGACCTTTCAAGAACGGACGCAATATTCAGGTTGGGATAAATGGTTAAGGTCTAATAGGGCGGCGGGAACTGGAGCGGGATTGCTCCTGCCGAGATGGATGTTGCTCGCCGGTTTACCCGCAAATAAGCAATACAAGCATATACTGTGCGTAAATTTAAACGTGATGCAAGTTCCCGTCGGACCATGAATGCTGTCTTTGGACGGTTAGGATGACGTCCTCAGACCATGATGTCCTGGGCCATGAAGCGTATAATAAAGGATTCGCAGGCCATGAAATGATGCTCTCGGGCTATGAGAATGATGCCTCCGAACCATGATGCCTTTGAATGATGATATGCAAGAGATTAAGGGGATCTTCAGGCCATGGCATGGTGTTCTCGGGCTATGTAAATGGTGCTTCCGAACGATGACGCCCTCAGATAATTTGGTGATCTTTCAGCCCATGAAATGCAATAGGTGGCGATCTTTCAGCCATGTAAAAAATAAAGTGGCGATCTTTCAACCATGAAATGCAATAGGTGGCGATCTTTCAGCCATGCAAAAATAAAGTGGCGATCTTTCAGCCATGCAAAAAATAAAGTGTCGATCTTTCAGCCATGAAATGCAATAATGTGGCGATCTTTCAGTCATGCAAGCGTATATAAAGTGGCGATCTTTCAGCCATGCAAGCGTAAATAAAGTGGCGATCTTTCAGCCATGCAAAAATAAAGTGGCGATCTTTCAGCCATGCAAAAAATAAAGTGGCCATCTTTCAGCCATGCAAAAAATAAAGTGGCGATCTTTCAGCCATGAAATGCAATAATGTGGCGATCTTTTAGCCATGCCAATGTAAATAAGGTGGCGATCTTTCAGCCAGGCAGATGCAGATGGAGACAGTGTTTAGTCTCGGAAGGCAGAAAGGTAGCCTTATGCAATAAAGAAAAATGCAGATGGAGACAGTGTTTAGTCTTGGAAGGCAGAATGGTAGCCTTATGAATGCAGAAAAATGCAGATAGAGACAGTGTTTAGTCTCGGAAGGCAGAATGGTAAATAGGATTTCTTAGCTGATAGCAGGTTGCGATATTGTGACTGATGTGGATATTGCGATACAGGGAATATCGCCGGCACACGTGAATAGCAAATGCGGGCAAGTGCAACAGTTCTGAGAGTTGTATTCCTGAACAATGTTTGTCTCGTGAGTGTACAGTATGTCAGGTGCTTTCGCAATCCAAGTGTCTGCATCAAAAGAAAAATTGTGAGTTTTGTAGAGGGGAGGTTAGTTCGCATCCTTGATGGCCTTGTTCGACCCGTTCGGCTTTGATACGGTGATACGGTAAGTATCATTGGGGGGTAGCGTTGCTGAACAAAAAAACATGCATGAATTTGAAAAAATATGTCGTAAGTATATATTTAAGAAATAACTTTTAGATGAACCGACGACTGTGACGTGGCTCAAGACATTGTAACCTCTCTTGCTACGGAATTCTGAGGGTCCTCCTCAAAATTCTGCCCCAGTTTAATGGGTTGATGCTTCTGGCGGCCGCTTGCGATGATCGGCTGAAATACTTCGGAATTTTGAGGGTCCTCCTCAAAATTCAGCCCCAGTTTCCAATTTCGGGGGAAATGAAAATTTTATTGAATTGTGACCGAACCCATAGGGCTGCCTACGTATCCCCTCTTAAACGGAAATCAGGTCAGACGTAGTTCAATTACATCATATAGGAAAACATAGAGATTACACGTAGTAACGCTTGACTGCATCTGAATTGATCGGTTTCGGCCAAACTTATCCATCATAGCCCTCGTGTAGGTGGCCCCCTGCATTCTTTAACCCAAACGGCATCATCTTGTAGCAGTACATTCCCCACGGCGTGATGAAAGCCGTTTTCTCAACATCTTCTTCATCCATCCAGATCTGATGGTAACCGGCGAAACAATCCACAAATAATTGCAATTCATTCTTGGCGCAATTGTCGATCCGGATGTGTATGTTTGGCAAGGAGAAATCATCTTTCGGACTGGCCCGGTTGAGATCCCGGTAGTCGACACAGACTAACCTTTCCGTCCTTCTTTGGCACTGGCACAATGTTAGCTAACCATGTTGGGTATTCCACTACCCTGAGGACTTTGGCTTTAACCTGCTTGGTGACTTCTTCCTTGATTTTCAGACTCATATCTGGCTTGAACTTTCTGAGCTTCTGTTTTACCGGCGGACATGTCGGATCAGTTGGCAGTTTGTGTGCCACAACTAATGTACTCAGACCAGTCATGCATACGACCAGGCGAATATGTCCTCATATTCTCTTAGAAATTCTGTGTACTCTTCCTTTTCTGACGGTGATAAGTGAACGCTGATTCGTGATTCTTTGACATTCTCTTCGTCTCCCAGGTTAACAATCTCAGTCTCATCCAGGTTGGACTTTGGCCTGTTTTCAAAATTCTCAACTTCCTTGACAATCTCTTCCGGTATGTCATCTTCCTCTGAATCTATATCCGTTTGTCGCGTTGTCTCATTGCATGTCACAGTCATTGTTTCATCAAGACAAGTAATAGTAATGCTGTATAAGTAAAGTAATTAGAGAAAATAATAAGAGTATTGATTTATAAGAAAAAAAATCGAAATGCTTTGATAAATTCCATAACTGTTTTGAACATTGAAGATCTTATTGCTAAATTTAAAATGCGAAAGGAAAGTCAACTAGTAAAAATAAAAGATAGTGCACGATGCTTGTTCATCCTTGCAACCCCGAGGCTCGCCGGGCTTTGATGGTTCTGATGGTCCAGTTATTGAGGCACGCTCCTCTGCTCACAGCCTGTATGGAAGGTCCTTTCTCCCCCTCCTCCTCGAGAATGACACAACAATCCATATCATCGTCTCCCAGGAACAAATTCCTCATCGCTGCCAGTGCTTCCTCTTCTTCTGACCCATAGATAACTTCGGCCGGTTGGAAAGTCTGGTCCAAGTGTGGTATTGGCTATTCCAATGGATAGTAAGGACCGCGCCATGGTGGCGACCAGTTGTTGAACTCTTCCCAGGTATACTCATATCCTAGACCAAAGGTGGTGCCATGTTTCTTAAGTTTGATAGGCTTAGCAATTCCTTGGAGGTTCTTGCCAAGTCCCTTGCCAGGTTCGTATCCGCTCCAGTTCAGTATGCTTTCAATTTTGTTATCCCACCATTTGTCTTTATCAATGGCGTTGACCCGCTCGATGTGGTGATAAGTCTCCCCGCCTATCTTTTTTCTGCCTCCGATTGCTGGGATGGCTTGGCGAATGTATATGGGATTACTACCATCGCCGTGGATGATTACCTCCTGGTGATTCCACTCAAACTTCACCGCCTGATGTAGTGTTGACGCTAGGCCCCAGCAGCATGAATCTAGGGTCGTCCTAACAGCAGATTGTAAGATGTCGGCACGTCTATCACTTGAAAGTTAACATCAAACCAAGTAGGCCCCATTTGTAAACATACGCTAATTTCCCCAATGGTGGACCTTTGGGAACCGTCGAAAGCTTTGACGTTGATGGCCCCGTCCTTGATCTCGTGCAGTCCCTTACCCAACATCCTGAGTGTTACCAACGGACAAATATTGAGGCTGGATCCCCCATCAATCAAGACTCTGGTGACAAAATAATCTTCGCATTGCACGGTGATGTGCAATGCCTTGTTGTGACTCGACCCTTCTAGTGGCAACTCATCTTCATGGAAAGTGATCTTGTGACTTTCCAATACCTGGCCTACCATGTTAGCCATCTCCCCGCCGGTGATGTTGCTCGGTACATACGCCTCACTCAGTACCCTCAATAGGGCATTTTTATGCGCATCGGAGTTCTGTAGCAAAGCAAGGATGGAAATTTGCGCGGTATTTTGTTCAGCTGATCAACGACCGATTATTCCTTGGCCTGTATCTTTCTCCAGAGATCGTCGGGCCCGGTCTCGGTGATGGTTGACCGACTAGAGGCGCTTGCTTGACTCGGCCAAATGTTCCGGGGTATAAACCCTACCGGTTCTCGTCATACCTTGTGCCGCAATAGCTTCCCCGAACATAACTTTGCCTTTCCTTCTTGCCTCGGCTGTGTAGTCCCATGGTATAGCCTTTGTATGGAACGGTGTTATGGCTGACATTGCCACTGGAATTGGCGTGGCTATCTTTACCCTGAACGGAGCCTGTACCTTGGGCGGTAAAACTGCAACTTCAAATGGTGTAGGTGCCTTTACTGGAGACACGAATTCGACCTCAATTGGTGTTGGTGTCTTTGCAGATGATGATGCATCAAACTCAAGTGGCATGGACATATTTATCTCGGCGTCCCTAGAGGGCTGAATCTGGACTACAATCGGATTAAGGGTGACTATTGGCTTCTTTGGATTATCACCTTCTGTGATCAAACTGATCAATCCCTTCGGGTCCCAATCATCCTCTATTTCAACCATGTGAACACCTCCACCCTTGTGGTCTGGCAGAGGGTTATTGCAGACATTTGGAGCAGGTTCCTTTGCCACAATAATTTTGTTGTCAATTAGAGTCTGGATCTTATCCTTCAGAGAACGGCATTCGTCAATGGTGTGTCCTTTCATGCCCGAATGGTATGCACAGGATTTATTTGGATTATTCCACTGAGAAGGGTTTTCAGGAGCAGCAGGGATAAGGGTGACGTAACCAGCAGTTTTGAGTCTTTCATATAATTGGTCAATAGGTTCATCAATGGCCGTGTACTGTTTTGGGTCGTCGGTCAAAGTTTGGTCGGGGTCTAGGGAAGTTTTAGCGTGGAGGAGGGGACTGGTAGTGGGATGGTTGAGTGTTGTAGGGTTGGTAAACATGTGCTAGTTGGGAATATTTGGGTGAAGTGGGCTGATATGTGGGAGGTGATTGGTAGGTGACTGGTAGAGCTTGGTAAGAGGGCGAGGGTGCTTGGTAGTTTGGAATAGGCTGATATGTGAGTGGAGGCATTGGCTAGGTTTGGTATTTGACGGGAGATTTGGTTCTCTGTGCCACCATTACGGCTCCTACGTCCTTTTTCTTGGACACACCGCCTAACTGTAAGGCCTTGTTTGTAGCTTGTAAAGCCTCGAAATTAGTAACCATTCCGCTTTTGATGCCCTCTTCGATCCTTTCCCCTAGCTTGATAATGTCAGAAAATTTGTGGCCCTCGATCATCATCAACCTCTCATAATATTGTGGGTCTTGGTCCCGAACGAAGAATTTGTTCATCTGTTCTTCTTCTAAGGCAGGTCTAACTTTAGCTGCTTCGGACCTCCAACGAGTGGCATACTCGCGGAAGGTTTCCATGGGCTTCTTCTTTAGGTTTTGAATGTAGAACACATCCGGAGCATTCTCCATGTTGAACCTGAACCTGTCCATAAAGTCGGATGCCATGCTTACCCAGTTCGGCCACTTCTTTGGATCTTGGCTAATGTACCAAGATAAAGCATCTCCCTTCAGGCTCCTCATGAAAAGCTTCATGCAGATTTTCTCGTCTTTTCCCACTCCGACCAGCTTGTCACAGTATGTTCTCAAGTGGACCCTTGGATCCCCTGTACCATCAAACATCTCGAACTTGGGAGGTTTGTACCCCTCGGGCAGTTCGACATCGGGCTGTATGCAAAGATCTTCGTAGTTCAGCCCTTCAATTCCCTTACTCCCTTCAACGCCCTGAATTCTGCTAGTCAACTTTTTAAGCTCTTCGGCCAAGTTCTTGATAAGCAAATCTTTATCATCAGGCTCGATGTGTTTGAGATGGGTGGGGTGGAGTGCGGCACAGTCTCCATATAGATGGGGGTGTTGTGGTGGGTGTGGCAGTGATTATTTGTGGAGTTTTGTGGTTCTGGGATGAGCAGTGGGGTATTGTTGGAAGTATGGCAGGTGTTGCAGTGGTGGTGAGAAGCGGGATGGCTCGGTTGCTTCGGGAGACTCTGTGGAGGTACAGGATTCTAAGCACTTGGGAAATTGATGTCTGGAGTAGTGAGGGAAAATGACAGATTCGCCAGATTCCAAACCTGATCAAGTTCTTCCTAAAATTTCAGCAGCTTTTGCTCCAGTTGGGAGGCATTCTCCTTGGGAACCAAAGTACCATGACCGTGAGTGACCTCTACCCGTTCAGTTGAGTTCTCCTTCCTGGCGTTGTTCAAATCTTCCATCTTTCCTTTGTTCTTGTTTTTGACGGGACTGAGAGGAGGAGTGGGTGGAGGGCCCTTGGATCTTGTGGAATATGATGATGTTGCCAGAGTGCACAAACTAACTTTGGGGAGGGGAATAACAAAACAAAAATAAAACAAAAAGGTAACCAAGTTAGTGGGTTCATGAAAAATCGATGCAATATTTAAACACATAATGCGGGAATGTAAATCGTGTCCTAATTTGAGTAGGCCTAGCGACAGATTGATTTGGAGAACTTGGAATGCTAAATGCCTCATTTTATTGATAGAAAATAAGACTAATCCCAAATCGACGCTAAATAACAGGAAAAGTAAAGTCACTAATGGCCATTGGCCTTATTACATTTTAAACAGCGAAAAGATAAAGTCCTATCTACTTGGCCCCTGAAGAACCCTCCCCAGACTCGGCATCCCTGGCTTCGTCAAATAACTTCCCCAGCTTGCGAAGTCCTAGCAATAGGTAGGCTCTGGCCAGATGTCCGCCTTCGTTTCCGTCAGCATTCTGACAGTCTTCGACCCTTTTAAGAAACCTTCTTTCCAGCTCCACTATGCCTTGCTCCAGGTATCCTAGTCGTTTGTTGGCATTGATGGCCATGTCCTTCCATTCCTCAATTAACTTTTGATTGGTTTCTTGTATTTCACGGTGCTCACTTTCGCATTCTCAGATTCTTTTGCGTAGCTGATTGTATTTAACCCGTGCCTCGGCCTTTTCACCAATGATCCTGTGACCTCGAACGGACCCGGGTTCACCCAGACCATCATGATTATCCTCCAACCAACCGGAATAGTAAGGAGTACAACCGGTGTGGTATCAATCTGGTTCGATGGTATCCCTTCCCATGACGATCTTGCAGTGCCACATATGCTGAGCTTGGCACTTGTAAGGACTATCGTCAGCCTGGAAGTCAGCCCGGAAATGACTCATCTTGTCGACCCTGGGTACAACCTGCTTCCTACCAGCTTGCCTCATAACTCGGAGAGGGACGTAAGGGTACATTCCTCTCAGACCGATTAATATCAGAAAAGGTGTGTCTCGGGATCGGGCGATGAATTCTTCAGTTGGAAGCCATTCGAACATCCATTGCACTTGCTCCTCGGTCAGATTATCAAATAGCTCGAACCATCCTTTGGCATCCTCTGGCTGAGCAAACATATCAGGGATATAATTCATTCGCTTTGGGTGATGGAAAGCGATATGATCTTCCCAGTCCCTTCGTTGGATCTCTTATCGGTATTCACCCTTTTGTAGATGCTCCATGAGCCACAGCTGAAGTAGTAAATTGCAACCCTCGAAGTGACTAGCTCCCCGTTGACGTTTCTCTAGGGCTCGGTATATTTCTGCGACGATCATGGGCACGATGCTGAATGGTTGACCTCCAATTCCTTCTATTAAGGTTTTAGTAACCAGGGCTAGTCGGGTGTGGATTCTTGCCTTCTTTATTGGAAACACAATCAACCCCAGAAAGCAGAACATGAATACAAAGACCCTTCGATGAATATATCCTAATGAGGTGATGGAAAACTCATCAAGATAGGTACGGTAGGACTTGCTGTGACCGTACCTCTCGTACAAATAGTCAAAGGGGGTATAGGATTCTTTGAGGCATGTCAATTCTGGATTCTTCTTTAGACCCATCATTTTGAGGAAACCCCTACCCTTGCGGTTCTCAGGCATCAATAAACCTGGAGTCTCCCATACCAAGTCGGCTAATCCTCCTATTTCTTCTAGCAAGGGTGTCATTTCAATCTCCCCGAAGCGGAAGACGAACCTCTCACAATCCCAAAAGAGGGTAGCAGCTTTAATGATCTTGTTGTTGGGTTGGATTTCCAGGAGGGAGGGTAGATTCCCTAGATATTTTCGGACAAGAGTCTGGTCACTGGAATGAAGATCTTTCCACCAGTTTAGCAGTCTCGGGTGGATGTTGGTAACCATGCCGAATCTGGGGATTTCGTGCCTCATTATCTGCAAAAGAATAAGGTTAGGCCCTTTCCCCCACCGGACTCGACTATTTAACATCAATAATTGGAATAAAAGCATTTAGTTCTCCAAATAAATGCATAGAACGTGATAATGTCCGTTTGGGTTTAGGGAAACCCAGTGGACTTTGGACAAGGCTATCTTAAAGGATCATTATGTGGACAACATAACTAATTCGGCTAGGTTTGACCATGATGCATGTACAATTTAAATAGAGTGAAGTTTCTATGGGGTTTTAGACTGGTACCCTTGAGCGGACAACTCAAGGGGGAAAGAACGGAACCGTCGACTACACCGTTGATCGACCGGTTTTACCGCAAATATACCGTTTCCGGATTTAGGGGGTGATAATATAGGAAGAGAGCAACAACTCATTATAAGCGTTGCTATGGTATTTGTTTGGCACGAGTGGAATATGATGTCGAGCATGATTATGCAACAATTAAGGCATGTTGTCACGTACTTGCACGTTAAAGAAAGCAGTAAATACAACAGTTTTCATGATTTAAGGCAGTAGTAAAGGAAAGCAGTAAAGAAAAGAAAAAAAAAGATGAGACAAGTCATTTTTGCAATCGAAAGGAAAATTGAATGCTTAAAAAGAAATAAACAAATAATTGTGCGTGAAGAAGCATAAATTCACAATAAAGGACTTAAATGGTAAAAGCCTTAAAAGATCCCCAGCAGAGTCGTCATGCTGTCGCACCCCCTTTTTCCTCCAGAGAAATTGGGTTTATGACATTTGGGAGGACAACTCATTCCTTTTGGGAATTGGGTTTGATTTAAAGAGTCGACACCTAATGATTAGGGTGCATTAGGACACCAAGGAGGTTTGATTTGAGTAACCAGAGATTGGGTAAGGGCTTGAAATTATTCTAAGGGGAAGGTATTAGGCACCCCTTAGAATCCACTAGTGTGGTTCCCGGCCAGACTATTATTGTGAATTTAGGTACAATTAACATATAGACAAATAAGGCTCAATTAAGAGGGGATTTTTATCATAGAAAGGTTTGAAAGTAAACAAGGTTTGAAAGAATAATTAGAAAAGCTGATTTTAAAAAAAATAGTTTAAAATATTGGAAAGAAAGAATAAAGGGAGGGGGGTCCTAGGTTTATTAATAATATGGATCACCCCACACAATGCCCGGTAATCACTCCTCAATGAGGGGCTACACGTGACATTATCGCGTGGTCATCATATCCATATCTACCCTTCCCACCCCGTTAAGGTATTAAGCGCGAAATGGTCTCGCTTACCTATTGCATGCTACTACCCGTCCCAATCCTATTAGTCTCGGGGCATTTAGGACTACTAATCCTAAGGGAGGTAGGGATTTTAGGCTTATTTGTGGTTTTAAAGGCAAAAATTCTAAGGCGACATACAAATCATGTATAGCAAGTTGGGGAAAAGCACATAACACGCAAAGGCTCATATATATCCCCTTTAACAAAGAAACACATATTTAGCATGACTTACACATACTAGTTAAGGTCTGATTAAACATTAAACATGCGAGAACTTAAAGGTTGAGGCAGACTGATTTGTTACATAATTCAGATAAGAAGCCCGAATCAGGCCTGCCTGCTGGTTGTAGCTATTAACAGAAACAGATTTAATTTTACCCTAAGGCTTGCCTAAGTGTTGGACATGGATCCTATAGGCATGGTATCTACTGAATTACGAACGCAATAACAATAAACTGAATATGTACTGGTTAAAAGATAGTCAGATTATTAAAGAAAGGCAAGTTTTTACGAAGGTTGTATGTCACGGCCCAATTCTCACCCGGTCGTGATGGCGCCTCTCGTGAAGACAAGGCCAACCAACAGAACAATCAACACTGCTTTTGACAATTTCTTAGCATAACAGGTTTAAACCATAGATACTGATCAATCATAAGTACGGAAATAAACGTTACATAACGGGGAAAAACCATCCCAAACTCAGCCCGATGATCGGGGTGTCACAAGTCACGAGCTACTACAGAGTTGATGAAAATACAACAAGTCTGGAAATATAGTCTGCAGATGAATAAAATATGCAGAAGATAAGGAAGAAATGGGGCTGTGGACGTCGACAGCTACCTCGTCTCTCCTAGTCCGCCTGGTCTGGAAGGAAATCAGCGCTCAGGTACGAACTCAGCTGTGCCTGTCTCTGCACACATGGTGCAGGAAGTAATGTGAGTACTCCGACCTGGTGAGTAATAAAAATAAAATAACGACTGAGAACATAAATCCTACAAGGGCACAAATAATGCTATCTCAAGCAGCAACATCAGAAAAACAGTAGAAACCAGTGAAATATAGTAAGGAAATCCTTTGGAAACAGTTAAAAATCAATCATACTCAACCAGTAAGTCAGCCATTGTTACCTGACCGGTCAGCCGTTGTTACCTGACCAAACGCGTGTTACAGTGCCATTGTTACCACTGGTCAGACATTGTTACCTGACTGGTCAGTCATTGTTACCTGACCAAACGCGTATAACAGTGTCATTGTTACCACTGTTCAATATTTAATCACTCTAGATGGGTACCCGCGCTCACTGTGGGTGTGCAGACTCCGGAGGGGCTCCTACAGCCCAAGCGCTATCAACAAGGCCTGAAAGCCTGAACAGTATCAATACGAGGCCTGAAAGCCTCCTCACCTCATTCATCATTCCCTCACATAAGGCCCTCGGCCTCAATCAGTCCAGAAATAGTCAACAGCCCCTCGGGCAACAGTAAAGCAATAATACTCAGCTCAAACAATAGTTCAAATATCAGTTTAAAACTCCAAGTTTGAGTAAATATGGCTGAGTTCAAGAAACAGTGTAAATCACATGGACTGAGTTCAAATAATATTTCAAACAGTGAGGAAAACAGTGATGATAGTTCATAAAGAGTTCAAACAGTCGGCAATAAGCCCCAAATATGGCAATAAGCCCAAATCATAGTGAAAACAACAAGTCATTGCTAATACGCGGTAAAATATCATCCGGACTGGACCAAGTCACAGTCCCCAATAGTAAATGACCCGCGCTCGTCATGGAACGCGTGTCTCATCTCAACGTAGCACCAAGTTGTGCATGTCCGGGGTTTTCAAACCCTCAGAACATCATTTAAAATCATTACTCACCTCTAGCCGGTCAAAGTCTAGCTCGCTATGCCTTTTCCCCTCGA
>NC_031991.1:43409380-43495818 GCF_001879085.1 Nicotiana attenuata | reverse complement strand
CTTTAATTAAGGAATTCAGATTCAAACGGTAAAAGTTATTTAAGGAAAGAAATCAAACAAGCATTTTGTGCAAAGTAGGCAATTAGGGGTAAATACATAGAAGCTTATTTTAGAGGCAGAGCTTTTGAAATACACAGTTGCATAAATAAGGTAAGAGAAATCAATTAGTAGCCAGTAAATCAAGGATCAGAGATTTGTAATCACTGGTCCATGAATGAACCAAGTCAGAAAAGTTAAGGAAAGTCAAATAACTTAAATCGAGTCATAGGGAAATCAGCAAACAAGGAAAGAAATCAATCAAACCTATACAGAAGGAAGTCTGAAACTAATCAAAATTTGAAAGCCATATTAGAGGGGAAGTTCAGCGCATATAAAGAGCATACAAACATGTTAAGAAGATGTCGTGTCAATGCAAAATCAGTAGATAATAGACTATAGGAGCATGGTAGTCACATAGGTTAGCAATGTAGAAGAGAAGTAGCATCTAGTAGCCTACAAAAGATCTAGTGTAAAAGACCTTAGAAAAGTTTTAGTGGAAAATCATAATTGCTTAAAGAGACAGGGGTTGAGACAAAGAATTTCGAGACTCAGTTGAGAAACAAGTTCAGAACCTCGAAATAGTTAGGGTTTCTGAAATCAGACAGCTTTAAAGATGAAGAACAAACATATCACATAGCCAATGTTCTCAAACCCGGATGAACCCCTAAATTTTAGGGTTTTACCATCAATCGAGTGCCGAGATGAGAGGGCGAGTAATCAAGAAAGCAAAAGATACTAGTCGAAACAAGTTCAAAGGTCTCATAAAGGAACTGGGACCTTCGACATGCTTTTCAGTAACAGAAACTCATGAGAAACAAAGCGAAAAATAATATGCGAAACAACAGTAGAAGAACTGGTAGAAGAAACAAATAAGAATATGGTAGGGAAATCTTAACAATAGCACAGTAGGAGCAACATAATAGAAGAACATGGTAGAAGAGATTTAACAAGAACACAGTAGGAGAAACATAGTATAGAACACACAAGAGAAGAAGTAAATCAGAGAAACACACATAACTCTAAACCCTAGATAGGAAAATAAAGGTTTTGAAAGCATAACTTTTTTTTTGAGAAAAAAAAAATTAGAAAATCATTTAAAACTTAGGGAAAGCATAAATCTGGAACAGATCTAAAGAGATCAGAAAAACCTCAAGGCTAGGGTTTTCAGAGGAACCCAAACGGTGAGAAAGGCTTGGATCTAAGCAGTAGGAGTTGAGGCCAGGATCGAACAGACACGGCTTGCCGGAGCAAGGTTGGAGTTGGCCGTGGAACTTGAATCGACAGAGGTCTGGACCCAATTCTTCGTGGTCAAGTCATGAAAATTCAGTAACCAAATGTGAGGGGCCATAGGTGGCTTGGTGGGTGGTGAAACCACCATGGATTCAGGTCAGAAGGTGGCCGGAGAAGATGAAGGGAACTTATCGGAGAGGAGGGGAAGGGGGGAAGGTTCTAGAGAGAACCAGAGGTTAGAGAGATAGAGACGAGTGAGGCCAATGAGGGGTTTGGGGGGTCGTTTGGCTTAAAATGGTAAGAACGGATGAGGGTCGTTGATCTTTTAGATCAACGGCCAGGATTTAATATGGTTTTGGGTCGGGTAGGGGTAATTGGGGCCTGGGTCGGGTTTTAATTGAAATTGGGCTGGAAATTGGGGTCCAATTTGGGGTCAGATTTTAGGCTAAAATTGAAACGAATTGGGCTATTATTTAAATAGCCAATTTTCCCTTTTCAAATTATAAAAAATAGTAAATTGATTTTTGGAAATAAATTGAAAGTACCAAAATGATCTATAATACATAATTATCCATTTAAAAATATGAAATCTCACTTTATGAATATGAGACGAATTTAAACCTAAAAAATGGCTAATATTGCAATTATGCAATTCTATCCTTAAAAATACCAAATAAATTTGTAAAAAATACCTTAGCCATATTTTAATATAAATATAAAATTCCAATAAATGAATTACCAAAATAATAATTTTGGAAATAATCATTGGGTTCTTATGGATGAAAAAGGGAAATAAATCAGTTTAATAATCTTAAAAATTATGGAAAAAATAGTAAGATGCTTGGACATACTTATATATGCATATATATTCTATTTTTAAAGATATTTTGCATATAAAAATATACAGGGAAAAATTGGGTATCAACAAGCTTTCTGGGGATAATGGTGCTCACTGTAAGAGGAGCAGCATTATCGGTGTTCTCTTTATTTTTTGAAGAGCTGGAGTTCTTGGAAGAGGAAGCCATAGTTAGCAAAAGAAAGTAAGAGTTTCTCTCGAGAAGAAGATTGAAGAAAGTTGAAAGCAAGAGAGAGTTGAGTAAGAAAAGTTTAGAGAGCTTTGAAAAACTGTAAAGTGTAAAAGAATAAGGATGAAGAGTATAAGTAAAGGAATAGGCGGCTAAAATCGTGGTCCTGATTACCTCGAGAACCAGCGAAAGTATTTCTAAATAATGGGGTGAGGCATGTTCGGGGCATTAATTGGGGAGAGACGTGCGTCTAATCAAGCGTCAGAAAATTTTCAGAGGGGATCAGAGAATTTCCCACCAAGAAAGGTATCTTCACCAAGTTCCCGATGACACAAGGATGTGCCACCGAAGGGCAGGGGGACTATCTATATAGGGTAAAATCGGCTCATATTAAATACTCGTATAATAGAGTGATACGTAGAACCAAAGACAGATAAAAAGCGAAACAGGTGGAAATTAAGACCAGGTACAGCGGTCTCGGTTGGTACCGGAAAGCCCCGAAGGGAATGTTGTTCATGAAGACAAATGAATGCCTATCACCCGATAGCATTCAATGAAGAATATTCTGTAGTATTAAACATAGTCCGCTATATAGAGAATATGGCATTCAGAACCTGCCGTTACACATTCTTCAATGGCTCCCATTATTATTATTTAAGAGGGGCTTGATCCTAGGACCTTGTTTCCTAGGTGCCACTATAAATAGGGATTTCAACAACCATTGTAAGGACACTAATTTTCTGACAAACATATGTTATACATTATTCTAAGTTCAATAACACTTTATTTCTTGTTTATTAGTATTACCATTGCCTACAAAAGCTCTGCTCTCGGAATCAAGCTATCTGCTATTTTATCTCGACTTTAACGCTAAGTCTTGTATTTTTATTTAATTTACTTATTATTTTGGGATCAAATTGATTCGCTTGTCTATAAATTACGTATAAATTCAGTTGTACCGTTTAACGGGCAAACAATATATGACCCAATATAATAAAGCCCATAAATAATATTGAATGAAAGACATATCTCGTCTGTCCGATCGGTTACTTTATAAACGTACCGTATTAAACGAAAACCTCTATAAATTTGTCCTCCGTCCACCCATTAGGGTTACCATTTTTTCCTACATACAATTCTATCACCGAAGGCTGTGGTAACATAAGGCTAGGTCTAGGAGGTAGAAACCAATTTATCAATTAATGCTTCCGCTTCGTGATAATGGCTTCCGCTTCAGGTATAGTTTCTCTATCGATTATGTGCAAGATTATCTTGTTCAAGATCCTGGTATTCACTAAAGTATAAGTATACATGTGGTATCCGAGCCTAGATTACTTGAACATATAATCTTCGTTAAAAAATAAAATTATAGTTTTTTAGCCGTGATTGCTCTAAAATAAGGGTAAAAGAATTTTCTTTATTTGTATGTTTAAAGAGTTAAGGAGGTCTAAGACCGTGACCTTGTAATCTAAAAATTTGAGGGAATTTTGACTTTATGAGTTCTGCCTCTCATTCTCTAGTACCAAGATGAGCCATTTATTTATGTACATATTGAATGGTTAAATACAAAGATAATATAGCTTTGTGGGTTAGTAATCATGAATATGTGCTTCTGTCTGCAATTTATGAATACAAATATATTTTCCTGCGCTCCAGCCAAGATGATTATATGTGTCAGAATAGTATATCATGATATAAATACTTATTGGAATAAATAGTAGTAATATTAAATAATGAAGAATCAACATATTAGTTTGATGATTGAAAAAGCAGCGGTGTACGATAATGAACTTGCAGTGCCGTCTTTAGATTAATATTAAGCATTTACATTGTCATCAAGTTTTTTTTGGTAAACAAAGGAGACATATATTAAGATGTAAGTAGTGTTACAAGGAGCAGTAGCTGGTGGGGATTCTGCAGCACAAAAAAAAATAAAGGAGTACTCCCACCACTGGTTACTACATTGTCCGTAGTCGGACTAATGTTTACTACATTTTCTATGCTAGTTGGCATTACAGTTTCAATACAAAAGGAAATAGGTTCCTCTGCAGGAGAGTTGCGTAGAGTGAGCCTGTAAAGGGTGCCCCGTTGATCTGCTACAAACACATGCATTACAAAAGGAGGTGGTTGCAAAAAAACAGCTGTGGTAGCATTGCATGCTAAAGCTTGTCCATGGTTGGCTAATGTGTCTGCTACTTGATTTTGCTCCCTGTAGGTGTGGATTACCCATGGCCTATCCAGCTCTTGGAGGAGGTACCTGCATTCATGTGATAAAGATGAGTAGTGTGGATTAATGTGACGAAGTACAGAGATTACCTCAGTGGAGTCCACATTGACTTCCAACGGTGCAAGGTTGTGCTGGAGAGCAAGCTGTAACCCTCCTAGTAAGGCTGTGAGTTCCACGTAGTGATGGTTCCCTTTTGTACGTGTTCCCATGTATCCCATAACCCACTTACCCATTGAGTCTCGAATGACACCCCCAAACCCCCTCTTGTTGTTTGTGAATTTATTGGCACCATCTGAATTTAATTTGTACCTCCGATGAGTAGGAGGGTGCCACTTAACATCTATGTATGTCTGAGTGTTATTGTGTGTGATATGTGTACTACCTAGATGAAAATACTCAGCAGCTTGTCCTAATATGTGTTGTATATTGTGGGGGATATTGGCATTGTCAAAGACAAGGCGATTTCGACTTTTCCATATGTGTCATAGGGCATAGCAAATGGTAGTAGCGGAGCTTGAGATATTGTTATTTAAATTATTTTGTAGAATGATGTGCGATAGTGTTAAAGCTGTTTGTTCATGCAATGTTTGAATATGATTGGTGTGATGTTGGCAGCCAAGTTGTTGCCAGACCATTTTTGCTTGGTGACATTCGAAGAATAAATGTGCTATAGTTTCATCGTTGGAGTGGCATACTGGGCAAAGAGGGTTGGTAGTTACATGTATATGATAGAGGTAGTTAGCCGTTGGTAGTCGATGGTGTGACATTTGCCAGATGAAATGTTTAATCTTTTGAGGGATTTGTAGTTTCCATAGCCATTTGAAAGAGTTATTTTCTGAGTTTGGCCATAGTTGGTGGTATAGGGATTTAACAGAAAATTGCCCGTTAGGTGTGATGCTCTAGTAAATGTGATCATGGGATTGAGGGTTGGTTAATGAAGGTATATAGTGGGTTTGAATTTGTTGATGTAAGTCAGGAGGGAGCTCAAACAATATTTGAGAAATATTTAGAAAGTTCCCGTTAATATAAGAGGCCAGTGTGGCACAATGGTCATGTCTGGGCAAAGGTCCTGCGATTATGTTTCTGAGTTTGAGGTTGGTTCCTAGCACTATTTTTGGCACTTAGGTTTTGTATTCCAAGGCCCCCATTAGGTTTTGATTATTGAACGGTATTCCAGTTGATAAGATGTAATTTATGATGGTTAGAGGTGGATCCCCAAAGAAAATTACACTGATATTGATCTAGTCTATGGGTAATATGAATGGGGAGTTTGATCATTTGCATGACATGATTGGTTAGACAATTTAGGGTTGATTTAATAAGCGTGGTTCTTCCTGCCATGGTAAGGCAAGTGGTTTTCCATCCTGCTAATCTATTCTTGAAGTTATCTAACAAGAATTGGAAGTCAGCCGTCTTAGGTTTGTTTGTGAAAATGGGATATCCCAAGTATTTCCCAAATTTTGACCCTTCCCTCATGTGGAAAGAATTAAGGACTGTATCTTTAGCAGTTTGGGTTATGTTTTTTGAGAAGAATATTTTTGATTTATTGTAATTTATAGTGAGTCCAAAAACTTGGGTAAAGAAATTAAGAGTATCTATGATGGAATTTATGCCAATGGAATTATTTTTTGAAAGGATAGTGATGTCGTCTGCAAATAACAGATGAGAGAGAGATGGTCCTTGTCGGGATAATTTTATAGGATTCCATTTTTGGTAGTCAACCTCCATGTGTATTTTCCGCGAGAGCATTTCCATACAAAGTATGAATATGTAAGGGGATAAAGGATCCCCTTGTCGAATGCCTCTTGATGGTGAGAAGAAGGGTGATGGTTGACCATTAATGAGATTAGATATGGAGGAGGTTGTTATGCAGGACATGATTAATTTAATTAATTTAGGACGAAATTTGAAGTAATGAAGTGTTTCATGGATGAAGCCCCAATCTAATTTATCGAAAGCCTTTTCGAGGTCTAGTTTAAGGAGAAAAGAAGATTGAGCACCTTTTTTTTCCTTAAAGTGGTGCATTATTTCTTGTACAAGGATTGCATTATCAGATGCTCTACGTGTAGGCAAGAAAGCTGATTGTTCCAGGCTAATGATAGTAGGTAATATTGGTTTAATACGTGCCACAATAATTTTAGTAATTAACTTGTATAGTGTTACAAAGACTTATAGGCCGATATTGGGTTATGAGGGATGGTTGTTGTGTTTTTGGAATGAGACATAGATAAGTTTTATTTAGTTCAGGAGGTAATTGTTTCGAGTTGAATATATCCTTACAAAAGGAGATCACAGAGTGATTTACAAGAGGCCAATACGTTTGGAAGAAATAGGGATGAAGACCATTCGGTCCAGGTGCTTTAAAAGGTTGGAAAGTTTTAAGTGCATCAGTGATTTCTAAAGAGGTAAGTGGTGCATCAAGTTTTGAAAGGTCAGTAGGGGTAATAGCATGATGAATGGCTTATAACTTAGGAATGTTATTGTGAGTGTGAGTTGTGGTAAATAGGCTATGGTAATGATTTTCAATATAAAGGTTAATATCATGTTTGTTTAAGATCCAATTGCCTACTGAATCTTGAAGAGTAGTAATACGGTTACGTCTACGACGCTTTAGGGTAGATAGATGAAAAAAATTTGTATGGCGTCCCCCTCGCGTAACCAACTTATTCTAGATTTTAACTTCCAAAAATCTTCTTCTAATTTTAGCAAGTCATTGTACTGAGCTATAAGGTCCGTTTCTAGATTTTGTAGAAAATGACTAGTGGTGTATTTTGAAGAACTTTGGATGACTTGAAGCCTTGCTAAAAGTATTATTTTTTTATAAAAAGTATTTCCAAAGGTGGTTTTGTTCCATTCTTGGATATGAGGGGTGAAGTCTTGAATGGCGTTGAGTAGGGGTTTATTAATGGTCCAATTATAAGTAATTAATGAAGTAAATTGTGGGTGAGTGGTCCACATCGTTTCAAAATGAAATATTTTATCTTATGGAGCACTATGTTTTTTTAGAGTAAGTAATAACGGACTATGATCGGAGTGTGTGCGAGGGAGGTGATGAATGGAGGATTCAGGGAAAATGGTTAACTAATCATAGTTTGCTAGGCATCTATCTAACCTTTCTAAGATACGGTCGGAGATGTGTCGATTATTGGACCAAGTATATTTTCCTCCAGTGTAACCTAAATCAATTAATTGACAGTGGTTAAGACAAGCAAGGAAGTTATCACTCCTTCTATTATTTATTGGAAGGCCCCCAAATTTTTCAGTGGAGTTAGTAACTTCATTGAAGTCACCACCAATTAACCAGGGTAATTTAATTTTTTCATGCAAAATACGAATATTTTCCCATAAGACAGTACGTGCATGTAGATCATTCTTTGCGTAGATAATAGATAACAACCAAGGATTGGTATTAGGGTGTACCTGAACAATGGAATGGATTTCTTGGCTTGTGGCAGCTACTTGATCTAGGTGAAGTTCATGAGCCTTCCAAAGTAGGGCTATACCTCCAGCGATGCCCTGAGCTGGTGACTGAGCTAAATGTGAGAACCCAAACTCTTGTTTAAGAGACTCATGGTCTTGCATGTGTGTTTCTAGCAGTGCAACCAATGCAGTCTTGTGATAATTGATCAATGATCTGAAGTTACGTATAAAGTCAGGCGACTGTGCTCCCCGACAATTCCAAATGACGAACTGCATGGATTGATTATTGAGTGTGTTGGGTGAAGACTCCCTCTCCATCATAGAATGGTTGTTCATCAGCGTTGGGATTAGCACTATAGCATATTTTCCCACTTCTGGGTTTCTTGTTGGACGGATGTTGAGTGAGGCACTTAGGAGTTCTGGAGGGCAAGTGATGATCACCTTTTGTTCGTACTGTTCTTTTAGGAAGTAGGTTTTGTTGCCATTGAGATAGCATAGGATTGGCAATGTCTCTCGTATCTCTGCCATGGTGGTTGCCACCTCCAGCTGAGCTATGTTGTCGAGATCTTCTTGATGTGGACTGGGGGTGGAACTGGACTCGATGGAGGGGTGAGAGGTTGGTACGGGCTAGCATGTGTATGTACTGGTATTATTGGAGCTATGGAGGATCGTGATTGAATCCATGGAACAAAGGCTTGTGGTGGTTGTTGTGGTGGGTAAAACGGAGACTCTAGCGTGTTTACTGGTGTTTGTGGTGGAGCATGCATGGTCAGTGATGATGGAATTGGAGTGGTCATTTGTGGTTGCTATGGGAGAGCTGACGGTGGGTGCATGGCCCAGAGGTATTGATTGTATAACAGCACCCCCATACGCATCCCCTCCGTCACTATTTGTGCTATATCCGCCGGGTTTTGGATCATAACTATGACATCCTGGTTGTCGATTTCCATCGTGAAAGCCAACGCATGTTCTTGTAGGCTCAGCTCTAGCCAGGACTGTGGGTACGTTTGTATAGGTGGGTACTGTGTTATGTATATTGGTATGGGCTGTGGGTGAGGTTCGTTGGGTGGTGGCATGGTGATTGTGTGGAGGAACAATGGATGTTGAAAAAGGTTGGTGTTTGTGAAGGAGATGGTTCTCCGATGTTGGAAGTTTAGGTGTGATCTGTTCATGTGAGGGAGGTGTAAGTTGTGAATTAATATTATGGGAATGGGACGAGTGCAGGTTAGTATTAGGAGTAGTAGGGTTTAAAGATGATGTTGCTGATGAAGGTGGATCGTGAGAGGTAGAAGGAGTCGGTTAATTTGATAGAGGTAATTGAGTGTTGGTAATTTCGTGTAAGTTACGGTGGATTGAAGGATGAGGGTGTGTTACTTGTATGGGGCTATGGGCTTGGCCAGATGTGGGGTTTGTTGTTTGAGTTTTAGGGGTGTTTATTGGGCCGGTGTGGTGTAGGTCATGACGGGTTATTGGGGATAGGTAGGCCTTCACTTGAGAGCCTGTGGAGAGGGATGAGTTGGTATTGCATGGCTGTTGATTGGGTTGTTTTTCAGGCTGTTGTGCCATGTGGAGGTTAGTGGGGGCTGGTGTGTTGATTTGGCCAGCAGAGTCATTGAAGTTTGTCAATGGTGTAAGTTTCTGGGGCTGCATGGGAAGTGGGCTGGGGTCAGGCGAAGTGGTGTGCTGGGCCTGGTCATTTGGGCTAGAAGTGCTGCCCAGTTGGTCCATATGGTTTGGATCCAGTAGTAAATCAAAGGGATTATTATTAACAAACTTTAGATTAGCGTGGCAATTGGACGAGTTAGTATTATTTATTTGCGAAAACTTATCATTAGAGGCGTGATTAGCTGTGTTAGGGTGAGCAGAGTGAGAAGCCATACCTGTGACGCCGCCGCCATTGGATGGTGTGGTGGGTGGTGATGTATGTCGTAGAATGGGTGATTTCCCTTTGGACCTGTGTTTGGACTGAAAGGTAACCGTTTGCCAAGTAGTTTGGTCAAGGTCTGTGGTGGAAACCATGTTGGGAGCGGATTGTATGGTTTGGATTTCATTATGAGTTGCATGGGGAGTTGTATGTGTAAGCTGGGATGTGGGGTTGATGGTTGCCATGGTGGATGAAGAGGGGGATGAGCAGAAAGATTTTGTGTGGCCAAGAAGGCCACAGAGTGTGCGCAACATGTTGAGGCCCTCATACAATATTTGTTGTCTATGGGTGCCAATATACACATGTGTTTTGAGGGGCATTTCAAGAGGTACTTCAATGCATATTCTTGCATAACGTCCTCTGGTGGTGGCCAACGTGCATGTGTCTACCTTGAGGAGGGTGCCAATCTTTTCAGCAACTCGTTGCAGAATTTGAAAGTCATAAAATTCAGTAGGGAGTTCGGGCAATCGTAGCCAGATTGCTGTGTATGTAAGTTGAGTGTTTGATGCAATAAATTTGGGTTCCCATTTTCGTACGGACAGGAAGTGGCTAAGTACGAACCAGGGTCCGTTGTGTAGGGCTGTGAACATATTTTCTTCCTTTTGAAATTTGATTAAGTAAAAGTCACACCCCAAATCTATTAATGGAAGATCTCCAGTGGGTTTCCATAGTGCTAGGAGTTTTGTTTTAAGAGTTTGGTGTCCAACTCTTCTTCCGAACACTTTGACAATGACAGAGTATTTCCAAGGTGAATACAGTCTAGCTTTGTCTGTTGGGGTTATGGGTATGAAGGTATCCTGATTGTAGTTATTTATGGATTCATCAGACAAATCTAAGTAGGAATGGGTTTGATGGTAGGTGTTTGGATAGGAATTTAGTTGGTTGTTCGAAAGCAAGGTTTGGGCAAAGGATAAAGGAGGGGTAGAGGCGATGGCAGTGTTTGTAGTTGGAGATGGTGACAATGGTGGGTCGAGGTGCATAGAGCTGATATCCGGTGGTTCTGGTGGTGGTGTTGCGGCAGTTGTTGTGTTCATAGTGTAGAGAGAGTTTTTTTTTTCTATCGACAGGAAAATCCTGCTAAAATTCTACTTTAAACCTAGCTGCTTTTTCACTTTTAATGTTTTCCCATGTCTTTGTTATCAAGTTAGCCCATTATGTTTTTGCCTTTATAATTTTGGCCATATAATTATTTTTATTTCTTTAGACTAGAATTTTAATTTTGGGCTATTGAGTTGATAAAGTCATTATTGTTAATTAGTGTATGTGTTTAAAGTTAATTAGTTTGTTAATCACTAAAGTGATCAAACTAGAATATTTGAAATATACACATACATAATATTTGTATTTTATGCATGAACTAATGTTCAATATAGTTTGTTAGTCATCAAAGTGATCGAAGTAGACCTTTTAAATTATTCACATGCATAAAATCTTATGATATTTATTTTATGTATGCACTTACGTTTATAAAGTTTGTTAGTCACCAAAGTGACCAAACTAGTATTTTTATGAAAATATGCATACATAAAATTATAGTTATCCATAAAACTAATGAAATTCCTATTATTAAAGAAAAATGGATAAATTAATTTTCACTATTGCTAGAACTTAAGGATATACCCAAAGGCGGATCAATTATTCTATAAATAGTGAATAGGATAAGGTAAATTAATATTATTTAGTGTCACGACCCGGAATTCCCACCCTCAGGACCGTGATGGTGCCTAACATCACACTTGCTAGGCAAGCCAACGTTAGACTTTTATTAACCTTTTTCCTTTATATTTCATAGATTAAATTCAACAAACTAAATCAAGTAGAAGTAAATGTGGAAGTTCGTAAATAACCCTTTTTGTCTGTATACTAATAACAACACCATAGCTATTACTACTTCTCGGAATCTGGTGCCACAATCCACGAACATACTTTGAATATCTACAAACATTGGTCTAAAAGGAATTACATCTGTTTCGAAAGAAAAGAAAACAGGAATGTAGAAACATAGAAGGGGACGCCAGGGCCTGCGGACGCCAGCAGAACTACCTTGGGTCTCCTAGATGAAATGTCTGCAACCGGCCTCTCGATCAGCCACTACCAGCTCCAAAACCTGCACAGAAAGTGCAGAGTGTAGCATCAGTACAACCGACCCCATGTACTGGTAAGTGCCGAGCCTAACCTCGACAAGGCAGCGACGAGGCTACGGCTGGGCAATCACAACATAACCAATATACAGTGTGTAATAAAGCAGAAAGAAGTACGGAACAAAATGAAACAGTAGCTTGCAAGGAAAGAAGTTAAAACTCTGGTATCTCATCAGTACTCAGCTATAACCAATCCTTAAGTGTAAAACCGAATTATAGAATAATTGGCACAGTAGAAGAAAGATACATGAATACATAAGGTGATGTGGCGCGCATCCCGATCCTACCATATAATCAATATCAGTATGAATATTCACCCTTATTACTCCATATCATTCCACCCTTATTCCTCCTGTTGTGGCGTGCTACCCGATCACACCGTACAATAGTGACTCACCCTTATTTCTCCTCAACATACCACCCTTATTACTCCTGTTGCGGCGTGCAACCCGATCCCACCAAATAATAGCATTTCACCCTTATTACTCCTCAGTATATCACCCTTATTCCTCCTGTTGCGACGCGCAATCCGATCCCACCATATCAATACCAATCACACAATAAGATCATAAATTTCACAATTTAGCTCAAAACTCTCCACAATATTTAAGTCTCAAACCAAAGCAAACAGAAAGCCACACAATTATGAAACTTCACTCAATTAATACTACACAGCGAGACCAACCCAAAATGTACCATAAAACACCGTTAACCAACTTAAACCAATAATGTGATATAATGAAACTACGGGATAGCTATTACCTTCAGTAAAGAAAACAACATCTAGCAAGTAGCAATTAAACATGAAAACACCAATAAGCATGTAGCAGTTAAGACAGGAAGACAATATATCAAGAACGGAGAAAGAAAACAGGCAAAACAGATAATTTGGCGGCGTGTAGGTACTCGTCACCTCACCTATTCGCCACACACATGGATTTTCACATAATTAAGTCGGGGATCCCTAATCCCTCAAGTAAAAATTAGACACAACACTTACCTCAATCCACGGCCAACTCAATGCTCAATTACCGCTTTTTCTCTAGTTTGCACCTCCGAACCAATAGAATCTAGCAAATGACCAACCAACCAATTCAATTTAAGCCTTAGGAACTACCCACGATAGCAAGGAATTCAATTTAGGCCATTTTTGAAAAAGCCAACACCCGGGCTCGCTTGGTCCAAACCCGAAATTCCGATCAAAATCCGATTACCCATTCACCCCAGAGCACAGATATACAATTGGTTTTGAAATCCGACCTCAATTTGAGGTCTAAATCCCTAGATTTTGCCCAAAATCCCCAATTCCACCATGAAAACCCCAGATTCTAGGATGAAATCATGTTAAAAGAAGTGAAAGATTAAAAGAAATGAGTTAAGAATCACTTACCTATGATTTGGGGAAGAAAAAATCTTTGGAAAATCGCCTCTTGTGTTCTAGGTTTTGAAAAATGGGAGAATGAATGAAAAATCCCGTCTAAGTCCCTTTTACACAGTTGCAGATGTCGCGTTTGCGACCTGAGCTTCGCAATTGCGAAGTTCGCAAATACGAGAATGGAATCCCAAATGCGAACCTGTCGCATTTCTGCTTCTGTCGCAAATGCGAAGGTGGGATTGCAATTGCAACCACCTTCTTCGCAAATGTGAAGAATCCCTTCCCGAGATCAACTTCGCAAATGCGAAGAATCCCTTCCCCAGATCAACTTCGCAAATGCGAAGGACTGTTCCCATTTGTGAACATAGGATGGCCCAGCTTTGCTTCGCATTTGTGATGATAAGCTCGCAAATGCGACCTCAACAGTAGTCGCAAATGCGAAGCTTGACCTTGCATTTGCGATGTCTAAGGCCTGCAACACAGCTAAAGAATACCAGCAATTTTTCCTAAGTTCAGAACACCCCGAAGCCTATCCGAAACTCACCCGAGCCCTCGGGGCTCCAAACCAAACATGCACACAAGTCTTAAAATATGATATGAACTTGCTCGTGCGATCAAATCGCCAATATAACACCTAGCACTACGTATTTAGCACCAAATCACATGAAATTCTCAAGAACACTTTGAAATTCCTATTTTCACAACCGGACGCCCGAATCACGTCAAATCAACTTCGTTTTATACCAAATTTCACAGACATGACATAAATATTATATTGAACCTATACCGGACTCTGGAACCAAAATACTGGCCAGATACCAACGAGATCAAACATTAATCAAATTCTTTAAACCATTAGATTTTCAGACCTACAATTTTTAACAAAAATTCGTTACTCGGGCTAGGGACCTCCGAATCCAATTCCGGGCATACGCCCAGGTTCGATATTTTACTACGGACCCACCGGGACCGTCAAAACACGGGTTCGGGTCCGTTTGCTGAAAATGTTGACCGAAGTCAACTAAAATCAACTTTTAAAGGCAAAAATTATTATTTTTTCTCAAATTTCCACATAAAGGCTTTCCAGAAACGTGCCCGGGCCGTGCACGCAAATCGAGGAGGAATAAAGTGAGATTTTGAAGGCCTCAGAACACGGAATCGAGTTCAAAAACATAAGATGACCCTTTGGGTCATCACATTCTCCACCTCTAAACAACCGTTCGTCCTCGAACGGACATAGAAAAGTACCTGAGCTGGTGAAAAGGTGGGGATATCTCCTCCGCATATCGGAATCGGACTCCCAAGTAACTGCCTCAACAGGCTGACCTCTCCACTATACACGAACCGAAGGATAACTCTTCGATCTCAACTGACGAACCTGTCGGCCTAGAATAGCTACCAGCTCCTCCTCGTAGGTCAAATCCTTGTCCAACTGGACAGTGCTGAAATCTAACACGTGGGATGGATCGTCGTGATACTTCCGAAGCATGGACACTTGAAACACTTGATGTACCACCGATAAGCCTGGGGGCAACGCAAGTCAGTAGGCCACCTCTCCCACTCGATCAAGAATCTCAAAAGGCCCGATGAACCTAGGGCTTAACTTGCCCTTCTTCCCAAACCGCATCACACACTTCATGGGTGACACCCGAAGCAACACTCTCTCTCCGACCATGAATTCCACAACATGAACCTTACGGTCGGCATAACTCATCTACCTGGACTGAGTTGTACGAAGTCTATCTTGAATGATCCTAACCTTATTCAAGGCATCCTGCACCAAATCTGTACCCAATAACTGAGCCTCCCCCGGCTTAAACCACCCAACTGGCAATCGACACCGTCTACCATATAATGCCTCATAGGGGGCCATCTGGATGCTCGACTGATAGTTGTTGCTGTAGGCAAACTCCGTTAACGGCAAGAACTGATCCCATGAACCTCCAAAGTCAATAACACAGGCGCAGAGCATATCCTCCAAGATCTGAATGGTATGCTCGGACTGTCCATCCGTCTGAGGATGAGATGCTGTGCTCAACTCGACCTGCGTACCTAACTCACATTGTAGTGCCCTCCAGAAATGCGAGGTAAACTGCGTACCTAGATCAGAAATGATAGACACGGGCACACCATGAAGACGAACGATCTCACGGATATAAATCTATGCGAACCGCTCCGAAGAATAGGAAACTGCCACAGGAATGAAATGCCCTGACTTAGTCAGCTTAGCCACAATAACGCAAACTGCGTCAAACTTCCTCTGAGTCTGTGGGAGTCCAACAATGAAATCCATAGTGATACACTCCCACTTCCACTCAGGAATCTCTATCTTCTGAAGCAAATCACCAGGTCTCTAATGCTCGTACTTTACTTGCTGACAATTCAGACACCAAGCTACATATGCCACTATATCCTTCTTCATTCTTCTCCATCAGTAATGCTGTCGCAAGTCCTGATACATCTTGGCGGCGCCCGGATGAATAGAATATCGAGAACTGTAGGCCTCGTCTAGAATCAACTCACGAAGTCCATCCATATTAGGCACACAAATGTTACCCTGCATCCTCAAAACCCTATCATCTCCAACCATAACCTGCTTGGCATCACCGTGCCGCACTGTGTCCCTAAGAGCAAGCAAATGAGGGTCATCATACTGCCGCTCCCTGATACGCTCAAACAAGGAAGACCGAGCGAATGTGAAAGTTAAAACACGACTGGGCTCAGCGACATCCAACCTCACGAACCGATTGGCTAAGGCCTGAACATCTAATGCAAGCGGTTTATCACCGACTAGAATGTACGCAAGGCTGCCTATACTGGCTGACTTCCTACTCAAAGCATTGCCCACCATATTGGCCTTCCCGGGATGATACAAGATGGTGATATCATAGTCTTTCAATAGCTCCAACCGCCTTCTCTACCTCAAATTGAGCTCCTTCTGCTTGAACAAATACTACAAACTCTTATGATCCATGAACACCTCACACGACAGGCCATATAAATAGTGCCTCCAAATCTTCAGCGCGTGAACAATGGCTGTCAATTCTAAGTCATAAACTGGATAATTCTTCTCGTGAATCCTCAGTTTCCACGAGGCATATTCAATAACCTTGCCACACTATATCAATACCATACCTAGTCCAATGCGTCACAATATACTGTATAGGGCCCTGAACCTGTGGGCAATACCAACACCGGCGCCGTAGTCAAAGTTTTCTTGAGCTTCTGAAAGCTCGCCTCACACTCGTCCGACCATCTGAACATGGCACCCTTCTGAGTCAACCTGGTATTGATACCTAATTTATACCTTTAAATTATGCATTAGCATCAATGGGTATTTTTCCATAATTTTTATATTTTTAAATTAATCTCAATATTTTCTTCGTATAAAATTACAAAATTGCATTACAAATGATTTTAAAACATTTCTTGATTTAATACTACCATTTATGGTCTTATTAAGTTCCAATTATTTCATAAATAGTCAAATTGGCATCTTTTGGCTATAATTGCAATAACTTTGCAATTATAGCCCATGCATACATTTTTGCATCATTTTTTACCAGAAATTAGTCCATTGTATTTTAAAATACTAAATAATTATTTATAAAACCATTTCCATGCATAAAAATCATTTTTGGTAATTAGTTAATTATTTTACAAATTAATTTTATTCAATTACTTTGAGTATTTAATAAACAGCCTCTTTTATTTCAATTTTAGCCTAAAACTAACCAACCCAATACCCCTTATAAAATTGGCCCAAACCTTAGACCCAATTCCCTACCTGCCCGACCCAAACCCCTTGGCCAATCCTGGCCGTTGATCATTTTTTATCAACGGTTCAGGACTTCCCTACCATAATTAAACCAAAAGACCCCCCCCCCCCCAACCCTAATCATTTCCCACCATACCCCGCCGTCACCCGATCCATCCTCTCTCTAATGCTCTCTACCTAAACCCTAATCTGCAAGCGCCGTCACTGGCTTAGCCCTCCGATCTATGATGTTTCTCTATCGTCTCAAGCTTATATTGGCCTCCTATTTGCTGTGGTTCATCAGTTCTTGGATCCTTGAGAAGATCTCAAGGGACCTAGGCGGTCTGGTTTACACCTTTGGCCCTTTCTTGCCTGTTTCAGACCATTTGGCTTGACCTTTAGTAAGATCTTTCTCATTTTTTCCATGGATTCCTAAGTCTATGCTCGTTTCTGTTGCCTTTCTGAAAACCTTAATTTTTATACTTTGACCTTCTCAGATCTGTCCAGATCTGAGATGAATCAAAACCTATTTCACATGTTTTTCACGAAAGTCTTATGGTTTTTCAATTGATTCTCTGTTTTTCCTAAAACTAGGGTTTGCTGAACTCACCTTCTCAAAGCTTTTCTGATTTTCGAGTGTTTAATCGTTGTTCTTAAGTGTTACTAATTGATTCATGTTAAGGTTGTTTGGACCCTAGTTGATTTACGCTAAAGCCCTAAGTTTCTTATAGTCTGCTTTGACTCTGAGCCTGTCCGTGTTACTTGTTACATTGTTTTGTCTAATGTCTTCACCCTATTTCATCTCTATAGGGTTTTCGATTAAACTTCTCGACTGATTTCTGTGTGTTTATGAAGTTGTATTTAGCCTATTTGTTTATTTGTGGAAACCTATATTTTTCTCCCTTAAAATCTGTACTATTTCGAATTTCTGATTTACTGATTTTCTCTGTCACACTTATGTGCCGACTCTTGATTATTCCCCTTATTTACAACCTTAATTAGTTTTCTTACCTTATTTGATTAGCTGTGATACCTAGTGATTCTTCAAGATTGCTTCCTTAATTGAATTCCCGTCTATTTACCCTTAATTGCTCACTTGATTTTCTTTCCTTAAACGTATCATTCCCTTTACCATTGGGTAATTACCCTTAATTAAGGGAAAACTACACTAATTTGTGTGTAATTGATTCTGTGGCTTCCTTAATTGATGAATGATTGATCTCCTTTGCCTTATTCTTGTTTTGCTCCTAACCACTATATATACTCTCCTCTATTCTCACTTCTGGGACACAAACACTAGTTCAAAAAACTCTCTTACACTCTAAAAGCTATCTGTTCTTCTCTACTACTTGTGGTATTCATTAGTCTAGCCGGCTATAAGCCAAAGCTAGATATTGCTTAACATTTGCTTCGCATTCTGTGTTTTTCTCTTCTTCACTGGTATGTCCTTGATTACTTTTTAAATCTAAACCCTATGTGTTTCATTACAGCCTTAAGTTCATCAATCATAAGCATCAAGCATGCCTACTATAGTACTTGTGAGTTTGAAACCTTCTATGACTGACTGGCTGTCTACTTAATTTGCTCTCTTCTGAACTATTTTTCAAATGCTGTCAGTATTCTTTTAAAAACTAGCCTTCATTACTAGTATTTTCTCAAAACTGGTCTAGAAAACCTTCTTCACTCCTAAACTGCTTTTACTAAATCTTTCAAACTATGTAAAGCACTCTCACTTACTCCTAGGTTATTAAGTTCTGCCCCTCTGGTATGTGTACTGCTTAGAGATCCTTGAGATTGCTCTGAACTCTGGCATATCAGGGCTGGCTCTTCCACACTGCACATAATCAGTCTTTATTTGAGAAAAGTTTGGGTGTGAGCACTGCCCGGGATCCTTGAGGTCCTTAGGGAACTCTGACACACCTGGACACAAATGTGGCAATGAATCTTTGGCATTTGAGACTACTGAAGGCCTGGTACCCCAGGTTTTCTTTGGGCCTGCATCAGGCTCCCTATAGCTTAATTTATATTGCATCTATGTAATTTATTTAATTCTGGTCTGTAATAATTATTTGCAATCAAATACTAGGGTAACTAGTTAAATGGGTGGGTAGTTGTATGATACTGTGGGTAAAACTGGGTAGGAAACATGCTATAGGCTTTATATTCAGTAAATCTGCATTAGAAGCCATGTTCTAGGATTGCTGTGTTTATTTTCATTCTAACCATGTTGAACTTGTGCATTAGATATCCTTTTTTTAGGGCCTTCACGTTTACTGATTCAGCAGGTTACATGCTCAATTACTAAGTACTGTCACATAGACATCCTGCTATCTAATAATCTTAATAAAACTATCATTCTTGTATGCATTAGATACCATGTTCTTAGGAACTCTGTTTGCATCTATTTGAACCACGTCTATTTCGATTAAATCAGTAGTTATCCATGAAAAGGTTTAAAACAAGCTCACGTATAGGTTTCATATCGCCTGTTATAACCTGTATCACCTAGATCAGCATGCTCATAGGTTGAACAATCTCCAACTATTCAAACAGTTCCTGTAATTGTGATCACATATAGTCCCCACGCCTAGGCAAGCCTTAGGTGGTCATTGTCCTTATAAAACTAGAAACTGCATTTCAATTGTGCATAAACTGCTTAAGTCTCATAGGTTTAAAACCAATAAGCAAACTGACTTGGACCCTGCCATTGAGTTCTGAAATATCGTTGCAAGATCTGCATACTGATGTTCACCTAGATATCCTGTCCTAGGATTCTTTCTAGAAATTACCTGAATCTTTGTTTTAGACGTGCTGTTTATTTGCCTATATGCATGCGGAGGTAAACATGAGCCTTTAATTGCTTTTTTTCCTATTTGCTTGTCCTACGTGTTATTTGTTTGTCGCCTAGATTTTTGCCTTTTAAATACCATAGGTTTGTCTAGAACTACCCACATTTAGAGGTCCTAAGCTCCACCAGGACTATAAGGAAGGGACGGGTAGCAGCACGCTTAGAGGTCGTTAATCAAACTCGCTTATATAACAATTAAGGGGGTAATGGGTAGTAAAGGGATATGATGACCTGCGCGCTAATGTCACGTGTAGCCCCTCTAGTTGAGGAGGATTACCGGGCATTGCACATATTGATCCTGTAGGCAAATCAACTTAGGACTCCCCTTTTCCCAATTTCTACATGTGTTTAAATTATCTAAACTCCCCTTTCTTTACATATGCATGTGTAAGCTGTCCAAACCTCTTTACCTTCATTATCTGAACTTCCTTGATCATATATGCATTTAGATGGGGGAAAAACTACTTTATTTGTAAATACGTGCTTACTTGTTAATTGACTAATTCACATAGTTTAAGTTCGGTTGGGACCCACCGTTGTAGACTGCGAGGGGTGCCTAACACCTTCCTCTCAAGGTTATTTCGAGCCCTTACCCTAATCTCTGGTAATGCAAACTAGTTATATGAGTTAATCGCTTTAGCTTCCCTAACGCGCCTTAATCCGTTAGGTGACGACTCTTCAAATACCCAATTCCCAAAAGGAAACGAGTTGTTACCCCATGAATGTCGATACCCGGACTCTGCGAAGGAAAAAGGGGGCGCGACACCACCTCTCCCACTCGATCAAGAATCTCGAACAGGCCAATGAATCTAGCGCTTAGCTTGCCCTTCTTCCCAAATCTCATCACGCCCTTCATAGGCGACACCCGAAGCAACACCCGCTCGCCGACCATGAATGCCACATCACTAACCTTATGGTCGGCATAACTCTTTTACCTTGAATGAGCTGTACGAAGCCTATCCTGAATAATCTTAACCTTGTCCAAGGCATCTTGTACTAGATCCATACCCGACAATCGAGCCTCTCCCGGCTCAAACTATCCAACCGGCAACCGACACCGCCTACCATATAAAGCCTCATAAGGAGCCATCTGGATGCTCGACTGGTAGCTGTCGTTGTAGGCAAACTCCGGTAAAGGCAAAAACTGATCCCACGAGCCTCCAAAGTCAATAACACAAGCTCGGAGCATATCCTCCAAAATCTGAATAGTACGCTCGGACTGCCCGTCTATCTGAGGATGAAATGTTGTGCTCAACTCGACCCGTGTGCCCAACTCACGCTGAACTGCCCTCCAGAAATGTGAGGTAAACTGCGTACCTCGACCAGAAATGATAGACACGGGCACACCATGAAGATGAACAATCTTCCGGATATAGATCTCTGCCAACCGCTCCGAAGAATAGGAAACTGCCACAGGAATGAAATGTGCTGACTTGGTCATCCTATCAACAATAACACACACTGCATCGAACTTCCTCTGAGTCCGTGGGAATCCAACAACGAAGTCCATAGTGATACGCTCCCACTTCCACTCAGGAATCTCAATCTTCTGGAATAAACCACTAGGTCTCTGATGCTCGTACTTTACCTGCTGACAATTCAATCATTGAGCCACATATGCAACAATATCCTTCTTTATCCTCCTCCACTAATAATGCTGTCGCAAGTCCTGATACATCTTAGCGGCGCCCGGATGAATAGAGTACCGGGAACTATGGGCCTCCTCTAGAATCAACTCTCGGAGTCCACCCACATTAGGCACACAAATACGATCATGCATCCTCAAAACTCCATCATCTCCCACTGTAACCTTCTTGGTATCACCGTGCCACACTGTGTCTCTAAGGACACACAAATGAGGATCATCATACTGTCGATCTCTGATACGCTCAAATAATGAGGAACGAGCGACTGTGCAAACTAATACACGGCTAGGCTCAGAAACATCCAACCTCACGAACTGATTGGCCAAAGCTTGAACATCCAAAGCAAGCAGTCTCTTACTGACCGGAATATACGCAAGACTGCCCATACTGGCTGACTTTCTACTCAAAGCATCGGCCACCACATTGGCCCTCCCCGGATGATATAAGATGGTGATATCATAGTCTTTCAACAGCTCCAACCACCTCCTCTGCCTCAAATTTAGTTCCTTCTGCTTTAACAAATACTGCAGACTCTTGTGATCCGTGAACACCTCACATGACACGCCATACAAATAGTGCCTCCAAATCTTCAGCGCGTGAATAGTGGCTGCTAACTCCAAATCATGAACTGGATAATTCTTCTCATGAATCTTCAACTGTCGTGAAGCATAAGCAATGACCTTGCCATCCTGCATCAACACCGCACCAAGTCCAATACGAGATGCGTCACAATAAACTGTATATGGCCCTGAACCTGTAGGCAATACCAACACCGACGCCGTAGTCAAAGTTGTCTTGAGCTTCTGAAAACTCGTCTCACACTTGTCCGACCACCTGAACTGGGCACCCTTCTGGGTCAACCTAGTCATCGGGGCTGCAATAGATAAAAACCCCTCCACAAACCGACGGTAATAGCCTTCCAAACCCAAGAAACTCCGGATCTCTGTAGCTAACACGGGTCTAAGCCAGTTCTTGACTGCCTCTATCTTCTTCAGATCCACCTGAATACCCTCTGCTGAAACAATGTGACCAAAGAATGCAACTGAACTCAACCAGAACTCACATTTCGAAAACTTAGCATACAACTGACTATCTCTCAGTTTGAAGAACAACTCTCAGATGCTGCTCACGCTCCTCCCGGCTGCGGGAATAGATCAAAATATCATCAATGAAGACAATCACGAATGAATCCCAATAAGGCTTGAACACTCGGTTCATCAAATCCATGAAAGTTGCTGGGGCATTTGTCAATCCGAATGACATCACCAAGAACTCATAATGCCTCCGAGTGCGAAAAGCTGTCTTAGGGACATCGGATGCCCTAATCCTCAACTGATGGTAGCCAGATGTCAAGTCAATCTTCGAAAATACCTTGGCACCCTGAAGCTGATCAAACAAATCATCAATCCTCGGCAATGGATATTTGTTCTTGATTTGTGACCTTGTTCAACTGCCAGTAATCTATGCACATCCTCATCGATCCGTCCTTCTTCTTAACAAACAATACCGGCGCACCCCAAGATGAGACACTGGGCCTAATAAAGCCCTTATCAAGCAAGTCTTGCAACTGCTCCTTCAATTCTTTCAACTCAGGCGGGGCCATACGATACGGCGGAATAGAAATGGGCTGAGTGCCCGGAGCCAAATCAATGCAGAAGTCAATATCCCTGTCGGGTGGCATACCCGGCAGGTCTGAAGAAAATACCTCAGAAACTCACGAACAACGGGCACAAAATCCATAGGAGGAACCTCGGCACTAGAATCACAAACATACGCCAAATAGGCCAAATATCCTTTATCAACCATACGCTAAGCCTTCATATATGAGATAACCCTACAGGTAGAATGACCAGGAGTCCCTCTCTACTCTAAACGAGGTAAACTCGGCAAGGCTAAGGTCACAATCTTGGCATGACAGTCCAAGATAGCGTGGTAAGGTGATAACTAGTCCATCCCCAATATGACATCAAAATCAACCATGTCCAAAAGTAACAAATCTACTCGAGTCTCAAGACCCCCAATCACAACTATACATGAACGATGGACATGATCTACCACAATAGAATCACCCACCGGTGTAGACACATATATAGGAGCACTCAAGGAATCACTAGGCATGACCAGATATGGTGCAAAATAAGATGACACATAGGAGTATATAGATCCTGGATCAAATAGAACTGAAGCATCTTTACTACAAACCAGAACAGTACCTGTGATAACTACATCGGAGGCCTCAGCCTCAGGCCTGGCTGGAAGAGCATAATATCGGGGTTGGGCCCCACCACTCTGAACTACATCTCTGGGACGGCCTCCTGCTGGCTGGCCTCCACCTCTAGCGGCCTAACCTCTACCTCTAATATCTCTACCTCCACCTCTAGCACCTCTACCTCCACCATTAGCTAGCTGAGCAGGCGGTGGGACACTTAGTGCCTGAATCATGGCACGGGAACCCTGATGCTGAGAGCTGCTCGGTGCTCGAGGGCAAAATCTAGCAATATGCCTCGTGTCGCCACAAGTATAACAAGCCCTCGGCTGCTGAGACTGCTGACCCTAACGGCCTGAATAACCACTCTGAAAACTCTAGAGCGAAGGTGCACTGATAGGAGCTGGCGGTGCACTGTAGGGCAACTGATCGAAATACTGCATATGAGAACCACGACCACTTGGAGCACCGTGAGAAGCCTGAAGCGCTGAATGAAACGGCCTGGAAGAATGGCCCCTACCAAAATAATCTCCGCCTCCAGATGAGGCACCAATGAACCTGCCCGAATAATGAGGCCTCTTGTCAGACCCCTGAGCACTCCCTTGTGATAGAACCATCTCAACTCTCCTGACCACATTGGCCGCATCCTGAAAAGAAATCTTTCTCCCCGTCTCCTTAGCCATCTGCAATCGAATAGGCTGAACGAGTCCCTCAATGAACCTCCTCTCTCTCTCTCTCTCTCTCTCTCTCTCTCTCTCTCTCTCAGTGGGAAGTATAAGAAGAGAATGACGGGCCAAGTCAATGAATCTCGTCTCGTACTGATTGACAATCATAGAACCCTGCTGGAGATGTTCAAACTACCTTCGATAGTTCTCCCTCTGAGTGATAAGAAGAAACTTCTCCAAAAATAGCTGAGAAAACTGATCCCAAGTCAAAGCCGGTGACCTAGCTGGTCTTGCCAAACAATGATCTCTCCACCAAGTCTTGGTGGATCCAGACAAACGAAAAGCAGCAAAGTTGACCCCATTGGTCTTCACTATCCCCATGTTCCGTAGAACCTCATGACAGCTGTCCAAATAACCCTAGGGATCCTTAGAAGATGTACCACCAAAAGTAGTAGTGAAGAGCTTGGTGAACCTGTCCAATCTCCACAAGGCATCAGCAGACATATCTGGCCCCTCTCCGGTCTATGCCACAACACCGGGCTGAACTACCCCAACTGGCTAAGCTGCTGGGGTCTGAAACTGGGGAGCCATCTGCTCCAGAGTGCGAGTAGCAGGAGTCTGGGCTCCTCCTCCAGCCTGAGAGATGCCTGGTGCTACAGGAAGCAAGCCTGCCTGGTTGACACTCTCCATAAGACCCACTAGACGGACCAGAGCATCCTGAAGTACCGGGGTGGCGATGAACCCCTCTGGGACCTGAGCTGGTCCTGCTGGAACAGTTTAGGCTGGAACCTCATCGTCGAACTCAACCTGAGGCTCCGCCGCTGGCGCTGCTACTCGAGCTCTGGGTTGAGCCCTGCCTCTGCCTCGGGCCCTAGCACGGCCTCGACCTCTGCCCCTTGCAGGAGCTGCTACTGGGGGCTCGGGCTGCTTGTCAGGTGATAAAGCGGTAGTGTTCTCACCATCTGCGAAAGAACATAGTGGAAGTTCAATTAGCATTGAGAAATCAAGTCGCACGACAGGAAAGAATAGATGTGAAGTTTTTCCTAACTCTGTAACCTCTGGGGGATAAATACAGACGTCTCTGTACCGATCCCTCAGACTCTACTAAGCTTGTCCGTGAAGTGTGAGACCTAAGCAACCTAGAGCTCTGATATCAACTTGTCACGACCCGGATTTCCCACCCTCAGGAGTCGTGATGGCGCCTACTCATGAAAGCTAGGCAAGTCGAGTATTATAGATTCATTAACCTTTTTGCTTAGCCTTTTTAACAGTTCAATATAATAGGTGATCAACAGCGGAATAATTATAATAAACAGAAATGCGGAAGACGAAAACTAATAGTTTAGCCATATACTAGTGCAGAATCCAACATACAACTCTACCCAGAATTTGGTGTCACAATGTCACGGACTATCTACGAATACTACAAACAGTGGTCTGAAAGATAAATACCAAGATGTCTCTGAAATACATAAAAGAAACAGAATGAAAAGATAGAAGGAGACGCCAAGGTCTGCGGACACCTACAGGACTACCTCGGGTTTCCGCCACTGGACTGAAGGCAGCAACCTCACTGTGGTCCAAAAGTTGCAGCACCGGGATCTGCACACTGTGCAGAGTGTAGTATCAGCACAAGCAACCCCATGTGCTGGTAAGTGCCTAGCCTAACCTCGGCGAAGTAGTGACGAGGCTAGGACAAAACTACCAAATAAACCTGTGCAGTTATATCATATACAACAAGTAATAATGACAGAAACTAGCAGTTAAAGATGGGAAGGGGAAACATGCTCGGGGAAATATCATGTACAAATCGAAATTTAGTAAAGAAACATACGGAACACCAAAATTCAACTATAAGCAAGAATAAGGAAAACAAAGACAAATGCACGGCATCACCCTTCGTGCTTTTACACTCTTCCTTACCCAAGAAACAATCACAAAGCAATACTGGCAAGGGAATCACTAAAGTCACAATAGAATCCTGGCAAGGGAACAATAGTATATCGATAATATCCCGGCAAGGGAAATAATATCATGAGTAATAACATCCCGGCAGGGGAGACAAAATCATAAACCTCTTCTCTTTTCCACAAATTACTTCACAACTCACTTCTCAACTTAAGCCAATGCTCTACAATATTCAATTACCAAGAATACTTCCATAAGCCTTGTTCAACATTAGAAATCATCATATTAAGCATGGACAATACAAAACGGAGTCACATCAATCATAGTATAAGACTCACGGGCATGCTTGACACCGACGTATAGATACTCGTCACCACACCTATACGTCGTACTCAACAATTAACACATAGCAAAGAAGACACAACTCCTAATCCCTCAAGCTAAGGTTAGACCAAACACTTACCTCAATGCCACGAACACAATTTAAGCCTCAACTACCGTTTTACCTCTCTATTCCACCACCAATTCGCTTGTATCTAGCCACAATTTACTTAATGATATCAATAAATGCTAAATGAGTCAATTCTAATGCATGAAAATAGGTTTTCTAATGATTTCCCCAAAAAGTCAAAAATCGACCCCGGGCCCACATGGTCAAAACCCGAGGTTCGAACCAAAACCCGATTACCCATTCACCCACGAACCCAAATATATAATTTGCTTTGAAATCGGACCGCAAATCGAGGTCCAAATTCCCAAAAATTAAAAATCCTAAGTTCTACCCAAAAACACACAATTCCTCCATGATAACCCTTGATTTTGAGTTGAAATCATGTAAAAAGATGTTATAGATTGGAGAAAATGAGTTAGAAACGACTTACAATTGATTTGGAAAAGAACTTTTCTTTAGAAACAAGGCCTCGCATTTGCGAACATGGGCATTGTCTGCTAACCTCGCAATTGCGAACAAGTTGTCCCAATTGCGATACTGGCCCTCCCCTATGACTTCGCATTTGCGAAGGAAGGCTCGCAATTGCGAACACTGGCAAGCCTGGGCTTTCTTCGCAAATACGATAAAGCCCTCGCAATTGCCAAGCTTGTTGGGCTCGCAATTGCGAAGCCTGATCTCGCAATTGCGAGATCAGAGCCTACAGCACAGCTGAACCTGCAACAACCATTCCTCTAAGTCCAATTTCACTCCGTGGCCTATCCAAAACTCACAGAGCCCTCTGGGCTCCAAACCATACATGCACGCATGTCTAAAAACATCATACCGACTTGCTCATGCGATCAAACCATCAAAATAACATCAACAACTATGAATAAATCCTCAAATTCATGAAATCACTCAAGAACATCAAAATTACTATTTTCTCAACTATAGGCCCGTTTTATGCCAAACCAATTCCGATCTTTACCATCAACTTAATTATTATTTTAAACTTGTACCGGGCTCCGGAACCAAGATACGGGCCGATACCATCAAGAAAATGCATCAATTAACTTCTAAAAACCTTTATATTTTCCAGCAAATAATTTTCTTTAAAAAATTTATTTCTCGGACTTGGGACCTCGAAATTCGATTCCGGGCATATGCCCAAGTCCCATATTCTACTATGGACCCTAAGAGACCGTCGGATCACGAGTCCGGATCCGTTTACCAAGAATGTTAACCAAAGTGAACTTTAATCAATTTTAAAAGCTAATTTCCTTATTTTACTTAGATTTCACATAAAAGATTCCCGGAAATGCGCCCGGACTGCACACACAAATCGAGGTAAGACAAAAAGAGATTTTTAAGGCCGCGGAACACAGAATTTACTTTCAAAACGAGTTATGACCTTTTGGGTCATCACAAAAAAGTTGTTGAAAGAAATATTTTGAAGAAGAAGCTTGTTGATGGTGAGTCTGGTGCTGCTATTGATGCCAGAACTATTGCAACATTGAGCAAAATCGTAGCCCATCAGTGGATGTTAATTCGTGTCTTATGAGGATGCTTGGTTGGATTCGTTGCATTATGATTGTTGTTGTGAAGTATGAATCTATTTATCTAAATAATTTTGGGAATGAGAAAGCTGATGTGGCATGCCTCAAATGCCACCATCTCTATTTTTCTTTTTTCCTGATTTTTTGATTTTTTCCCCCCTTATTTAAATGCAATTACTTAATTATTAGAAATTTTTCCCTATATATCATTATGAGTCTTAAATAAGGGGAGAGAAATATAATTATGAGTTAATAGTAACCATTCCAAATTAAAAACAGATTTTTTTCACTTCTCCAGCCATTAAAAGTAATTACTATACAATTATGTGTATTAAATTGTATCTAATTTATTATTTTACTGTTTGGCCTTTCAATTCCTTACTTGACATACAGCCAATTTCCAATCAATCTTTCTCTATATATATATATAGTGGTCATTGGTTTCATCTCAACTACATTGTAGTAAGTTTCTAAATTATTTTTTTGTTACTATATATGTTGAAATACCAAATAGTTTCAACAAATGTTCATGTAAGCACATGTATACTAAGACGATGATGATAATGTCATAAATATCTCTATCAAATTTCAAGCGTAGGCGGGCAAGTTTGGCCAGCTTTTGTTTGATGGAGTTGATCCAATATTTTACTTTGTGTTGTATACAACTTTTACTTCAAAGTAATGTTTCTTGCTTCCTTTTTTGGGGCGGTTGTCTATGGATCATGGGTATTGCAATGGTGATAGTGGTGACACAAGTATTTTTCTAATTATTATTATTATTATTATTATTATTATTATTATCATTATTATTATTATTATTTACAAAGTAGAAAATATGTTTTAAAAGTTGTTTTTATTTTGCTGAATTTTACTAAAAGATTCCTTGGTCATCGTGTGAAGAATACGGCTTGTATCAGATTTATAGAAAAATCACGTTACACTACTCTAAAACCAAATAGATGTTACTATGTCAATTTTTTTTTATGTTTCCTCTCATTTACCCAATTAAAGGGTGTGTGACATCTCTTATTGGCCAATATTTTATATTTAGAAGTGTATACAGTGTGACTACGAAAAACAGATCAAATGATGCAAAAATATTTTTTCCTCTTTAATATTCTTTTATAGAGCCATTCATGTTACTTAAAAGAAATTTATAAAGGAAGGTAGGACTAAGTAGAAAAGGGGACGAAAGTAACTAGAGAGATCAAGGAATTGAAAATCTAAAAAAAGATAAAACAGTAAAAGAAAAAGAAAAATCTAGAGGAAGAATGGCAAGAAAATACATGAGTAACGATTGTTGTTGTAGTATTCTTACTTTTCATTTCATGTTCTTTTAATTTACTCTCTCCGGTTCACAATAACTGACCAGTTTCCTTTTAGTACGTCCATTAAGAAAATGCTAAATCCTATACAAAAATACCTAGTATTACTAAACTACCCTTATTAAATATTGGTCACATAGTTATAGTGAGGAGTGAGAAAACTTTTTAGGAATATGCACATAAGGTTAAAAGAGTAAAAACAAATTGAATTTTTTCTTGATTACATAACTGGACACTTATTTTGGACCAAAATGAAAAAGTAAGCTGGTCACTTATTATGAACCGGAGGGAGTATAAATTTTAGAAAATCAAATACTACTATTAGAGAATGGACGAAGACAAATATCTGATACATTCGTGTATTATATATTAAACTAAGAATTATGTATTAAAATCACATCACCACACAAAAGTACAAATTTCATTGAACTTCTTTTTTTTTCTTTTACCAAAAAATTCTGACAATGAAAATGCAATTCACTAAGCTCAAATTCTAATAAGAATTATATATTTGTGACTTGATCAATATATAGAAATATTTTGTATATGTTTATTAATAAATAAAAATTATTATTCTATTCGGATTGAATTTATAAATAAGATTATTAAATCCAATAGAATTTTATGAAACCGCGCGAAGCCCGGGGAAATTCTCTAGTTTAGGATGTAATTGTAGTTAATCTGTGTAATATATTATTTCGTGTAGTGTATTTTGTTGAATAGTTATAAGGATTGTAATGATTTTGCTTTCCTTCTAATGTCTTAGAAAAATGTTTGTATGTTGATTTAATTTCCTTAAAGTTGCTGGAATACACAAGTACGGAAAGAACTTATTTCTAATAGAATTCATTCACATATTGCTAGTCTATTTAATTTGTTGGACATACTAGTACTGGAAAGTGATTGAACTTTTTTAAGAAAGGTGCTAGAAATTCAACCTTTCCCGTTAACAGCTCTGTCTACATAAATCCTCAATGCTCCTATGAAATTGCCATGAAAGTTAAAAGGATAAAATGTTACATTTCCATTGTTAAAAATTGAAGATCTTAATCTCATATAATATCACAACATAACATGAATGACCCTCTTTTGTTTTCTTCGTTCAGTTAAAACTAACAATTTCGTCACGGAAATTGGTGACCAAGAAAAGGGGAAAAATAAAAAATTTCAGGAGAACATAAAATAATAGAAATACCATAATTACACACAACATAAACAAGATACTAAATGGAGATTGTACATCCAGGATGACACATTAAATTCAACCAGAATAGCTGTCATAACCATTATAATTGGTTAACCATAAATAGCAAGATTAAAGTTTCAAAGCTACCTAAAACCTGTAGGTGGTGAACCCCAAAAAGTACAAGTTGCAGCCATATTAAATCACAAAAAACACAAGTTTTAGCTACTTGAAATCATAAAAAGTACAAGTTTCAGCCATATTTCAATAAGAAAACCACAAGATATTCAAAAAGCATCCATTGTGACTACATTATGCAAATGCTCCCTTCCCTTTGCCTTCCATACTTTTGATTCTTTTGTTTCGTCTTTCTTCTTGAAGTTGGCTTAATGCCATTGCCCTTTTCCCTTCCATGTGCACTTGATTGGCGAATAAGGCAGATTAGTTAGATTTGCAGCACCAATGTGATCTCCCCTAAACTGAATCTTCCTTGTATTAGCCCTTGCCACAGGTGCAACAGGATTTGTCTTCCTTGGTTCCAGCCATGTTTGTGTCTCAGACACAACCGTTGGTCGCAAGAGAGGGTTTTCTTCATTCTCAACTTCTGGACCATATGCAAACGACTATTTTATTCCAGTTTGAGTGTCAAACACAGATGCAAATGATTACTGTGTTCCAGCATCCAAATGATCTTCATAAGGAACACTTTGTGTACGACCCAAATCGGAGGGCCACGACTAGCACCGGGTGCCTACTCAAACGAGCACCACGTACCTTATCCTTTTTTACTATAAGACTCGTCACGGGCCATGATAGGCCACATCTATATATATAATTAACAATATTAGAACTTAACTCACATAACTAATTCAAAAAGATTTACATAAATACATAGGGGCCGACAAGGCCTTTGACATGTCATACCTAAAACTATACACATGACACTGTCTGCAAAACCTCTAAGAAAACATGACCATAATATATAAGTCGGGACAGGGTTCCCGGCATCCTCATATAACAAAATAACATATATGAAATGTGACTCGGCAATACTCCAGGAAGATGTGGAGCTCACCAACCAAAAGCTGATATCTGGAGGCAGCCTACAGTGGATAATCCTCACCTCGCCTATCTACACCTGCGTGGCATGAAACACAACGCCCCAGAAAAAAGGGACGTTAGTACGAAGAATGTACCGAGTATGTAAGGCAGAAATGATACGTAGTAATAAGATACTATCTCGATGAGAGATAAGAGTCAACTTATAACCTCTGACTTGGCGCTGAGGGCCATAACATATAGAATAAGGCCCATCTCTTATATATAAACAAAACTACAATATAATAGTTCTGATTACATCATTCTCGTGACGTTAACTGCCCAACTGATCAGCGGTAACTATCCGACCGGCCGTAGCTCGGTGGTAAATGCATAACTACCCAACCGGTGGCAAATAATAGTACATAACTTCCCAACCGGTGATAACTGCCCAACCGAAACTTAGACATGCTTGAATATCACTTTACAGGAATGAATAATATAAACATCCTTAACTGCTAAGAGTAGAACCATTTATGGAATAATATTACGTTTACGTATCATTACTTGGATCATGCCAAAAGGAAAGAAGGGATAACCTTAACATACCTTAATTCCTCATAAGAACTCGAGAAGGTCGTAGATGAACATTCAAACTTGGATCATATTCCAAAAATTATCCTCAAGGTGTTGGCATGAATTTCCCAAAAATGAATGAGTTAATCCTTAACTAAGGGTGCTGAACAATTTTTAACTCCTTCTTCACCACCAATGAAGGGTGAATGTTATAATAGCCTTTCCAAAAATGAGAGCAAAAGGTCTATAATGTTTGGCTTCCACCTAGCCATGTATTGGCGGTGGGAGTCCTACATTTATGACAAATAGTGCTTACTAAGACAAAAGACATACACCACATGCTTATCCCCACATTTAAGTACTTAATGTATATAAAATTTATTTACTTTATTATTCCATCTTTAACCAATTAGCCATACAAAGATTTCTATGTCTCAGTTCACTTATATACTAGTATACTTCATATACCTTACTATCATTGTCATGTGGTATAGCACTAATCCATAAATACGGTGTATTATGGCTTGAATCGTATTATTTTCCAAATCGACAACCTTCAGCGAAACTCGTTTTCTTTGATTCGTTTACCCTTTAACCTTCACGGCACTTACTTATCACTTGTTATAAATAGCATAAATGCTTATAACCTCAAGATAATCTCATCCCCGAATCTACGTCGATTAACTTACGATGAAACTTTAACGTACGAAACTCGGGATGTAACATCCTTCCTCCCTTAGAAACATTCATCATCGAATGTTTAAACTTACAAGATGTACATAACATACTCGTCAATTATAAATGTGTATATATATATATATATATATATATATATATATATATATATATATTCCTGGGCTATACTCCAATGAAACAAATATCATGCTCTTACGGGGTCTGGACATCGTGCCTCCATAAAACTACTTCCTAATCCATTCGTCACCTAGGATTCTGTTAATCTATCTCCTAGGCGCTGACACCTACTAGATGTAATCTTAATAACCGGGTTCATAACTTTCTATTCCATTATACTAAGTTTCCCAAAATCTTGCGTACTATATGTTGTTTCCTCCCTCGGGCATTAGAGCTATCAGAGTTCTAACTTCTAAATGTCCTAGGTTACTCCCCAGTCCTCTCTTAGTCCACTATCCTCGGGTTCTTACTTTGCTTTCAAGCTAGCCTTGGTTTCCCTTAACCCTTCAGACGTAATTCCAACTCACTCTTATATAATCATATTAACTGGGCAATTTACAATAATAAGATCGAACATTACCCATAGTCACAGTACCTAACACATCATCCGGTGTAGCCTCTGGGTCCTGATGACCTGCCAAAGCATACATGTGGTTCTGACTACCGCCGGAGCTAGATGCTCCACCCTGCCTCTACCTCTACCAGTTGATGCCCGAGGGCCTCACACTAGAGGGCGTACTAAAGAGGAGGAGACTGTTATAGATATGGTGGCCTGAACCATCCCGCTTCTGTCATTCATAGGACAATCCCTCATGTAATGACTAGGGTCTCCATAGGTATAGCATACATTAGATCCCTGACGACATTGTCCATAATGAACTCTAGCGCATTGACTGCACCGCGGAGGAGGCGCCCTCATGTGTGCTGAATCCCTCCAATTCTGAAAACCTAAAATTCTCGAGCCCTAACCTGATTCAGAATAGACAGATCCCTCATAATACGGCATCTGCAACTGTCGGACACTATCAACAGGATATGGTGGCATAGGATCGCCTGAAAAATCTTCAGCTTGTCTAGTAGACCTAGCCTGGATGCGAGAAATATCCATAATATCGAGCAAAGTGGCCGTACAACAGTTATTAATCAGGTGCCACCCAAGTCCTACCACAAACCGATGCACTCGGTCACTCATTTCAGCCACAATCGAGGGGGCTTACCTCGCCAAGTAATCAAATTGGAGACTATACTCCCGCACACTCATATTACCTTGTTTAAGAGCCAAGAACATGTCTACCCTCGCCTGAGGAATCTCTGCCGGCAAGTAATGACACAAGAAAACCCCTGAGAACTCTACCCATACTGCTGGAGATGCATTTGTCCCTCTAGACAATTCCTAAGTTTCATACCACTGAACCTCAACATCCCGCAATCGGTAAGAGGCCGACTCTACTGACTCAGTGTTTGATGCATGCATCACCCTCAAAGTCCTCTGCATCCTATCAATAAAGTTTTGCGGGTCCTCATCCTTGTTGGATCCGATAAACACTGGAAGGTACAGGTTGATAAAGTCTCGAACTCTCGCGCTAATAACCCTGTCGACATAACCAACACTTGTACCTACCTGACGCTGAGCCTGAGCGGCCACCAATCTAGCCAACAACCGTACTGCACTCTGCATATCCATATCCTCATCATGAGCAATAGGTGGAGGTACTGGGTTCCTCCTCTTCTCCTCGGGTGCTGGCGAATTCAGAGAACTATGCGAGGGTGTCAAACTTCCCCTTAGGGCCTCACTCTGGCCCTCACTAGACATTGTTGCTCTACTCATGCCCTCATCTGCCACTGCTTACCCTTTTGACTAGCTGTAGCTTTCCTGGCCATAGGCATCGCTGTATATATAAAACAAGTCAAAGGTCAAGGGCTTTATTCCCAACGACTCTGCTCTATTGCATGCTCTAATATCAAGAAGGAAGGGTAATCGGTCCCTAAATGCCCTGTAGTTTCATGTTTATACAACATGGTGCACAACACATTTATAAATAAGACTCTACTAGACACGGCTTGCAGACAACGCTAGGATAGATCCGTTCTGATACCATGTTTGTCACGACTTAAATTGGAGGGCCACGACTGGCACCCGGTGCCTTCTCAACCGTGCGCCATGTATCTTATCCTTTTTTACTATAAGACTCATCACATGCCATGATAGGCCACATCTCTATATATATATATATAATTAACAATATTAGAACTTAAATCACATAACTAATTCAAAAAGATTTATATATATACATAGAGGCCAACAAGGCCGTTGACATTTTATACCTAAAGTTATACACATGACACTGTCTGCAAAACCTCCAAGAAAACATGACCATTATATATCAGTCGGGACAGGGTTCCTGACATCGTCATATAACAAAATAAAATATATAGAATGTGACTCGGCAATACTCCAGGAAGATGTGGAGCTCACCAACCAAAAGCTGATATCTGGAGGCAGCCTGCAGTGGATGATCCTTACCTCGCCTATCAACACCTGCGTGGCATGAAACACAGAACCCCAGGAAAAGGGACGTCAATACGAAGTATGTACCGAGTATGTAAGGCAGAAATGAAACGTAGTAATAAGATATTATCTTGGGGAGGGATAAGAGTCAACTTATAACCCTCTGACTTGGTGCTGAGGGCCATAACTTATAGAATAAGACCTATCTCATTATAAATAAAACTACAATATAATAGTTATGATTACATCATTCTCGTGACGTTAACTGCCCAACTGATCAGTGGTAACTGCCCGACCGGCCGTAGCTCGATGGTAAATGTATACCTGCCCAACCCGTGGTAAATAATAATACATAACTGCCCAACAGATGCTAACTGCCCAACCGGCCTTAGCACGGTGGTAAATGAAGATGCATGTATCACTATATTATAAACATTAACATCTTTATTAAATACCTCAATAGAAACTTAGGAACATACTTTGACATGCTTGAATATCACTTTACAGGAATTAATAATATAGACATCCTTAACTGCTAAGAGTAGAACAACTTATGGAATAACATTACATTTACGTATCATGCTTGGATCATGCCAAAAGAAAATAAGGGATAGCCTTAACATACCTTAATTGCTCATAAGAACTTGAGAAGGTCGTAGATGAACATTCAAACTTGGATCATATTCCAAAGAATTATCCTCAAGGTGTTGGCATGAATTTCCCAAAAATGAATAAGTCAATACTTAACTAAGGGTGCTGAACAATTTTTAACTCCTTCTTCACACCAAATGAAGGGTGAATGTTATAATAGCCTTTCAAAAAATGAGAGCAAAAGGTCATTAAATGTTTAGCTTCCACCTAGCCATGTCTTGGCGGTGGAAGTCCTACATTTATGACAAATAGTGCTTACTAAGACATGATATACGCCACATGCTTATCCTCACATTTAAGTACTTAATCTATATAAAATTTGTTTACTTTATTATCCCATATTTAATCAATTAGCCACATAATAATTTTTATGTCTCATTTCACTTAAATACTAGTATATTTCATATACTTACTATCATGGTCATGTGGTATAACACTAATCCATAAATACGGGATATTATGGCTCGGATCGTATTATATTCCAAATCGACAACCTTCAACGAAAATCGTTTTCTTTGATTCGTTTACCCTTTAACCTTTACGGTACTTACTTATCGCTTGTTATAAATAGCATAAATGCTTATAACCTCAAGATAATCTCATCCCCAAGTCTACGTCAATTAACTTACGACGAAACGTTAACGTACGAAACGAGGGATGTAACACTTTGGTTATCATTACCAACTGAGCTTTGGCTTTGATTTTGACAACAACCTTTCACTTTCCTCTGTTGTGATGTCTTTCCGATGAAGTTATTCTGTTAAATTTGAAAAAGACAAATATTAATCAAACACTTAAACACTAAGTTTATCCTAAGCTCTATATAAATGATTTACCTTGTAACATCTTCTTGCATTGTGGTTATTTTTACCACATTTGCTGCATGTGACTGGAAGACCCGTTCTAGAAGCACTCCATTTTTTGCCTCATCTGGTTAACACCTTTCTCTTTCATGCCTCATCTGGCTCCCCATTTCTCTTTACCTTGAGCCTTCCAACCAATTTCACAACTTCTCGTGGTTTTATATGTTGTGGAGGATCCATTTTCCAAAATTCTTTCCCTTTCACGGGAAGCAAAGTGTGCCTATATGTCCTTAAGTTAACTTCTCTACTGTAAAACCAATTAATTTCAGTCAGGGGTTCCACTTTCCTATGTTCCAATGCTTTGATAACATAAGGGCATGGTATTCCACTCAACTCCCATAGCCTACAAGTGCATCTCTTGAAATCAAGGTTGACAATATGTGTATCTTCATCCTCAGCTATCTCATAGCCATAATCACCATTAAACACAACTATACAACCTTGTGCAATTACCCTGTAGTCATTGTATAGCCTCAAACATTGTGTACTGAAATCATCATTCCATCTCCTCAACATTCTTTCATTGTTAGCCAACATTTCTATTACCTTGACTCTGATTTCCTCTAGCATTATGATAAATGGTTTGTGTCTTGCCTCCAGGTTCCATGAGTTAAAAGACTCGGTCAAATTATTGTCTTATGTTCTTGCACTGAGTGTCAGAATATGCTCTACACCAAGCTTTTGGAGGATATTTGACCAAGTCCCTTGCACTATCTTCATCAAGCTCTCCCAAGCTTACCAAATGATCCTTAAATTCCTCTTCATAGGTGCTCCAGGCACACCACCACAATAGTTTGTTCATTTTACCACTTCTCCATCTCTTACACTGATTGGCTTCAATGTGCCTCACAGAACCTTTTATTTTCCTCAGGCAGTACAACACTAACACCATTAACAAACCCTACCATAAATCAGGAAAAAACACAATTAGTTAATACAAAATAAATAATCAGAAAACATAAACATAAATTCTAGAAAGGTTAGCCTTTTGCTTGTCTAATGTGAATATCACTCCAGTACCATCTTTCTATTCCAAAGACATTTTTTAAAGAGCTCCAAAAATCGACTCCAAGTTCTGCTGGTTTCCTTGTCCACCCCTGCCCAAGAAAGTGGATAGAACTAGTTCATACAATCTTGCCCTGTGGCAACCAATAGCAGACCTTCAAAAAAGTACCATCCAAGACTATTAGTGGTCTTAATCCATCTTTCCATCCATGATTCATAGCTTGGAAGCATATGTAAATCCTCAAAAATCTTCTCTTCCCTTCAGCCAAAGTATCCTTTGATATGTTAATGACTACATCATTGAATACAGTCAAAATCAGAGGCCTCCGATTTATAGGATCGAGGATCCATCATGTAAGGCCCCGTGAAAATTTATACTCAAAACCCGAGAGCTCGTGGTGCCAAATTAGTAATACGTTTTAGGGAATAAAAGTTAAGGAATAATGTTTTCAAGAAAGGTGCGTTTATGCGGTCGCATAGTAGCTATGCGGACCGCATAGTCGTTGCAGAGTCAGACAGTTTGATGGTTAGTTTTGAGGTCAACTATGCGGCCCACTATGCGATCGCATAATCAATATGTGGGGCCGCATATTCATCGCATAATCCCCTTGAAATTTTTGCGAGGGGCTGTTCTGCGGTGCATTATGCGACCGCAAAATAGGTATGCGGACCGCATTCTTGTCGCATACCCGGGCAGTTTGTTCGGGTTTTTGAAGCCATTTTTGTGGTCCCTTTTGCGGGCCGCATGTCCATTATGCGATCGCAGACTATGTCAGGGCTCCTATTTTCTGACTTTTAAAACCCGACCCCATCCCATTAAAAACACCCCATCCGACCCTTTGTATGTTATTTTACTGCAAATAGAGTGAGAGAGGAAGTTCTAGAGAGAGAGGGAGTGATCTTCATCAAGTCCCCAATCAATTCTTGCCCCAAATCCTTGAAGATTGACAAGTGAAATTACTAGGTCTTCACCCTAAGAGGTAAGAACTTGTGCCCTAATCTATAATTTCAAAATTTCTATAAAAATATGATTAGCAAGTGAGTTCATAGGTATAAAGGTTGATAATCTTGCATGCATGAGTGACAATAGAGAATGGGGAGGTTGTGAACTAAAAAGATAGCAATTGGGGTGTAAGATGATGAAAATCTTTCACAAAAAGGGGTCCTAAGATCACCATGCACACTTAGTGCTTGCTAATATGCTCAATAAGCTAGAACCTTAATCATGTCTCTAATTCTTGGTTCAACTTGCAATTTTCATAAAATAGATCGAAGTTGCTAGGAAATTTCGGAACTTATTGTAAGGATTTAAGGGAAAGCTCTATTGAGGTATGTATGGCTAAAACCCCCTCCTCATAGAAATTGAGCTTCCATGGTGTCCGTGCAAATGTTGTAAGTCCGAAATTTGATTGATGTAGTACTTGTTATGTCAAATGAATTGATGTTGTGAAAATGTATGTGGAAGGTGCTTCTCCATGTGTTTAATGTGCTATTCTTTGTAAAATTGAGGATGTGTAGAGAACATGAGCTATGTGCTAAATGCCTAAATTTCAAGTCGAGGTTACATTGTGATTAATATGCCAAACTAGGTGAATTCCTCTCTATGCTTATGCCTTGAATTGCTTTTGCATGTGCCTATGATCTGAAATGGCAAGGTTAATGTTGAAAATGGGAATAATGTGAAACGTGAGTTATGGAATGTGGCCTAGTGCCAAGTATGATGTGGTAATTGTGGCCCCAAGTGACGATGAACTAATACATGTGAAACCAAAAATGGAAGTGAGATGATTAACGGAAAAAGGTAACATCTTGGTGAGACGGCTTAACCGATCGGGCTGTGATCGGACGCATGTTACACCCACATGGTGGTATTGTATTGATAACTGAAACTGGAAAGTGAGAATGAAATAAGGGTAATGTCTTGGTAAGACGGCTTAGCCGATCGGGCCGTGATCGGACTCCGCTCAAGAAAGCGGTGGTATTGTGAATGATGATGCAACAATATGGAATGCCCAACCTAAAATTACGGAAACTATGTGAAAACTATGTGAACCTTTTATATTGCCAACGTGGTGATTGTTTGAAGCTTTGTAGTCCTTATGATTTCTTTTTACTCTTGTATAGTTGTTCTTTCTAACAGGATGGTGTTTAGTTATACATACTAGTACTATTCCATGGTACTAACGCCCCTTTTTCCGGGGACGCTACATTTTTGAATGAATGTAGGTGGCTCCATAACGGACAATGACGATCGCGCGTAGTGGTGTATCCTCCTCTCAAAGTCTTTGTGAGCCTCTTTCTCCTTCAAGGGGTTATGTTGTACATCTTTTGTTGCAGACTTCCACTTTTGAGGTATAGCCGGGGCCTTGTTGCCGGCGTTGTCATAATTTATCTTTTGTATTCTTAGAGACTCCGTTGACGTTTGTGTGGGTTATGTTCGGATGTCGGATAGGTCAATGTTCTGTATAGTAATTTTGAACTTTAGTTCTTCTAAACTTTAACTGTATGAAATCTTGAAAACTTAACCATGGTTTAAGGTTTGTGACATGAAAATGGATTAACAATGTTGAATGTACGATTTTCGCTATTGTCCAAATAAATGAATTGGGTAGGAAGTGTTAAAAAGGCTTGCTCAGTTGGGTTCACTCGATTAAGCGCTGGTTGCGCCTCCCGAGGTTGGGGCGTGACACGTCATAGGCCTCGGTTCTGGAAAGGTCGAGTTCGAGATCAGTGGACCAAAGCTCGAAGACGGAGTGCAATGCTGGGAGATAGGAGTACGAGGAATACCAGGATCGAGTATACTCGACCCCGAAATAGTACCGTTAGGAATTCGTAACAGAATGAGCTAGATTCCTGCCAAGTACCCATAATCATGGCGCAAATCTCGGAATAAGATTGTACGATTCCGTACTAGGTGGTTAGATATCTGAATCAAGAATATTCCCTACTGTAAATAAAAATATTCCTTATTTAGGGTTCCCCTATTATATAAAGGGGACCCCAATCATTTGTAACATCATCTGATCACTAAGAAAAGAATATACTCTCTACCTTTTGCCTACTATTCATCAGCATTGTCCTAGCTCTACTGTTCTTACTGTACTTCCCTTATTTTATTGCTATTAGCCTGCCTCGAGGTCACTACTGCTGAGTTACGTTGGTTTGATTCACTAATCTCTTTTATCTTTACTTCTTATTTCTTGATTATTAATTGGTATTGAATTAAATCACATATCTTTAAAACCACAAATCAAATTTAATTGTTACTCGTATTTTTGAGGTAAATAGTTTGGCGCCCACCGTGGGGATAAAGATAATCGTGATTATTTCTTTACTGATTCTTATTACACACGTTATTTTTACACTTTTTCTTGTCAAGAATTTTTGATTTTCAGGCTAAAATATTTCTAGCTCATAAAATGTACTTTTCATGACAACGAAGGTCTTGGTGAGAACAACAATGTAGGGGTCGGTGTACCACCGATAAACCCTAGGGAAGTGCCAAAAGTGGGATTTGTTGATGTTGGTTCTCATATTGCTATAAATACCAACTTAGGCACAGACCTCGAAAGGAGTGTATGCAGGGAAGCTCGACCAGGGGACCAAGGAACACCAGGAATAGGAGGTGGGGAGTCAGCCTCCAAGTCATATTCGAGATGCTGCAGGCTCAGCAAATTGCTATCGCTCAACTTCAAAGTAAAAGTAAGACTCCAAGTGTAGTTGAACATGAAAACAATCGACGTGATGAACCAACACCAGAAAGGTCAAATGAAAGTGGCTCAAGGACTGACCCCACGATTATGAAGATGCTCGAAGAGCTCACCAAGAGGATCGAGTCCAGAGAAAAGAAAATTAAAGACAATGATAAGAAGGTGATATAACTCCCGTGTAGACCAGATACCGGGGGCACCTCAAGTGTTGAAAGGATTAGATGCCGAAAAATTCATACAAAAACCGTTCCCCCAAAGTGCGGCGCCGATGCCTATTCCTAAAATGTTTTGCATGCCAAATATACCCAAATATAATGAAACAACCGACCCTAACAAGCATATTACTTCATACACTTACGGGATCAAAGGAAATGATTTGAATGACGCCGAGATTGAATCAGTCATGTTGAAAAAGTTCGGAGAAACATTGTTAAAAGGAGCCATGATTTGGTACCACAATTTGCCTCCTAACTCAATCGACTCATTTGCTATGTTAGCAGACGCCTTCGTGAAAGCACATGCCGGGGCCATAAAGATGGCCACGAGGAAGTCAGACGTCTTCAAGATAAAACAAAGGGATGACGAGATGTTGAGGGAGTTCGTGTCAAGGTTTCAGATGGAAAGAATGGAATTACCACCGGTCTCCGATGACTGGGCAGTACAGGCCTTTATGCAAGGTTTGAACGAACGGAGCTCANAAAAGTAATAATTGCGCTTCCCGCCCACCCCCACCCCCCACCCCCCATCCCCTCTTTTCTGTCTCCACTTTCTTTAATCTGTTAGAAAAGTTATGTCCCTTCCCTTTGGATTTGGTCTGTCATTTTTTCATTTCCGATTTGATGAATATATTGCATCATGCATATGTTGTACGGTCATAATCGCATGCCTCCGATTATAGGCTCGAGGGACCGAGGTCGGGCGAGGTCGAGTTCGAGCTCGAGGGACCAGACCCGAGTTTGAAGATAGAGCACGATCCGTACAGAGGCCGAGTATGCTCGACCCCGAGATAGTACCATTATGAGTTTGTAACAGAATAAGCTATATTCCTGCCACGTTCCTATGATCATGGCACAAATTCCGGAATAGGGTTGTACGATTCCGTACTAGGCGGTTAGACAGCTGTACCAAGAATATTCCTTACTGTAAATAGAAATATTCCTTATTTAGGGTTCCCCTATTATATAAAGGGGACCCCAATCATTTGTAACGACACATAATCACTGAGAAAATAATATACTCTCTGCCTTTGTCTACTGTTCATCAGCATTGTCCTTTAGCTCTACTGTTCTTACTTTACTTTTCTTACTGAATCGTTCTTGTTGTTCTAAGCCCAACTCGAGGTCACCGCTGTCAAGCAACATTGGTTTGATTCACTTATCTCTTTCATTTCTACCTCATATTTCTTGATTATAAATTGGTATTGAATCTAATCACGTATCTTTAAAATCACAAATCAAATTTAATTATTACTCATATTTTCGAGGTAAACAGTTTGGCGCCCACCGTGGGGCTAAAGATAATAGTGATTGTTTCTTTACTAATTCTCATTACACACATTATTTTTACACTTTTTCTTGTCAAGAATTTTTTATTCTCAGGCTGAAACATGTCTAGCTCACAGAATGCACCTGTTCATGACAACGAAGGTCTTGGTGAAAACAACAATATAGGGGTCGGTGTACCGCCGGTAAACCCTGGGGAAGTGCCAAACAAGGAACCAGTTGATGTTGGTTATCATATTGCTCTAAACACCAACTTAGGCACAGACCCCAAAGGGAGTGTACGCAGGGAAGCCCGACCAGGGAACCAAGGAACACCAGGAACAGGAGATGGGGGAGTCAGCCTCCAAGTGATATTCGAAATGTTGCAAGCCCAACAGGCCGACATTGCTCAACTTCAAAGTCAAAATAAGACCCCGAGTGTAGCTGAACATGAAAACAATCGACGTGCTGAACCAACCCAGAAAGGCCAGATGGAAACGACTCGGGGACTGACCCCGCCATTATGAAAATGATCGAAGAGCTCACTAAGAGGATCAAGTCTGGAAAAAAGAAAATTGAAGATAACGATAAGAAGGTGGAGACTTATAACTCCCGTGTAGACCAGATACCGGGGGCACCCCCAATTTTGAAAGGATTAGATACGAAAAAGTTCATACAAAAACTGTTCCCCCAAAGTGCGGCTCCGATGCCTATTCCTAAAAAGTTTTGCATGCCCGATATACCCAAATATAACGGGACAACCGACCCTAACGAGCATATTACTTCATACACTTTCGGGATCAAAGGAAATGATTTGAATGACGCCGAGATTGAATCAGTCTTGTCAAAAAAATTTGGAGAAACATTGTCGAAAGGAGCCATGATTTGGTAACACAACTTACCTCCTAACTCTATTGATTCATTTGCTATGTTAGCAAACGCCTTCGTGAAAGCACACGCCGGGGCCATAAAGGTAGCCACGAGGAAATCAGACGTCTTCAAGATAAAACAAAGGGACGACGAGATGTTGAGGGAGTTCGTGTCAAGGTTTCAGATGGAAAGAATGGAATTACCACCGGTCTCCGATGACTGGGCAGTACAGGCCTTTATGCAAGGTTTGAACGAACGGAGCTCAATTGCCTCTCGACAGTTAAAGCAGAACTTGATCGAGTATCCAGTTGTGACGTGGTCAGATGTGCACAACCAATACCAATCAAAAATCAGGGTCGAGGAAGACCAGCTGGGAGCCCCCTCGGGTTCAGTTCAACCTAATAGGTTCGTGGACAAGCCTCGAGAGATACGAACAGGGAATCAGGATCGCATAGGGAGCGGTATCAACCATATGTCGATCGAAGGAACAATGGTTCAGGTTGGAAAACTCTTCGGAACGATCGGAGAAATGATCAAGGTCAAAGTTCTGGGGGACTCATGAGTAAAAGCGGATTCGATAAGTGTGCTGATCCCACAGAGGCACCTCGATCATCAGAGTATAACTTCAGCATAGACGCAACCGGGATTGTGTCAGCTATTGGATGAATCAAAGACACCAAGTGGCTCAGGCCTTTACAGACTGATCTTTCTAAAAGGAACCCAAACTTGATGTGCAAATATCATGGCACACATGGCCATAGAACAGAAGATTGCAGGCAGCTAAGAGAGGAGGTGGCTCGGTTGTTCAACGAGGGTCACCATCGAGAATTTCTAAGTGATCGAGCTAAGAATCACTTCAGGGAAAGGGATGCAAGGAAAAATGAGCTGGAAGAACCACAACATGTAATCCACATGATCATTGGCGGAGTAGATGTCCAATAACAACCTGTATTCAAATGTACCAAAGTATCAATCACCAGAGAAAAATGGACTTGGAGCTATGTGTTCGAGGACGTATTATCGTTCTGTGACGAGGAAGCAGAAGGCATATCTCAGCCTCATAACGATGCACTGGTAATCTCCATCCTTTTAAATAAAATTCAAATTAAATGTGTTTTGGTGGATCCAGGTAGCTCAGCGAACATAATCAGATCGGTAGTCGTAGAACAACCCATACCAAAAAATCAGGTTTTAGCGACGGACAAAATCTGTAGCTAAACAGAAAATTCTATCGCTAATCTCATTTAGCAACAGATTATCAAGATATTTTTCTAGCTACAAGCATTTTAGCGACAAATTAGAGACGACGTTCGTATCTAATTCCAGTTTTTTTTTGTAGTGAACTCGGCCTACAAGATCATATTGTACCTGCATCCCAGGTTCTAAATGGCTTCAACATGGCGAGCGAAACAACAAAGGGAGAAATTATCTTGCCAGTAAACGTAGCTGGAACCATACAGGACACCAAATTCCATGTCATCGAAGGTGACATGAGATATAACGCACTCCTCAGGAAACCATGGATACACAACATGAGGGCAGTGCCTTCAACTCTTCACCAGATGATGAAATTCCCTACAGAGGAAGGAGTGAAAATAGTCTATGAAAAGCAACATGCTGCGAAAGAGATGTTCGAAATCGAGGAAGTGGTGCCGATTTCAGAGCCCTTGACCTCAGAAAAATCAAGCGCCGAAGATAAGCAGGCGGCTAAATATCAATTACAACCCCCAGCCTCGACGGAGTCAGAACAATAGGTAATCGAAGACGAAGAGAACTTAATTACTCCTCGAATCTTCGTCGTTCCTGAAGAGTCCGATGCAACCAAGTCAAGTGTCGAGGAACTAGAGTAGGTCATACTTATCGAATATCTACCCGAGATAAAGGTATACCCGGGAACGGGATTAACCCCCGAACTCAGGAAAAAACTCATTCAATTTCTTATTGATAATATGGATTGCTTTGGTCCCATTTAGATATGACATGGATTCCACCTAAAATCACCATACGTTGGCTGAGCATCGATACCAGGTTCAAATCGGTGAAGCAAAAAAGTATGCCTCAGTCCGAGGTAAAACATGCCTTCATAAAAGACGAGGTAACCAAACTTCCTAAAATAGGATCCATTTGGGAGGTAAATTACCCCGAGTGGTTAGCCAACGTCGTTGTAGTTCCTTAAAAAGGAAACAAACTTAGAATGTGTGTAGACTATAAGGACTTGAACAAAGCATGCCTGAAAGATTCTTTCCCATTGCCGAACATCGACCGAATGATCGATGCCACGGCTGGCCTCGAGACCTTAACTTTTCTCGATGCGTACTCTGGGTACAATCAAATTCAGATGAACCCGAAAGACCAGGCAAAGACTTCATTTATTAGCAAATTTAGAACTTATTGTTACAACGTCATGCCCTTCGGTCTTAAAGATGTAGGAGCTACATACCAACGCTTAGTTAACAAAATGTTCAAAGAACAGATAGGTAAAACAATGGAAGTCTATATTGATGATATGTTAGTTAAGTCCCTGTGCGGAGAGGACTATTTCGCTCATTTGCAGGAAACATTCGAAATCTTGAGGAAATACAACATGAAGCTTAACCCGGAGAAGTGTGCCTTCGGAGTCGGTTCAGGTAAATTCCTCGGCTTCATGGTGTCAAATCGAGGTATCGAAATTAACCCCGATAAAATCAAGGCCATCGAAGATATCAAGGTCGTGGATAGCGTGAAATCCGTGCAAAGGTTAACGGGTCGAATAGCTGCTTTGGGTCGATTAATTTCAAGTTCATCAGATCTAAGTCACCATTTCTTTTCCTTGCTCAAAAAGAAGAAGGATTTTGAATGGACCCCGGAATGCCAACGAGCCCTGGAGGAACTTAAGCGATACCTATCGAGCCCGCCTTTGCTTCATACCTCGAAGGTAGACGAAAAGCTTTACCTGTATTTGGCAATGTTAGAGATAGCGGTAAGTGGGGTACTAGTTCGAGAAGAGCAAGGTATGCAATTTCCTGTTTATTACATGAGCCGAACTCTAGGAGATGCTGAAACAAGGTACCCTCACTTAGAAAAATTAGCACTTGCATTAATAAGCGCATCTCGAAAGCTAAAGCCATACTTTCAAGTCATCCTATATGTGGATTAACCACTTACCCTCTTCGAAATGTTTTGCATAAGCTTGAGCTATCAAGCCGATTGGCTAAATGGGTCATCGATCCTAGCAGTTATGAGAATATCAACCCTGAACGACCATCAAGTCTCAGATTCTAGCTAACTTCGTGGCCGACTTTATGCCGGCCCTTATACCCGAAGTGGAGAAAGAACTCCTGCTAAGTTCAGGTACAACATCGGGGGTATGGTCCCTTTTCACAGACGATGCCTCGATGTGAAGGGGTCCGGGATTGGCATTGTCTTTAAGCCACCCACAGGTGATACCATTAGACAATCTATTAAAACTTCTGGATTTACAAACAACGAGGCCGAGTATGAGGCCATGATTGCAGGTCTCGAGCTGGCTAAAAGCTTGGGAGCGGAGGTCATCGAGGCTAAGTGCGATTCTCTATTGGTGGTAAACCAAGTAAATAAAAGTTTTGAGATTCGAGAGGATAGAATGCAGCAGTACTTGAATAAGCTACAGGTAACATTGCACTGCTTCAAGGAGTGGACTCTAAATCATGTGCCTCGAGAACAAAATAGCAAGGCCGATGCACTTGCTAACTTGGGATCCTCGGTCGAAGAAGATGACATCGTCCCGCGTACTGCCATCCAATTATCGAAGTCTGTGGTTGAAGAGGGTCATGCCGAGATAAATTCAACGAGTTTAACGTGGGCCTGGAGGAATAAGTATATCGACTACCTGAAGAATGGAAAACTCTCATCGGATCATAAAGAATCGAGGGCCCTTCGAACCAAAGCTGCTAGGTTTGCATTAGATAAAGATGGAAAATTGTACAGAAGAGCGTTCGATGGGCCATTAGTGATATGTTTGGGGCCAGAGGACACCGATTATGTTCTACGAAAAATCCACGAAGGCACTTGCGGGAATCACTCCGGCGCCGAGTCTTTGGTTCACAAAACTATCAGAGCAGGTTACTACTGGGATAACATGGAAAAAGATACTAAGGAATTTGTCAAAAAATGTGATAAGTGTCAACGATTTGCACCGATGATCCATCAGCCCGGAGAACAGCTCCACTCGGTCTTATCTCCACGGCCTTTCATGAAATGGGGAATGGATATAGTCGGACCTCTACCAACGGCCCCATGTAAATCAAAATTTATTTTGTTTATGACCGATTAGTTTTCTAAGTGGGTAGAAGCACAGGCCTTCGAGAAGGTCAGAGAAAAAGAGGTTGAATTCATTTGAGACCACATCATATGCCGATTCGGGATACCTGCCGAGATTGTATGTAACATTAGTAAACAATTTAGCGGAGCAAGGTGATAGAGTTCCTTGAGGCCCACAAAATCAAGAGGATTTTATCGACCCCATACCATCCAACTAGAAATGGACAGGCCGAGTCCACAAACAAAACCATAATTCAAAACCTAAAGAAGAGGTTGGACGATGCGAAGGGGAAATGGAGAGAAGTTCTACCCGAGGTCCTTTGGGCATATCGAACAACGTCTAAATCCAGCACGGGGCTGCCACGTTCTTTTTTGTATATGGCTCTGATGCCCTCATCCTTATCGAAGTCGGAGAACCTAGTGCTAGGTTTTCACACACATCGGAGGAATCAAATCACGAGGCCATGAACAGTAGCCTCGAGCTGCTAGATGAGAAACGAGAAGCAACCCTAGTTCAGATGTCCGCAAAAAAGCAAAGAATCAAAAGGTACTACAATTGATGGACCAATATCCGACACTTCGGAATCGGGGACTTAGTTCTACGGAGAGTTACCCTCAATACTCGGGACCCAAACGAAGGGAAGCTAGGCCTGAATTGGGAAGGACCATACCGAGTCCTCGGAGTGGTCGGCAAAGGATCTTACAAACATGGCATGATGGAAGGCGAACAACTGCCAAACAATTGGAACATATCATTACTCAAATGATACTACTGCTAGGGTATGGTTTTATCCTTTTTGTCCATTTGAGTATAAAACTAATTCATTGTAGATTTTCGATCGAGGCTATCGAAGACGCCCTATTCACACGAAGGCCTTAGGTTTTAAAGCATGTGTTGCACTCTTTTTTCCTTAGATCGGATTTTGTCCTAAATGGGTTTTACCGGCAAGGTTTTTAATGAGGCAACAATTATGTGCTACCTAAAGAGAACTCAATAGTATCCAAGGCTTCTTTTCAATCAACCTCGAATAAGGGTGGGGAACATCACCCTCGGAGGTTATATTTTCAAGGATAATACTTCACGCCTAAGAGGGCCTCGATAGAAAAACTTTGTAATGGGCCAAACGGTCAGATGAACCATGTCCATATAGAATAGTCGAGCCCCGACGGCAAAGCATGTACACATGTATTAAATTACTTCAAGAAGCATTCTGTTTATATCAAAAACACTTTGTCTCCAGAAAGTCTATAATTATACGAGCTCTACACTTATAATCTTATGGGAAACGGCTCAAGAGCCAAACCATAAAAGCACCCCCGAAAACTTGGGGACTGTCATCGACAGTCAATACATTTGAGTCACCAAAAACTCGGACTCATAAGACCTCAAAGAGGCATCCCCTCGAATCAAAGGCCAAGGCCAATATACTCGGGGACTAACTTTTCAAACAAGTTCGAAAAGTTATCGGGAAACAAGTCCAAGTGGCATACCCGAAGGCTATGGCCATATTAAACACTACAGTCATACAAAAAGACTACGACCTAAATAATGCGGCTCGGAGACGTCCGACTTCCGCTATAAATTAAAGGCCTTCAAACACTTTCAAAAACTTGGTTAAATTAGGCTACCCTCAGCAAAAGCAAAATATAATGGGCTTCGATAAATTCAGCCCCCAAATAATTTAATGGGCTTCGATAAATTTAGCCCTCGAATAATTTAAAGGCTTTGATAATGTCAGCCCTCGATAAAACCTCAAGAGGTATTCAATTATCAATACACAAGCAAGGTCCCGATACGTCGAACCCTCGAAAAGCCCAACAGGTACAAAAAAACACATGGTAAGGCATAACTAAATTTTCACTAAGTCTTTTAGCCGCAATGAGGGAAAAATTAAATAGCCAATCTAGAGGCCGAATTGGCCCAACTTAAAGAGCCTAAGGGCCAACTTAAAGAGCCTAAGGGCCGATGTATAAGAGCCCAAGGGCCAAAAACTTATAGTTCGAAACTCTGTCTCACTCGACTCGGACTCAAGATTCATGATATCCCGAGCTCACATCTAATCGATTTAAACTTAACTCGAGGATTATCTTATCTATTGATAAAGACATAAGGGTTTATTATGTTCTGAATCTGAATTAATACTCGGACTGATTGTTTGAATTATTGAAATCTTCCGCAAATGAAAACAAAATAAAATTCAACACAAGTTGAGGATAGAGCGAAAAAATACTTTATATTCATGAGAGGTGTTTTACAAAACATATTTACAACGCCCGCAAGGGGCCCTTGCACAGAAAAGAAAAAGAGAACCTAATCTATTTTCGGGGTCATATCCCCGGGAGCGCCATCCTCAGGAACTGCACCTTCGACAACTCTATCTTCGGGAGCCTCCTCTCCCTCGAGAACATCTTCTTCACCTTCCCCGTTACCGGATCCACTCTCTACATCCTCATCATCGGAAGAGGCAAGAAACCTGGCATCGGTTTCCCGCGCCTTTGCCTCGGCTATCTCCTCGGCAAGAATGAACCCTCGGGCATGGATTTCTTCGAGGATCTCCCTCCGGGCCTGGCACTTGGCCAACTCATTGCTCCATTTTTCCTGGTCGTAGGCCTTCCTCAACTCAGGTTGAACGGCCGCGACGTCCCTTAAGTATACGGCAATGGATTTATCAGCCGCAACCTTTGTCTTCTCAGCTTCAGCCTTAGCCTGTACAGCTTCGGCCCGGGCTCTAGCGAGCTCTGCCTCTAACTCCTCAATATTCTTGGCTTGAGCTAGACCCTTCGTTTTAATGCCTTGGAGCTGAGTTTCAGCCGAGGCTAGTTGGGCTATAACAGCTTCCTTATCGGCAGCGAGCTGATCCATGTTCTTCGTCCACCTATGACAATCAGCTTTAACTTGATCAACCTCACTCTGGAGCTGCCCAATCATCTCCAATTTTTGCTGCAGCTGAGATAGCGAAGTATTAGCCTCCGAAGTAGGGCCAAGAAGATCGTACGCTATTAATATCACAGTTACCTACTTATCTAGCTCGGCCTCGTTTTTCTGGGCTTTGGCCAATTCAGCCCGTAGATCCTTAAGCTCCTCCTCCTTTTGGCTACAGAGGAGCCTCAGGGCCTTCTCTTCGCCTGAAACTTTCTTGAGCTCAGCCTCACTTTGGTTCAGCTCAACTCTAAACTTTACAATGGCCTTTACATGAAATAAAGATATATCAATCAAAGGAAAAGAAAGAAAGAGAAAATTACAAAAATGAAAGTTAGTATTTACCCAAGAGAGGAGATGATGGGCCTCTTCGAAGAGGGTGGATGCATCATTAAGGTCGGCGGTATTGTCGAACCCAGAAAAGCAACTCTGAAAGGGATCTTCTTCAAGGACCTTGCTCGGATCGGGCATACACAGAGCGTTAGCTTTTTCTATTGCATCCTCAGAATAAGTTGGAAAAGAAATGGAGTGACCTGTTGTCATGGCCCCGAGCTCGTCACTCGGGGCGTTCTCATTAGCTTCGGGGGTCTCCGCATTTGCCCCTTCCGGCATACTTGTTGAAGGCGGAGGAACGATCTCAACCTCCGAGGACACGGGGGCCTTGCCCACATCTTTCTTTAGGGTTCCTTCACCTCGGGATGAGGTCTCTAGTTCGGAGGGCTTGGAGGCCTCGATTGGTTTCCTGGTTCGAGGTACCAACGCCGACTCTTCACCATCATTTTCTCCGTCATCCGTGGAATCTTGGCCTGAATCTGTGTCCACTTGAGAAAATCTCTTCCGTAGCCTTCGAGTAGGAGTTTTCTTATCTTGAGGGTCTTCAATCTTCGAGACCCTCTTCCTTTTGTTGTCCTTCCCCGATTTTGGAATCAAAGGCTTGGTCTTTTCCCCGGGTGGAGCCAGCCTCATCTCGGATACATCTCCAAGGACTGCACAAGTAAATGTGAATGAGTTGACGCCACCAATACTTGAAAAGTACTTGAAACTTGGGAAAAGAACTTACCATGATTGTTGGCCTCCCACTGGCCCTTCGATAATTCATGCCACTTGCACTCATCGTAGGAGGAGGTGGCAGCTAACTTTCGAACCCAATCCTCGAGGTTTGGTACCACGTGGGGTGCCCAGGTAGTGGCTACCAAAAGAAGGGTAAAGGAATTATGAAATGTGAAATCAAAATATGAATAGATACTGGGAAAAAGAACTCCACTTACGATTAAAGTTCCACCTCTTCGGGAACGACATTTTATCCTGGGGATGACTTCCAAAGTTCTTACTCTGACGAACCTGCTCATCCAACCTCGATCTTCGGTTTCATCAGTATTAGAAAATAAGGCTTTCGTTGTTCAATGTTGCAGCTTGATATGCCCTTGAAATAGCTGGGGCGATACAATCGAATCAGGTGGCTGAGGGTAAATTCCAGCCCCTCGGCCTTTTCGGAAAAGTAGCGCAGCATGATCACGATGCGCCAAAAAGAGAGGTGAATCTGGCCGAGGGTGACTTCGTATGTTTTGCAAAAGTTGATCACCATCGGATCGAGGGGACCCAATGTGAAGGGTAAGTGTAAACACTTAAAAGCCCCTCCACGTGGGTAGTAATGCTTTCCCCGGGGCTTGGGATCTGAACCACGACCTCATCTCTCCACCACAGTCCTTCTTCACATCTTTAAGATGCTTCTCTGATATCAAACTAAAATATCGAGATGCATGCTCGCATCGGTCTGAGGCATCGGGGGGATTTTCAATGCTAAAGTCCTTCTTAATCATGTAAGGGCTAGGGGTGATTTCTTCAAGAGTCGGCGGCAGCACCGGTTTTGCCAGCTGAGAGGTAGAAGAAGTTGACTCTTTATCTTTTTTGGGGACCGTTTTGGAAATCTTAGCCATGATTCCAAACTAAAGGATACAGACTATGTCAGAATGTGGTGTTTTTACAAGGACCTAGCATTTTCCAACGCTCATGGAGGCGGGGGGAAACATATGATTAGAGAAAGAGATGAGGAAGGGAATGATATAATGAAAGAATAAAGTTCTTTACTCAAGGATATAGCATCATATTTATAGAAGACCGACGACGGTTCGGTGGCGCTAGTGGCCGACCAGTGCAGGCATGCATTTAATGTTTTGGGGAAGCGAACTGACGGGACGTTTCAGTCCCTTTGAGTACCCGCGTCATAGGGATGATGTCATCGTGATGGACTCCGAAAATCAAAGTTCTAATCCTTTCTTATCATCTTATTCTAAGAAATGCGGGGACTATCTGTATACGGTCAAAATTGGAGGCCTCCAATTTACAGGATCGAGGATCCGTCATAGGCCAAAGTTCAGGCAAGGTCGAGTTCGAGACCGGTGGACAAGAGGCAAGCTCAAAGACGGAGTGCAATACCCAGAGATAGGAGTACGAGGAATACCAGGCCCGAGTATACTCCACCCCGAAATAGTACCATTAGGAATTCATAACAGATGAGCTAAATTCTTGCCACGTCCCCATAATCGTGGCGGATCCCGGAATAAGATTGTACGATTCCGTACTAGGCGGTTAGACAACTGTATCAAGAATATTCCCCACTGTAAATAGAAATGTTCCTTATTTAGGGTTCCCCTATTATATAAAGGGGACCCCAATCATTTGTACCATCATCTGATCACTGAGAAAAGAATATACTCTCTACCTTTTGCCTACTATTAATCAGCATTGTCCTTTAGCTTTACTGTTCTTACTTTACTTATCTTATTTTATTGCTATTAGCCTGTCTCGAGGTCGCTACTGCTGAATTACGTTGGTTTGATTCACTAATCTCTTTTATCCTTACTTCTTATTTCTTGATTATTAATTGATAATGAACTAAATCACATATTTTTAAAATCACAAATCAAATTTAATTGTTACTCGTATTTTCGAGGTAAGTAATCATTATGCCTTAAGCCTATTGTGGTCATCAAGAAAACTGTCCTCTAGCTTCTCAAGAGCCAATCTTTTCTCCCCTTTTAGAGTGGACTTAGTGACATTCAAACTTAAATCAGTATCCAGTTCTCCCCTCATATCCTTTATCTTGTGCTTTGGATTATCTTGTACCTTGTTCTTAAAATATTGAGCTAAAGTCTTTGCACTAGCTCTCCTATTTTTGAAACAAGGATCACAATTGTGGTTTGGATTCAAAGTTTTGATTTTGTACCTAGAAGTCCAACCATCCTGGGATATGAGACATACAAGTGGGTTACCTGTATCACACTTACATATATTTCTTGTTACGTCATTTTTAACAACCCACAACCCTTTCTTGTTAGCTATAGCATAGAAATTGATAAATTGTCTGGCTTCCTTCATATCCTTAAATGTCATCCCAAGCTCCAACTCCTTGAATTTTTTTAATCTATCAGAGACTACTCTCCTCCTTCGCCTATTAATACTGTGAAGTTCTTCATAATCATAGTCATTACAATTAGATTCTGAAAAATCATAGGAACCAAGTCTATGTTCACAATCACTGGCTACTTCAACATCTACACCATAAGTTTTAGTATGGTATGTAATATCTTGTGCATGGACTATCAATTCAGACTGATCAACAGCAAAAAAATTGATTTGCTTGAATTGCTGACAAATGAGACATTACAAAGTCCTAATATTATCATCATTTTCAACATGATAATACCTACCAGAAAAAAAAACTTTTAATATTAGCTGCTTAACTTCAGAAAATTCTAATTTTGAAGTGAACTCCTGACAGATATCTTCAAACCGCAGTAATTTCAAATCAAACCCAGCCCACAGGTGCACCATATTCTTGTCGTAGACCAGGTCAGGAGAAATTACCCAATCACCCCCATAATTAAAAATTATATCGATTTTATCAATCATCCTTCAACAATGGGTCATATGTAAAACAGGAGACAAAAAAAATACAGAGACCAAATCAGTCATTTGTGTATAACATGCATAAAAAAGGAGCGACAAAAACCGAATAAATAAATCGCACAAAGACAAGGGATAACTTGGCAACAACAACAATTCCAACAAAAAAAGCAAAATGACACAACTTTACACCATATAAACTATCATTTACACTCATATCAAACAAAAGCACAAGGCCTTTAATTTTATACATATGTATTAAACAAGCCTAAAACACCCATTGAAAAAAATTAAATCAAGATAAAAGAGCAAAATACAACTTACCTGATGTATTATATCACTCTTCCGACGGAACTTCAGTGGGAATTCTCCTTCGATCCACTGTACTACACTAGGCAGAAAATCCTAGGAGAGCTGATTGTGTAAGGGAAGGAAAATAGGAGAAAATAACAATGAAAGGTCTGATTTTTTAGGTTAAGAGATATTAAGTGTTGGGGGGGGGGGAACAAAAAAGGTGAGGGGTAGGTGAAATAAGTCAGGTGGGGGGCTGGTAAAAAAATATTGGGGGTGGATTGATTAAGACACATGTCATGTCCTGATTTTTCTAGACAAAGTAAATATTTAAGAGTAGTTATTAGTGGTAAAGGGTAGTATTAGACCAATTCTTTAACGACATGGTCATTAGTAGGCTCAAGTTGAAACAGGGGTTATAATTGATCCATTTCGAATACCACAAGGTCATTTTTTGCCTTTTCCCTTTTCTATTTTAATTGATTTTGGTCCTTAGTAGAAGTTTTTCATTGCCCTTCCTTTCTCCAGAAAGAGAAGATGATAAGAGGTGAGGACATATGCATACTACATTAAAGTGCTGCTCTTTTTCTACCTGAACATTGTAATGGATAGCAACAGATATATCTTTCTTCTTCTAGGCTTCTTTATATCGGTAAAGAGCCTCATGTTCCTGTTGTAAAGTAATTGCCATCAGTGCATGAAATGTAATATGTTGCCGCAACTTTGCTAAATTGATCTTTTCTTGGATTGACCCCATTAATAGAATACCGACCTTTTTTACTTTTAACAAGAAAAATCTTCCTTAAATGCATTCTGTCTAGTAGTTTTTATCCACACTACATATACTTATCAAAATAATCAACACTTTAGACTAAGAAATTAACCTTTCTTTTGCATCCTTACGTATTGGTAGCTCAATGTTAACTGGTTCTTCTATCCCCGGATATGTCTTACTCTGCTTTATGTCTGAAACTTTTGCTTTTGGAGTTAAAGCTGATTAAAGGAATATGAAGGTGGAAAATAAGGTAATACTTCAAATAAGAAGGGCAAAGGATAAAAAAAATAGGAAAATTACTTGCAGATCCTTGCAACAAGCATAGAAAATTAAGATGTAAGTGTAGAGATGCTTAGTTCCATTCTTTTCTTATATCCCCAAGAAATTTCCATTTGTTCTTACCAGTAAATCTTGACATTCAGTGTCCTTAAATTATAATGACCGATAGTCGTGTCATAACATGCTTAACACTTCTATAGACAGTTCAACTCAACAATTTATGGAGACTGGAAGGCAAATGATAACTGGACAGGAGGTGGCATTTGTCTGGGTCAAAATCTAACTAAGGATATTCAGCACGAAGTGGTATTACTCGAAGCGATTCGGCCGAGGTCGACTAATGACTAATGGAACTCATCGCCGAGCAGTCGATCATGACCGAGGTCAAGTGTCAGAAGGAGAAATAACAGCTACTTTAGTAAAATGATTTTTGAGGGAATATTCCATTGAATATTCCCTCTATTTGTACTTTTAGGGTTAATAGGGGGTATGTCCCTTATAAATAGAAAGAGAGATCAGGTGATAGGCATGTAATATTCTCTAATAAGAACTCCCTTGAAAAGCAGACTCTCTAGATAAAGACAACATCACCTTTCTAAAGCGACTCGCTTTGTCGATTATTATATACTTTTCCCATCAGATCCGAGAAAGTCTCTAATATTCTAATAGTTATTTGTCATTCATCGTTGTCAGAAGAGAGAATTATCCACCTCACTCAATATTGGGTGAATCATTCTCCTAATTTACATTAAGTGCCATTTATTATTATTTAATATTTGATATTCCCCTCCCATTATTGACCTTGAAACATTAAATACACGTTACATTAATTCTGTTCCGACATTGTTCTACATCATCCACATAAGCTGATTATAGATCTGAAGTTATTATCTTTAACTAGGCTTAATGTCTTGTAAATTAAATTAATTAGTTTAACCAAAGGATCATATTTTTTGGTCAAACAATTTGGCGCCATCTATGGGGATTTCCTAGATAAAATTTTAGCTTCTTCTAGATCTATAACTAGCCAAGAAAAAACACAAAACCCTATACTTTCTTGTGCACACAGATCTAACATGACAGGTAACGGAGAAGAAAGGTTGAAGGTGGTAGCCGATCTCACCGCCAACCTCTTAAACACCATCAACGAGGTCTCTGAAACATAGGGTTGGGATATAATGCCAAGTGCCTCTCCTAAACAAAGTGGCTCACCCCTCCCTCATGGTAGTATCACCCAAAACATGAAGAGGCATGGCCGGCACCCGGTTCCATACTCGGGCCGAGCGTACCAGTAACTGTAAACTCTAAAGGGGTAACCCTCAACATAGGCCGATGAGGCCATATTCTGAATCATCTGAAAATATCGTCTCTCTCATCTGAGGGGTGAACATACCCAAAAGCTCATATATATGTATATATAACACTATGCAGACTGATGAGGCCACTATGAACATCTACTGATATACAAGATATACAGGACTCGTCTACAAGCCTCTAGAGATAGTTGAATTGTATCATGGTCGGGACAGGGCCTCGACCTATCCATCAAACCTGTATATATAAAATGGACTCCAAAGTATAGATCTGGTAACTCCAGGAAGTGGAGCTTACGAATCGAGCTGATGTTTGACTCTGTCTACTGGGTAGGCCTATCCAGCTGTCTGTCGGGACCTGCAGGCATGAAATGCAATGTCCCCAGCAAAAGGGACGTCAGTACGAAATAATGTACTGAGTATATAAGGCAACAGAATAACTGAAAGGTGAAACTGAACTAATAATATAAAAACTAAAAGTAACTGGGAGTCAAAGATGATCTGAAGCTAAGTTTACCTGTTGATACCGACTCGACTCTCTCAATATAGTAAGTAAAATAGTTGCTGGTCCTATTAGGCTTGGTACATATAACTGCTCCCGTAGTAGGCTCGCTCATAGGCACTCGGCCATAGTATGCTCTGTATCTCGGCCATTCTAGGCTCGCTCATAGGTGCTCGGCCACAGTAGGCTCGGTATATAACTTACCATCTGATTAGAGGTTTCCCAATAGGGGCCGGCCCATCTATTATAGCTCGATGGTGGTGAAAATACTATAATACTATATATATATATATATATATATATATATATATATATATATATATATATATATATATAGAGAGAGAGAGAGAGAGAGAGAGAGAGAGAGACTCTATGCTCTCTTGGCTGAAAGAAGACAACACTAAACTGAATGTGAAGTCCCGATAACGGAGAATAGTGTAGCTTAAGAGACTAGGATAATGTACATAAATTTAGGAATAAGAACTTCTCTTTATGCCTCGTTATCAAGTGCATGTAGTTATGAGATCATGCGAAAATGAAGGAAAGGTTTAGCCTAAACATACCTTATCACAATCTGTCCAATAACAATGTTAAATTCGTCTCATTGCACCTTAATCTAGAATAACGATAACAATACTATCATCAAGTTATGAAAGGTACGACTATCGCATAATGAACGACAAGCTTATATTGTAATACAACGGGCAGCATCTCCCCTATAATCTTTTCTTCCTCTATTCAACATAACACCAACAAGAACACAACAATAACAACATATATACATTAATTTCAACCCTTATATACATTACAAAATACAAAAAAATAGCCCAACAAACCCCAATCTCTTCATACACAAAACAACCATTGTAGTAGTATCAAACAACCCGAAAATGTCACGACAACAATCAGCCGACCATCCTGCCATTATGTGGTGTTTCTCCACACCCTTTCTCCTCCAAAACTCCACAAAAACACTTGCAATAGAGACAACCCAGCAGCAACACGAAAAAGTCCACTACAAGTTTAACAACTCGAACTCACGGCTTCCGATCACCGTCCCGTGAATTCTTACAATTATTGAATGAATTTCTCTACTTTACAGAAGAAAAAATTGATGAAAGAGGGTAGTATGCTTACCTTATTTGGTGAATATCTCAGGTCCTATCTTTGTTCTTCAACCCTTAGGGTTTTCTCCAACTAGAACTTGAAACGAAGAGAAAATCATTTAGGGTTTTGTGTTGAATTTTTGGGAGAATTTTGCTGGGGTATACTTCTGATATTTTTGCTCTATTATGAGTGTAATATCAGAAGGAAATCAGACCTTAAAAGGGCTGTTTGGCCGACTCAAACTAGCTCCTTTTTGGACATGTTTCGTCCTTTCATTCAAGCAAGTAGGTGACACACCTACATATCACTTATGCAGTCACGCAAAAATGCAAATATCTCTTTACTCTGATGCCATATTGACAAACGGTTTAATGCGTTAGAAACTAGACTCGTAGATCTTAGATTTGGTAGGTAGATCATCCAGTAATTTCAATAATAATGGGAGAAAATCTCAGCTACATTTGACCTAAATTTCAGCACATTTATGAATGCAACTTGTGATGACCTCTGCCAACTTTTGTTCCACAACTCGCTTGACTTCAAACATAACACACGAACATCATATGACTAACATAACTCATAACATAACCTCCTCGTCATGTTATGAACCTTAGACTCACCAAAAAAGTACATGTTATAACATTCCCAACTTGCCGACTTTCAATGAAACTTATTTTCTTCAATTCATTTAGCTTCTAAGCCTTCCAACCATCCTGGTACTTGGTACTCATGAGCATAAATATTTGTAACTTCCAAGGTAACATGATTAACTTACTTTAGATACTTTCAAAGGTGATCTCATTTCTGAGCTTACATCAACTGACTTACGACGTACTCTCACGTACGAAAATATGGGGTGTAACATCATTCCCCCTTTGGAACATTCGTCCTTGAATGTTGACTGATGCACTTATCAGTCTCATAACTTATAGCTTTTACGAATACCTTAATACTGTCATTTCCTTCTAGGCGATCAGAAAGAGTTCAAGGACTTGCATTGCACCAATAACATTCTAGCAGTACGACCCTCCTCCTCCTGTAGCAGGTATCACTCACAATGTTAATAATGCAGGTGACGACACCCTCACAGTCGTAGGAAGATGGAAGAGATGGAAAACAAAAACAAAATGCTCCAAGACCAAATGAAAGAGCAACAAGAAAGGGTAGACAAAATACCAGGCGCCCAAAAAACTCTTACCAAAAAGAGATGCCGGTCGGTTTGTTGAGCACCCATATAGTGGCGATGCCACACCACATGCCATACCCAAAACCTTCAAAATGCCATCGTATCTAAAAATATACGACGGTATGAAAGGCACTGAGGATCATGTGACTCACTATGTTACCGCAGTAAAGGCAACGACCTTACCAAATAGCAAGCATCCTCCATCTTATTGAAAAAGTTTGGCGGAACCTTCACCGGGGGCGCATTAACTTGGTATTCATTGCTGCATGCGTGCTCTATTGAAATATTCGAAGAGACGGCCGACAAGTTCGTAACGGCCCATGCTGGAGCTAAGAAGGCAGAGGCAAGAGTGAATGATATATTTGCCATCAAACAATGACCTGGATAAGGACTGAGGGACTTCCTCGCTCGATTCAACCGTGTAAGGATGACCTTACCGAATGTATCGAAAGGAATAGTTGTGGCAGCTTTCCAGAATTGGTTGAACAGAAGCGGTTCAAGGGAGAATAGAAAGTTGCTGAGTCGGCTCATGAAGTATCCCCTGGCCATTTGGGATGAAATACACAATGTCTATTGCGCCGAGGTCCGAGCTGACCAAGAGGACCTAAATGGACCAACCCAACGGTAGACCTCAGTACAAGCTGAGTCCAGAAAAGATCAGAGAAACGACAACAGAAGGGATCTAGCAGGTCCATGACTCAACCGAGAAAGACATCCGCCATATGTTAGAGGCACCATCATGCCGCCCTGCCACGACGAGGGCCCATCTAGGCCAAGGACATGGACTCACCGGAGCGAGAGAGGTATGCCCCCTTACTATCTGCTCATAATTTTTTTGTGTCACCTTCAGAAATAGTCTACGCATTGGAGAAGCTCAGCCCAAAAGTGAAGTGGCCACAAAAAATAAGGTCTGAACCAAACACCAGAAGTCAAACGCCCTCTGGGAATTCCACCAGGAACTAGGTCATAAAACCAAGGACTGCATCGCTCTAAGACAGGAGGTCGTGAACATTCTTCACCGAGGGCACTTGAAAGAGCTGTTGAGCGACCGAGGAAGGGACAACTTCGCTCGAGGACGTGAACAACACCAGGGCCTGCCAAAACTGCCTTCTCCAACTCGAACCATTCAAATGATCATCGGAGGGGGCGATGACACATCGATCAACAGCATAAAATTCACCACAACGCACAAACTCAAACGGTCGATCACTCATGAACGATACAACGAACTCGACGAAAGTATCATCTTCGATTAGTCAGATACCCGCGGTTTGGTTTTCCCTCACTATGATGCTCTTGTTATCACTTTAAGCATATTAAATATAGATGTGAGACATATTATGGTGGACGATGGGAGCAGCTCGTGCATTATCCATCCTCGAGTACTTGCACAGATGAAGCTCGAGGATAAGATAGTGCCACGCTGCATCACACTAACCGGTTTTAACGATGCAGCTGAACGAACATCTAGAGAAATTACACTCCCCGTCCTGGCCAGCAGCGTCACTCTGGAAACCATATCCCACATCATGGATTAGGACACGGCATATAACGCTATAATAGGTTGGCCTTGGATACACGCCATGAAGCCCATCCCCTCCAACTTGTACCAAGTTATCAAATTTCCCACTCCATGGGGAGTATTCAACATCCGAGGAGAACAACGCACTTCCCGAGAATGCTATCACATTGCCCAAGATTGTACATACACCCAACAAATGAAGGGAAAAGCCAAAGAGGTATAACAATTAACAGGGTCGAGGTCAAGCGGTGATGAAAGGGAGGACGTCATCAAAGACTCCAAAATAATAGAAGCCACGGGATCAACCGTACAAGAACTCAACCCCGTCCAACTTGATGATAACGACCACAGCAAGAAAGCCTACATCGGCCACAAGCTTTCGGAACCAGGTAAATTTTGTCATTTCTTAACTAATAATGCATACTTGTTTGCCTTTTCCCATACAGATATGCTTGGTATCCCGAAGGAGATAGCGACACACAAGTTGAACGTCGATCCATTTTACCCCCGGGTAAGGCAAGTTAGGCAGAAGTTCAATTCTGCAATGAAGGATGCAGTCTGCGAAGAGGTTGAAAACAGCTCCATCGGAGAATCAAAATATCCCCAATGGTTCGCCAACGTGGTCATGGTGAAGAAGAATAACGAAAGTTGGCAAATGTTCGTAGACTTCACAGATTTGAACAAAGCATGCCCAAAGGACTTATTGCCGCTACCCCATATCGAACAACTTATTGACGCAACGGCCGGGCACGAGCTGCTAAGCTTCCTAGATGCATACTCGGGCTATAACGAGATACTCATGGAGGAGGAAGACAAGGAGAAGACCACCTTCATCACCCACCTAGGAATGTATTTCTAAGGGTTGATGCCTTTCGGACTAAAAAACGTAGGGGCGACGTACCAAAGGTTGGTGACAAGAATGTTCAATGACCAACTCGGCAAAACCATGGAGGTCTACATAGACGATATGTTGGTCAAATCCAAAAGGAAAGAGGATCACATCGATCACCTGAAAGAAGCCTTCGATATACTCAAGCGATACGGAATGAAATTGAATCCTGAAAAGAGCGCATTCAGCGTGACCTTAGAAAAATTCCTGGGCTTCCTAGTATCACAACAAGGAATCGAGGTCAACACCCACCAAATCAAAGCTATAGAGGGGATACCGCATAACTTAACCAACAAAAACCAGGTTCAGAGACTGACCGACCGTATAGCCACCCTGTCGAGATTCATCCCGCGGTCATCTGACAGATGCCATAAGTTCTTTGGTGTACTCAAGAAAGATAACAACCTCCAATGGACCTCTAAGTGCGTCGACATCCTGAAGGAGTTAAAGGCTTACTTATCATCACCGCCACTACTTTCCATAGCGGAGCCCGGATAACGCCTCCTCGTCTACCTGGCCATATCCGAAGTGGCAATGAGTGCATTCCTGGTCCAAGAAAATAAAGGTACGCAATCACCCATCTATTACATTAGCAAAACCTTTGTCGACGCCGAGACGAGGCACCCCCACCTCTAAAAATTGTCCCTGGACCTGGTCTAGCTTCACGAAAGCTTAGACCCTACTTCCAGTGCAACCCTATCTTGGTAGTCACGACTTTTCCCTTGAGAAGTATTTTGCATAAACCCGAGCTATCGGGCAGATTGGCCAAATGGGCCATAGAATTAAGCGAACATGATATCACCTATCAACTACGAGCGGTGATAAAGTCGCAAGTATTTGCCGACTTCAGCGCATAAATAATGCCTGAAGTCAAAAGAGATACTGCCAACACCTCTCAAATACAAGATCTATGGATTTTGTACACCGATGGTGCCTCTAATGCATCGGGGTCCAGATTGGGACTCGTACTCGAAGTCCTGATAGGCGAAATAATTCGTCTATCCATAAGATGCCCGGACATGACTAACAATGAGGCCGAGTATGAGGCCGTGATTGCAGGACTAAGGCTAGCACTCAAGTACGAACGATGTACCAATATACGCGTATATAATGCCATCTGGTCATGGGTCAATGTACTTGTATAAATGAATGAAATGCATAAGAAGTAATTTAATAAGATTTCTCAGAGTGTCATAAGATCAATATGCCTTCGGATAAACTTTATCAACTACGTATTTTTCTGAGACCCGTGAACAGAAGATATAATAAGACACATGGAAAATCAAGAACATAGGCACCCCTAGTACTTCTATGAATAGAGGCATCTATGAAAGTTGTGTGTTTGCTCATTTAATTTGTATCATGCCAAAAAGAAACAAGGAATAGCCTTAACATACCCGAGCTGATTCTCTTGACAATCCCTCTAACACACGTCAATTGCGACAAAACACATAACGGCGAGATCGAAGTAGGAATAATCTATATGATATTCTTGAGAAAGATTATACCGGGCTCCCTTTGAATTATAAGACACGTTGCTATTACATTGTAGGGGTTCATAAGAATTTTTGAAGCTACATCCATTACTTTGTTAAAGATCTCATCCTTTACTTTGTTGACACTTTCATCCATCTCCCTTTAATGAATTAGGGAGGTTTCTTATTATAGGTGTGGGCCCCACTTTATGTGATGACTAAGGAAAAAATTCTCTAAATATGCCACCTAGTTACATAGACTAAGACTCACCATTTGGCTTGATTAAGAACCCCATTTGCTTCCACGTTGGGAGGTCCATTAGGCTTATCCACAATTTTCCAATTAGCTTGTTAATTCCCCACTAGACCAATAATTAACCAATTACCCACATAATTAATAATTATATCAAATTACTTAAAATACTAATCACTTTTAACACACTTTATATACCTTACTATCATGGTCATGTGGTACCTTCTATGGCACTAATCCATAACTACTGGGTATTATAACTTGGATCGTATTTTATCCCAAATTGACAAGCTTCAATGAAACTCATCTTCTTTGATTTATTTACCCTATCACCTTCACGGTACTTACTTACCACCTGTTATAAATATCATAAATACTTGTAACCTCAAAACTAATCTCATTCTCGAGCCTACGTCCATTAACCTACGACGAAACTTTAACGTACAAAATTGCAAAATGTAACACCTATGATGCGACTCTCAACTCGTCAACCAAGTCAAATGGACTTTCTAGATCAAAGAGCAAAGGTTACAAAAATATCAGGTCGAGATCTGCAAGCTGCTACCCGAATTTGATGAGTGCCAGCTCGACCAGATCTCTCGAGCGCAAATATCGAAGAAGACAGCCTCGTCAAACTAGCGGCGGCCACTAAAAGCATAACCGGTGAAGGAAACGTGGTCACCCCCCTCCACTCATCGATCAATCAAATTGAGTAAGGACGAAATACCTAACTTGGGACTGGCACAACCGTATTGTTACATACTTGCAGGACGACATGCTCCCAGATGATCTAAAAGAAGCCAAGAAGCTTCGAATGCAAGCGGCCAGGTGCATCATCATCGACAGCTACCTGTACAAAAGGACGTATGGCGGCCCCATAGCAAAATGCTTAGGCTCAAATCAGACACGACGCGTTCTAGAAGAAGTCCACGAAGGCCACTGCGGAGCTCATTCCAGCAATCGGGCTCTGGTCAGATGTCTCATACGAGCAGGCTACTACTGGCCCACCATGAAAAAAGAGGCCCGCTGACTGTGTGAGAAAATGAAAGCAGTACCAAAAATATGCCTCGATGATTCACCAAGCGGGCGAGCACCTCCACACGGTCACCTCCCCTTGGCCTTTCATCAAGTGGGGGATGGACATCGTCGGCCCCCTCCCAGTGGGGCGAGGTAACATGCGATTTCTTTTGGTTTTAACTGGCTATTTCTCTAAGAGGGTAGAAGTAGGAGCATTTGCCCAGATACGCGAACAAGAAGTGATCACCTTTATACGAAAAAATATTGTGTTCCGCTTCGACCTCCCCAAAGAGATCAGTTGTAACAACGGACCCCAATTCACCGGGAAAAAGATCGCTAAGTTCTTCGAGAAGTGGCAGATCAAAAGATTACTCTCCACCGCATAACATCCTGCGAGTAATGGGCAAGCAGAGTCCTCCAATAAATCAATACCGAACATCATGAAGAAAAAGCACGAGAACGCCAAGGGAACTTGGCCAAAACTACTACCGGAAGTGCTATAGGCATACCGCACAACGCCAAAAACAAGCACAGGAGACACCCTACTCATTAGTCTATGGGACTGTTGCAATAATACTAGTCGAGGTCGGAGAACCAAGTTTGAGATACTCCCATAAGAGCAGATCGAGGAACGACAAAAGCAGAAACTAGGACCTCGACGAAGCCAAAGAACGGATAGATATGGCCAACACAAGGATGATCGCTCAAAACAATATGCAGAACGCTACTGTAGCAAAATAGCCAAGGTCAGGCCACTCAAAGTCGGGGACTACGTGGTCAAGGCCAAAACACAAGCAAACAAAGACCCGCAGGAGGGAAAATTGGGAACGAATTGGGATGACCCATACAAAATCATGGCAGCAGCAAACAAAGGGTCATTTCAGCTAGAAACAATGAAAGGAAAAGTACTACCAAACAACTGGAACGTCACCCACCTCAAGTACTTTAACTTCTAAGAAACAATGTTCTCCGAGCCGCATTCTTTTTCCCTAACCTGAGTTTTTTCCTAATTGGGTTTTCTCGGGAAGGTTTTTAATGAGGCGACAAGGAGGACATTTTAGGCTAAAATACAAACAGATGTGGACGCATGTCGATTAGTTCATTGCCAAACCTCTCAATACTTCTCCAGGTCGATCAATGAAGGGACTAGATAGACTGGGACTGGAATGCCAACCCAAAAAACATGTAAATTTCTACAATATATATAGGCAAAGCACAAGTACATGAACTTCGCCCATATTTTTGCAAAAATAATGCTGCATCAATTAAGCAAATGGTGCATTCGACCCTGTTCGAATTAACTCACATTCGACCTCGTTCGAATTGACTAAACATTCGACCTCGTTCGAATTAAATAAACATTCGACCTTGTTCAAATAACTCACATTCGACCTCATTTGAATTAACTAAACATTCTACCTCGTTCGAATTAACACACATTTGACCTCGTTCAAATCAACTCACATTCGACATCGTTCGAATTAATAAAAGTGACATTCGACCTCGTTCGAATTAACTAAAAATTCAACCTCGTTCGAATTAATTAAAGTGACATTTGACCTTATTCGAATTAACTAAACATTCAACTTCATTCGAATTAACTAAAGTGACATTCGACCTCGTTCTGATTAACTGCAGTGACATTCAGCCTCGTCCGTGGCCAAAACTTACGTCTGACCTTGTTCGAATAAACACTTACCAGCCTCGGCCGTGGCCAAAACCAAAATTACTATGATTAAGGCGACCAATCGATAGAAGCACACAAGACCAAGCAAAGAAGATTTAGAGACGAACAAGAAAAAATAGTATTTCATACTTCAAAACATATCCTTTACAAGGGCTAAACATACGCCCAGAAAAGTATGCACAAAAATTACAAGGGAATAACTACTCAGCAGCACCATCTCCACCATCGCCATCTCCATCAGAGTACACGTCCTCGTACCAAGAACCCAACTCGAAGGGCAGAAGACTTACTCTAAGGGAGAGGATGGCAATGCCCGACGACAAGGCAGCATCATTCAGCTTCTCGAGGGTCTTACACTCCACCTCAGAGAAAAGGGGGCCCAAGGAAGCGACTACTTCCTCGGTGTCCACTAGCAGATCGCGATCCATGGGGATCACGATGGTACCAGTGGACCCTTCCAACCTTACCTCCACCCGGGTGAACCCTCACTAAGCATCCGCACCTCTTCGAGGTCAATATCAGAGCAAGTTTTGTAGATATCCTCGGCAATGCCTTTACCTTTCTCCTCAGGCGACGAGGGAACATTAATTGGTACCGAAGATGATGGATCACTTCTCAGTACGCTCCCACCGGCCTCCACAGATGGCCCTCCAACTTTACCCTCAGCTTCAGGAAAGGCTGCACCTTCCACCATTCACGTTGACGACGGAACTCCAGATGACAGATCTATGTTAACTGGAAGCAATAAATACGAATTTGCATTCATGTAAGTAAACCAAAATCATAAGTCTACAAGTGTGTGTGCCAAGACCTGGTATCACATGTATGTGGGCAATCTAGTAGAATATACAAAATAAAACTATCCTACTATCTGGATAGGAATAGACAGGAAAAATAAAGACACAAGGGAGACTCCAGCTGTTGCAAAACGATTCAAAAGGGCAGCTCACCGGGAAGTCTCAAGCTGGGGAGTCGAGTATACGCGCTGGATTGATGGCCAGATGCACCTACCTCAAATCCTATACAATCAAGTACAGAAGTGTAGTGTGAGTACATAAAAATATGTACCCAGTAAGTATCTCGTCTAACCTCGAAGAAGTAGTGATCGACGAGGGGTCGACTCTGACACTTACTAGGGCCAACAATATAATAATATGAAGTTCCAATTCTTAAATCATAATATATGTAGATAATAGCAAGTTCAAACAAGAATAATAACTGAAAAAACTCTTCCATCATATTTTAAGAAGTCAAGGCACTTTCTTTATTTAAAACAAGTGACCCTTCAAGCAAAAATCATACAACTATAAAGAGTTCCAATTCTATTATAACACACAAATACCACAGAGGACGTTCGGTCCGATCCAACATAAAAGTAAACCATGAACTGCCGAGGGTTGGAACGACGCGAACCATAAATGCATCTATTCACCCCGCTCGCCAATCATACATGCGATGCAGTAAAAATATAACCTCGCTCGCGAATCGTATTTGCGATGCAGTCAAACATAATTTTATCATTTAAATCATAACCCTTCCTTGATTCTTTTTCAAAAATGAAGACAATTCAACTTGAGTCCTTTAAATCCTTAGAATTTCCTAAACTTAATTCCTTTCATAACAATTAGCACATATAATCAAATGATAGTGTCCACAAAGCATGGTGTAAACCTAAAACTACCCGGACATGACAGAAATAGTAGATACGTACGGACTCTCGTCACTTCGTAAGTACGTAGCCCCCACAAATAATCATATATTAGTTAAGTTCACCTATGGGGAAATTTCCCTCTTACAAGGTTAGAAAAGAGACTTACCTCGTTTCGAGCCTACTTCCAACTCAAGAATGCGCTCAAACCCTCAAACCGTAACTGAACAATCAGAAACTATTCAAATACTTAAAAAACAAATCATTATAGGTTCACAAATTCCTATTCTAGCTATTAAAGTGATTACCCAACCCCAAAGGTAAGATTCCTAAAATTCACTCCCGAGCCCACGTGGCCGGATTCCGAAATTTTTTGAAGGACGTTGTTACCCATATCCTAAGGAACATAGATATATGATTATTCCTATGTGTCATGGTAATTTTCGTGGTAAAAAATCTCATTTTTGCCAAACCCTAGGTTTTCCTGTAATCCCATGACTTTCACTAATCTTTACATGTTAACCTCCCTAAAATCTAAGTATTTAACTCACATATAGTAGGAATTGCTTACCTCCAAATGCTTGGTGAAAAACCCCTCTCAAGAAGCTCTAAAATCGCCCAACAATGGAGTGAAATGAGTCAAAAACGTCTAAGGCCCGTATTAAATGAAGGCCACTGCCTTCGGCGATTTCCGCACTTGCAGTCAGGGCCGCACTTGCGCCCTCGCATCTGCGGACAATGGTCCGCTTCTGCGGAATTCACTGGGACGGCTGGGGCCGCTTCTACGTAGGGCCCACCGCCTCTGCTGTTCCGCTTCTGCGGAGGAAGGGCTACATCTGCAGTTCTGGGCTGCCCTCCCTTGGCTGCATCTACGAGTCAAGGCCCGCACCTGCGAGCTCGCACCTGCGGCTGACTAACCACAGGTGCGGTTATGACAGAAGTTGGGGTTTCAGCTCTTGCTCAAAGTTTTCAACTTAGTCTGACCCTAGTCCGATTGATGCTCGACGCACCCGGGGCCCCACCCGAACATACCCACAAGTTTGGAATGATAAAACGGACTAGCTCAAACCCTCGGAACGCTCGAAAAAACATTAAAACTAAGAATCACACCCTAAAACCAATTGAATCAAACATATGAACTTCAAGTTCTTCAATTTACTTCCAATGTGCCGAAACATACTAATACTACTCGGATTGACACCAGATTTTGCGTGCAAGTCTTAAATGACATTATAGAACTATTCCTTGTCTCGAAATCCCGTTCGGACCTCGATATCATCAAAACCTGCTCTTACCCAAATTTAAAGAACTTCTAAAAACTTTGAAGAACCAACTTTCACTATTATGTTTCAAAATGCTCTCGGGTCATCCAAAACTCAATACGAACATAGGCCCAAGTCTGAAATCATCATACGAACCTATTGGAACCATCAAATCCCGATTCCAACGTCATACTCAAAATGTTGACCGAAGTCAAACTTGGCCTTTTAAGCCAACCTTAAGGAACCAAGTGTTCCGATTTTAACCCAATCTCTTCAAAATCCAGAACCAACCGTCCCAGCAAGTCATAAATCAGTAAAAGCAAGTACGGGAAGTGTGGATATCTACTCCGCATGTCCTCCTCAGACTCCCAGGTTGCTTCCTTGAATGGTTGGCCCCTCCATTGATCCTTTATCGCATAAATCCTCTTGGATCTCAACTGCGATCTTGTCTATCAACAATGGCAACTAGCTCATCGTCATTACCCAAGCTCTCATCTACTTGAATAGTACTGAAGTCTAACACATGAGACAAGTCGGCGTGATACCTCCGCAGCATAGACATGTGAAAAATCGGATGAACTCCTGATAGGCTGGGGGGTAACGCAAACTTGTACGCAACCTCCCCAACTCGTCTCAACACCTCAAATGGGCCTAAAAACATGGGGCTCAACTTGACCTTCTTCCCGAATCTCATAATACCCTTCATCGGCGAGACTTTCACGAGAACCTTCTCGCCGACCATGAATGATACATCCCACGCCTTCTGATCCGCGTAACTCTTTTGTCTGGACTGTGCTGTGCGAAGTCTCTCCTGAATCAACTTTACCTTTTCCAAGGCACCCTTCACCAAATAAGTACCGTACAACTTAGCCTCGCCAGGCTCAAACCACCCGATAGGAAAATGACATCGCCGACCATATAAAGCCTCAAATGGAGCCATCTCGGTGTTGCATTGATAATTGTTGTTGTAAGCAAACTGGCCAAAGGCAAGAACTGATCCCACTGTCCTCCAAAGTCAATCACACATGCTCTCAGCTTGTCCTTTAATATTTGAAATGTCCGCTCCGAGTGTCTGTCAGTCTGAGGATGAAATGCTGTGCTGAGCTCTACACAGGTCCCTAACTCACTCTGTACAGCTCTCCGGAAATGTAGAGTGAACTGAGGGCCCCTATATGATATGATGGAAACAGGCACACCATGCAACCGGGCTATCTCCTGAATATAAATTTGGGCCAACCTCTCTGAAGTATAGGTAGTCATAACTGGAATGAAGTGTGCCGACTTGGTCAATCTGTCGATAATGACCCAAACTGCATCAAACTTTCGTAAAGTCCGCGGCAACCCAAAACAAAGTCCATAGTAATGCGCTCCCATTTCCACTCAGGTATAGTCATCTGTTGGAGTAGGCCACCTGGACTCTGGTGCCCGTACTTGACCTGCTGGCAATTTAGGCACCTTGCTACATACTCCACTATGTCTTTCTTCATCCGCCACCACCAATAATGTTGTCTCAGGTCACGATACATCTTTGTAGCACCTAGAGAAATACAATACCGTGAGTTGTGTGCCTCTTCTAGAATCCTCTCCCTCAATCCATCTACATTAGGAACACATAGGCGACCCTGGAGTGACAGAACACCATCCTCGCCAATAGGAACCTCTTTAGCACCACCCTGTAGTACCGTCTCTCTGAGAACTGCCAAATGCGGATCATCAAACTACCGAGGCTTGATCTGCCCCAATAATAAAGACTGGCCAACAACACACACAAGAGCTCGGCTGGGCTCTGAAATGTCCAACCTCACAAGTCTATTAGCCAAGGACTGAATGTCCAAAGATAGTGGCCTCTCCTCTACTGAAATGAATGCCAAGCTACCCATACTCTCTGCTTTCCTGCTTAAGGCATCTGCGACCACATTTGCCTTGCCTGGGTGATAAAGAATGGTGATGTCATAATCCTTCAGTAACTCAAGCCATCTACGCTGCCTCAAATTGAGATCTCATTGTTTGAACAAATGCTGTAAGCTGCGATGATCCGTGTAAACTTCATATGACACTCCATAAAGGTAATGCCTCTAGATCTTAAGAGCATGCACAATCGCGGCTAACTCTAGATCATGCACAAGGTAATTCTTCTCATGAATCTTCAGCTGGCGTGAAGCATATGCAATAACTCGCCCCTCCTGCATCAATACACAACCCAAGCCAACACGTGAAGCGTCGCAATACACCGATACATCCTCGAACCGGAAGGAAACACTAGAACGGGTGTTGTAGTCAAAGCTGTCTTGAGCTTCTGAAATCTCGCCTCATGATTATCGGACCGATAGAATGCAACACCCTTCTGGGTCGATCTAGTCAAAGGTGCTGCAATGGATGAAAATCCTTGCACAAATCGGTGATAATAACCTGCTAATCCCAGGAAACTCCTGATCTCAGTCACCAAAGTGGGACATGGCCAACTCTGAATTACCTTCTTCTTGGGATTCACCTTTATACCCTCTCCTAATACAACATTCCCCAAGAATTCCATAGACTCTTGCCAAAACTCACATTTAGAGAACTTAGCATATAGCTTCTGTTCTCTCAATGTTTGGAGAACCACTCTCAAATACTGCTCGTGCTCCCCCAAGCTGGGTGAGTAAATCAAGATCTCATCAATGAAGACGATAAAAAAAGAATCAATATAAGGCCTGAACACCCGGTTCATCAAATCCATAAATATCGTTGGGGCGTTAGTCAAGCCGAAGGACATCACTAAAAACTTATAATGGCCATATCTAGTACGGAAGGCAGTCTTCGGAAAATCTTAGTCCCAAATCTTCATCTGACGGTACCCCGATCTCAAGTCGATCTTAGAAAACACCCTAGAACCCCTACAACCGGTCAAATAAATCATCGATATACGGCAACGGGTACTTGTTCTTGATGGTGACTTTGTTCAGCTGGCGGTAATCAGTGCACATCCTCATAGTCCCATCCTTCTTCTTCACAAATAACACTGGTGCACCCCAAGGTGATACACTTGGTCTCACAAACCGCTTGGCTAACAACTCCTCAAGCTGCTCCTTCAACTCTTTAGGAGCCATACGGTACGGTGGGAAAGACATATGCTAGGTACCTGGAGCCAAATCAATATAGAAATTAATGTCACGATCAGGCGGCATGCGTAGAAGGTCAGAAGGAATCACATCGGTGAATCCCAGACTACTGGCACTAAATCAATCGTCAAAGACTCTGCGGTGATATCCCGAACATATGCTAGATACGCCAAACACCCCTTCTCGACCAGATATCGAGCCTCCAGAAAAGAGATAACCGACTAGATGTACTAACGGAGGAAACCTTCCACTTTAATCTCGGCAACTCTAGCATCGCTAAAGTAAAGTCTTGGCATGACAATCAAGGATGGTGTGATATGGACATAACCAATCCATGCCCAGGATGACCTCAAAGTCGATCATATCAAGTAACAGAAGGTTCGCTCTAGTCTCGTAACCATAGAATGTAACCACACAGGACTGGTAGATCCGATCCACAACCACATAATCGCTCACATGAGTGCACACATAAATAGGAGTACCCAAAGACTCACAAGTAATATCCAGGAAATGAGCAAACAGAGATGACACATATGAATAGGTAGACCCTGGGTCAAATAATACTGAAGAATCCCTACCGCAGACAGAAATAATACCTGTGATCACGGCATTCGAGGCCACTACATCTAGCCTGGCCGGAAAAGCATAGAATCTAGCTGGAGCATCGGCTGGCTGGCCTCTACCCGGCTGAACAATAGCTGGTTGACCTCCCCCTGCCTGGCCTCCACCTCTAGGACGGCCCCTACCAGCCTGTCCCCCACCTCTGGGCGGTCGGACGACTGGTGTTGCAATCACAGGTTGATGACCCTGTTGTACTGCCTTACCCCGAAATCTGGGACAGGTCCTCTTTGTGTGACCCGGATCTCTACACTCCTAACAACCTCTCGGTACCATAGATTGTTGAGCCGATGCCTGGCCCTAATGGCCTAAATTAGAAGAACCCTGAATGGCTGGTGGGCAGTATGAACTCTTTGGCACGGCACTGAAATAGGCACTGAAAGAACCCTGATGAACTGATGGGCGGTAAGAACTCTCTGCCATAGCGCTAAAATAGGGTCGTGCTGGAGCACCCCGAGGAGGTCGTGGTGGTGCTGGATACATGGGTATGCTGGGCTGACCCCTCCCAAACTGACTTCTGCCCCTAGTTGGGGCACTCTAAACTCTTTAGAGAATTGGGTCCTCTTGTCCTGCTGCATTTTCTCTCTACCCCTATGGCGATAGCCCTCAATCCTCCGAGCAATATCTACCACTAGCTGATAATCAGTCCCCATCTCAAGCTCTCGGGCCATGCTGCCCAAATACCGGGGTGCACCCTTGCAGCAAATCTATGCACTCTCTCTGCGTCCGTAGGAAGTATCATATGTGCATGGCGAGACAATTCAGAAAATCTTGCCTCATAATTGGTCACAGACAACTGAACCTGCTCGAGCTGCTCAAATTGACACTGCAACTCTTCCCTCTGAGAGGGTGGAATATACATGTCCAATAGAAGCCGTGTAAACTGATCCCAAGTCATAGGAGGAGAACCTGCTGGTCTGCCAAGTAGGTAAGACTGCCACCATCTACGGGCCTTGTCCTCTAACTGGAAGGCGGTGAATCTACTCCATGGGACTCCAATATCCTCATGTTGTGCAGTCTGTCCTTGCATCGATCAATAAAGTCCAGGGGATCCTCATGCCGCTCACCCCCAAATATAGGAGGGTGTATCATAGTCCATCTGTCCAGTAGCTTCTGTGGATCGCCGTTCGCAGCTGTTCTAGGCTTAGGTAATGCTGCGGCAACTGGTAGGGCACCGCCCGCAGGTAGTGTACCCGAAGTCTGATATACGACAGTTGCGTGCCCAGGAGCCTGAGCAATAGGGGTCTGTGCTCCCCCTCCTTCCTGAGATGTGGCTGGGTCTGCTGGAAATAAACTTGTCTGAGTCATAGTGTCCATAAACCGCAACATACGTCCCATGACCTCCTGAAAGCCCGATCCTATCGATGAGATCCTCTACTAGATCTGCTGGTGGTGCTACTGGGGCAGCTCTGGGATGCCATCGTCCCTTACCTCGGGCCGGTGCCCTCCCCCGACCTCTGCCTCGGCCTCTAGCAATATGTGGAGCAACTCCTTCCAGGTCTGGAACGTTCGCCGTACGCGTCCTCACCATCTGTGAGAGAATAGAAGAAGGACATTTAGTATACCATCAACTGCACGATAGAAGATGAATAAAGACTAGTTTCCTGACACCTTATAGCCTCTCGAAGATAAGTACAGACATCTCCGTACCGGTCCGCAAGACTTTACCAGGTTTGCCCATAACTTGTGAGACCTACGTGAACCTAGTTCTTAATTAAAGTGAAATTTGACCTCGTTTGAATTAACTAAGAATTCAACCTCGATTGAATTAATTAAAGTGACATTCGACCTCATTCGAATTAACTGAAGTGATATTCGACCTCGCTCAAATTAAGTTACATGTGACCTAGCTCGAATTAATTTAAGTCTAACCTTGTTCGAATTAACACTTACAAGCCTCGACCATGGCCAAAACCAAAATTACTATGATTAAGGCGACCAAACGATAGAAGCACACAAGACCAAGCAAAGAAGATTTAGAGATAAACAAGCAAAAATAGTATTTCATACTTCAAAACATATCCTTTACAAGGGCTAAACAGATGCCCACAAAAGTATGTACAAAAATTACAAGGGAATAACTACTCAGCAGCGCCATCTCCATCAGAGTAAACGTCCTCGTACCAAGAACCTTGCTCGAGCCCTTCCAAATCCTCCTTACCATTATCAGTACCTGGCGTAGCAGGGTCATAACCATAGGCGACCTGAGCTGCACGCGCCTTAGCACGAGCATCCTCAAAATCAGCCTCATTAGCTCTCCCTGCCGCCATCAAATCCATGAATATGTCTAGCTGGGCCTCGGCGTGGATCCAGTTCTCATACAAATCCCGTGGAACACCAGGATAAACAGAAGTGTGAGAGAAGGACGGGTAAGACAACAACTGCATCTTCTCGCGTCGAGAGCAACGATCTGATCACCAAGGTTCGAGACCTCTTTTTCTAGCCCCCCAATTTTCTCGTCAAGCCATGCTTCCCTGTGCCTGTCCGTCTCTAAATTGTTTGCCCGCTCGGACCGGAGGACACGGATCGCACCTTCCAAAGCCACAAACTGAGTCGCTCGGCCTTCTCCAAATCTTCCGTCTTCTCGGTGACCTCGCCACTCAAGCATCGTCCCTTGTCGAACATTGCTCAAGTTCGGCCCGCTAAGATACCACTTGGGTCTGAAGGTCCACGCATTCGGCCTAAACTCCCTTGCTCATTTCGAGCTCTTCCTTATCCCTCAACGCCCCTTCAAGGATGTTGCAATTGGCGATGACTCTCACTAGCTCGTCATCTTTCTGCTTTAGTTCATTCTAGAAAGCTTGGAAGTTACCACTCTGGCCAAACCGCCTACAGATTTTGCGATGCTTGCCGCGATATTCATAGTACTTCTTCTCCATCCTATCAAAAATATTTTTACTCCTTTTCGCCCGGCGAGCACTCTCAATCTCCAACACGATAGTCTAAAAACACACAAAAGAAAGGAGGAAGAGAATCAGTCTATTGAAAAACAGCATGCAAAGCATAGACTAGGAAAGGTGGAAGACTTACTCTGAGGGCGAGGCTAGCAATGCCCGACGGCAAGGTGGCATAATTCAGCTTCTTGAGGGTCTTACACTCTACATTGGATCAAAGGGGGCCCAAGAAAGGGACCACTTCCTCGGTGTTCACCAGCAGTTCGCGATCCATGGGGATCACGATGGTACGAGTGGACCCTTCCAACCTCACCTCCACCCGGATGAACCCCTCACTTAGCATCTGCACCTGTTCGGGGTTAATATCAGAGCTGGTTTTGTAGCCATCCTCCGCAATGCCTTTTCCTTTTGCCTCGACCGACGAGGGAACATTAACCAGTACCAAAGATGACGAATCACTTCTTAGTATACTACCATCGGCCTCCACAGATTGCCCTCCCACTTCACCCTCAACTTCAGAAAAGGCTGCACCTTCCACCACTCACGTTGATGGCGGCACTCCAAATGATGGATCTGTGTTAACTAGAAGCAATAAATACGAATTTGCATTCATGTAAGTAAACCAAAATCATAAGTCTACTAGTATGTGTGCCAAAACCTATTGTCACAAGTATGTGGGCAATCTAGTAGAATATACAAAACCAAACTCTTCTACTGTCAAGAAAGGATTAGACAGGAAAAATAAAGACACAAGGGAGACTCCAGCTGCTGTAGAATGACTCAAAAGGGCAGCTCACCCGGAAGTCCCAAGCTGGGGAGTCGAGTCTACGTGCCGGACTGATGGCCAGATGCACCTGCCTCAAATCCTGTACAATCAAGTACATAAGTGTAGCGTGAGTATATAAAAATATGTACCCAGTAAGTATCTCGTCTAACCTCGAAGAAGTAGTGACGAGGGGTCGACTCCGACACTTACTAGGGCCAACAATATAATAATATGAAGTTCCAATTCTTAAATCATAATGTATGTAGATAACAGCAAGTTCAAACAAGAATAATAACTGAAAATCTCTTCCATCATATTTAAAGAAGTCAAGGCACTTTCTTTATTTAGAACAAGTGACCCTTCAAGCAGCAATCATACAACTATAAAGAGTTCCAATTCTATTATTACACACAAATACCACCGAGGACGTTCGGCCTGATCTAACATAAAAGTAAATTGTGCACTGCCGAGGAATGAATTTTTGAAGAAAATTGTTTTCTGGAAAATATAAGAGTTTTGAGAAACGACAGATGAAGAAATTAATGGTATCTGGCTCGTATTTGGTTCAGGAGCCCGGTACAAGTTTGAAACAATGAATTAGTGAAATCTGTGAAGTTTGGTAAGAATCGGAGTCTATTTGGTATAAATCGGACCTTATTTGAGAAAATTGGAAAATTTGATGTTCATAAGTGATTTCATGAATTTGAGGCTTAATTCATAGTTATTGATGTTATTTTGATGATTTGACCGCACGAGCAAGTCCGTATGATATTTTTGGACTTGCGTGCATGTTTGGTTTGGAGCCCCGAGGGTTCGAATGAGTTTTGGATAGGCCACGGAGTGGATTTAGAATTAGAAAAATAGTTGTTGCATGTTCAGAGGAGTTGCAGGTCTCTGAACCTGACTTCACGGTCCGCAGAGCTTTCTCGTGGCCGCGGTGGGGCCTCCGCGATCGCGGTGTGGTTTATGCGGTCCACGAAAGAGCAAGGCCAAGCCTCCGCCGTGCTCGATATTTTGCGGTCCGTGGTGGAGCTCCGTGGCCGCAACCCCTTTTTATGCGGTCCGCGGTGAGGGTCTGAGAGTAGTATATAAACGGGACTTTTCAGCTATTTTACCATTTTCAGAAACCTAAAACATAAAGGGCAATTTTTCAAGCACTCTTTCTTTCCCCAAAACACAAGTAAGTGATTTTAAACTCATTTCTTTCACTTCTTAACTTCTTTTTATAAGATTTCAACCTAGAATTTAGGGTTTTCATGGTAAAATAGTGAATTTGGGGTAAAACCTAAGAATATTGAAATTTGGGGATTTAGACCTCAAATTGAGGTCGGATTTCAAAACCAATTATTTATCTGGGCTCGGGGGTAAATGGTTAATCGGATTTTGGTTCGAATTTCGGGTTTGGACCAAGCGGGCCCGGGGTCAATTTTTGACTTTGGGGAAAACTCTAGAAAATCTATTTTCATGCATTAGAATTGATTCATTTAGCATTTATTGATATAGTTAAGTAACTTGTGGCTAGATACAAGCGAATTGGTGGTGGAATCAAGAGGTAAAGCGGTATTTGAGGCTTGAATTGTGTTCGTGGCATCGAGGTAAGTGTTTGGTCTAACCTTAGCTTGAGCGATTAGGAGTCTTGTCCTATTTGCTATGTGTTAATTGTTGGGTACGGCGTATAGGCATGGTGACGAGTATCTATACGTTGGTGTCCAGCATGCCCGTGAGTCTTATACTGTGATTTATGTGACTCCGTTTTGTATTGCTCATGCATTATGTGATATTCCTATTGTTGAACAAGGCTTGTGGAAGTAAATTCGGTAATTGAACATTTAAGAGCGTTGGCTCAATTTGTGAATTGATTTGTGAGAGTATTATCGATATTTGAACATTTAGAGCGTTGGTTCAAGTTGTGAATCGAATTGTGAAAGGATCATTGGTAATTGAGCATTGTAGAGCGTTGATTCAAGTTGTAAAATTGAGTTGTGAAGTAAATGTGAAATAGAGAAAAGGATTATGATATTGTCTCCCTTGCCGGGATGTGATTGCTTTTGATATTGTTCCCTTGCCGGGATGTTGTTTCTTTTGATATTGTTCCCTTGCCGGGATTTTTATTGTGATATTTATTGTGATTTTCATTTATTTCCTTGCCTTCATTGTTTGTGATTGTTGTTTGGGTGAGGAAGAGTGTTAAAGCACGAAGGGTAATGCCGTGCATTGTTTTGGTGGGAGAGTGTTAAAGCACGAAGGGTGATGTTGTGCATGATATTTTGTGAGAGGGTGTTAATGAACGAAGGGTGATGTCGTGCCGCACAATGTACCATTACATGCCTTATATGAGTGATAATGCACGAAAAGATCATTCTGTGCCATGAATATGTGAGGTAAAAGCACGAAGGGTGATGCCTTGCCGATTATATTGATATTTGGTGAGGAGGAGAGTAAAAGCACGAAGGGTGATGTCGTGTACTTGCTTGATTTCCTGGTTATTTGTTGATATTTGAGTTATGGTGTTCTTTACGGTTATTTATTTGTTTCCTGTTGTTACTTGATATCCCCGCAGCATGTCTCTCTCCCCCTTTTACTGTTAAATTGTAAATTTCTGCCTTTATTCTTCCACTGTATATGATTTAATTGCACAGGCTTATTTGGTAGTCTGGTCCTAGCCTCGTCACTACTTCGCCGAGGTTAGTCTACGCACTTACCAGCACATGGGGTCGGTTGTGCTGATACTACACTCTACACTCTTTTGTGCAGATCCCGGAGCTATAGCTTTCGGGCCGCAGTGAGATTGATGCTTCTTGTTCATCAGGCGACCTGAGGTAGTCCTGCAGGCATCCGCAGGCCTTGGCATCTCCTTCTACATTTTATCCTATTTCTTTCATGAATTTCCAGAGAAAGAGTTGTATTACTTTTTTTTAGACCTTTATTTGTAGTACACCTAGACAGTCTGTGAAATTGTGACACCGGTCTTGGGTAGTTTTGTTACGGATGGGTATTGGTAGTATTATTAAAACATTTCATTTCAGTCTTCCGCTTTTTAAATTCTGTTGTTTATTAAATATTGGTTCTTAATTGTTAACGGATTAAAATAGAAACAAGGTAAATAATTTGATTAGTTGGCATGCCTAGCTTTCATTAGTAGGCTCCATCACGACTTCCGATGGTGGGAAATCCGGGTCGTGACAAGTTGGTATCAGAGCTCTAGGTTACTTAGGTCTCACAATTCACGGACAAGCTTAGTAGAGTCTGAGGGATCGGTACGGAGACGTCTTTATTTATCTCCCAGAGGCTAGAGAGTTAGGAAAAACTTCACATCTATTCTTTCATGTCGTGCGGTTTGGCTTCTCAAATCTAATCAAATTTCTACTTTGTTCTTTCGCAGATGATGAGAACACGCGCTTCCTCATCCACTGACCAGCAGCCCGAGCCCCCAGCAGCAGCTCCCACAAGGGGCAGAAGGCGAGGGCAAGGCCGTGCTAGAGGCCGAGGCAGGGGCAATGCTCAGCCCAGAGCAGTTAGCGGCAAAGCTTCAAGTTGTGTTTGATGATGAGGTTCTGGCCCAGGCAGTCCCGGTGGGCCCAGCTCAGGTCCCAGAGGGGTTCATTGCTACCCTAGTACTCCAGGATGCTCTGGTCTGTCTAGTGGGCCTTATGGAGAGTGTCACCCAAGCAGGCTTGCTTCCTGTAGCATCGGCCGTCTCTCAGGCTGCAGGAGGGGCCCAGACTCCTGCTACCCGCACTCCGGAGCAGATGGCTCCCAAGTTTTAGACTCCAGCAGCTCAGCCAGTTAGAGCAGTTCAGCCGGGTGTGGTAGCTCAGACTGGTGATGGGCAGCTATGTCTGTTGATGCCTTGTGGAGAATGGACAGGTTCACCAAGCTCTTCACTACCACTTTCAACGCTGCACTTCTGGGGATCCCCAGGATTATTTAGACAGCTGTCATGAGGTTCTCAAGAACATGGGGATAGTGGAGACCAATGGGGTCGACCTTTTATACTTTTTGTTCATCTGGTTCCGCCAAGACTTGGTGGAGAGATTATTGTTTGGTTAGACCAGTTGGGTTGCCAGCTTTGACTTAGGATCAGTTTTCTCAGCTATTCTTGGAGAATTTTCTCCCTATCACTTAGAGAGAGATCTACCGGAGGAAGTTTGAGCGTCTCCAGTAGGGTTCCTTGACTATTACTCAGTACGAGACCATGTTTATTGATTTGGCCCGTCATGCTCTCCTTATACTTCCCACTGAAAGAGTGAGAGAGTGAGGAGGTTCATTGAGGGACTCATTCAGCCTATTCGACTTCAGATGGCCAAGGAGACGGGGAGTGAGATTTCTTTTCAGGAGGCGGCCAATGTGGCCAAGGAGGGTTGAGATGGTTCTATCCCAGGGGGTGGTCAGGGGTCTGATAAGAGGCCTCGTCATTCAGGCAGATTCAGTGGTGTCTTGTCTGGAGGCAGGGATTCTTTTGGTAGATGCCATCCTCCTAGTCCTTTTCAGTTAGCACTTCAAGTTTCTCATGATGACTAAGGTGGTCGTGGTTCTCATATGCAGTATTCTGGTCAGCAGTCCTACAGTGCACCACCAGCTCCTATCAGTGCACCGCCGCTCCAGAGTTTTTGGGGTGGTCATTCAGGTCGTCAGGGTCAGCAGTCTCAGCAGCCGAGGGCTTGTTATACTTGTAGCGATACGGGGCATATTGCTATATTTTGCCCCTGAGCATTAAGCAGCTCCTAGCATCAGGGTTCCCGTGCCATGGTTCAGGCACCGAGTGTTCCACAGCCTGCTCAGCTAGCTAGGGGTGGGGGTAGAGGTGCTAGAGGTGGAGGTAGAGGTATTAGAGGTAGAGGTCAGGCAGCTAGATGTGGAGGCCAGCCAGCAGCAGGGCGTCCCAGAGATGTAGTCTAGGGTGGTGGGGCCCAGCCCCGATGTTATGCTCTTCCAGCCAGGCCTGAGGCTGAGGCTTCCGATGCAGTTATCACAGGTACGGTTCCGATCTGTAGTAGGGATGCTTCATGCTATTTGATCCAGGGTCTACATACTCTTACGTGTCATCTTATTTTGCACCGTATCTGGTCATGCCTAGTGATTCCTTGAATGCCTCTGTATATGTGTCCACACCGGTGGGTGATTCTATCGTGGTAGATCGTGTTCATAGTTCTTGTGTAGTTGTGATTGGGGGTCTTGAGACCCGAGTAGATTTGTTACTGTTGGACATGGTTGATTTTGATGTCATATTGGGGATGGACTGGTTATCACCTTACCACGCTATCTTCGACAGTCATGCCAAGAGTGTGAGCTTAGCCTTGCCAGGGTTGCCTCGTTTAGAGTGTAGAGGGACTCCTGGTCATTCCACCCGTAGGGTTATCTCGTATATGAAGGCTCGGCGTATGGTTGATAAGGGATGTTTGGCCTATTTCGCGTATGTTCGTGATTCTTGTCACGACCCAAAATCCACTAAGGGTCGTGATGGCGCCGGACACCGCTGTCAGGCAAGCCAACTAAAATACTTAATTAGATTCCAATTTAGACAATTTTGAAAACTCAGATTTTCCTTCTAATTTCATAAGTAAAGAGACAACTGCTTCAATTAAAATTTAATAATGGGCAATTAATACAAAATATTTCAAACCATCCCAGAACCCCGTGTCACAAGTGCATGAGCAATTTCTAAGAAATAACACAATACAACATCCGTCCAAAATACAGTGGACAGAAAGTAAATATAATTTACTGGAAGGGACTTTACTAGCTGTGGGCCGCTTCGAATAATGCAACAACCCTAGTCCCCGAATCATCCGTGCTGCTATGCCCAGTAGGCCACTGGAGTTACATATACCTGTGCAACAAAAATGCACAAAAGTGTAGTATGAGTACCAAAACAACGTGTACTCAATGATTATCCCGTCTAATCTCGAAGAAGTAGAGACGAGAGGTCGACTTCAACACTTACTAGTGGTCAAATAATAATATACTAAAATGTGAGGAAATCATGGATATATAGCAGTTCTAACTCATAAAGCTGGAAAGTAGGTAAACACCCTTAACAAATAATAAAGGATTTTCAAGATTTACTTTTCATTATCTTTATCAATTTATGTCAAGCCATGAAAGGCAAAATCAACATTTAAAATTCTCAGGCAAGCAATGTAAGCATGCGCATATCCTGCCGAGGTCGACGGCCCGCTCCAACAGAAATGTAAATTGTGCACTGCCGAGGGTCGAACGGCCCGAACCATAGAAGCATCCATTTAATCTGCCGAGGCGTTCGGCCCGCTCCAAAAATAAACACACAGACAGTCAATCAAGAAGTCCACACGAAGTAATTATCCAATGAAAACAAATCCTCTTTTAACCATTTAAGAAAAATGAAGTTTTATCTGCATAGAAATTCATTTACTAATTCGATGTGATTTTAAGCAATTCAAGCTATCAATCGGTTGACAGAATCCAAGTATAGCATGCTTTTGGGTCCTAACTACCCGGACAATAGCATAATAGTAGCTACGCACGGACTCTCGTCACCTCGTGCGTACGTAGCCCCCACAATTAGGATCACATATTCAATTATTTCACCTATGGGGACAATTCCCTCTTACAAGGTTAGAAAGGAGACTCACCTCACTCCGAAGATCCATAACCGGTATTCCACGCCCTTCCGAAGACTCAAATTGATGCACAATGCTCCAAAACTAGTCAATGATTATGCAAATCCTTAATATACGATAAACTTCTCATATTAATCCAATTTATAAAAATTCCTAACCCCGATCGGAAAGTTGACGAAAACTCCCTCGGGACCACATGCCCGGGTTTCCAAAATTTTCGAAGAATAAGTTTACCCAAAGCCTCACGAACTCAAATATATAATTTTCTCTAAATTCCATACCCAAAATTGTGGTCAAAATCCAAGAATACTACTTTTCTAGGTTCTCCCTCAAACCCCAAGTTTTCTACAAATTTGAATGTCTAAATCCATATATAAACCTTGTATTTAACTCAAAACCAGTAGAAATCACTTACCTCATGCTTGGTGATGAAAATGACACTCCATAGTTGCTCCAAAATCGGCTCCCATTGAAGAAATAAAGTGAAAATGAGCCAAAACCCGATTTTAAAAGAACACTGCCCAGGCGACCCTTCTATGCGATCGCAAACATAGCCCCGCGATCGCATAGGCCAACTCTGCTGCCTCCCTAATTCCTTCTGTGCGATCGCAACACCAACCCTGCGATCGCATAAGCCCCATCCTTCCTCCTCTGCGATCGCATTGCACCTCCTGCGATCGCATAGGCCAAATTCCAGCTCCCTCACTCTTGCTCTATTGCGATCGCAGACCCTCTCTCGCGACCGCATAGAGTAAAAACCTGCTGCACTTATACCAGAAAACCAGCAATCCTCACAAGGAGAAAATCAATCCGTAAACCACCCAGAATCCACCCGAGGCCCCCCGGGACCCCAACCAATCATACCAACCAGTCCTAAAATACATTATGGACTTGCTCGAGGTCTCAAATCATATCAAACAACGCTAAAACCACGAATCGACCTCCAATCCAAGCTTTATGAACTTTAGAATTTCAAACTTCTACTTTCGATGTTTAAACCTATCAAATCAAGTCCGATTGACCTCAAATTTTGCACGCAAGTCATATTCGACATTACGGACCTACTCCAACTTCCGGAATCGGATTCCGACCCCAATATCAAAAATTCCACTTCCGGTCAAACTCCTCAAAAACCTTCAAATCCTATCTTTAGCCAAATGACTCCAAAATGACCTACGAACCTCCGAATTCACTTCCGATCGCGCTCCCAACTCCAGAATCACCATACGGAGCTATTCACAGACTTGGAATTCCAAACGGACATCGATAACACTAAAATGCACTTCAAGCCAAACTTATGAAATTTCTTCTAAAAATGCTAACTTCCACAATAGGCGCCAAAATGCTCCCGGGTTATCCAAAACCCGAACCGGGCATATGCCCAAGTCCAAAATCATCATACCAACCTGCTGGAGCCTTCAGATTCTGATTCCGAGGTCGTTTACTCAAAAATCCAATCCCAGTTAATTCTTTCAACTTTAAGCTTCCAAAATGAGAATTCTCTTCCCAAATCAACTTTGAACTTCCCGAAATCCAATCTCGACCAAACGTACAAGTCATAATACCTGAAATGAAGCTGCTCATGGCCTCAGACTGCTGAACGACGCGCTAGGGCTCAAAACAACCGGTCGGGTCGTTACATTCTCTCGCACTTAAACATACGTTCGTCCTCGAACGTGCTGAGAACTACACTGAAGTAGTCTGAAGTCACTGTTTGACACCTCGTGCACCTTCCCGTGCAACCATAACTCAGTTTAGCACCTTATCTCGATCAATTCTGAAGATATTTCCTTTATTCAAGAAAAAGCCTTAAAGCCCAATTCCAACATCCGAATTCCATGCTAGGCCT